>NC_092181.1:1718420-2318420 GCF_043641665.1 Enoplosus armatus | reverse complement strand
TAGATGTAGCCGTGCCGCAGGTATACTCCTGTGCCGGGAATACAGTCTTCTACACTGCATAGCTTGTCACCTGCAGACGAACATGAAGGGGAAATAAAGAGGTAGTGGAGGAAAGTTGGACATACTATGTGTCAGTGATTTTACAAATCAGAATAAAAGACAAAGCAAATACCACATATTTAATGAGTGTGGCTTTCACCCTTGAACATTAGAAATTATTTTTATTTATTTTATTTTGCTCATTTACTTGATAGGGACATTGCACATTAATGAATATCAGTATAATAATAGATGTAAACATGCCAAAGTTAGAAAGAATACTAATTTACATCTATAGTCCCTAAACAGAAGCAAAAAATGGAACACACAAATATACAATACACAAGTAGAAAAAGACTAATTACATTGTGCAAAGAAGGTGAAACTTATCACAGTCCTGTTTGCACAGGGAATAGATTTAACTCATATAACACTTGTGTGCTCTTTGTCCAAAACTGTCCGTCATCTGAGGACAATTACTGCTCGGGGAACCCTGGTCTGGTCCCTTTGAGCAAGACATGAAATGCTATTCCAGCATGATGAGGACTGACCCACGTTACTACCGTCAATGACTGGTGTTTCCATGCCACAACATAATGAAAAGATCACTATCAGACCTCAGGCAACTGTTCGATGTGAAACATTTTTGTTGGCATGTCCTACTGCCACAAGAAAAGCGAGGATTTCACACGGGTGAGTCAAAACAAGTGAGAGAAGGAATGCTGCTGTCCCGCCTGAGGCGATGGGCAGGGCTGGAGATGAAACCTGCCGTGGAAAGTAAAAGTCAGGAGCTCACAGCCCTGCACAAGTACGGTAATTACCCGTAAAACTATGGGGCACAATATCCCTGAACACACCGACAGTGTCTTATTCACCTGATACAACTAGCCATACTTTAAAAGTAAGTTAACGCAACGTTAACTGTGCTAGAAGCCAAAGCCCACGCCACGCGTGGCAGCTGGGAATAATTAACAGGATTTTACACTGTGAGACTACAGTGGAGCTGTGCTTTCAAGCTACACAGCGACGTCGACAAAAGCCAACATAAGCACAAAAGGACCAAGCGGTCTAAAGTCTGGTTTAACGACATCCTGGGAGCTAATATTTACAAATTTAAGGGACTCACCTGGAACACACAGCTTCATGGGCGACATGTTTTCGAGAAGAGCAGCTCGTCAGCCGATTGGCTGTGACGAAGGGCTCGAGTCAATTCTGATTGGCAGGTCCCACGCTGAGGGGAAGGAAAAGAAGGACGGCTTGGTCGGCCATGTTTGTTGAGGCACACATGGACACATACACATGCCATATAATCAACATCCACACACAGTTTAATAGATTATATGTGTACAGTTACTTACTTGTACTTCAACAACAACGACAGCATATACCACTACTACTACCACTACTACTACTACTAATAATAACAATGCATTCATTATATCAATCACTTTCTTATAATGGACAATTATTTCATTTATAAATATGCTAACTGGGGCGTGTATTAAGCAGATGTTTATGCAATCACGTTAGAGGTATATACGATGCGCACTTTGAGATGTATACCTCTATGGCTTTGTTAAATACCTAAAATCTAAAATCTCAAGGACCGGTGGGGCAAAATACTACCAAAGAATCCATGATGGGATAATAATTTACAATCACTCAAATCAGTCTAAATTTATAAGCTCCATACAAAGATGGCAATGGAGTATGTCCAATGGTGTAAAAAAAAAAATCACAGTCCTACAGTATTTGTCGTATAGTGACTTCACAGCGTCTGACTACTAATCAATAGACTTTACAGTGATCTCATTGTACTTTTATGTTTATTATGTATTTTGTAATCCCCTGTGGTGTCACTATAACATTGCTCTAATAATACATGCCATGTATTATGTATGTAGCGTAGTTTCCCTTTAAAACCAATATATTCATCATTATTTTTCATGAGAGACTTCACCCAACCAATGTCTCCATAACCACATGATTCATAAGGACAGGGTAGACAGCTCTGCTGTAAAATGACGTCAGACACTGATAAAAGATTTCATCACATAATGGCTCACAACTTTTATTCTTTTTCTCACAATGCCACAGCAAACAAAAATCAGCAGTGCAGAGCATGCCCTTGCCCTTTTAACAACAGCCAGTGTTACACTTTATAGGATATACTGTTCCCACTGAGATTTCACCTACATGGGTCGTAAATAGGAAGGAATACTTGGGACGACTCTGCAGGGTTAGTCTATGTTTGCTCCTATTCGCTGGTCCCTAATTTTGCATTTTGGTCAGTGCGTAAATCATATTACAACTGGTATCCATTGTCTAATAATGAAATATATGTTTCAGTATGTCACAAGGTAAAGACCAATCAAATCAAACACTAGATTGTATGTTTGTGTGAAAGCTGGGTATTATCAAAATAAAGTGCACATTTTGTGTCTGTGTGTGCGCAAGTCTGTGATGACAGTAACAATAAATGATCTTGTAATAACTTGATAACTGAACAGCACAAGATTGATCTATACTCTAGCCCACCCACGGGGGGGTGGGAGGAGTCTATTTCTTGGCTTTGCCCTGAGCAGCCACAGCTTCCATGGCCTTCTTGACAGTCTCCTCATCTCCCAGGAACTGCATGGGTCCTAAAGGCTTCAGGTTCTTGTCCAGCTCGTACACGATGGGGATACCTGTGGGCAGGTTCAGCTCCATGATTGCCTCCTCTGACATACCTGGGAGACAGTAACAGACGTGCAGAGCTTTTAATGCATTTGCATGGATATTCATTTCATCTGAACAGACAGAGTTTGATTTCAAGTGGCCAATCAGGTGTGAATCAGCTGATGCTAGCTACGTATGATAGCAAAGGTTTCTTGCTCATAGAAAATTGTTCCCAAATGTTTTGAGAGTGAAACATGCAGAAAATCTAAAAACCACACATGATGTTACATAACCAGTTGTTTGAGCGTGGTCAACACTTTGACAGGCATGAAACTCTCTGCTGAAGCATCAGTAGAATTAGAAATTTTGACAAAAGAAATTCTGTTTTATCAAAAAAAGTAGACACTCGCATAGATAAATCAACTTTGAGACCCACAGACAGAGATAATAAAGATTCAGTCACTGAAATTCAGCCAGCCCCCGTTTGAAAAAAATCAGATTAGTTATCAACTCAGACAGTGATCTTGATTCAGTGTTGAATAATATAAAGGTTATCAATAAATGCAAACTTTCAGGAGTTTAACATGGGATAAACACTTTTGGCACCGGGCAGCGGCTCAACTGTCCGCTCTGTGTCTTACCCTCGAGATGCTTGACGATGCCCCGGAGACTGTTGCCATGGGCAGCAATCAGCACCCTCTTTCCCTCTTTGATCTGTGGAACGATCTCTTCGTTCCAGAAGGGCAGAGCCCTGGCAATGGTGTCCTTGAGACTCTCACAGCTGGGAAGCTGGTCCTCCGTCAGGTCGGCATAACGCCGATCCTACAACAAAAAAGAATGTCAGTGTTACCAATTGTGTTTTAGCCATGTGGGCTTACGCTGATGAAATAAAGATGTCTGCATGTGTAAGAGAGAAATGCTTGACAGTTTTCCTGTGGTGTCACCTTGCTTATGGTCTCATAGAAGTCATGTTCCTCATCCATGGGCGGGGGAGGAGTGTCAAAAGAGCGCCTCCAGATCTTGACCTGGGCATCTCCGTGTTTAGCTGCTGTTTCAGCCTTGTTCAGCCCAGTCAGGCCACCGTAGTGACGCTCATTGAGGCGCCAGGTCCGGTGCACGGGCAGCCACATCTGGTCGATGCTGTCCAGGACAAACCACAGGGTGCGGATGGCCCTCTTTAGGACAGAGGTGTAGCAAATATCGAATTCATAGCCAGCGTCTGAGTGAATCAGAGACAGGACATGAGAAAGATGGTAAATATGAATGTTGAGAGGTTTCACTAATATGTAAGTGCAGGACAACATACAAATCAAATTTAATTTTGTTATAGGGAGGAAAAATTATTATTCCAGCTAATTTACACTCAACCCAATGACGATGATCTGCATTGTTTATTGCTTCTCTCCTCACATTTCTACACTTGCTTTTGCTTAGTCAGGGGCAGTGCTACACCATGGGACACTGGCAGACTGTGGGCTCTGCAGGATGTGCCTGCAGAGGATTTTTGGGTCACAGAAAACCAACAGTGGTGGACTGAAAGGAGGATTGTAAAACTGTCCACATTAACCCCACAAAATCCAACACTGAATAGCAAAATTCCACTCAGCAAACAGTAGTAATCTAAGGAATCTCTGGCCTCCATTATTCCTGAGATCTGAGTGACAGGTCTTTACAGTTATCGGTCCTAAAAGTTGTCACAGGTTTTGACTTCATCAGCATTCTCCAAATACAGATAATTTGCCATTTGTGTTTTACCATATTTTGTTTTTTTCAAAATCAATCAATCAAAGCATCCAAACTTGAATTCTTGACGTCATCAGATGACAGTCATC
Organism: Enoplosus armatus; assembly: GCF_043641665.1. NCBI lineage: Eukaryota > Metazoa > Chordata > Actinopteri > Centrarchiformes > Enoplosidae > Enoplosus > Enoplosus armatus. Next base: position 2,313,891 of record NC_092181.1, on the reverse strand, counting down.
ATGGACATCTGTCTGCATCACGACTTATAGGACATATTATATTATTTACCAAAAAGACAAATCTGAATTATTAATCTTAATTTCTCTTTACTGGAAACGACTGTCTTGACTGGTGTGAGGGACCATCATGGGCTCAAGGGAAAACGGGTCCAGCAGAGACTCTGTGGTCTGTGCCAGACTGACAGATGTCTGATCAAACCATTTGTAGCATCTAAATTCTCCTACAAATGCGTGGCCACTCCAGTTGTTTTTATTTTATTCTCAAGACTAACCGTCGAGCCTAACAAACATAATCACTTCCACCTGCTCTCTCCTCTGCTGCTGGCCTGTCTCGTGTCGCAGTGGGCCGGATACCTGTTTCCCCACCCGGCAGAGTTGCATAAGCACTGGCTTGCAACGGCTTAAATCCAACGACAGAGAGAAAGCCCGATTAGGCCCTGTGACATTATCTGGTACCTTTCAGCGCCTGTCCTCCTCTCTTTGCCTCCTGCTCCCCGGTCTCACTCAGGTCCGCGTCGAACCAGCCACAGAAGCGGTTCTCCTGGTTCCAGCAGCTCTCTCCATGGCGGATCAGGACCAGCTTGTACGCAGCCATCCTCGCAGCGATGCCCTCTGCGCTGTATTTCCGGATTATTTGGGGTAAGTGACTCTTCTCACAATGCGGCGGCAACGTCCGCAGATTTGTCCCGATTTCGCCGCAACCCCAAATACGGCTACAAAGAAGCGGGCGCAGTATTTTTGGTGATCTGGAGGGATAGTCTGAAGCTGCAGTGGCTTTACAGAGTTGGCTGGTCTGTCTGAACTTGACGGATCTCACGACCCGAGCTCTCTTCCTGCCTCCTACCAATCAGAAGGCGAGCTGTGTGCGCCGGAGGAGGAGGGAGAGGCAGGAGGATGCGCACAGAGGCACGTCCACACACCCAGCAGTGCATCATATGGAGGAAACTGCCTTTTTACACAAGCAAATCTCATGAATGATCACCGTAGTAAGTGGAAAAAATACTAGTATACACATCTTCAAATATTAGATATATCAGTCAGTACTGCTACATACAGACTATCTTCACAGCAGCACACCTGTATTCATTTACTTTATTACTTATTATCTGACATGACTCAGTTGCGGCACTAGCAATCTGCACTGTCGCCTCATTTTGCTCCTCATCCCCTAAAGATAGACACAGTCACTAAGCAGTGCTGTGTAATAGAAAAACTACAGTACTGGACAGCTGAATCAAGCTGTCTCTCCCAAATGTGGCTGCATAGACACGACAACTATAGACTGTTGACGTATTGTTCGGCCTACACATAGCAAAACACTATTAAAACAGCTTTGAAAGGAACTTATTTAAATGTGTCATTTAACAGTAATGAAAGACTAGTAGCTTTTAATTTGCAGTTTGCTCATGAGGACTTAAGAGGACCTCATGGACTTGGAGACGTGACTTGGACTTCCCCAGTTATGACAGATTGTGACTGTATTACTCATTAGATTTATTCTGGGACATGGCACTCTGTTTAGAATATCCTTCAAGAGTCCCTCATTCAAACCAGAACCTGCCATGCTGAAGTGTTGCTTGACTATGACATAAAATCCAGAGAGCTTCAGATAGTACCATCCATGACCTTTGACCTTCCAATGCAGGGGGGAGTAGTCAATGTTTGCCATTCAGCATTTTAGGAGCAAAACAAGTGCAAGGAATCAAGAGTGCACAGTCCATAATGGGAATAAGACACTTAGTTTGGGGTTACTGGACAAAATGTATTGTTATCAGCTCAAAAATGCTGAAATTCAATGTGCATTTGTCAAAACATCGTCTGTTGCTCACTGGCAGGCTGATCTTGAAGATATGACTAACTTGCCCTGGGACACAGGAATAAAGATGAACAAATGAAATGCATTCATTGAGGCATGATCTCAAAGATCAAAGAACAGAAGTCATGTATTTCCAACATAGTGGTCCACTGAATCTTGACATGGTGGTGTCATCTGTTAATCTTAACATGTTGATTCAGTTTTGTCAAATTCATTTGTGTTTTTTTTTTGTGTAAACACACTTTAGAGTTGAATTTGGCTTTGTGTTTCTCATTAGGCAGAAGACAGAGGTAGTCGACATTTACCAGTCTGACAACAAGAAAAGTTTTTTTCCTCAGTTCCATAATAACACTGGAATTTTCATCAAAGCCCTTTTTTATATGGAGTTAATTGATTGGGTTAACTATGCTCTCACATGTCTTCCGTGGGCGCAATGGTTATGTCCAATCGGCGCTAGAGGCTAGGTTGTTGACAGGGGCATTTGAAGGCTGATTGGTTAAAGATCAAAACACTCAACTGGTCCCGCCTCTTCCCGGAAGCTGACAGTCATCTGATTTTTCTTTTTTTCTCTGTGTTTCCTTGTTAGCCAGCTTCAGTACTAGCCAGCAAAACAACCGTCCCACTTTCTTTCCCTCTTCTATTTCGTACTCTTTTCTCTTTCTTCGCTTTCTCCAGGAGTTAAAAGAACTCCTCGTCCACCTCCAGAATCATGGACGAGACGAGTCCGCTTGTCTCTCCGCTCCGGGACTCCGGTGATTTCAGCTACGGTCCCACAGAGCCCACCAGCCCCCGGGGCACGTTTGGAAGCACACCGGGCTCGGTGGTGCGTATCCCGGCTGGCAGTCCGGGACGCAGCCGGGAGAGACAGCCGCTTCTGGACCGGGACCGTGGGAGCTCGCCGCGGGAGCCGCACAGGAACGAGTTCCCGGAGGATCCCGAGTTCAGAGAGATCATCCGTAAGGCCGAGCGAGCCATAGAGGAGGGGATCTACCCGGAGAGGATCTACCAAGGATCCAGTGGAAGCTATTTTGTCAAAGACTCACAGGGGGTAAGAGGAGAAGCTGCTAACTTACAGCTACCGATTACCGTTGCTGTAATGGTGACGGTCCCTTTAGAGATCTGCGATATCTGAAGTGTTGTGGGTGTGATGCAATGACTGCAAGTCAGACCAACTGCAGGACTGTTGGTGTTAGTCCCTTCTAGGAAAGGCCTCCTCTAACTAGCCTGTGATGACTTGGCAAATAGGCTGTAAGGCATGCAAACACAACATGACCCTGCGTTTTCCAGTTTAAACTAATAAACAACAATTTCTTAAAATGGAAAAGAACAGATTACAACTTTATTGTCCACCAAGGTGGAAAATGATCTTTGGTCTATGAGTTATTAAAACAGACAGACAAAAGCCATTCGGTCATTTAAATAGATAAATACGTTGCATGTATTTCCTGTAAACATGATCAACATTTACATTCACATCTTTGTATCTTTTAACTTCTTGATCCAGTCGCTTAGCTCCCCCTGAAGCACTTTTATCATCAGCGTGACTGCGGCTGTGCTGGCAGGTGTTCATCATGTCAGATCCTTCTGCCGAGGCAGGTAGTCTATTAGGGAACGTCGGTCTGTCAACAACAACACAAAGTCACAGATAACACGCTTGTCACCCATTATTTCAAGTCGGAGCGAAGAACAAAGTCTGAAGTATCTAATCAAACACTAGATGCTGAGCACACATGGATGATGAGTTGCAGCACTTGTAATCTCTTTATTGTTAAGTGCCACACATTCAAGACAAATCAGGGAAACAACACACGGACCATTATAGAGCATTTCTTTCCATTCGTCACCCTCAACACTTTCTCCTGACTCTCCCTGTCTTTCCAGATTAATGATGGTGAACTTTGATCATTAAAAGTCTGTAGCAACTCACAGACACTGTCCTCCCACTATGCCCCTATCTACAGTGTGTGTTGTGTTCAGTCCATGTTGAAAAAAGAAAAGAAAAGGTGTGCCTTTGGACTTTGTGGCTGGATCCTCACACATTTCTCTATTTTCACTGTGTTCAAGACAAGGTAGTCTAGGCCTTGTATATGCCACTTTCTCTTTCTCCACTCACTAAGTGCTTACAAAACAGAAAACAGTATTCTTGGCCGAGTGCGAGAGGTTTTTTGCCCCCCCCCACCTCTCCAGTTTCCTTAGTTAGTCACCAGTGTGCTTAATAGTCATGTGCTAGCTCCCTGTGAGGATATAATTCTCTTCGATGACCAGGTTTCATGTTGAAATTGGTGTATGTGTGTGTGTGTGTGTGTGTGTCATGCTAGCGTAATGCAACATGTGATTTTCTATATGCAACTTTAAAGTGACAGCGCATGCAAAATGTTTTGCTTATCAAACACTCGACCCTATAGGTTTTAAAGACAGTTTGTAGTTTCACATTTTACAGAACATAGTGGAGACTACTTCAGTTCATGTTAGTTACAGTGGATTTTAATAGTGACAGGTTTTCACTGTATATAATGTGCAATTTGAAATTACTCCTGCAGCACAATCCACTTCTCCACTGTACCCCTGTATTCTCTCTAATTTAATCTCTCGGATTCTGACCCTCTCCGTCTGCTCTCACCTGATTTTCCTTCTCGTATTTCTCCACTCTGCCGTCCCTCCACAGAAAATCATCGGTGTGTTCAAACCTAAGAATGAAGAGCCTTATGGCCAGCTGAACCCCAAGTGGACTAAGTGGCTCCAAAAACTGTGTTGTCCCTGCTGCTTTGGCCGCGACTGTTTGGTCCTGAACCAGGGTTACCTCTCGGAGGCCGGGGCCAGCCTGGTCGATCAGAAACTGGAGCTCAACATCGTTCCCAGGACCAAGGTACAAACGCACACAGTGCTACATTTGCATTACAATAGCAACAAACCATTTGGCAAATAGTCCCTCCATTAATCAGTCTTTTACGCTCTAGGTTGTGTACCTGGCGAGCGAAACATTCAACTACAGTGCCATAGACAGGGTGAAGTCTCGAGGAAAGAGGCTAGCCCTGGAGAAGGTGCCTAAAGTGGGCCAGCGCTTCCACAGGATTGGACTGCCACCCAAGGTAATCTGGTGACTAGTAACAGAAGAAGTCCTGAAATTAAAACTGTATCAGTTGATGATGTCTAGTAAAGTGTAGAAGTTATTATGTGTCTTGTCTACTTTGATTTCACTTTATCATTTCTTGATTTCCTCTGAATGACTTTCAGCAGAAGGAATATGAACTCGTTGCCAGTAATTGGTTTGAACTGTGAAATTTACTGTTCATTAATTTCTGGCATCAAATGTAATTTTAGCTGCAACAGGAATAAACAGATCTGCTGTCACAATGTCTATGTTAAAAAAAAAAAGAAGCTCCGTTTAGTAGCTGTTCTGGGGCTTTCAGTCAAGAAAATACACCACAAAGCAGCAAATAGACCAGGTCATTTTGTGTGTGGGGGGTTTTAGGGGGAATTTTTCCTTTAAGTCAGTCAAAAACTGCATCTAACATAATAAACATCTGTTGCTATTCCACCAGGTCGGCTCCTTCCAGCTCTTTGTTGATGGATACAAGGATGCAGATTTCTGGCTGCGGAGGTTTGAAGCGGAGCCTTTGCCTGAAAACACCAACCGTCAGCTCCAGCTGCAGTTTGAGCGGCTCGTAGTCCTCGATTACATCATCAGGAACACAGGCATGTAGTCTCCCTGTCAGCGCAGCCAGGGCTGGGTCATCATTATGGGAAATGTACTCAGTAAAACCTGTTTATTAGAATATATATTGTTATTAAGATGTTGTTCTACAGTCAACATTGCTGAATGAAGTTCATGCTGTCACAAACTGTGTAACTCTGCTTTGATCAGGATGGAATATGAGTCTGTTTTTTTTTTGGGGGGGGGTATTCTAGACCGGGGAAATGATAACTGGTTGCTGAAGTATGACTGTCCCATGGACCCTGTTGGGAATAGGGTGAGGACACACAGACGATGCAGACTCTACACACACACACACAGAGTCAGAATCTTGACATTCATTTTTCAAAATGCTGATCCCAATGGCTGAATATATGTTTAGTTTGTACCTTTTATCTTTATCTTTATCTCTGTAGGACACAGACTGGGTGGTAGTGAAGGATCCCATCATCAAGCTGGCAGCTATAGACAACGGCCTGGCCTTCCCCCTCAAACACCCTGACTCCTGGAGAGCCTGTAAGCACCTACATTGACATTGCTTTGAACCCATCACTGCTCTGATATATTTCTATTTTATTACTCTTCTTTTCATCCCATTTTGATTTTTCAAGTTGGATCAGCTATTGAGTCACTGTATCATTAACTTTCGAGCTCTTTACAAGTAGCGTACATAATCATTAAGACACAGCTTCACTGTCCAATCACCAGACCCATTCTACTGGGCGTGGCTTTCCCAGGCCAAGGTTCCTTTCTCCCAGGAAATCAGAGAGCTGGTCCTGCCCAAACTCTCTGACCCAAATTTCATCAAAGACCTGGAAGAGGACTTGTACGAATTATTCAAGGTATGGAGGGACTGGTTAAATATTCATCAACGTTTTTGTGCAGAATTAAGTGGTAATAACGTAAGAGTAGAATGTGAGAATCTGGCTGAGAAATGCAAATAAAGGAAACTGCGAGATGGAAAGGAGGATGGATGACTCAGCTCTGTGGCTGTGAACGTTATGTGTAACATACGTGTACTGTCTGCTGTGTCTCGCAGAAAGACCCTGGTTTCGACAGAGGACAGTTTCACAAACAAGTAGCCGTAATGAGGGGGCAGGTGAGTTTTCTCTTCTCTTCTCTAAACAGCTAAATCTAAGTTACTGGATTTAGATAAGACATACAAAGACATGCAGTCTGCTGGCATCAAACAGAAGAAGTCATACTAAACATTGCAGCTAAATGTCCCTCCTCTTTTTGCTTTAAAGCATACATTCACATAACTGTTTCTGTTTTGACGTACTGTTTCTGTCTCCTCTTTCATCCCAAGATCTTGAACCTGTGCCAAGCCCTGAAGGATGGTAAAACACCCCTGCAGTTAGTCCAGATGCCCCCAGTAATCGTCGAAACAGCCAGAGCACCTCAGAGAGCCAACAGTGAGTCCTACACACAGAGTTTCCAGAGCAGAAGACCCTTCTTCACCTGGTGGTAGGATTGATTCGGTGAAGAGGAAGAGGAGGAACAGCAGGAAGCTGGAGCGAGGAAAGGAGTGAGGAGTGTCGATATACGGATGGAAGACTGGATGGACTGGGAGGGCGCAGGTTTCTGTCCTGGAAATGGAAATAATCGTCACCCTCCCCTCCTCTCCTTATGGATATTTTGGTTACAAAGAGTAAGTGAGTGGGTGGAGAGATGAGGCCAAAAGAGGAAGAGTTTCATAACATATCTTCCCTGTTTGCTTCTGTGCCTTGTGTGGATGTCAGTGAGGAATTAACGCCTAAATGATGAAGACTCTGCCTTCCTGCTAGAGAGAAAAATTTCAGTGAGATGTCGGACTTTTCTTTCGGACTCCTGGGTGCACGTAATGTTTGCTCACACACATGCAAGCCAGTCAAAAGCCTCTCATAGTTTGTTTTCAGGCGGGAGGCGTCTCATTCCATGTTTGTTTTTGTTTTTTTTCTTCATACCTCTCTGCCTTTTAATATTCACTTGCATTTTCCATGCCGTGCAGTTTAACGCCCTGGGCTGGTGAAAGCAGCGGTGCCACTAGTGAAGATCAGCATTTTATTTTTTAACAAAAGAGAGAAGTGTGCATTGTGGTTCAGTCTTAAAGATTTGGGAACTGGGCACTCAGTGGTGTGTATGTCTCTACACAGTGAACACAAGCCATGTAAATTGGTTTCGCTCATTGCTCCTCCAAACTGTTTCGATTAAGGTCTGGGACCATGTTGGAAAGCAGAGGCACTTTTGCTTTAAAGAAACAAAACTATTTGTTAAGCTGAGATAAGTATGACTGGCTCGCCTAGTTTTTCCTTCTTCCCCTGATTAATTAAATTATTGGTGAAGAAGACAAAATGATCTCATCTGCAAACAGGCAGAGGGCGGTTTGTGATTCCCAGTCCTCAAGCTCCTGTTTGTTTCGGCCATGTTGATTTCTGTTCATTTTCTGGCTTTTGGCTCGTGCAGTGGACCTAAGTAAACAACGAAGTAACTTCCTGCTGTACTGAACTGACATGAAATGTATTGTGACAATGCACTGTATAATTTGTATGTAATATTTAATGATAGATTATAATTAAAACATATTCCATTAATACAGATGACTTGTGTGTTTCTGAATGAGAATAATTTACAGTTTGTCACAGTCAGTTTACATCTATATGAAAAATTCAGCCAGACCTCCAGTGCTTTACTGTATTCTGTTGATGAACACTGGGTATAATTACAACTGTGGTCATTTTAGAAATGTTATCGTCCAACAATAATATGATACATGTCTTTAAAGCTGCTATTATTAATATATTTACATTACCAATGGATCAAATGTGTAATGTTAAAGTAGTTGCTTGTAGTGATGAACCCACAGAAAATGATCAGCTGACTCTGAAGTTCCCCTCAGCTCTATGGAGCGTTTTAGTTTCGTTCAGCTCATTGTTTTGGTTTTATAGTTCACAAATTTACTGTTTTGGTTCAGTATATGCTCTCATCAGCAACATTTCCTGTTTTCAGTGAAAAAAGAAACACACTGTACACTCCCTGCTCAGCGCCAAACAGCAGATGGATGCAGTTAGCGACTAGCTGGTGAAAATAGTGAAGCATTTAGCAGCTAAAGTGCCAGATATTTCCCTCAGAAGTTGGTAGAGACCAAAATCAGAGCTAAAAGGAGAGTGAATGTTGGATGCACATTTGCCAGGTGGCCAGGAACACAACTCCAAATTAATGATAATGTTGCTGTGTAACTGTTTGCTAACAAGCTTGCCATATCAACTTAAAAGTTGATAATATGTACGTTTTGTGTGTACCGCTTCTTTCCGCTGCCCCCAAGTGACCAAAAAATCAGTTTTTAAAAGAATGTGATTGATGGCATCTTCATTTGGACATTTATTTTAGTATTCAGTCACAAAACCCAAAACATCCTAGGATAGAAATGCTCATAATGTGCTCTTGAACAATTAACATTTAATCCCCCATTTATCATGATAATATATCATGATGGTGCGCCTTCAAAAATGCATCATCCTCATGTATATCTGCAATTTCATTTCAGGCCTTAAACAACAGCCCGTTTCTGTCTGTCTTCTGCAAAAGCCCCTCCAACATGCCTGCGTTGGAACAGATACACATTTGAATTTATGGCTGGAGTAATAATAATAGTTGAACTAATCCCCAACAGATTTTCCAGGGTTTACTGGTATCTATTTGTGCTGGGGTCTAACATGTAGATTACATGTTAGCAGAAGGTGCTAACAGTAGTAATATAGTATGTCTTTTCATGCAGAGTCAATTCTGTATTTCATGACTTCAGCTTCATCGCATCTTCCACGACTGTGTGTCGTTCCAAACTCCAACCCGTTTTTAGTGGAGGATGCGGTGAAGGTAGCGTTCAGAGTGTCTGGCACACTCCTGTCTTGCCACATCCAACCTCCATGAGGAGGGTTTGAAGGGATTTTGGTTCTCTGGGATGTCTTCCACAGTCGCTGTCAGAAATTCTCCCAGACTGGACGGTGTGTTGTCCTCCTCATCCTCAACAGTGTAGACGGATAATGGCTCCTCAATCCTGGAAGACAGAGATGTAAATCACAAGCCTGTACATTTATAAATCCCCTGATGTAGGCATGGCTGTTGGCGAGCCAGTTGTTTTGCTGCCAGATCTCTGATCAGAGCATGCAGCACATTAGTCACTCTGGGAGAGAGGAGGAGAAAGAGCCATCTGTGGAGAGAGCCTCAAGATGGCTGTGGCTCAAGAACAGCACAAGGGCCACGAGGAGGAACTAGTTCGCTTGCCAGCTGGACACCAGCTGAGCTCTGATCAACCTCTGCTTGGTTGCCTGTAAGTATGAGGTTCAAAGACCTGAAACACCCAATGTATGATCGAAAGCTCCACAACTTCTACCAAATAGACCTAGAGGGGAGATTATTTTGTCAAATGCAATTTCTATGGTCAAGAATGAACTTTGAAACTCAATCACTGACGATGTGTCCAGAAGAATTACAAGATGTGCAAAGCCTCTGATTATCTGAGCATAATGCAGCCATGATCACAAAAAAGGTCACAACTGTCCTTTATTTCAATATCACTTCAGACACTTCTTTTTCTCAGCATTGCGCTGAAGAAGCAAAGTTTGATTTTGAAACAAAAGTATAAGACAACACGACTAAGAGCCCAGCGGCTGTGAGGCTGTAGCGGTGCTTGAGCTAATGTCAGCATGCGAGCCTTCTCACATTTACAATGTTGCTGCTGTTGAGCAGGTATGTTTACCATGTTCACCATCTTAGTTTAGATGTCAGCATGCTAACATTTGCTAATTAGCACTAAACACAAAGTACAACAGAGGCTGATGGGAATGTCATTAGTTTTGCTGGTGCTTGTACTGAACAATTTACAATTTTGACCTAAAAATGGTTGTAGAGCTTAGCCATGTTTTGGCTAAAAAAAGTGTTGCAGTACACCATTTTGTTATCACTACACCGCCGTATAGACCGACACCACCATTTTACCATTCTGTGGCACTTCATTCACTCCTGCAATGCAACAAATCTAATTTTGTCTCAGTGAGGAATGTCGAAAGCAAAGCATGGCAGTTTGTGTGTGTGTGTGTGTGTGTGTGTGGTGGTATGCAGAAAGAGGAGGACACAGTCTTGTGAGGTCATGCTGAGTTTGTTAAGCACATGACAATTTACACACTGCATTTCAAGACGCAGAGGCACTGTGCACTCAAGTTAGACATTTACAAGTTCAACTGATTGTTTATATGTAAATAAGATGACAGTAGACAGATTAGTAAGAAGTGTGTGTGTGGGGGGGTAAAAATGCATGTGAATTGAAAAATGGAGTGATGAATTATCAAGTGATTTGATGAATTTAAAGCCAATTTGAGTAAAACAGTCGTGATATGATGAAAACAGAGCCATGTTTCATCATTTTACCCATCTTACATTCATCATTCACAACACATTTATCATTTAAGGAAAGTGGCCCCAACGTTTCCTTAAAGGTTCTCTAAAGGTTTTTAAATGAATCAAATAATACATTAATTAAATTAATTGCTTAAACGATAAATGTCAGTATTTGTGAATGATGAATGTAGACAGTAACACAGCTCAGTTGATTATCAGAGCAATTATCATTCTTTCTTTCAATTCACACACATTTCATCACTTCCATTTTTTTCAATCGGCTTTAAATTAATCAAATCACCTGATCATTTATCACTCCATTTTTCAATTCACATGCATTTTCATCCCCTCCATTTAAATCACCTCATCTTTGTTACGTCCACCCCTCATAACTCCTCGTCTACATATCACTTTTCACATCCCTTCTTCACTTTTTGGTGGCCTCCTGCCATTTGACTTTGTCACTTACCGGAGATATCCTGACGCTCTGAGCCACTTGTGGTCTCTGTGTCCCTCCGCTCTGATCCCTGCTTTATTTCTTGCTCGGACTCTGAGCCCCACCAAGGCCTGGGCCAGCCCTGCCTCATCTTCTCTCTCCTCCCCTTCCTTCTCCTTTGCCTCATCTGCTACCTCGATATCTGCATCCATCCCTCGCCACACCAGCCTCGCCCGATGTTCAGCGTCTCTGTCTCCTGCTGTTCTGAACAGCCTGTGCAACTGGTGCAGACTGACCCCTGTAAAGATGTTGGAGCATCCGGACTTCCTGTTGCATCGATTGGAAAGTTTCCACTGCACACGCAGGCCTTCCTCGGAGGCGGTGGATGCTGGGGCCTCTGCCATGTTGCAAGGGTGGATGGCTTCCAGGTGATGATGTAAGGACAGGAGGACAATATCAAGGGGGAAGGTAAGGTAAGCTGAAATGGGGGAGAAAGGAAAGAGACCAGACTGATCAAACTAAAGAGATCACAGCCACAAGAAAAGCTCTGGCTTCCAGCCAGCAAACACATTTCCATGGCTGCAGCCAAAAAAACAAACAAACAATTACCTCAGCCACCCTTTCCTGTGTGATGAAGTCTTATCTCATTATTCATGGGTGTTAGGGTTAGTAAGTGTGTGGGGAGAGGTAAAAATCCCAAGTTGACACCATCAACATTCTTGCGTTGTCCCAACCCAAAGAAATTGAATCTAATATCTTAGTAGACAAAGACAACTAAAAAAGACTCGAGAAGCTGAAACCAGTAGGTTTTTGGCATTTTTTGCTTTATTGATTAATCTATTAATCAACTTATTGTTTCAGCTCTACACTGATGCTGGCACATCCAAACCTGATGATGCTCATTTTTAAAATTCAGTTCAAAGTGTTCCAGCCTCCTGTATCATTGAACTCCTCATATCCTTCTAAGAACCCATAGCCCTTCATAATGCCATGTTTTGAGTGGTTAATTCAGCTATTTCTTGAGAAACTTACATTTTGGAGATACAGGTATTTAACTGGACAGTATTGATGTGCAAGGGAAAGGGATGAGTAGAAACCAGATCTCAATTCGCCTGTTCCTATACATACAAGTGACAGGCTAGCTATGTAATTGATTGTTGGACTAAGTCAACCTTATACTATATGTATGTTTGTGCTAGTATTTTTCAGTTTCTATGACATATGGAAATAGCCATTAGCACCAACTCTTTCTCATGTAATTTCCCAATAACATCTCCATTACTTAAATACATTCCATAAAAAGTAGAAATTGTTCATGTCTACTATAACAAGAAAAACAAGTTTACCTTACACTAAACCTCAACATGATGCTAAACACAGGTAGAATATAGTATGATGAATGTGCTTACCTTACCCTCCGGAGTTTGAATGAGACAAACTCTAACTCTCATGCACCACAGGCAGGCAGGCAGGCAGGCAACCTGATTATCTAACCAGCATCCAGACTACAAGCTTCACACCCGCTAATGCTGAGCCGACCCACTTGCTGCGGGGGAACGTAAAGGAATAATCAAAGAGTAATCCATGAATGACGTCAGTGCCGAGGCGCTTACCTCAAAGCAAGAGCCAGTTTGAAAAGAAAGAGAAAACAACAAACAGAAGCCAGCAAGTCCAGGACAGGAAGAAGGCATTGTAGGCCTCTGCTGTTTAAAACAGTACAAATAAACTCTGGTGTCAAGCTACAAGGGGGGCCTCAGACAGGCTGTGGGACATCACACACACAGAGACTTGAGAAAGTCCCCCAGAATGTCCCTATAGTGTTTTGTGTGTACAATTAATTAAGCCGCAATGTAACCAGTAACTATAGCTCTAACCGCTAACTCTGTCAAATATATGTAGTTGGTGGAATGTAGTGGAGTAGAAGTATAAAGTACTGTAATTGGAAATTATCAAGTAAAAGTACCTCAGAACTGCCCTTAATTATTTTGGTAATTCTGGTAATTAGGTTTAAGTCTTATTGTGTTTGTTTTGCTGCAGAAATGCCTGTAGTTTCTTGCGTCAGGTGTTTTTTAACATGCCTGGTTATAAGTGAGATTAATGGAGTGAAATCATTCAGGTAGACTTTGCATAGCTTCAATATGAGTGTACCATTGAATTATTAGGCTCAGTGTTGGTAAAGTTGAACTACGTGCTGCTGTCCAGTCCCTGTTGTCTGTACTGTATCACATTTCTTTATTTTCCTTTCTCTTCTTTTCTGTTCACAGCTTTTATAGATTTCTGTTATATAATAAAGTATCGTATCCTCTCTGGGTTTTTGGTGTAAATATATGAACGACAAATAGATTCAATCAGGTACGAATGCATCTTTCTGTACAACGATTGGCCACCAAGTGGCGCCATTTTCCTACCATCCTATTCAGATGGCATCAGATTGGTTTAAAACAGATGGTTTAAAACTTGAATTAAATACAGAATTACAGAGGCAGATGGCACAATGTTGTGCTTCTGTGGATATTATTGTCTGACCTCTGTGATGCTGAAAGAAGCTTTAGAAACACTATAGAAAGACCTGCCTCTCTGAGTCCCTGTCCACAGGGACTACTGGCCGGCATCCCAGAGACTCAATCACAATCCTTGTCAGTCAGTGCTTAAAAATTCATAAAACTACAAAATACAAAGAAAACCCCTGATACAATCAACAATTTTAATAATCAATTTATCATATAGAATACGCAGTTCTGCCAACTTGTGACAGTTGTTTGACATTTTTGACATTTAAAGTGTTGTATGACATAAGAAACTAAAAAATATTTATCACAAATAAATGCTGATGAGAACTGTCACACAGGACTTCAGACATGGACACTGAACTCATCAAAGCTTCCTTGGCTTTTTTCCTACAGCACCTGAAGGCAGCCTAATTAAAATCAGACCAATTAGCAGGTGTGTTATAGGACAGCTACATTTAAAGCGCCCGTGGCCCAGCGCCGTTAACGGTGACTTCTCTTTACTCAGGAGCCGGTAAGATCCGTTTCCCTTCAAAATCAAACATGTTTGGGCTTTTTGCAGGACCGTTGCGGGCTCAGCGGGCTCTTGCTCCCAGGGCAGGTGTAATGATTCAACAACGAGCAAGTTATATCCACGGCAAACCGCCTAAAGAGAACATTGGCCCCGTGGTAAGTTTACAAATGAGCCCACTAAGTTAGCTTGAACTTTTAAACGCTCTTGAAGAGTTCCGGACCACTTCTGTGAGGACTATTTGGTAATCTTAGTAACATGGCTCTGCCCTGCAGGAATCCGCGTCCGTGCTGACTGTGCTGACCCTGGTCGTCCTCGGACCCTCCGGTTGGATACTTGCCCACTTGGACGATTATAAAAGCCGTGGCTGATGGACGAGGCATCTTCTACACTTGTTAAAGCTATGTCTTCTATTTAAAGGTGCAATTTGAAGCTTTTTCTGCGCTTTCGGACATTATAAACATAATAAACTTGAGTTTCTCAATTTCACTTTGTCAGTCAGTCTTTTTGTGGACTGTTGCAGTTCAGCCTCGACACCAGCAGGTGTCACAAGCTGCTGGCGGAAGTGAAACCTCTCGCTTTGCTTACAAACAGACTGTATCGCCACAAGGCATCCATAACTGAGAAATACTGTTGTACGCAGGGAGTTTTTAATATTGCCGAATCATTGCACAGAGCTAGTGCCTCTGAATGCACCATGAAGCCGCAGCCTGCTGGGACCAGAAAGCGCCCAGCCGGAGCTGAGGCTGCGCTGTCTCTGCAAGACGAGCTGGTTGCAGCGATACATGGGGCGTTTGAAGTGGCCGTGGAGATCGCAGTTCGAGAGGTGACGAAGCTTGTAGGCCAGGCGACAGGAGACGTGTATGAAGAGATGCGCCAAGAGAACGATTCCCTCAAACAAAGACTGCAGAGAGCTGAAGCCATGCTGGACTGTGCGCGCAGGGAGGACGGAGGTGGCAGCTCCCCTCCTCCTACAAAGCAACTCCTGAATGCCAGCAAACCTGCAGATCGACCGCCTCGGCCTGAACGCAATCAAAAAAGCCCCAATCCCAAAGTGGGCAGTGTGCACGGCTGCACGGGGGTCAGTGGCGACACTCGTCCTGCAGCTCGCAGCCGTGCAGGCCGGCCTCGGGACCCCCGAGAGAAACGTGTGAGCAGGAATGAAGAGCAGAGATCAGGCGGTGACGTGATGACGCCACATGTAGGTGAAGCAGCTTCAGACCCAGAGAAAAACAACGGATATGCTGTTGCTTGTGATGCCTTGATTAAAGGTATGTAGCAGATTTTAGTTTCTGTTGGACCTTCCTCCCATCACACCTCATTGGTCAGTATAAAGTACTTTAATTCAAATAGTAAGTGTGCACAGAAACTGCATGTTCACGTATGGTGTCGACACATTTTGCAGACCCAAACACTTGCTGGCTGCAACTTCACGCCTTACTAACAGTCAGGATGGCTGAAGGGCAAACACCGGTCACTTTATTTCCAATAGGTAGAAGGGAATACAATGGAGGAGATGTCTGTTTGCCTATGCTTGTGCATTCACTGAGAGCTCAGGTTTGCGCAGGTTACACATCAAAATAAACCTGTAACAAACATCCACTTTGGTACAAAACATCCACTGGAAACTCAAAAGACCAAATCATTTCTAATGTACACTTTACAACTTATTGTGCTGGTTTATTTCAGTTTGAGTTTATATTGGAACCTGAGAAAACACCTTAAATTCCATAATTATTAATTTAAGAACACATTGGAGTTACCGTTGGTCTATTACAGTAGGGTCAAATTCTGTTGTTTTTAAGTAACTTAATCCATGTGCACCCTCTTAATAAATACAAATGGTTTTAAGGGACTTTCAGTTTTTTCAGCAATGTACTTAAATAACTTATGTTCACTAAAAGGCATCACCAGAAATTGTACTTAAATATCTGTAATTCATAACAATGAACACACTTACAATTTAAAGAATACACGTATTTTATTGTGTTCCTACAAATAATATACATTTAAAATATAAAATGTTGAGTGTTTCCTCGCTCACTGCGTCTACCCTCTGATCATCTTGTTTTACAGAAGTCCGTGAAGAGATTTCCCGTGTGTGTGTGGTGAGGGTAGAAAGCATTGGCCAGCCATGTCGAGATCTGGCAGCTCAAGACCGCGACTCTCCACCACTTCCCAGCGGGGATGTCAAGTCCACTTTAGAGCAGGTTACAGTAAAGCAGGAGAAGCCAGAGGAGGAGAGAGATGGTTCAGCTTTCTGTTTAGACTCGATCAAAGAGGAGGACTTGAGCCCAGAGTGTATGTCAGCGGTCCAGTCCAACATGCTGGAGGAGTGGAAACCAGATGTGCTGGATGTTCAGAGCCAAGACTCAAACACTACTCTGTCCTGCACCGGGCTGGATCAGGGTAAGAAGGGAAACAATGAGTGTCTGAAACGACCACAAAACACCCCTTTTTATAGCAACAGATGAAGTGGGGTTAGCTATTCGGGTTGGTGTTACTATGTTTAATATTCATTATCTTTACATCCTAAGTACTCAATGTCTGAGAAACTCTGATTTCGGCTGCTGGAACAAAGGCAGTAAGTGATAATAAAATATATCTTTGCTAATATTGAGTTTGATCAAATGTCCGCTCAAACTTAATTCAGCCTAGTGCCTTTCCATTGATTGCCTTTTGTAGTATTGATCAGTTCTACATCCAACATGTAATCAGCCAGTTTGCATCATAACCATGTGACAGTCTCACTGCATCATCTTCATGCATTCAGGTGCTGGTGCCAAAGTTTTTGCAAATTTACTGCATGTACATATATTTGCTGTGTATTCTTATGAGGATTATCTGTAACTGAAAAAGTTGCACTAAAATATTCAAATGTGGCTACTACATACTGTTTTTAAATGGCATTAAAGTGAAAATGTGGTCAAATTTCCTTCAGTTTAACCCTGAAGTGTGCTTTTTTTTTAAAATTTTATTTCTACAGCTCATCCTTCCCACCAGGCCACCAATCTCCCACCACTGACAGATGTTCCATCCCTCTCCTCAGAGTTCCCGAACATCTTCCAGCTGGCAGAACCAGCTCCCCTCTCAGAAGCCCCTCCACAGGTTTACGGAGTCCACGTACGGACCAGCCGCAACCTCGGCCACACCTTCACCAACCTCTACGCCTGCAAGTCCTGCGGTCAGACGTTCCACCTGCCCAGCTTGCTGCGGCGTCACTCCGGCCAGTGCCAGCAGAAGCTCCAGCAGTGTTGCCAACAGCCCGTAGCAGGAAGCAAGAGGACCAGACTGCAGCTTTACCCGCCGGGCTGCAGCCCCTTCCGCTGCACAGAGTGCCACCGAGAGTTCAACCGCATGGAGAACCTCAAGACTCACCTTCGCATCCACACGGGAGAGAGGCCGTACACGTGCTCTGTCTGCTCTAAGTGTTTCCGTCACTCTGGGGCATTAACCAGGCACTTCCGTATCCACACCGGGGAGAAACCTTACATCTGCGGACAGTGTGGGAAGTCTTTCAGAAACTGTGGGGGGCTCAAATTCCACCAGCGTTCACACAGCAAGCAGCTACAGTAGATCAGAAGGTCTTCACGATCAAACTGTTGCTATGTGGGATGTAAACAGCTGATTTTATGCAATTCTCAATATCAATATGTTTTTAAATTTCATCATTTTTATGTAAAAGATTTTTTTTTTACATGTTTTTCCAGACTGCCAGCACAGTATTGGATACAATACTGAGGAAATAAAGGGTTAGGGTAAATAAAGTATTTCTGATTCTGATATGAAATGTGTGGAACCTTTCAGTGCCATTTTCCAACTTGTTTTTATGATTATTATCAGTTTGTTTCTTTTTCATGGTTATCTTGCAATTTCATTGTGTGCCTAATGTATCCAAATATTTTGACTATACTGTATAGAAAATAATTTGATTAATAAAAAAAAAAAGGGAAGTATGTCAGCTTTTGTTTTGTTTGATTTAGTCAGAAGTGGGAAAATAACAAAGCGCATAAGTTACTCAAGTAGACTCACTGACTCCAGGTCCAGATCAACAACAGACACTGCAGAGTCCCAGTCCACCTCAAGAAGTCAGTCGTTCAGTGTCAACTGAGTGTTTGGAGTTTGACTGCAGCCAGGTTTGAGAACAGAAGAGAGAAGATTGGCCAGTGGGGGGCGACAAAGAAATCACATCACTACTAAACCCATGTAATCACAATCTTGTTGGGTTGCAGTTCACAAGACATTACCGTCAACCAGAAACTCTCCTATCGACCCGATAACCACTTGGATATGCTTAAAAAACAAACAGAATATGGATTTAACTTGTTCAGCTCACGGGTAACTCGGTGTGTAGCCAGACACATCACATCTTCTCATATGAGTTCAAAGAGCCCGTTGCTGCCGCATGATGGAGTTATAAAAACTTGCTGCAGCAACAGTTTCATGAGGGCTTAATTAAACCATTCCAGTGTCCCAGGAGATAGTCTCGTCCCATCACACGCTACCTGTTTGCCGACTCAGTAGTTTGATTGGACGTTATAATAAGAAAATAGAGGCTGTGTGTGTGTGTGTGTGTGTGTTTTAATGGATAAATTTCCCACTGAATTGATCACTTTAAATCACATTGGCACTCCACCCCAAACACAGCTTGACTGGTGGCACTTGACAGTTTCCTCCTTCACTGAGAGCAGTAGCTGTGGTCAACTTAAAGTCTTCCATTTGTCATTTTCACTCTGTAATAAGGCCCAATCAGCAAGTAAAGGACGCTCACTTCTCACTTCTAAACTGCATATCGAAACAAAATCAGTGTGAATGAATTATTGCTGTGTGGGAATGTGTGGCTCTCCAGCTGAGCTGTTCTGTGAGGCTATTATGAAAGTCTCCTTCCACTAAAAAATGTGTTTTGCTTATTGTTACTTCACTTGGATTGTTGATCTCGACTGTGCAGAATGACGTCTGTGCAGAGTTTGACACGTGAAGGCTCACATTCATCTGCTTAAGATGGAAAGTTTCTCTCTGCTCACCTTAAATCTGAGTTTAAGGGTCGTACATACAAGCAAGATTCTGTGACATCACAGCTACAGTGCACAGGCAGCGAAAATGGACTTTTCAATGAAGTAGGAGACATTTTATGTCCAGGAGTTAAACTTCAATAATGAAAAATATTAGCATATTTATAGATTCTGGAGTATAATGTGAGGGTAGCCATGTTTATTTATTTTTCAACATGATCTGCATGTACGTCCTCCGCGCTAAATGCCATTTTAGGAAGTCCAGATCAGTTAAACTCTGCAGCCAGTGATCATCCTACTCTGTGATCGACTGTATCGTACTCGATCCTTTTCTGCTATCAATTACTCCGCCTAGATTAGACGAGGAAGCGGACGTACTCGGAACAACACGGAGCTAACCAAGCTAGCAGGGACCAACAAAATACCCGCTTTGCCCGTCGGGTTTTCTCCGCAGACAACTGGACAGTTTTGTGAACGGCCTCGTTTCGACAGGTGAACTCACGAGCAGGAGGACAAGTTGCTGTCATGGTGACCGCGCCGGTTGAATTTGGAGGCTCTTCCTTCCTCCGGGCTGATGATGTCGGTGGCACTCGCTAGTTACGCCTGAGCTCTTCTCAGCGCTGCTGCTGCTTCACAAGTTGGCTGTTGTTGGACACTCAGCTCGGGGTAAGTTATCTCCTTCATACCCGGAAGATAGTATTAGCTGGGCTGCAGTAGCAATAATATAAATATAGTGTCCTTCTGTTAGCAAGCCAAGTTAACTTTCCTGTTTGTCAGCATCTCGCAGGCCACAGCACTGATTTAAGGAGACGCTGTCTAACGTTAGGTGCTTCTTTGCGTGGCTGTTCACGGCCACGATGAGCAGTTGACTTACACACATTAATTGTATTGCAAAGGAGGATGGTCAGGGATGGAGTGCACTCGAAAAAATGACTCCTGTAGTTACAGGTTAGGATTGCTTGTGTTCAGAACAAGAACAAGAAAAAGTTAAAGTAGCTGTTTTGAAGACTGTACTAGGTACCTGTTTTTTACGGTCATCTTGACAATAACGCTTTAAAGTGAACACACTTTGCTAATCTCTTGCTAACTCAGTGATGCTTTCAGAAGTGTTCACACAGAATTGTGTGGTTTCCACTTCATTTCAATTTGGCACACAAAAAGACATGCTCACGCAAACTGCCGTCTCTTTGTGGCACGTAAGTAAAATACAGCGTGTATCAACAGCCTCGTAAAATACACAGACTAATAAACACGTACTTTATTACGCGGCTTATGGTGGCTGGATCCAAATGTAAAATGTAATTGTACTGTTTCAGCCGACACTACGGCCAGCATGGTCAAATAGAGTGCAGCCTGTGTTGCACCCACACCTAACTGTGATGTCACGGTGTACTGACACACCCTGGAGTACACTTCACCATCACTGCAGAAAGATTCTGTTAAGTCTTGAGCCAGGCTACAGTCTCCTGACCTCTCCCCACCTTCTGTACAGGCAGTTTCAAGTTGTACTTTTCATGTTTGCCTGTCTAGTCTCACTGGGACCGAGTTGTGAAATTGGTTTGACAGGATCCAGAGTATGTCTCTTTCGGGGACAGTGACAATAGCAAGTCAGGAATCTTTCTGTCCTATCACCCTCTGAATCCTGCCTGCGTTCTTTGCCTCTCTCTGAACAGGAATGACGATGCACGGCGTGTCCCAGGACCCCTCTCAGGGTACAGGGGAAGGGGGGGAGGTTGTACACATGTTCTCTAAAGAGACCCCTGGGTCTCCAGATGCCTCCGAGTTGGGGAGCCCGCGGTGTACACCAAACTTTGACCTCCTCAACATGGTGGTGTCCTATAAGAGAATGGCTCTGTTTCTAGAACCAGTTGCAGATGCAGTGGAGCTGACTCGCTTCCTGCTTGGGTGTGTATGTGTGTTTGTCTTTGGCCTGTTTGAGCATCATATCACATAATTGTTTTTGGCCTTGAGTAGTAATGGCAGGAAGCCATATTTATAGTGGAGTATTCAATTCCATCTGCTTTTTTTTCAAATCCCTCAGATGGAAGATGCCACTGTGCTCTCTGCTTGTCTGTGTATTCCTCAACGTCTTCTTCTGCACTGTTAATGAAGGTAAGATGAGGCATTAGGCATTAATATTGATCCAGCTTTTGTTTGGTGTTTTAAAAGACACTTGAATCATTTATTAACTTGCTGTTGTGTCTGCCTCTCTGGTATCAGTTGGTTGGTTCACAGTGGGTGTGGTGGCACTGACGGCACCTGCTGCCCTGGGTTACCTGCAGGACAGGTGTGGGGGCAGAGCCTCAGACGCTGAGCTCCAGAGGAGGCGCTACCACGCTGTGCACCGCAGAGACCTGCAGACGGTGCATCTCACCAAACAGGAGGCCATGCTGGAGGTCAAAGATCTGTAAGATGGACAATGCAGGGGATGGGATTATGTGCTGCAGGGCTGCATCTAACGATTATTTTCTCCATCAATCGTTAATCGTCTTTATAGTTTAAAAAAAATGCCAATTACGTGTTCCTGAAACCCTTGAAGGAGATGTCCTTAATTTTATTGTTTTGTCTGCCCAACAGTCCAAAACCAAAAAATATTCAGTTTACTATCACATAAGACAAAGAAAACATTGCATCTTCACATTTGAGAAGCTTAACTTGATGTTTGGTATTATGGCTTGAAATTACTTAAAACAATGAATTGATTATAAAAATTGTCAAATCATTTGTCAAATCATTGTTTCAGCTCTAATGTGCTGTATGTGTGTGTGTTTCTGCATTTAAGCTGGACCTGAATTTAATTAACGCCACGTCGCAGTTACTTTTGTAAATACTTGTTGGTTACAGTGGTGGCGTTTTCACATTCACTGTTTCTCACCAAACATAAAGTTATCCTCGAGGCCTTACACGCTTGTTTAATTAATTTCCTTCATCACAAAACATTTGCAAAGCTGTCTAAAAAAAGTTCTTACAGCTCTGTGTGTGGTCACACACTCCACAGGATTCCTTTTAAATTAGCTTGTTTTCTTTGTTTTATACCATTATAAAATAAGTGATTTGTAAATATAGACATGTTTTCATTATTTAATTAAAAATAGTGAAAATGTTAATGAGTTGCCCTTTTTGCAACAGGTTTACAAACTGTGGCTTGTACCGACAAGCAGGTCATATGTACACGTGACATTTGTACATGGTATTTGTTCAGTTATGGGTTGAAGTGTGTCTTTGTTCTTGTAGTGTTTGTGGGTGTGCTTATGTTTCTTGTCTTCACCAGGTTAAAGCACCTGGATGACATGCTGTCCTCTGCCTGCCTGTCTGCAGAAGCTATTTACAAGGTCCTGTACTGGGACAACCACACCAAGTCGTCAAGGTCTGCATCTGCACACACACACACACACACACACGCACACACACACACACACACATTCACAACACTTCAGTTATTCTTTGTTGCTGTGCTGATGTTGTTATTGACCACATTTACATGGACTTCCTAGCAGCATTTTGTGATTACCTTAAACCAAATAAGGTCATATTCGGTATAAGCATAATTAAATAGAGACATGGAGTGTCCTAGTTTTAGTTAAATACACTCTCTCTCTCTGTGGTATGTTGTTTAGACAGAAAGCATCTTAATTTAAATACTGTTTTATTATTTTATTGTTACAGCATTAACTACATTAATGTTAGAATGTACTGGCTGATAAATACTTATATGGTGGTTTCTCCGTTTTGTGATATCTCCCTCCAGGTTCTATGCAGGGATGTTAATACTGGTGTGTCTGCTCTATGTCGCTCCCGTGGGCTGGATGCTCGCTGGGCTCAACAGCGTCATCTTCCTGTGGAACAGAGACTTCTGCAGAGGTTAGTTCATCCCATCTGGAAGAAGCCATCGCTAAACACTAACTCTCATTTAAGAGAGTGAAGCTAAAGTGTTGTTTGTTCCTGTGGTTCCAGTGTTGTTGGACCTCAGGAAGCTGTCCTGCATTGGTCAGGCCCAGACCTCCGAGGGGGCATGTGAAGAACAGGAACAGGGCAACTTGTTGGACAGGACCCCCACACCAACTAGTCTGGAGGTAAGGGGAAGGAGCATGATGGAGACTGCATGTGGGTTTGAATACCGAAGGATTTAGTCTTTGTGATTTACATTAAAATCAACCATGGCTTTAAGCTTCTTACCCAGTTTATCCCATGCTCTCAATGTATTTATCCAGTACGAGTAACGCAAATCCATGCACAGATTTGCTCCATCCATACGTGACCGTGAATCACTTCGCTGATCAAAAATAATCAAGGTGACCAAGGTTCAAGAATATCAGTTGATCATCCTACAGTTTATAACATCCTCCTGTTTCTTGAACAGCTCAGATAGATCAGTTATAGCACGACCTGTCTGGGGAGCTGATCCTGGGACCACCAGGGATTCAGGCGTATACTCTTTAGCCCAGTATTTATTTACTAATTTATGTATGTGTGTGATGACAGGACCTGTCCCCTGGCAGTGTGGAGGAAGCGGAGGAGGCGGAGCCTGATGATGAATTCAAGGACGCCATTGAGGTAAATGTTGTCTGTGTTTTTTCCCCCCTAAATTTGTAGTAAGTAAGTACAATGGCTATGGAAAGTAAATTGACTGAGTGTCACAGTCTTCATGGATAATTAAAGTCCACTATAATGGAGATTAAAGTGTGCAACAAGTGACAAGCTTTGAATATGTTCTGAAGCCACAGTATAAAAAATATTTGAATCACAATTGTCGGAGCTTTGCCATCGTGTGGTGGAAAAAAAATCTGATGATGTATGTCCTGTTACTTCCTGTATTTTTTCTCTGCTGTCCTCTGAACTCAGGAGCATTCAATGTCCCTGCAGGTGAGTGTCGCCCCCCTCTGTTTAGAAGAGGCTAATGCACTGCCACCCAGTTAACTGCTTGACACATGAGCAACGACTTCATGTGTTATAAGCTGGTGACCTTGTGGTGTAGTTCTTGCTTTGCCCTTTGAAGCATGGTCTTGGGTATGTCCCTGTGTAATCACACTGAGTATCAGTGTTTGTGGGTAATGTTGTTCTCATGTGCTGTTCTGCTTCCTGATTAGGAAACCCCTTTGGTCATAGTGGTAAGTGGATTTCCCAGCACTTCCCATCCATCCATCCGTTCATGTGCTTGTTCCCTTGGCACGAGATATGCGATAGTGATGACAGTAATCCCATCATGCAGTGCTCATTCATTTCTAGTCCGCATGACTGCCATTGCTCATGAGCCATTTTGCATTAGTGAGATCAGCTTTTCCTTCCTCAAACCATTTCAGTCAGATTCATGTTTTGCAGTGTTTGTGTGTTTTGATTGAAAGCACATTAAGAACAAGCGTTTTGCATAGAGGCGTATTCTTAATTTACCTGCAACATGTGATACTTATAATAGTTACTGCATGATATCATATAGTTTTTGATTGGCAGACTTTTGTAGTTTGTAGATATGCTGTTCAACACACAGGAAGCAGAAACCTGTTTTCCCTGTGTTCCCTAAAAGCCCTGTTTGTTGAGGGTGGATGGTTTTCTTTGGAAAACTCCCTGGTCCTCCATCTTGTAAAGTCGTAGATGTTCCTTTCAGCGGATTGGGTTGTTGCAACCTGATTGCCTTGCCATTGGTTTCCAGAAATAGATCTTTTGACAAGTCTTATTTGGGGAACATGCAGGTAGATATAGAGATAAAAACAATGCTTATTATGGTCAGCATTATTAGGATATAATGATGCAAACTGTTTTTTTCTCAGCTCTTCAGGTGATTTGGTGTCCTTATGTTTGGCAGATACATCAAGTCCAGCTGTATAAGCATGCGTACTGTGCATGTATTTTTCCTCTAAATACAATGGTCTATCTCCCTAGTAGTCCTACTAGCTGCCATCATCATCATGCTTGATTTATTTGCCAAACATCTATTAGTCAAACTGGCTGAAATCATCACTACGAATTTTATCCAGTTTAGCCTTATTGCTGAGTTTGGCTCTGTTTCTTGGCCAGGTTTTCATACTCCAAAAGACCAACTCCAGTTACTGTAGCTTACACAGTAAGTAACTGCCTTTTTCCTTTGTCCACCCCCCTCCTCCCTCCTCCTCCCTCTCCCTAAGGAGGATGATGACGGGCCTCTTGGAGCTCCCGAGTATGACACCATCTCTGAAAATGGTCTCTTGAGCCGCAATGAACCAATACGCAGCAAGGTGTCCAAACTGACAGAGAAACTGCGTAAACGCTACCCCACCACCAGCACAGGTCAGTCTGCTCTGACTCATCCACTGCTTTATTTTCTCTTGTTAT
The DNA here is from genome assembly GCF_043641665.1 of Enoplosus armatus. NCBI lineage: Eukaryota > Metazoa > Chordata > Actinopteri > Centrarchiformes > Enoplosidae > Enoplosus > Enoplosus armatus. The sequence continues at coordinate 2,288,233 of NC_092181.1, read as the reverse complement.
ACCTCAGTGACGAAAGAATTAGTCTCATATCTTATTTTATTTTATATTTCACCACACTGTCTTATCTTTTTCTCCAAAGGCAATTGTTCTAGTTGCAATGCCGTCTTCTCAGTGCTGAAGAAAAGGGTGAGACTGAAAACCTGTGACAAGAACTGGGGATAATTTTAGGCATCACGTCATCATCATATTTAATTTTGTATTACTGTTCTATTGGCACGAGCTTCAACACTGTGTCTCTTCATATTACAGAGGAGCTGCAGTAACTGTGGCAACAGCTTCTGTTCCCGATGCTGTTCGTTCAAGGTGCTGAGATCTTGCATGGGGGCTACAGGTGAGAAGGGGAAAAAATTGGGATCATTTAAACGTTTTATTGTTGGACAGATGGATGAAATTACATGCCAGTTGCATCACATCATATTATCATGTCTCTGTTGCTCTTACTCATCTGTTCTTTGACTTATTCTCTTTTCATTGTTTCTTCATCAGCTCCAGAGGCCCAGAGAGAGACTGTGTTTGTTTGTGCTGCCTGTAATTCCTCTCTCAGCAAGTTACAATGAGCTGGCATGTCAAACTTGTCTCCCAGCAGCCAGCTGGAGGTTGTTCACTGTTCGCCCCCGTGCCCTACTCCAAGTCACTCAAACCCTAACACATGCCTTGGTTTTCAAGTTAAGGCACTTCTATCTGTCAAGATAACTCCTGTGTTGCCAAGAACCCCCCCCCCAATGCCTTTACCAGTCGCATCCCTCTTTAGCTACTTGTGTTGCATATGGGACTTCTACTGTAATGTGTTAAATATTTCCTGTTTCAACTCTCAATGAAGAACTGGACCTTATGAATCAATGAGACTTAATACAGAGCACAATGACTCCAAAATCAAAAGACCTGGCGCAGAGTATGCAGGGTGGAGGCCAGGTTTGGGCTGGTGGTGTCAGGTGATACAAATAAGCTTATAGGTTGTAAGTGGTTTTTCTTTTACTTTGCCTCTCCACAAAGTTGATTCCACTTGAATGTTGACATCTTCAGCCCCGTGTAGCAGTTTAACTGTACTGTAATGCTGAGAGGTCTCTTATGAATGAACAAGACTAAGGCCAGCACTGTGTACATATGGCATGTTTTTAGATTGGTGATGAATACGATTGTGTGAGCAAAGACTGGCAGTGCGAATTCACTTTGTTCAGATGAACAAAATAATGGAGTTATGACCAAAAGAATCTCTACATTTGGCTTTGATTGCCACAGTGTGCGCAGGCACGATACACTTTGACCTGCAGCTGGTCAACAATGTCATGTGATTAGTTCTGGGTTTGTCCAAGTCAAGACAATGTTTTTGATTTTCTTGTTGTTTTACTGGTTGTGTCTGCTGCCAGTGCAACCCACATGCTCCTCTTGTTGGTATGCACATTATTTACCAGACCTCAAGTTGGTAAGTATACAAGCTCAGAGGGCCATATTCAAGAGCAGTTTTCAGTAAATGCCAAATTTGATTGTAGGGGCAGTTCTGCCACTGAAATACAGGAAAACTCACTTAAAGTTTGCTTTTTTAGATGGTGTTCCCACCAGCTAGAGGAGCTTACAGGACTTAAGGGGAATGGATATAACATGCCATCAAACAATGATAACTCTGTGGCAGTAAACTGAAAATGCATGGCCTGCAATGAATCACATTACATTTTTGACAAGTTGCCCGTGATGGTGTTCTGGAGGGTGGTGAAAGAGGCTTTATGAACATTTTGACAAATTTCTTTAGCAGACCAGCCTGGTCTGCTTGTAATGATCAAATTGGTGCTTCATTTTGGTTGTCATTTTCCCTGTGTTGACATAGCAGCAGCCTATAAAGTCGAAAACTACTAGAGGTCCCTGAAGCCCGTCCTCTAACTGGATCAAAGTCGACCCAACTGTATTGAAGTTGTTTAAATGGACTGAGCAACCAGCTGAAATAGTCATCCGAGCCTCACACTCTTGCAAGCAGGACTTAAAAGAATTGATGTGGAGGCATTATAACCCAAGATGTGGATCTTGGTGGTAAAGATGTTTTAATCAAGAGTCAGACACAGATGATTGTAATTGTTTGCTTTGCTTTTATTGTAATCATATATCAACTGTTACTATAAATTGTTCTACTATATCTAATATATTTAATTTAAAACTCCAGAGAGTGCAAGTTATTATTTGACCTAATGATTCATTCTGTATATATTGCCCTTATTTTATGGATGAAATATGCCATTAATGAAATAAACTGATAATTTGATTACCTTAAACTCAAGTGGTAAGTATGGTCTTATTTACTTTTCTCACAGGCTCTGCTGGTGTCTTTGCTTCAGTAGTATGGAAACAAAGAAAGGCCACAATAAAAAAAACGTTTATAAGCAACTGAAGACCTATTTGTAAGATTTAACCACTACTTGTGTGGAGATGTTGAAATTTAAATACCACTAAATTGAAAAGTAATTTCGGTGTCTGACTTTCACCAATCCAACCTGAGCAACTTTTTGTTGACTTGACTGGACTTTTTTGGTCCAAAAAATGACCAATTTACTTGAAACAACTAGATTGTATATCCATTTTTTTAACGGGACACTACCTGAATTTGTGAGTCCCCCAAAAAATACCTCTGCTGTTAAGTGTTTAACATTTTAAATCTTTGACATTTCAAAGACAAGAATTCAAACTACATCAAAAAGAAACATGACTCCATATGAATGCTACTGTTGCTCCGTGTGATGTGCTTTTACAGTCAATACAGGTTGAATGCCGTTCTTTGCTCCCACACATTAGTCCTTTGTCACGGAAAAACACATTTGTACGTCGCAGTAGGAAAAGCACAGGTGTAAATGATAAGATTAATGATGGCTGAATTCCATTTAGCTGCCTCAGTTTCAGGGTCCTGGTATTGTGCATGCTGGCTTACTGTCCCTCTGTCATGGCTCACAATATATAGCCGCCCCCCCGTCTCTCTCTCTCTCTCTCTCTCTCTCTCTCTCTCTCCTCCCCCCGCCCTTCCCCCTCCACTCCTCCAATCCGTCCCCGTGTCCCACTAAAGCGATTTCAGCGCATGCAGGGACTCGTCCCTACGGCTACGGATGGCAACATGGCGACAGAGGTAAGACATTATCTGTTTGATTTTCCTGCTGAGGCTGCGATTACCAGCACAGACAGTGTTACTGTCAGTCATGTCAACCAGGCGCGGGGGCAGGGAGGCTGCACGCGGTGAAACTGTGCGGTTGCGGCTCACTTGAATCTCTTGACTCACTTGAATCTCTTGAATCACTGACGGCTGTGTCCTACATTATCACGCCGTCTTCTCTGCCCTGTAAGCGCGTCCTGGCGTTTTAAAGGGAGGACGGGGATTTGGACAGATCTGGGGCAGATCTGGGGCAGAGACAGCGGGGCACCGAGCGGTCCTCCACGCGACGTTAAGCTGTTTTGGTGAAAGCAGATCTGTTTTTGTCTGTTGAGACGCCCCGTTAATCCGGTGACAGGCCACTGTGTGGACACTGACCACACACACACACACACACACACACACGCACACACACACGCGAGGAATAGCGTTCAGCACCATGGACAGAAGCCGCGCCGCCCTGACCTTCCTCTGCCTCTTTTCTTTCATAAATGTTAAAAAAAGAGAGGGTGATGAACAAAATTGATGTTTACCCAACACACACCTTGATGCGACCAACATTTCCGACATCAACACTAGAGATCACAACAGTTCGGGTGGGCTTTTATCAGTCTGCCTCATCTTGTTCCGCCTGATCGATCTGTTGTGAGCTGTAGTGAAATGTTGTCCCATCTCCCGCAAGCTTCACTCCCCTGTAAGATCAGAGAATGAAACTGTGTGTGTGTGTGTAAAAGATAGTATGTCCAGTGCTGGGCTCTGCTCCAACAGACAACAAGGCAGAAATGAGTGCAGACACTGAGCCACACAGTGATTGATCACACCTCCTCTGCCTCTCCTCTATCATCCGATACTTTCGAATCAGCCACTGTTTGGACACATTAGGAGTGAAGAGGCGCACAGAGAGAGGACGCTCTCTCTGGGGACTCATTAATGGCATAACTGTATCAAACCTCATTATATTTGTATGTGTGTGTGTGTGACTTATCCTCCTCAGTTCCACAATCTGCAGGAGCTGAGGCACAGTGCATCTCTGGCTAATAAAGTCTTCATCCAGAGAGACTACAGCGAGGGAACCACCTGCAAGTTTCAGACCAAGTTCCCCTCTGAGCTGGAGAGCAGGGTGAGCAGACGGCAGCTTCCAACCATACGTGCATTTGTGTGCGAACACATGATAAAATCTACTGTAACGCTTTAATTTATCTATTTATTTATTAATGCCACCAGTTGTGTTGTGTGAGACGTGAACTGACACGGAGATATTTGCGAATGAAAACAGTAATGGAGGCCTTTCGCTTACAAAATGTATTCAATGCTATCATTTCCTCCATGGAAGGGGTTTTAGTTGCTAAATTCAAAGTAATATGTGCGAATTGTGTTATGTATTTATATCAAGAGATCCATTACAACAGAATCTGCTATATCTTCATAAATACATTAATAATACAAACAAGAATAACACATAGTGATAAAATACAGCTCAACAAGTTTGCCAACAGACAAATAAAAAGGTATCTGGTGAATACCCACAGTAGACTCTGCAATATGTGCTCATTAATGATTAAAGACAAACAAATTTCAACGTTTTACCTGCCTTACTACTGCAGAGAGAATTGATGTTGCGTTACACAGAACAATGCCTATATTTGTTTCATTTATGTCCTCATTATCATCCTGCCCTGGTGGCCTGGTGCTAAAGACGCATACCATATAACTGTTCCTTCCCTCTCCCTCCCCATGTTTCCTGTCTATATCTCTTCTGTCACGCGTCTCCAGATTGAGCGGACACTATTTGAGGACACCGTGAAGACGCTGAATAACTACTACGCAGAGGCAGAAAAGATAGGAGGCCAGTCCTACTTGGAGGGGTGCCTGGCCTGCGTCACAGCATATCTCATCTTCCTCTGCATGGAGACACGCTACGAGAAGGTCAGACCGGTGATCTCAAACGCGATGCATTTTGATGGCCTGGGACAATTATTAGCATGTCTGGGCTTCCGTGCCGTTCCTCATCGTTCTTCTGTCTGTGTGTTAGGTGTTGAAGAAGATAGCTAAGTACATTCAGGAGCAGAACGAGAAGATCTATGCACCCAGAGGGCTGCTCATCACAGACCCCATAGAAAGGGGAATGCGTGTCGTATCCTTACTCAAGTGCTTTTGGGTGCATGCACACAAACGCATGAGCATTTATCTTTTCTGTTTAATTAACCACTCTCCGCAGCAAAATCCTTGGTCCCTAACTACTCTCCCACCAGATAGAGATTTCCATCTATGAAGACCGGGGCTCCAGCGGCTCCAGCTCAGGCAGCAGCTCTGTGTCCGGCAGCACTGCTCGATGACCGGGTACCTCCTCACAACCATGTCCCCCCTGATCACTCACAACCCTGGAGGAGAACTGAGGACAGTGATACTACTCCTGTTTCAACACTTAGCCCATAAATCCCAAAGCTACGCTCACACAAAGGATTCGCTAGCTTTTAACAAACAGAGGCATGCTGCTCCTGACGTGCCAACACATGCTAAAGTTGTTGTAAAGCTTTTTTCACTGTGAACGCTTAAAACACACACTTTAGTCATTTGTTGCAAAGCAAGGTGCATGCGCCGACGCAGTCATGTTACTGTAGGATGCAATGTCTCTGTGAAAAGAAAAAAACCCAAACATTTTGCTAGTACTGCTTTGTGTGATCGTACCGTTGCCTTCCTTCCTGTCCTTTGACGTTACCACAGCTAAGTGTAATCTGGTGGGTGAGGAAAGGATGGAAGAGGGAGGAAGGAAGTATAGAGGCAGGAGTGAAGACCACAAGCCTCACTGAACCTCATACCTCAGCCACCACAGTTGCACCATGCGGTCCAGATCAGCCGCACCCCGACCACACCGGACCAACCAGGAAACTGGACTGAACTCATCACCATGAAATCCTGCACACTAGACTCTGGCCGTTAATAAAAATGGTATCTGCAGCTCTGTCATGAGTTCCCAGATTTTTGTATCACAAGGTTTCACCTCCTTCACAGATAAACTGTACAAAGAACCTCTTTCCCTCCTTCACCTCTGATGTACACCATGCTGTCTGGTAGCAGATGAATGTCATTCAGCCCGTCCATGTATATTATGTAGCAGATCTTCCATATTTCTCACGTGAAGCCTATATTTCATTTGTTAGACACACAAACACAGACATGTGCACAAACCTAAGTACTAACCTCTTGGTTTCAAAGAGTGAGACCAACTCTTCCTAAATTTTGATTATGCAAAGACTTACTGTGCATTACATGCAGTAGTAAGTAGACAAAGGATGGGTCAAAAAGTCTTCCTGAATCTTACCTGTAGTGTTTTACAGTACACCAACCCTTCCTTGATTTCTGAACAAACTTCCAAAGAACAATAACCACCAAAAACTGGCTCGCAAATGTGAATGTGTCTTTTATTTTGGTGACATTTTGTGCAAGAACAAACTTTCGTACTGCTTGTTGTTTGATACACATGGCAATGAGATATATGTGACTGGTGTCAAATAAAAACTGTTTCATCACAGCTGCACAGAGCTAATCTTTCTTTGTTACTGAACTGTAAATCTACAAAGTAGACCTTTACTATGGCAGACATTTTGACCATAACAATTTTGTTGGGTGATTATATAATCCATGTTGTGTTTACTACTTGTTCGGCTGGCCCCGAGTGGCCAAAAAACCCATCATGGCTGCTTTAATGTTATTAGTCACACCTATGTTTGACACATCAATAGTGCTTTTGATTTATTTAACGTTTGAGATCCCTTTTTTCACCACCAAGATTTCATTAAACCATTAACGATATGGACATATTTTCATATCGCCGTGTCAAATCTACTGGAAAATATGATATACAAGGATATTAATTTTAAGCACAAAAGACATCTTGTCATGTCACAGTAGAAAAACCACAGGTGTGAATAATAAAATGACTGATGGCTGAATTCCACTGAGCTGCTTCAGTTTCAGGGTCCTGGTATTGTACATGCTGGCTCACTGTCACACTGTCATGGCTTACTGGGACACTTAAATAAAACGGAGCGATCGTTGATATCATTAATAACACCTGGGCTTTTCCTACTATGACAAATCAAAATGTCTGCTGTGGAAAAGGCCTTTAGTACATGACAATAATGATTTGCATGCACTAAAAACATCAAACATTGTATGTCAGATTAACAAAACATGCTAATTTGATGTTGTGACAAGCTTTGGTAAATTCCGAGGTTTGCATGCATGCTTGACCGGGTATACGACAGGGCACGATACTGATCCCAGTTTTTCCAGTCCTCACTTACATCATGGAGGGACTACTGCATGCACCCTGCTCACCAGAGCAAACAGGAAATGTCCAGACTGCAGGACGTCCAGATACTGGGATATGCATTCACTGCTACTGCATGTCACAGGACGTCAAGTCTTTAAGCAAATGCTTGGTCCATTGCTGGATAAAGGCCCTCTGACTGTATCCTCGTTACCTTCATGACTACCACCCCCTGAGATCTGCCAGTGCAGAGAGCACCATGACACACTGTAGTAAAACTGTCTTAAAACAGGAGGCATCAAACGTGGAGACAGAGGTGGAGCGGATGCCATCGTAAAATGGAGCCAACGCTGCATGAATGGAGGGACAGAATAGGGAAGAACAAGAAAAAAATGGTGGAGGAAAACAAAGAAAAGCAGACATCAGAATATGACAACACAGTGCAAATGGCTGAAACTGACGGAGACGGCAGTCAAGTGGAAGGGAGACGAGAAAAAGACACGGGAATAAAGGAACTCCAGCTGGTCTGCAGAGTTCATGTCTTGTTCTTACTAGTTCATCTTCAGCTGGCTGCATTAGTGACAACTCAGTATGTCTTCCAACATGCAGAGAGCACTAGCTGCTGTTGCCAGTCAAACTACATGTAGTAACAAGGACATATGTGGGACTAAATGGGCAGTGTCTGAAGTACTGCAGACAGATACGATTTATGATTTATGAAATGACAATCTGACCATATTGATTTGTAGAGGTTTATTTAGCGAAGTTTGCCATGACAAAAAAATAGCAACTATAACCTAGCAGGAGCAGTAAACGTGAAAAATGAACAATCAAAGAGAAAAATAGAAACTACTCATAGAGTAAAGACAACAACAAGGCCCATCTTAAAGCACAGAAAAAAAGAAATGTATTTTAAAACCATGTTTTCTGTATCATTTTCCATTTTGTATTGCATTTCATGTGATTATCCTGACAGACCTGTAGGAAAATACAAATTAAAAAGAACATTAAAACGAAAACAAATAATATTTGATTTCAAATTATTTTATTCATCTCTAAAAGGCTCTTCATTTAAAAAACGAATTAAAAACAATGTGGCTTACCTGCACAGCGGCCATTCTTGACAGTGAAACCTTCACCACACTAAACAAAAAGAAGAATTCATTGGTATTCAAATCAAATATGTCGATTCATTTAGATTTTACAGACAAAGGACTACAAATGATCACTAGTAACGTTACTGACTGACACAACTTCTGTTTGTTTCACTTCTAATTGAACCAAACTTGCCAGTGAGAGAAAAAGACTTTTACAAGTCCACTGCCAGTGACTGACTGGAACATTACCCGTGTTCATAATTCATGCCGTGGATCCGGTCTGCGTACCTGCGTGTCATTGGCAAGCACAGCCGTTTCGCCTTCTTTGGGATAGGCTACTTCCACCACAGAGTTCATTTCACCAGGCTGGAGGGTTCGAGTGATGGAGCTGCCGTCTGGCCAGGAGACCTCCAGCACCGTCACCTCATCGCTTCCTGCGGGTCACGGAGAGAAAAATCACTCAGCATCACACAGGAGGAAAATAAACCCTTCAAAAAGTTACATCATTTTCTGTGTGTGTTAATACAACACATGATATTACATGTTGAAGGAATAGTGAAGATGAGAAGATTGATACCACTCTCAGGTCTGTATGTTAAATAATGAAGCTAGAGACAGGAGGCGATTAGCTTAGCTTAGCAATAAGAGTGGAAACTGGGGGAAACAGCTAGCCTGGCTCTGTCCATAAGAAACACGCCTACTGTGACTTCCCAGACTCTTGTCATTGTGAGGTTAGCTAGCTGCTGGGGTGATGTATAATACAATGTGTAGATTGGGTTTAACATGTGCAATAAACTATAACAGTAATAGTGGCAGTGTACCCTGCCTTTTACTTCAGATGTATGTTTGTCCCATTTTCTTTGAGTGTCTATGAAGGAAGTTACCTAAACCAAAGTGTGCGACAGGCTCCATCTCACACAGGTACCCCGAGCCTCCATCAATGATGCGCGTGTGAGCTCCACTCTGATTGGTGAAGGCCGTTACCTTGGCTCCCCGGGCAAAAGAGCCAAACTGGGTGCGAGGGATGACCCGCAGCCAGTTGTTGGACGAGCCCTGATGAGGTTTGACAGTTTATGTTGTGGATCTTTAGGGCTCAGTTGCTATGAACAAACACCAGTGGTGAAATGTAACTAAATACATTTATTCAAATACTGTGCTCAAGTACAAGCTTGAGATACTTGTACTTTACTTGAGTATTTCCATTTTATGCTACTTCATACTTATATTTTTTACTCCACTACATTTATCTGACAGCTGGAGTTACTTTTCAGATTAATGTTTTACTTACAAATTTTATAAAAGTTTATAAACATGAGAACACATGAGAATTTTTACATTGGTCTATTGGTAAAGGATCTGAATACTTCTTCCACCACTGACAAACACACACGTGCACATACACACCTGTGTGACCTTGAAGACAGAGATTGGCTGCTGGGCACTCTCCCCATGTGCCAGCAGCAAGTCCAGCTGTCCGTCCCGATCCAAGTCTGTCACAGTGCCACCTGTCCAAAACAGACAGAGAGCTTTCACCGCATTGACCTACATAACAACTTCACTGTGGTGTCTATCTGACAGCTGTGTCTCTGTAAATCTCATCCAAACAGAGAGGTAGCAGGGAAGTTCACGTCAGGTTAGAACATTTCGAGAATAAAACTTTGTCGCCTGATGTCTGAGTTTAGAAACAGCTGACCTGTTCCTCGCCCCTGTGGCTCTGCAGCATCTCCCACATTAAGCTCCTGGATCAAAGGGTCTGCATCAGCTCTCCTTGACACCCTGCAAACAAACACGCAAGATTCTCAAAATAGCTAATACTTTAAACAATAATCCAGAATGTGTTTTACGGCCAGTTATTTTTTAATGGTTTGATGCTTCTCATTGGAACTAGGGTTCACATGATAATTGAGATGTTACCTGAACAGCCTGTTAGGGGCGTAGCCTTTGTAAGCGATGTTGTTGAAAAACACCTCCAGCTCCTTGTCGTTGTCAAAGTCGGCAGCGATGACTGTGCGAATAGGTGAGGGAGCAGCAAATCCTCCAGAGGCTATGTTCTGCACAAGAGTACGCTGTCAAGTCTTTATCACACTCATTCCATCTTACAGACTTTTACATATAGTCACAAACTTTGAATTTGTTTTCCGCCACCGTCCTGTTCTTCTTCCTTACCCGGAATTTAGAGTCGCTGCCTTGCAGGAAAAGTCTGTGTGGGCCGTTCCAGTTGCCATAGACGATGTCCGTCTTTCCATCGCCATTGAAGTCGGCTAGTGCTACTCCTCTGCCATGCTGGTACCGGTCCTCTGTACCTTTAGAAGTTGACACAATGTTGAAAACCTTAGTGCTGGAAAAATAAGACACTATATTTTGATAAGAATCCTTTTTAATGCCCCTATATATAGGATTTGAAAATTCCCAACATTGGCGACTCCTAGGTGTAGTACCAAAAAAAGACAGCAATGCATTCTGGTACCCCTGACCAGACACTACATTTTCAGTGTAATAACCTCAATATTTCAATTTGAATTACCTCCCTGGTCTTATTTAAACAAGAGTCTTCAGCCATATTAGCGGCTTTGTAAGGCTGTACTTAGGCAGCATGCTAACATGCCCACAGTGACAATGCTAACATGCTGATGTTTAGCAGGTTTGTTTCGTGTGTTTGCATGCTAACATCTGCTAATTAGCACTAAACCCAAAGTACAGATGAGAATAATGTCATCAGTTTTGCAGTACTTTTGTTTATTTAGTCATCAACAAAAGTATTTTCATTGCAATCCATCCAACAGCTATTGAGACATTTCAGTCAGGACCAAAGTGATCGTCTGACAGACCGACACTGCCCAAAAGTAAAAACTTTGAAAGACAAACAGTGGCCTCAGGAACTACTAACTGTACTCAAAAACTACATGTAATTAAAAGTATTTCTATACCTGACTATACCTTTCAGTATCTACGCTTCCTGTTTCATACTCACCAGCTTCTCTGGCCATATCAACAAAAGTCCCATCGCCGTTGTTCTTGAACAGGAAGTTGGGTCCGTTCTCGTTGTCGCAGAACACATCCGACCTCGACTGGCTTAGGATCGGTCCGACCACCACACCGCGCCCACCTGCGCCACAAGCAAACCGTGAAAGCATCAGCTGATTCAGCACACTTCAAAACATCACAGACTTCACCTCTCCAGCCCGATTCCTGACCTGTGAACTTGTTGACCCCGGCCTCGGCAGCCACGTCAGACAGAGCGATGATGCCCTTGGTGACATCACTGGCAGCCTCATCCATTTCTAGGAGAGCGTGGGGACCGACGTTGCCACTGGCATAGTTGGCCACATAGATTGAGTAACGGCCTGTTCCCTGCAGTGCAACAACAGGCAAGAGGGTGAGAGGAGGGTTTTATGGAATTGAGAAAATGGCAGGAAAAAGAGGAAAGGCTGAGAAAAATCAGATTGTGGGACTTCAGAAATAGGTTTACAAAGTGAGTTTACTGACCTTTCTGTCAACACATGCAACCGAACGTCCTGCCATGCGATTAGCAACACCACGGCGCACATTGAGCTCGTCGCTCAGAAGATCTTCAAAGCGTCCATTTCGAAACTTGAAGAGCTTGTCAGAATAAGTTGCCCGCCCTGCATGATAAAAAGTCAGTTATCACGAGGAATAATCATTCAGCTACCTGAAATGACTTGCTGGAGCAAACAGTTTGAGCACACATCATAAGAATGCACTGCTTACCAGAGTAAGCGTTGTTTGTGTTGAGGAAGTAGACCTCCTCGCGTCCATCTCCATCCACATCACAGGCAGTAACTCCAATAGCATTTCCTGCTCGGTCCCTCAGGGCGTAGTATGGAGAGTTACTGTCATCAATAGCGATGTTTACCAGCCTGTTTTGAGTACTATCGTACTTCAGCACCAGGTTGGGCCCATTGTACCTGAGGGAGAACATCACACAGGTTTGTTTTGCGCACACGGTATAATATAAGAATTTCTGAGCACAAGACTCAGCTAACAGACGTATGCTGTCACACCATCAGCACTTTACCATTTAACCATTTTCACACTCACCCTGCCACAACCACCTCTAGGTCGCCGTCACCATCCACATCTGTTACCGCCATCCCATAGTTGAGTTGCGTGGGATTGTGCAGACTGTCAGAAGGAAGCATCGTCTGTGTTACATCCTGAAGCATGGGCTCAGAGCTTGAACAGAGTCCCACCAGGAGGAGCAGCAGACCTGAACCCCACATCGCTGCAACCTGGCAGAACACGGGGCAGGGCTGGGTTATGCATTTTATTTCAATATGCAGATGGTGCACAAGTCTTCTGTATAAAGCAGGATAGACATAATGCATGATGAGCAAATATAATATATGGAGATACTGTATGTTCATGATATGATAGACTGCGTATTAGTATCCTTCAGCCTCTGCCATGACTAACATGTATTTAAAGGGGGACTCCACCAATTTTACACATCACTTTTACACATTTTGACAATTTTTAAGCGTCTCTTGAGTCCCCCAACTTACAATGACAATGAGTTGAAGGCCATGATTGAAGTTAAAGTATGTTTCTCTCCAAATACACCAGTGTAGGAGGAAGTAATCCTACATTTGAAAATAGATGTTCGTCCATAAATTCAACATTTGTGCCACTACAGTATAGTATCTGCAGACACATATGTTATTAAAGCTCTATTATTCATTACATTTTCTGTATCACTAATGAATTCTTGTTAATAATTATGCACGATATAATATTTCCTTTGCTCCACCACCGGCATGGAGAAATCTCCTGACTTACCTGACAGCCCTACCAGTGTGCAGAGATGGAGATGATCTGACGGGAGTGCACTCGACGACGCTTGTTTTATCATTTGGCAAAGCTTCTCCACGTTACACAATTTCTGCTTTTAAAATTTATGAAACAGCTTGCGTAACGTGTAGAAGATTGGCCAATCAGCGAAGAACTGCCTGACTAATTAGACTGTTGACCAATGGCTGGCCTGTGCTTGCGGGCGCCTGCGCGTGAGAGGCGGAAGTCTGCTCTGTTTGTAGGCGCTGCAGCACAAAAACATTACAACGACGGTCCAGACAAAATACATTTAAGCGACAGCACATTGGTAGAAATGTTGACCTATAAAGACAACCAATATTCTGATAAAAAAAACACAAAGTCGACATTAAACAAATGTGCTCGCCACCCAGAGTGGTTCAGCTGCGTCATACGTCATACAAGAACACCATCTTCCAGAATGCTTTGCGGCGTCCTAAACTTGCGTCAGTAGTGCGACGAAAATCTACAGCCAAACAAACCAAACACGGGTAAGCTGAAAGACCAACAATAATGTATAATTCTGTTTGTAAATGGTTTAAATTAAAATGATAAATAATAATAAAATAAATGAACAGACTTATATGTTAGTGTATATCCTCAATTATTACAACCTCAACGAGAGGACGTTTCGTTATAACTAGCTAAATTGGTAAGCTAACTGTAGCTAACGGCAATGCCGTGGTTTAAATGCTTTTCGATTTTTTTTAGACTCTTCTCCCAGATGAATCAACTATTTTAAATCTTAATAAAATGTAATTCATATTGTGATTAAACTCATTCAAGATCAATATCTTTCTTAACCGTAAGCAGGTTTCTAAACGAGACCTGCTTACGGTTAAGAAAGATACATGAGATTACGTTTTTTTTTTTTTATTGCATTGCCTCTTCTTCAGCTTTCTTTCCTCTGTGATCCAGATGTTCAACATCATTTCATAATGGAGTCGGAACAGCCAAAAGAAGACTGTGCTCCAACTCAGCCAACACCCACACCTCCGTCTCAGTCAAAGAGGCCAAGTCAGGCTCTGTACACCCCCAAGCAACGACTTCATGGCTCCAAAGACAAAGCTCAGACTCAGGGAGAAGTTAAACCAAGACCCAGACCTCGCTACACAGACAAGGCAAGGAAAAACGCCAAGAACAAGAAGGACAAGACTGGAGCAGCGGATAAGGGAGCGCCTGTTGGAGGAGAAGATGGAGGTGAGATCCAGAACGGTGACGGCAAGCCTGATGTGAAGGAAGAGCAGTTGCAGGATGCAAATGTGCAGGTTAATGGGCACCCTGACTCAACCAATGCGGAGGCCGATGCTATCTCACGGCTGGAAGCAGCATCCCTTCAGGAAGAAAAGGGAGAAGAGGAGAGTTGGGACACCTTGTTTAATGATGATGGAGATTGTCTGGATCCGCACCTGCTTGAAGAGGTGAGCCTTTGCCCTCGGGTGATATATTAAAAAGAAAAGTCACAATAACCAGAAGAACATTCCCCAAAATTCACATACACTCATTTACCTGTTTATTTGTACACCTATCTAAAACGTATGCAGTTTAATAAGTGTTCTAATACAACACTTGAAAGCAGAGTTGTAATTCAGGCTTAATGCCCCTTATCCCTTTCCTTCTCCTCCCATCTGTCCTCACCTGCCTCTGCATCCTCTTCTCACTTCTTCACCCTTCCAGCTGGCTGTGCAGGAAGGTAGAAAGAAGGGGTCAATCCAGCAGCCCAGGTTTGATTACTACAACATGGACCGAGATGGCGATGATGACGACGACATCGACCTCAGTGAGGAAGAACTTTCTCACATTGTAGAGATCTACGACTTCCCTGCAGAGTTTAAGACAGAGGACCTTCTCAAGTTGTTTCAGTGCTACCAGTATGTATAATCCAACACACGACTGAAAATTAAAACTACAATGTTGTCCCTGTTCATTAATATAATTCGGGTTTCTTGACATCTCAGTGAGTGTAGGGCCCCTGGTATATGTATTGCATCTGAGATCAACAAGACTCAGAAGTATCAGTTTTTATCTTCCGTTGGGTTTTGTAATATTTTTGT
This sequence comes from Enoplosus armatus, assembly GCF_043641665.1. Lineage (NCBI taxonomy): Eukaryota > Metazoa > Chordata > Actinopteri > Centrarchiformes > Enoplosidae > Enoplosus > Enoplosus armatus. Next base: position 2,272,858 of record NC_092181.1, on the reverse strand, counting down.
GTGACTTTTCACTGTGTTTCCAGACAGAGAGGCTTTGACATCAAGTGGATTGATGACTCACAGGCCCTGGGTCTCTTCTCAAGCCCCATTGCAGGTTAGCGAAGAGCTTCTGCAATACATTATCCTCTGCTCTCCTATATGATTGTTGTGACACTTTTCCTGCCACAATGGGGGGGGGGGCCTCAGACTCAGAATCAGAATCAGAAATACTTTATTGATCCCTGAGAGGAAATTACCTGTTTAATAAAGAGGATCAGTGGACGTGAGTAGGCCCTGACCCACCAACTTACCGACAACTGAAAAACTCAACATGAAGTAGGTGTTAACAGCTGAGCCATTATATCGTGTTGTAATACGTTTGAATCTCTTTTTGACATCTTCTTACAAATGTGCCTTTTCAGTTCTATTCAAATAATATTAAACAACAACAAACATTTTGCGATTTGTTTCTTTTCCCTTTTCAGCCCGTGAAGCTCTAAGATCCAAACATCCACTAATGAAGTTGCGACCACTCTCCAAATCCTCCGCTGCTACAAGGGCCACAGCCCGCAGCTGCTCAGGTGCAAATATAGCCATCCGTCTTGCCACTTCTGTATCAGTTTGTCCCCTGTATCTTACACCCTCTTTATTCTCCTTTCCTCCCATCCCCAGACTACCTCCTTCCTGCTAAAGAGAGACCTCAGACGAGTGCAGCGCTGGCCCGCAAGCTTGTGATCGGTGCCCTTGGTGTAAAAAGCAACCTGACGAAGGAGCAGCACGAGGCAGAGAGGAGGAAACTCCAGGAGGCGAGAGGTGCATTATTCCTAGAGATGTTATGTTCAGCTTATGATTGAGGTTTTTTATGTGAAGATGAGCTGTGGTCAGCAGGCCTGTTTTCTCCACTAGTAGCCTAGATGTCAAAGAAGCAGACTTTTGACTGAAATACTGCAGATCCTCATCTTGAGCGGGCAGTTCCTAAAGTGAATAATGGGTTTAATATGTGTCATTAAGAAAGAACATGGGTTCCCAGTCCCTGAATTATTAATATTAAAAACACATAACAGTCCTCATCTGACTGTCCTAGTTTTTGCATCACAAGGTTTTGTCCACCAGTGGGGGCTGTTTTTGCACTTCACAGAAGAAAATGGCAAGTGTAGTTGCAAGTTGACGCCAAGAGAAGTTGCTCTCCGTCCACTGCTATGCAGATCATAGCAGGTCTATAATCAGTACAGCAGCCATTTCCCTTCACAGATGGAACATAAGTATATAGGCACAGAAAACCACAAATGGCTGTCCAGTGAAGAGCCAGTCAGGAAGTCAGGGCCTTGAGTATAGAAAACTAAAAAAAGCTCCTTTGTTCTTAGCATGCTGTGCTCTTTATTTAAGATTACAACAACACGCACAGTGAATGTCGGTGGAGAAGTGCATCGTGCTGAACATTGTGTCCTTGGAATGGATGCCACGTATAGTCGTACCCAGAGATTAATTTACAGCCGGCTCGTCAGTCTGCCTCAGCGCTTCACTTACCGTTATGTGGCAAAGACAGTGATACAAATTTAGATACAAATCACCAAAGTGTTGTTTAGTTCAGGGCTTTCGCTGATTTGTCTCCCACTGTGATTCATCTTTCAGAACAAAAGCGCCTGGCAGCCAAACAGAAGGAAGATGCTTGGGATGGGAAGTGACTGCACAGAAAACTACCCCCCCTCTCTGTTTTTAAATTTTTTTTTTTAGATTCCTTGATTCAGCAGAAGCTAAAGTCTTCTCTGTTTCTTCTCCTGCTCTGTGTTGTTTTGTCAACTGGCCACTCCTTCCTGCCACTGCACTTCCCAAAAGTGAATTCCCATTATGTTTTCCTTCTTTCCGCCACAATCCTTCACCAACTGTTATTGAACGCCTCATAATCCACTGTCTGTTCTCCTGCAGTGTTACATCAGATGAGAACGTCCTACTACTGTTCACTCACCTTTATGTTCTTACTTTGTCCATGCAGGGACTGTTGCCTCTGTGCCGTGGCCGGGGCTAATACAACCAACTCACCTTTCATATTTCTTAACATTGTAACCACAGTCTGTAGTGAAGCACTGAGTCTGATCGTTTGTAGAGGGTAAATAATGCTTTGAAATACTTCTTTTTCTGAATAGATCTAAGGTCAAATGTCTTTTAAAAAAATAAATGTTTTAAAGATGACCCAACTAAATCCACCTGTAAACGTGAGGGCTTTCTGTTAAAGGTCCTGTAATGTTAAATTCAGTCATGATGATACAGCACATCATTATAATGTATATGAAGACATTGTTGAGATTAGACTCTGCTTGAGAGAGATTGAATTAAAAGTTGTCACTTTCAAAAATGCAGTCCGCCAGTTTGATGCTCACTTGGATCAACATTGGACTCATTATCTCGTCTTATTGAGCGTTTTCTGAGAAGTGACAAGCCTCAGCTGCTGTTCTTGTCCAGTATCGTGGCTCTTCTGTCTGTTTAAACCTCTGTTAAAGCTTGTTGTCCAGGCAGTACTAATGATGACGACGATAAGGTTGTCATTCATTCTGAAGAGCAAATTTCAACCGAATAAGCTTTTAGTTTTTTAGTTGAGTAGATCTTGTCTTCATCTGGCTAGCCAGTTAAAATGAAAGAAAGCATTTTAGGGTTTGATTTGGGGAGAAAAGATGTTGTGAACACAGAGATTTGAAAGGAGTCCAACCTTGCCCATGTTCTAAAACAACTACAGTGGGCGGATACATCACTGTGATACATCATTGTAGTGGCTGCACAGTGACAGATCTCAGGTCGGGAAACTTAAGTTGCATACATTTTAACTTGTCAAACTGAATTATTTTTATGAAATAAGGTACAATTTCAACTCCAACTCAAAAAAAAACTAGTAAGTATTGTAACATCTATTAGTTGAGAACGGCTTTAGATTGAAAAACGTCTGGTTACTGTTACCTTTCTTTATTCCTGTTAAGTTGAGTTTTTGAGACAGTGACAGTGTCTATACATTTAACTTCAACCTGCATTTCCTAATTCCGAGTAGCTTTTCATAATGCAGCCTCCTGAAACGCACACATCCAGACTCTAGAGACTTTTGTGACAGCTGGAGGCAGCTGCCTCCTCTGAGGCTTCACGCAGCCGACCACAGACCACGTGGCACTGCGTCTCCTTCACCTCCTCAGCCAATAATTAAGTCTCATTATCCCAGCTTATAGAAAGCTGCAAATTTGTCTCTTTTTTTTTACTGCAAATTATCTAACTTTATATCTACTTGAAACTAAAATTTGCTGTTACTTTTGGCCTCACTAGCTTCTAACTGTTAGTGTAAATGTTAACATAATAACACAACAGATTTCTGGATGTTTGAAAAGGTGATCATTCATTTTAAAACATTGTTGCTGGAAGCCGGAAGACCAAGATCATTTAATCAGACTATTTGTGTGAAATTTAACTCCACCACTATTATATATCCAAATCAGTGCCGGCCATTACTGCTGTTTGTTAGACTGAGGACGACTGAGACACAGTGCCACGTGGCTCATAGTTGGCTAATTAAAGTGCTGCTGCCTCAGAGGAGGCACCATTACATGTTCCGCTTGTGTGTTATTTTTAAATCAGTATAGTTCACAATGAGCATGACAAATTCATATTCACACTATTTAAATATAATATGCAGGTATTAATCTCTTTCCAGTGATTCCTTGTTTCCAAAGATGTATTTGTGCGGCAGAAGAATTAGGATTAGGTTGTTGTCAGTACATCATACAAACTCATGCATTGTTAAAGTTGATGAAAATGTCAGCATGTGTGTTAAGTGTTTTTTATAGACATAAAGGAGGCAATATCAGTTAGTGAAAGCCATACTGTTTAATTTAATTGGGGTGGTATTAAAAGAACTATGTAGCATTACATGTTATAGTTTTTATTTATGCCTGCTGTCAGACCATTACGTAATACTTTATGTAAACCTTTCCAGAATGTGAAAGTAATGAAATGTAAAGGAAAATATGCCAACAAGATCAAGAAATGATTTCCTAAATGATCATGTGATTTGACTCTCATTCTTTCAACTTTATGCACATCACTGGTAAGAATTTGAAAAGAAGTTTGGGAATGCCAACAACAAAAAGATACTGCATCTATTAATTTTGTTCTGTTTCAGGGTTTTTGTCTCTTCAGTTTTTTTGTTGTATGACTGATCACGGAAATCTGTTTTGAAAATGAAAAACAAAAATAGAAACAAAATATACTGTGTGTTGATTTGACATTACTTAAGCTTAATCTCCAAGTTGTGATTCATTAAACCCTTTTGTTGTTACTCCTGGTTATCTTTTTTTAAAAGCCCGGACTCAGTGGTCTCAGTGCACACGTGACTTTCTCTTTTATAACCTACTTACATGACTCCCACTGAGTGTGGAATAAAACCAAATTTTCAGTGTGTCTGCCAGAACAGAAGTGGACCTCCCTGTGCTCTGTTGTTCTTGCAGCTGAACTGCATATACAGCCTGTAGCTGCTCTTTAGCCTCGTCGTGTGAGATCTGAGCCCTGCCTATAATCTCATGCTTTACTGTGGCTTCACGAGGAGGTGATGCACCGCAGAGCAGCCTGCTGGGTGCCTCGCACACAATCATTCGATTAACAACACAAACACAAACCACTACTGAGCAAGTAGTGGTCCAAAGTGCCAACTCTGCCCTAGACGTGCTGCACAGAAATACTGTTATGTCATGGAGCAAATTAAATGAGAGGCATGGTCCAAATGAAGGAATAATCTAATGTCTCACCACAATAAAGGACTCTGGTGGTGCAGGGTGGAGCGTGTCCTAGCACCAAAGCACACACACCTTACATCACCCTCCTCCCTTTTTAATTTGCTACTAATGACACAATTAAAACAGACTGATCACCACCTGAGCAATCAGTCGTGTCTTGGCAGTATTATTGTTGTATTTAATTGTCAGGGGCCATGCACAGCAAAACAAGAGATGTACCAGATTCAGCTACTCGCTCATTTCCATCTGCAGTCCGAGGGCAGAAGCACCTGAGTGTGTTTAGCGTAAGCGAGACTATGTACGTTTTCAGAGAATAAATAACAGTATTTCTCCAACAGATGAAAAGTTGAATACAAAAGCAGTAAAACACACCATTCCTCAATTCAACACACTTACAGGTTTTTAAAAACTTTGCTGATTCAGCCTTACGTGGTCTGGTACGATCAGTGGCTTATGGTGGCTAAGCCAACTTTAGATCTTTAATGTATAATGGACATTACTGATTCAGCTTGCTGATTGTGTGACTCCTCTCCTCTTGTGGTACTGTTACAATAGCATAGCATTTTAGCTAAATGCAAGTTCAGCAGTAGTTCAGCATTTAGCATTATCCCATAACGGACACTTGTAGCCGCTGTGGCCGCTGATAATAGTCTTGCTTGAATCATGGGACAGTTAAATGGATTGATATGAATGGCAATGAAATGAATTATTAATAAGAAAGGTACTGATGGACATGATATGATGTGTTCAGGGACCTGTTTGTTGCTTTAGGATGAAGTAAGACTTTTTAAAATCCACAGATAAGTGATAGTTATAGTCGTCATCTTAAAGAACGCCAGTAGCCAGTAACCAGCCAACCAATGTCTCTAAAAATGGCATCAAGGATCTATCACTTTCTTTATGTACTTTGTATTACTCGTTTGATTTCAATTTGACATTTTACTTTTAGAACGTGAAAATTATATTCTACTCCAACTCATAAAAGGGAAAAAATAAGACCAAAGTAAGTCACATATTTAAAGTATAGCCTATGTAATGTGACAATGGGCAGCTGTGAGAGTTTGTATGTGTTCATCAGTGGGAATGAGGTTGGAAAGAACCATAAAACATGGGTTAGCTCAGGCTCCCTGGATAGGAAAGATGGGAAACCCAGTCACTGTTGAATCTTTACCAGCCGCGACAGAAAATTAACGGTGAGCGTGTGTGTGTCATCATGGCGAAATGTGGTCCTGGAGACACCTCCTGTAGCGGGAAGTACCACAGAGGAGGTTTTGAGTACTGTGCCAGGTGTTTATATGTCTGTCTGTGGACAGATTTTGTCAACACAATAGCGTCACAACCGTGCAAGATGCACCAGAAGTACAGGGTAAGATGTAGGAAAGGGGCCATTGGCCTTCCCAATTTTGGCATCTAGCCCACATTTGTTTTAAGCCGCTGATCACTGTAAATGCTCCTTCTTAACAGATGTTTGCGCAAAATTAGGATGTGGGTATGATCTGTCCCATGATTACTGAGTACTCATGTAATGATAATATCTTTTTCAAATCTGCTGAGGGAAGCAATGGAGTGTACATGCTGTTGTGATCAGACTATCAAACTAGCATATGGCACTATATAAACTGCCTGGACTGCTGTAAGGGGTAACTTGTCATTGTGTTATCTATTTTATACAATAAGATAAATAAAACACAATATAAAAAATCTTTTTAACTCTATAGTCAGTTCAATAAGGGAATCTCTTTTAGCAAGTTAGCAGATTCCCCAAATGTTCTGCAGAAACCTTTACCTTTGTTCTACCTTGGAAAACTCTGCAGTCAAATAACCATGCCTCAAATAACCATACAGTTTGTCAATCTGACGTTTATTCTTTAACTACCATTACCAAGTACTGTTAAAAGCGCAATACCGTGGTACCACCAGATCTCATCTGATGTTACCGATGTTAAACAGGTAGAGAACAAACAAGTGAAAATACTTATCATAATAAAATTAACAATACAAAACACAGCCACACAGGGACAAGTTTCAACTCAAAAGTACATTAAAATTCTGCATAAATTAGAGACCTAAAGAACAATATTCCAGAGAGGTAATATAAAACTGTACATGACAATACATTTGCAATACATTACAATATTTATTCAAATAAGGCAAAATAGCACCATGAAATAAAAAAATTCTCATTCAAAACCAAAAACCACACAGTTGTAACAGGAAATACTGCATTTGTAATGTCAACAGTGAAAGCACAGGAAGCATGTACAGATTTCTGTAGACAGTCTGATAGTCTGGGTTGATATTATGTGGACGGCAGCCTGGTGATGTACTATAAAAGTCATAAGGTTGTTCTCATGTGCCCTCATGTCATTACTTTCTTAACTGTGGTTATGCTTTGATCAAGGTAATTAAATTTGTTACAAAATTCAAGACACATTTTTAAAATGGGAAACTTGTCTATGTTTTAAAATGGTGACATGATACTTGTGACGGCCAACTTTTGTCTTTTTTTTTTTACTTTGTTGTCATTTCCTCTTTCTACATTCACTGCTGAAGTCACTGCTGATGACAACCAGTCACGGGATCCTAATTAGTCATTTTTGCATGAAGTCCCTCTCATACTATCCCGGTTTCCCACCCTCCTTCCTCTGACCCTTATCTTTCTATTTACTGTCATTGTAATTCAACCTCCTTCCCCTGGCATGTTGAGGTGTAGTGAGGAGTTGTACAGTTGTTCTGTCCTTAAATCTGCGTGTTCCTTAATTCACAGGAAGTTGTTGGAGATCTGACGTTGGTGGTCAAACAAGTCCTCCACCTCGGCGCTGTAAGCATCGCCTGAAGAAAACAGACAAAGAAGAGAAGGTGAATACATGGCAACAAATAGGGGAAGTAAGAAACTGAAAGGATTCATGTGCATGAAAAGGTATTTGCGCTGTACCTGCATGGCATCCAAACATGTAAACTCGTGCTCCATCGTACTTGCACCGACAACGCATCACGTTGTTCTGGAAATCAGACTCAGCCATGTCTAAGGAAGGGTTGACCTCCACCTGTAAAAGAAAACAGACGAGATAAGATGCTGCAAGATTCAAGTCAGTCACCCTCCTCACAGTTGAGTACAGCACATATCTGATCGGACAGGATTTATTAAAGACCACAACACACAATATGCATGATGGAAATGTATGACGACAGCGCCGTTCTTTTGCTTTACATGGAAAAGTGCCCATGTAATGACAGATGTACTGTCCTCACATTTCCATTTGTAACACAGACAAGGCTGCCCCCCGTCTCCACAGCTCTTCGTCCTGCCAATTGAACCACTCGCACAAGCAGTTGAAGCATCCCAGCTTATCTGTCCTAGATGGGCACATGCTTTGTATTTCCCTCTACAAAGATGATATTTTGTTATGTATTTGTCGAAAGTATACGTCTCCTTTATGCATATACTTATCCTTTTAAGGGATTTCAAAGACATCTCTGGGTATAGAATTAATTGGTTAACTAAAGTCCCTCAATACTGCAGCCAAATATATCCACCTTACACCTGAATGGACCGTCAATGATTCCTTTACCTGCCTGTGAAAAAGACTCACCCCAAAACACTGAAAACTAAAGACAGTTTTTAATATCAACAGGTGTCTTTACAGGGCTGAATATGCACCATAGAGGTGAATATGTTGCGGAATATTTACTCAACTGTCTGTTGTTACTAACTGAAGTCATTTGGGAAATAATTTGGTCTAACATAAACGTTGAAATGTGTAGCTCATCAACTGATTAACTACAAGGTCACAGAATTCATTTCGTTCATTTTGACGTCTGACTTTGACGCCCATTCTGCTGTGGTAATATCCTGAGAACAATCTTGCAAATGTTTTGGGAGTGTCCTATTGTTTTTTGGAAACTTGACTTCCCCCATTGAAGGATTTACTGCGATGTGACTGTGTTCCAGACCGGACTCTGAGTCTGCTAAAATAATAGTTTGACTTTTTTTGGGGGGAAATACTCACTTTCTTGAGAAGATTAATATCAATCTCATGTCTGTAAGTTAAATATTGAGTCACAGGCAGGAGGTAGTTAGCTTAGCTTAGCATAAAGACTGGAAACAGTGTATAAACGTATGTAGTGTCGTAACTGTATAAACGACTAGTTGTGGTTTTACGGGGGCTTGTGTGCGGGACTATTTCTTGGCCGGGAGCCTGGAGTCTTCGCTGGTTGCCTGACAAAGTACCTTTTTTGTCTACGTCTGGAGCGGGAACACTGCAAGGAAGGTCTTTTTCATAAAGTAAGGGAACAAGTGAGTAAAGTAACACTTGACTTCAGACAGTTAGGAAACAACTGGTTTTCCATGGGGCCAACCAAGAAGCCACAGGATTATTGTTCTCTACTTTTCTATATGGCTCATGATGTATAAATTGGAGTTTCAAGTGATGCATGACATCACTTTCCACTGTTATCTTCATGCAGGAAAAAAAAGCTAGAAATGGGGATGACAGTTTTGGGTTTAGATTTAAGTTGCAGCCTATCATTAGACTGCAGCCATGGTTGGTTGCCATGGCTTGTTGTTTTCCGCCCTGTCTGCCTGCCTGCCTGCCTGCCTGCCATACATAAGAAAAAGCACACAAATGAATTTTCCTGACGCACACATCAAACAGATAACCTGACCACATATTCAACAAAGCAACCCAGTTTCTTTTTCTTTTACATACAGTATAAATGCTGTGGTTCCTTTATAATTATATTTACAGACTTCAGATGTAAAATATTCATAACTATGATTCTTCTAATTGCATTTTCAGCCAATTTTAATGTCAAGAACTTCATATATTTTTAATATTGCATGTTGAGAGCAGCCAATGATTTCAGCGCATATTTTATAGTACCGGTGTAAAACACCATATTAACTTGGTGGCAGTTGATGTCCTTTTAAAAGCTCTTGCAATAATGTGAAACAAAGGGCCCACAGCCTGTTTTACTGAACAATGAAAGGTCGTCACTGTCATGTAAAAGACTCTGAGGTTGTGCAGCTGATTCCTAAACGATGGAGCAATCAGGAGCAATCAAGCTGAGGTGGACGTGACTCATCGGTTTAAATGTATGGTCCTAAAAATGGCTGCCACCCTGCGATTCTTGATGAAGACTCAAAGAAACACCCAGCTGCATGAAAGAGGAGCGAGCATCGGCGCCCTCCCTCCATCTCTCACTTCTTACACAAATTTATGAGCAGCTCAACTACTGTTGAACCACGATCACGGCCGCAAAGTGGTGCTGGGTCACGTCGTCGTGGCAACAGTGGATCTCCGCTTTATGACATGCATGCGGTTTCATCTCTCAAGACGTGGCTTGTCACATGTGTACAGGCTCATGCGACGCAGATGGACCACTCCTGCATGTAGTTTACATACAGTCTACACACACGTGCGTGCAAAACATTGTGATTCTATGTAAACACTCAGAAAATAATTAGAAACTGTAAACATCATCACTTTGCTGCCACTAAACTGTCAGGAAAAAATAGAACAAATGACACAGAGGGGAGGACAGATGAGTAGGTCACCACAGCTGATTGCACGTCTAGAAACAGACGAGACGTGAAGTCGAACCAACAAACTCTCGAACAAGAAGCTCGCTCTGTACAAATGTAAAGTGCTGACAGAGCTGTTCCACAGCCAATAAGCCTGTACTTTCTGAAAGGGTGGACTAATAGCAGGTCTACTTTCTATATAAGTCCAGACTAAATTCTCTTTCCTTAAATACGCACACACCCCTCAAACTACATACATACTGTACACCTGAAACAGCCAAGAGCCATTTAGCTGAAATTATAGTCTTTTATCACATCTTTTATCTCGTGTGCGCCTTCAGATGTTGAAACACCAACTCCTGTGTTTTTTTCCCCTACTTTCACGCTCGATCTAAGAGGTTGTGCAAGCTACTAAAATTATGCGATTTCACCATGAAGATTGAAGCGTGGATTTCTTTTTTTCTTTGCATTTTTATTGGACTGACAATTTCACAATGAACTCTCTAGACTGCCGAGCAGACTGCATATTAGACATTTAATTTTAGAATGTAACCTCCTAACCTGGAAGATGTATTCACCAGGCCGTATGTCTGTGATGTCGATCCACTGGCAGTCAATATCGTGGCGGTAGGTGTCCCAGCAGCCGACTGAGATACCCTGCTGTCCCATGTTATAGCAGGCATACCGCTTATGGATACCTGGTAAAAAAAACAAACAAACAGAGTCCATGATGTGTAAATCTCTTTTGCTGTCAGTTGCTGTGGATTTGAATTTCTGCCAACAGCCTGAAATTATAACTAAATGATTTAAAAACTAGGTCTTTTTTTGGGGACCGTCAAATGAATAGAAAGGATCTAAACTGCGTAAAGCTGTCTGGGTTTTGTGAGGCCAAGATCAATTTAGGCTTGGCCTCTGATCTTACATTCAGACTTTGAATGCTCATTATGGGATTTCTGCTTTGCACTTTTATGTATTCTTGATTCCCTTGTTTGTCACGATTCTGCCCTCGTTTCCAGATTTCCCTCAAAAAGCAAACTTATGTAACATTAATCATTTGTTTTACCATCGGGACAGTAGGTGTCCTCCAGACAGAAGCTGGCCTTGTGACCTTCAGCCACCTTGGTCCCATTGAAGGTCAGCAGGTCGTAGTGGGTGAACACCTCAATGCTGTGGTAGTGCCTGAGGGTTGAATCGGAGTGACAAGATTATTACACGAGGGGAGTAAAGAACAATGATAGAAAGTTATCGAAGATCTCCACTGAATTTGCTGCTGTTTTTGTAGTTCCCAAGTTCTCACCTTCATCATCCTGGAATTAAAAAAACAAACAAAAGAACCCTGAGGTTTATTTGAAATCTAGCAGCCATAAATCCTGTTATATTGTCGTGAAGGCGACAAACAGACACGGACAACAATTGTAAAAACACAAGTGGGCAGATAGATATCAGTTTGGTGTCGCTCTTTCTCTCATTACAGAGCCATTCCCAAAACAGACTCTACCAAAAAGTCGAACCATGTGTTTGCTGGTTGGGGAGGTAGTGATTGGGTTGTGGCTGGGAGAGACACCGAGCTGTGCCTCCCGTTTTGGGACGCAGAACCACAACCGCTGAGATAAGAAGCCAGGCTGCTCTGAGTGCAGTCATGGCTCTGACTGTAACAACTGGGGTGACCAGTGAGGAGGATGTTTATTGTAAACATCATTTTGGAGGATAAAAGATTGTGTTTATTGCGTTAAATAACAGACTTTTATATGTGTCTGGTTATTTATAGTCCAGATCTCAAAAATATTCCTGCACTGTGCTACACCCAGTGATCCCATTTCACTCTCCAAATCTTAAATTCCCATTCATCTTCTGCGGCAGACATGACATTTTTTTTTACCTCTGGTAGCAACTGTGTTCTTACTAAAATTCTTCTTTTTCTTGTGCCACCTCTAATGATGCCGGGTCCCATGCCATGGAGGAGGTTATGCAGCTTTTCCTTTCCAACCAAACCCTTGCAGCAGCTAAAATCACCACATAGTCACTTCCTATCTGGTCGAAGGTGTAAAAAAATGAGCAGCCACACGGTGGCTCCGAGCAAACGCTTTAAATGTCTGGCTCAGGTTAGACATTTAAAGACATGGCTCCTCCTCCCGGTCTTACCTGTGACACTGGTGCCATGTCCAGCTTTCTCTGGTGGCTCGGGGTCGGAAGTCGGCGCGGCCCAGATTCATGATGCGGGAGGAGAAGCGCAGCAGGCGGCGGTGTCCGTAGGGCCAGTTCATCCGGGCAGCAGAGGAGGACAGGCAGTTCTCCTCATTAGCGCAGGTCAGCAGGTGGAGGGGTCGGTCCTCCAGGTAGGCCGTCTCTTGGACGAGCTGGGCATCCAGGACCAGGTCAGGAGCAGCTACAGGGGTCAAGACTCAAGAGTTAATTTCACTCTCATTGCACAAGAAATACGTTTGTGCTCACATGTACTCACTTTCTACGCACGTGACTCCTGCAGCCCTGCCATCTCCTCCTCTAGGACAGTAGACATTTGTGTTTTTGCGACACTGCTGGATGGACATCTCAGTGCCGATGCAGTGAGTTCCACTCAGAACCACCTCACGGGCGTCTGAAGAACCAGGCCAGTACCAGGTCTCCTGCACAGAGACAAAGTCACACACAAAACCACGAGTGCTCATTTGTGCTGTTGTATTAAACCCTTCTGGAATAACGACAAGAAGACATGTGAAAATTGTCAAATAGCAGCCTTTGCAATAAACAAAGAAACCCCATTTTATAAAGGAACTATCAGTACACATTATCACATTTTCCAGTCTTTTTCGCAATTTTAAAACTGCCCGTTAAATGTTCCCAGCAGCCCCCCTCAAAACACACTCACGCTTCCCTTTTCCATTCACAGTTCTATTTTCAGTTTGTTTGCTCTGTGAATTTCTCCCGAACTCTCTTTGCCTCACTTTCCCTATTTTCGGTGCGCTGGAAGTGGACGTTTGAGAAGCCTGTAATTACCCCAGGCCTCGGTAATAACACAGCACAGACACACAAACAGCAAGACGGAGAGAGATAGAGAGACAGAGAGAGAGAGAGAAGGAAATATAGGAGCACACAGAACAAAAGCTTAGAGACAGAAGAGGAGGCAGAAACCTGGAGAAAACATCAGCATATTCTTCTGTTGTTTACCTGATGAGCTCTTGAGGCGAAGCCCAAGCCCAGCTGTCGACAGACCACCATGGCCTCGTTGATGCCCCAGTTTTCACTACAAACGGAGCCCCAACGCTTCACCCCACTGACCTCCATCAGCACCTCCACACGGCCCTCAGCTGGCTCTCTACCTCCTGCCAGACGCACCTGAAGGTTAAGGGAGGAGGAGATGTTTTCTTGTCAGTCCGTGAATCCTGCTAAATGCCTGTCTGTGTATATGAATGCATGTTTTCGTGTGTGTTTCTCACCGTGGCCTGCATGCCAGTGTTGGGCACGTTGCAGCGGACGGCCACATCCTGGCTGTGTTTGCAGGTGTAGAGTGGCACCTGTCTGTAGGTACACTCTGTAATCGACTTCTCCCTGCCGGTACACTGCACGCTGTTCATGTGGATGAGACCAGTACCTGCAGAAGAGGAAGGAACAGTTGATTGATTCACATGTGTCTTACCAACCATAGGCCACATGCAAAAAGACAGGCTCACACACACACACACACACACACACGGTACATAAAAGACATAAAACCTGATGGCTCTGCAGCCCAAGATGTCCACAGAGCAGGATTAAAAGCCCAGACATGATCGGGACCTCTGATGTGGCTCTGAAACTGAGCTTAGCCAGAGAGCTCTCTGTCTAAATTACTATACACTCTGCTGCACAGTGCACACCAGAGCCATGCTTTATAAACTAAAATAGATACCAAAATGGCAAAATGGAGGAAAATCTTTGAACACATCTATGTGTGCGTAGGTGTGCGAGGCCCAGGCTAAAGCCCTATAAAGCCCTATAATTTGGACTTAAATAGCTAATGATGTCATGAAGTCTAGCTTCAAGTTGCTCGTCTCTAGTTGCACTACCCATGAGCCTTCACATCGCTCCTGCAACACAGATTCATCTCTTCTAAGTTATATGATCACACAACTCTGGTAAACTAGCCTGAGACATTAAAAGCCACAATGCTCCATTTTGACATTTAACCATGTTCGTTATTCAGACACAACAGCACCATAGCACCTACTTTAATAGAGCTCTAAAAGTAACACTCAAGTGGTTTCCATGAATTACTTCATTAAGTAAAGTAGAGAGAAGGAAATGCACCCACCATTATAGGAGATGCTATGTGCTCATTTGGGCAGAAAGATAATGTGAGGAAATGAACGTGATTACAGAGTTACTGCAGAGGTACGGCAAGAAAGAAAAGACTATAACTGAGTGTGTGAAAGGCGGGGTGTGGGGTCTATTTCCTGGGAAAATGTTTCAATCCAGTGGCTATATTTTCGTGCCCACAACAAACGCAGCGCCAAAGTAATCACAACGTTTCTGAACGTTTGGTCTTGCTCACTGCTGATTGCCTGACATCCCGGTTTCAAAGCTGTGCTAACGTTTCACACACAACAGGTTTATTTTGACAACAACACATGCCATTGTTTTGGTGGCTGGAACCTCCTAGCATAGTTTACACTTGTATAAATGGTCATGGGTAGAGTTCCTCAACAATCAGCTTCTCCAATAGAAGTAGAAGTCAGGCAGTAAACATTTTCTCTGGGTTTATTTGTCTGCTCGGGTCCACTGTTCTTGGAGTACTGCGTTTAGCAACAGACATATTTAGGCCGAGAAGTGTTTAGTCTAAAGGATCACTGAGCAAAACTGACCATACTCGGGGTGCACGGTGAACTCAGGCACTGATTCAAAGTCTGTACCATTTAACATGTTATCAGATCAGTAGCTGGGGGTCTTCTTTACATACAGTAATATATTTTATGATTTTGTGAATTATCTGCTCACTGTAGGACAAGAGGACAAATAAAGAACTAATTATAGTTTGTTTAAACATTCAGATGTCATGGTCATGGTGAATGAAGCTACGTAAATGTATCACATGGAAAGCACCAGAAAGACTTCAAAGTGCAGTTTGGCTTTATGTACACTATGTGTTTGGGTATGTTTATGTGTCCTATCTCACCCTGTCCCAGCTGAGCCTTGGTGAGGGCCTCTTTGGCCGTCCCAAAGCCCAGCTCTCTGCAGACCACGCTGGCTGCAGTGATGCCCCACAGGTGGTCACACACGGTGCCCCACTTCCCCTCCTTCAGCACCTCAACACGGCCCTCTCCGACCCGGGGCCCCGCCTTCAGACGCACGACCGGCTGGAAGGAAAAATAGAGAGTTTAGGTCAGAAACTTTTGAAGCGTTTGTGAATTGATCTGGAAATTTGGCACATTTAAAGCCCGTCTGGATCTGGATGCTCGTCGCTACATGATCAGATTCAGTTAAACTGCCTAATAAACTAGATTTCAGTTTGAGAATGGTATTTGTTTTTTTTATACAATGATTGAGTGATTCTACTATTTGAGCAAACACACCAGAAGACATTTCTTGTACGCTCATACTTTACATACATCTGAATCATATAGGCCTCCTTGGACCGTTCTTTTGATACGACTGAAGACATAAGAGTTTTGTATTTTCTCAACACGGTGCAAAGGACTGCTTGAGGAAAATAAACTTGCATTAAAATTATTACTTTAATTTAACAGTTGACATTTTGGGGAATAATAATCTTAATCACAGTCACAGAGAGAAACAGTCAGCCTGGATCTGTATAAAGTTAAAGCAAGACGAAAGACCCTGTAAAACACGCAATGTGTTGTTTCATACTATGGTTTTTGTAAGCATTAAACAAAGCAGATATAAATTGTTAATTCATTATTGAGCTAGAGGTGCTGGAAGGCAGATTTTTCTACCTTTCAAGAGAGCGGGGTATCAATCTTCTCATCTAATTCTTGACAAGAAAGCTATGAGCATGTATAATATTCCTTAAAGTCATCCCTTATGCCAAATTGTTTCTCTGATGTTTCCCTTTTCTGGTATTTTTTGACATGTGTGGTTTTGTAAAAACATTTATTTGCTTTCTTGCCAAGAGTTTGATGAGAACATCGATACCTCTGCTCCGTCCACTTAGTTTAGCTTAGCATATAGACTAGCCTAGCAGCAGGTTGAAACAGCCAGTGTGACATCTAAATTTTACAAATGATGTCATTTACAGTATTAAACTTTGGGCAGAGCCAGGCTAGCTGTTACCCTCTGCTTCCAGTCTTTACGCTAAACTAAGCTAAGCTAAGCTAAGCTAATTGTCAGCTGGCTGTAGCTTCAAAGCTAACACGCAGATTTGAGAGTGGTATCAATCTTATCATCTAACTCTGCAAGAAAACTAATATGCATATTTCCTAAAATATCAAGCTATTTCCTTAATTTTCACCCATTTGCAATCTGTATTGTTTTACTTCCTCCTCCACACTCACCGGCACAGCAGGCGGCGCAGGTGCTCTGCCATAGCGCGTGAACTGGGATCCAGGGACACAGCGGACCACAGCGTGCATGCCACCGCGGCATGGGACATCACTCCTGGGGATTGACAGCTGAGCCTGGCACTGCGACAGAGAGACCTCCACGCCCTGACACTGCACCTTCTCCACCCAGTAGGCCTTCTTACTGATCTGTGTCCTCAGCCTGGGCGGAGGAGAGAAGCAGAGGAGGAAGACATAGCAGGGAGAGACATAAGAGATACGTATTTGTGATTTGTCACATTTGTCACACAATTTATGAAGTTATATCCTACAAAGAGCAGATGTGGATTTTACCTGGAGGACGGATCAGCTAACTTGGAGTCCCACAGTTTCCTGAAAGAAAGAGAACATCACATCTTTACATCCAGTAGACTAAACAACCAGCAGTCCTATGCACTTCCACAGTCTACTCCTGTGCTCCTCCCTCTTTCTCCTCTTTCCTTCTCAATCATCCTCTCCTTTCTCTTCCTTGGCATCTTCCATTCTGTCTATCAAATCTTAAACAAACAATCTGAAAGCTATAGACACAACATGCTGGAAAGGGCGTGCGCGTCTTTGGATAAACATAGTCCTCATGTAGGAGACAGGGAGTGAGAAAGAGAGAGGGAGATTTACAATAAGGGATCACATAACGTTCCTCCTTTGTTTTCTCTCAAACCACTACCTTCTTGTCATGACTTTTTTTAGATCTTCCATTTCTACATTCATGGGTATTTCTGTTTCAGTGTTTGCCTATATGTCTGCAGTGGATGTCTGGTTTGGGGCATCCATGTGGAAAAAAACTAAAAATATGAATAAGCCACTATACATTAATCCCTGCGAGGAGCCTTATTGAGGTCTGCCAACTCCAACAGGGCTTTCTAAACTGTGTCTAGTTTCAGGGATATTAGCTACCTTAAACTAACTTTGTGTATACACAAAATGAGGCCCCCTGCGCCTGGGCACACACACACACACACACCATGCTAAAACCTAAAAAAAGTGAAGAAGAAAAAAAGAGAATTCAATAAAAAGAATGATTCACAAACCAGGCAGAGTCTGGGAAGTGTCTCTCTGCGACACACACACTCACACATTAGAGCTGACCACTTGCATCGGCCAGTATGACCACAGACAGGTGCAGCGTGACTGACGCCCTTCATGAATGTGCCTGAATTAAATGAGTCAGAACACCAAGTATAGACAGGAGGAGAGTTTACTGTATAACCGAATTCATGATGCAATTAAATATTTGGCAAACTAAAACGGGAGATGTTTCCTCTCCAGGAGAACCCCAGAATCCTGGTATTCCACAAGTTATTAAGCACAGTCGCAACATTAGTTGAGAATTGTGTTTAAAGCCAGAACGGCCTATAAGGAAGGCCACAATAGGAACCCTGAGCCGGACTGTATGGAACATGTGCACCACAAATCATTTACAATCAGGCAGACAGTGAGGGGCAAACTGTGTATGTTTCTTTCACAGCAAAGGGAAATGTCCACCCTCACATAAGCGTATCATTATTTTGTGATGTTTGCTGCAGTCCAGCAGTCTGGTCCAGACAACTGGCCTCCTCTGGTTGTTAAATTTGTTTATTTTTCACACTCAAAGTGGTGAAATCTGCAAACAACCACTACATCCTTGACTCTCTGTGTTTTAGCTGCTCTGGAAATATCTTAAACCTGCAAAACCTGATTGTTTTGGGCCACTTGGGGGACGTGGAAACAAGCTGTAAACACAACGTTGACATATTATCACCTCTTAAGTTGATATGGTGAGTTAGCAAACAGATCCTTACAGAGCAACATTATCATTCTCTCTTTTGGCTCTGTTTTTGGCCTCTACCAACTCCTGAGGGAAATATCTTTCTCTTTAGAGGTTAAATGCTCCGCCATGTTCACCAGTCGTTACTTTGTCTGTCTGCTGTCTACATCCGAGCTTTGTTTGGCTGATAACAGCCGCCTGCTGCTGGAGATGAGGTTGGTGAGAGCAGTGAGAGCTAACCTAAACACTAAAGACGCTAAAACAGCCGTAGAGTTGAGGCGACCTGCAGAGTTGAGTAATGCTTCTCTGTGGGTTTGTCACTATGAGTGACCACCATTCATATAAAAATCCATTTTATATTTGTACATGTATTAATATAAAAATATTGATTAGTGCAGCTTTAAGTACAATTTCAGGTAATTCCCATTTTGTGAACCTTTGGACTTTTACATAAAAATATTGTACTTTTTACTCCGGCTGGAGTTACTAGTTTCTAGTTTCTATTTAGTTGCTTCTAAATTTTACACGAGATAAAACATATAACACATTTTCCCTTCCCATCTGCATTACCACCTTTCCTTCCTTCTTTCTGTTCTTTTAGTTTTCCTTCTTTATTTCTTTCATTCGCTTCATCCATCAGTCCGTCTTGTCTCGTTTTCGGTCCCTTCTTCTTTCCCTTCTTTGCTTCTTTTCTTCATTCTCCTATTTCCCTCCCCTTTTCATTGGCTAGCTGGTCTGAAAGCATGAACGTCCCTAAAACCACCTCTAATACCACCTCTGCAAGGAAATAAGACACATAAAATGGTATATCTTAACAACACAATGGATCTAGAAATGCAGTGTTTCAGTGTAGATTTCTTTCCAGATGTTCTTTGTGCAATGTAAATCAGATGTGCGAGTTGTGTGTGATAGTGTGTATTTGCTTGTGTCTATCTGCTGTGCGCATTTGCACAGTTTAAAATGTTTCATAACTCGGTGGTAAATCAAAATGAGAGAGACAGACTGAGGGGGTGTTAGTTCATGGTTTGGAGGAGGGGGAGGAGGAGGGGGAGAGTGCTACCCATATAATTGCCTGCTCTGCTTGGCAGTGTCTGCTGTGCGGTCGAGCAGTAGCATGTTGGTTCACACACACCAGACATGGAAATATGCACGTACATATCAACTTTCCCTGCCTTGCCTCTGTAAAAACAAAGCTCTTTAAAACCCCAGCTGCATGCTGGGAAACAAGGAGCGAGTGATGTAAGGCTGAAGTCTCTGTGAACTGGGCAACTTTTATGAGCATCGCTTAACTTCACAGGAAGAAGAGAAGCATGTTTTCAGACACATTTCAGTTGTCCTACTGAGAGTTAAACGCAAGGTGGATGTTGCTCTTTGGTTGGAAACAAAGGTTGGTGCTGAGTTAAGACTCGCTCAGTCTTATGAGGAGATTTAAAGGAAGGGAAGTAAACCACAGCATCAAGCCTCAGGCACAACAAACAGGTTGTGACCGCAGCACTGCTGAATCCTTTTAACCAGGAGAAGATTTTCTTACTTCTCAGGATCTTTAGCTCGATGCCAGGTTTTTTATGCAACTCTGACCACACAATACCGTAAGCCACACTGGAGAGAGGAGCTGACTGTCAGGGAAGCAGAGATAACCTGTTATTATGCTGCATGAAGGCAAAGCTGCCTGACTGGAACAATGGACTCACTCAGGAGACAGCAGGTTGCCACACTGACTCCACAACAGCCTCTAGACAGTCACATCAACCTCCATGGAATGAAAACTCAAAGGGGTCATAATGATGTACTTTCCATGAATTGCGGCTTTCAGCATAATTGCCACAAAGGCATAAAAGTCGTAACTGAGGAGGGGAGAAGGAGCAGGGGGTTAAAGTAAATTAGAAGAACTGAAGAAGTTACTGTCAGCCTCAAAGAGAGCGTGGATGTGATGAAACAAGGGAGCTGGAAAATGGCTTTAGCACTTGCCTTTTGTAAGCACAGCAAAGTGGGGGAGTATTTAAACATCTGTAAAAACGCGCTGAGCAACTTAACAGGCTGAGACAAAGCCAGTCACACCAAAAAAACAACCACATGGCCAGAGAGGGAAGTGCTGACACAGCAAAGGGTGTGCAGCAGGTTCAGTCGAGAGAATATTCTAGATTAGAGGATCCCTCAAACCATAATTACAGCTGTTCCAGTGGACACAAACCCCAAAGAAGAGCGGGCATGGACCGCCGCAAGCACAAGTGGGTAGCAGGAAGATGTTATGTGACTGGTTTCATGGATGGATCAATATAAACAGGGTTCAAAATACGGGGGAGCTACCGGGAGCTCGGCTCCCCTGAACGAGACATGAGCTCCCCAGAGAGCCTCATTTGATAAATTTAGGAAGTGCACCTTTTTTTTGAGGTAAGAACACCTAAATAGCCCTTATTTAAATCATTATGTCCTAAAATTTGTAAAATTCACTAATAGCCAAATCCAGTTTTCTTAGGCATTTTCACTGCCCCCTTTGTGAGCGAGCCCGAGACCGAGCGGTTGGGAGGCGGGGTTAAAGGAAACGCTCGCACACATGTGGAAGATCCAGGTAATTTTACACCTGGATGTCGAACTTTTTTGGCTTCATGCGCCACTGAGCAACTTGCATAGGAATGAATGGGGCCTGCCTCCGACACTGTATCCAGTTCTCTTTGTACATCCATGATGGCCACGCTTGCAGCTCTGTGAGGTAGTTTGATCTGATGATAATGCTAGATGAAAAATGAAGGGATCATCCAATAGCTGTTGAGACATTTCACTAAAAAACTAAAACTTCGACCTCATGGTGGCGCTAAAAAAGAAAAGAGAAGTCAGGAAATCACCACGTAGACTTCATCCTCTGGGGACCATAGATGTTTGTAAAACATTTAATGGCTATCCATCCAATGTTTGTGGAGATGTTTTAGTCTGGACCAAAGTGGTGGACGGACTGACTGTCATTGCTATCCTTAGAATTATGCTGCTAGTGTGGCTAAAAATGGCAATTGTCACTAAATGGATAAGATACGTCACAATTTCTACCTCAGGAAACATTTTCAAAAGGACAGTCACCAACATAAATATCTGCTTCGAAATACGTGAACACGCGTGGCTCTAGATGCCAAGGATCCACCTCATGTTGCTTGTTCTTTTTGTTAAAAAGAATCCCCTCCTCAGCTGTTTACTGTCGGACAAAAATGGCTGCACCATTCGTCTCCCACGTAGCTGGGTGGAGGTTGACAAAATACAAACAACATTCTCTGGCCTGGTTCAGTCTTTACACAAGCCGCTGGTTGGGTTCTTGGCACAGAAACGTGATGTTTCTCCAGACAACATGGAGGTGTTTTTCAGTGTTGTCCACATTAGCATTTGATTTACAGAGTTAGCGGTCTGATGGACAACCAAGCCATATTCTTGAGTACGTCTTTGCTCCATCTTTGACTTGAAAGGGGTCTGAGCTTGACCAAATAAAGGACCCACTTCATCGAAAGTGAGGACAAATTGGTTTCTCACATCGCTGCATCTGAACTACACAGCTCCAAAGAAGCCCTAAGAGATAAGACACTATGAGAGAGAGGTATTCATTGCTAGGCTGTAGCCGTGGTGGCGAACGGGGCAGCTGAGGAGAAGCAGAGCAGAGCACAAGGGGTAATTATTGGCGACATGGAGAGACAGATGGTGCAGGGCAGGCCAGCGGTCAGTACAGTCGTCCTGTTAGCCAAGCCATAAAAAGACCTCTGTGGGCAGACAGACGGACACACAGAGGGTGGTGTTCGCGAACGTGCACAAGCGTGTACGTTGTTTACGTAAGGTCTCGTAAGATGCTGTGCGATGAGGGTGGAGGGAGGGATGTATTAGTGTGTGTGTGTGTGTGTAAGTGAGGTATTGGGGTTTTGATGGTATGTGTGTAAGGGCTTTGAAGGTTTGTGTAGGTGCTTCAGCGGGTATTCATGGCTAAAGTTAGATGAGCTGGATTTATAGGAACAAAATCAGCACAACAGCCTGACATTATTAGTTGAGCATTATTTGTGTTTGAGGGACAATAAAAGAGTTATGAAAACACATAGAAAGCTGAAGTTCAGTTTCTTTTCCTCCCTAGCCTGTGCACAGAGGGGATTATATGATAAATGTGCATCTATGACTGTATTTTACTACTCAGTCAAATATTAGCACATTTTAATTTTAATTGATTTGTTTGGTTGGGATTCAACAACTACAACTCCCATGCAGCTGTAGTTGTTGCAAACATCTAACAAACTAGCTGACGAACAAAAAGAGAAACTAGCTAACGAACGAAATTCGTTTTGTTAAAATTATGAAATGTTAAAATGTTATTGTCCAGTACAGTAAGATACCCAGTTTGATTTAACCATTTAACTAGATTTTTTTGGCCATTTGTGGGCGGCCAAAACAAGCTGACATACCCACCCAGCTGGGTGGGTAGTGTGAAGTGTTTTTTTTTGTGTTTTTGAGTTTTTGAGTGAACCACAATAGTGAAATTACTGTGAAACAAAACATGACCTGAAAAGATGCTAAAACGCTGAGCAGAGCTGGAGGTTTATCACTACCCAAACCTTTTCACATAAACATAGTCATTTGCTGTATTGTTAATATAAAAATATTGATTATAGCAGCTTTAAAATATGGACAGAAAACCCCAGGAGCAGCTTTAAAATAAAATTGATGAAATCTATTGAGTCACAGAAGCTAGCCAAAGTCCTGGCCCTATTCTAGCTAGCAAAAAAACATGTCACTGCTTGGTTGTAAAATGCTGCTGTTTAATATTAGCCTGGGAACCACACGAATCTGCGAGCTTGAGTTTTATTTGATCTGGCAGATGCGTCTGGCCCCCCTCCCGTTTACACAGATTGCCATCCGGCCTGATTCAGGTTGGGCCAATCACAACCGTTTATTGAATATGGGGCGGGTTTAAGCGCCGTTGAGGCATTTTTTCGTAAAAAAAAAACTAAACAAGATGATTGCCACTGATGTGGAACGTTCTGAATCAACTTTAGCATCAGTTTAATCTGTTAAATGGTGTAAAATCTATGATTTAATGTAATTAATCATTGATTATTGACTAATGATATTAATAGAGACATACAAAGAAATCAAGTTTCCTCAATAGCATATGTGCTGACTGTGGGTTGAATAGATGTGAGCCTACTACTCTGCATTAGAAAGTGCTGCTGTGCACAGTTTTCACTGGGGGGTTTCTTAAATATATGAGATTAGAAACCATGTAAGGGAGGTTCCATGTAAAGACACATAATCATGATGATAATCTTGTAGTCTGCATCTGACATTAATAACATACTCTCTGAGACTATTTTAAAGGTCTGCTTCGTGGCCCACTCAGCCAATGGGGCAGACGGGCCTGGCGGACGGACAGGCTCGGCTAATGCCACAGTGGACATGTCATGCCAAATGTGGTTGTACTAATGACAGCAGTTGTGGTTAACCTCTACTACAGGGGGGACGGAACAGCAGTCCAGGCATGGGGCCGCCTAATCCGTAAAGGGATGTGTAGTCCACCGCACTTTTCCATCCCTTTCATAACCACACAGACAGACACACACACACACACACACACACACACACACTCTGTCTCTGTCTCCCTCCTCTGTCACTTAGCTGTGTCCACTCTCACATACTCACCTGTAGGCATTTTGGTCAAACGCTTCTGCAGCAGGGAATCCTAACATGCCACATGCGACACGGCTGCTGCTGAGGTCCCAGCCATGGTTACACACGTGACGCCACCTCCCAGCATGCCTCACTTCCAGCACTCCTTCCGTCACCAGACCGCCATGGTTACTGGACAGCACAGGCCTTAGACGAGCCTCCTCTAAGTGACCGGATCCCTGTCCACGAGAAAACACGCAATTTTTAAAGATGATTAATAATTACAGTGTGGAGCTGCTTTATCCTAAATAAAGAGTTTTATTTAAACTTCTTCCCTGTCAGAGGATAGAAATGGATCTTTGTCGCACTTTTTGAAGGCTTCAGCCTCAACCCACATCAACCAAGCTTTTGTCATACACTAAAACAGGATTCATTTGAGTCAATAAACATGACTTTGTTTAACTATATATCCGCAGGCGGCACGCAATCGAGAGAAGAATAACATGATAAGATGACCTTCTATGTCTCTAATCATCACACTCTCTAATCATCCACATTACATAGGCCGCAGGAAGGAAACTAACAGAAAACAGAGTTTGTTTAATGTGACGGGATACGTGTCACGATGATTACAAAATGGTAAAGAAAGTGTAAACTCTGCAAGCTGAAAAGAAGGAAAGCTAAACAAGGGATAAATGTCTTGCAATGTCCTCTGGTCTTAGTTTCTTGCATGTTCGAAGAGTCGGGGTTGTAGATCTTCTGGTGGTTGGGTCCTAAGGCAGGCAACTTAACGCAGCATAAGAACTGGATCTGGAGAGGGTCTGGTTTTAGGTTGATCTCTAATTATATCCACTGGCCTGTGGCTCCACAATTGACATCTATGTATGGGAGTCTGAATAAAGCTAGATTGGGCTATGTCTTTGGTGTGTACCAGAGGTTGTGTGTGTGTGTGTGTGTGTCTTTACCTGTGTGTGCGCATCAGTCTCCTGTCCCATGTCTGGATACACAGGCTCTGGTTCGACATGGTTCCCACTGAGCTGCTGATGCCTGTCACTCCTCTGCTGGGGCTGGGACTGCCTGTCTACCTGTCCCTCTGCCTCTCGTCTCACTGCCTGTGGACTGGTCCTCGCTGTCTCCTGCCTCTGCCTGTAGGATGCGCCGTTTGCCAGATGTGAAGGTAGCTGGTGCCCTTGTGGCAGAGCCGAGCTGACCTGCGGGCCTGCTCTGGAACCGCCTCGATTCCGACGCAAGATCTGGATTTCGTGGCCATTTTCCTGCGGTGAGATGATGCTGCGACGGGAAGAAGTTGGGTTGCGATTGAGGGCAATCTCATGGCCTCTTGCAGAAGAAGAGGAGATTTGGGCTGGAGCTGAAGGGGACGCAGACTGTGGCTGTGGTGGGTTTCTCTGTCTTGGCTGGCGCCTGGAGGAGGAGGGAGCCTCCTCCAAGGGGACAGATGGGGAGCTCGGTCTCCTTTCTGGGCTGCAAATGACCCCCAGGTCCTCAGCGTGGGTGCAGTCATTGATTCCCCAACCATTGGAGCGACAGTCTGCAATAGAGAGCTCTGCACCTCTGCAGCGCACATTGTCCAACCAGATCAAACCTAAAAGCAAGACAGGGCGGTAAGTCACTGAATCGAGAAAAAAAAAGAAAGAAAATTAAGAAATACTTTATTTGTGAGGTGCTCAACGCCATTGGCTGGACGTACCTTGTCCCTCGCCAAACTTTGCACTGTGCGCCCAGGTAAAGCCGCGTTGGAAGCCCAGCTGTCGGCACACCACGTTGGCCAGGTTGATATCCACCTCGTCATCACACACTGTGCCCCATGCGCCATTGTAGAACACCTCCACACGTCCCTCGTTGGCATTGCGCCGGCCTACGCCTGCTAGACGCACAAGCACCTCTTGGGCAGACAGCGGAGGGGGGGAGAGGAGAAGCAGGAGGAGGAGTGTGGACAGGGAGCTGAGGCCTAGCATCCTGGAGAGAAAAAAAGGCAGGGTGATGGGAATGAAATGGAAACGGTGTGACGTTAGGTAAAGAGAAGCAAAGTAAAGCAGGAGCCCCTACATATATAAGCACATGTCACCACAAAAATCCCCCAAAAATCACACGAAGCCATGAAACTCACATTCCACACTCTGACAAAACATATAATTAGAAACGTCTCTTCTAACCCTAATGGGACATTCCACAGTAAAATGGAAGATTGATAGACGTTTTTAGCCTTTAAAATAATCATTTAAAGGACAGTCAGAGGCTCGAGAGACATTGTGAAAACGTAGCCCTCAGTCTGAACCAGTCAGGCCAAAGGGAGTAATAACCAAAGCTAAAAGTAGCCTCTCCATCCAGCCAACGGAAACTTTGGCTTTCCGCAAACCCTCAAGCTTAGCTGCATGTATTTAGCCAACAGACAGCCAAAAGCAAATAAACACTGTCATAAAAATGTTCTCACACATAAATACAGCAGCAGGTCTGTGCCTGAGAGAGACGTTTTGGTTAATGAGCAATGATTAATTCATCCGACCACCCCTAAAACCTTTTCTTCTAACAGAGGGGAAGAAACTGGAGAGATAAGGAGGGAGAGGAGAGGAGACCTGGAGGATGACAGAGAGACCTTAGACTCAGTCAAATTCTGCCTTCCACATGCCTGCACACATACATGCATACATACATCAGCTCAAGCAAATACATGTGCATAAAAGCAGCACCTCAGATTAATGAGGGCTGAATTAAAGGAGAGAAGAGTTCAGGCAGCTGCAGGGATGAAATCTTGAATTATTGAAGAATTGAAGTGAAGAGAGGAAAGAGGAAACTGCTGAAGTTGAACTCACCTATCTGTTGATCTCAGCCTGGAGTCACAGAGGGGAGAGAGCACTGGGGGGAAAGAAGGCAGTGAGTTTGGTCCTGCTGTCTCTCTATTCTCCTCTTTTCCCTCCCTCTTTCTTTTTCTGTCACTCCCTCAGATCTGCCACTTCTCCATCCCTCCCTCCCACTTTCTTCATTTGTTTTTGCAACTTTTTTTTTTCTCCTTTTCGTCGGGTCACATTTGTCCTTTTTCCATCACCTAGCAAAGGAAATGTAGAAAAAGAAAAAACTGACGACAGAAATCAATGAAAACCCAAAGGAAAGACAATCCAAATGTAACAACGTTTTGTAATGTAAGATTTTTGTAATAATTTGTGCATCAACACAAACTTGTGAACACTTGTTTTATCTACACACAGTATGTTGCAGCCTCTTTCTCACAGGCTGGTCACATGGTCAGGATACACGGGACACGTGGACTCAACTTATAAAAGACCATTATTTCATGAAATCTCCGTCTTTTCTCTCTCCTTATCTCTCACACTCAATGCACATTTGTTTTATTGTTTGTGTATTGAATGTTGTGTATCAAAGTCTTGAAGATGAGACCCGATCCTCAGTCTCGTCTCAGTGTGACCATTAATGTAACAAAAGGAAAAAAAATTACTTTCCCCTCTGATGTCTGAAAGGCATATGACTTTACCACACAATGGTAAAGTCATATGCAGAAATGCAGAAAGTCATGCACAGACACACACACACACACACACACACAATGCTGGCACCATACCATGCCCACAGTTAGTGGTGTCATGAAATAAATACTATGTAAGAGCGGAGCTGCCTGTCTGAACTCTTTCTCTTTGCATAAAGTTCAGTTTCATAACATCCTCAGTCGTGGCACCTCCTCACTCTAAGGAAGCTCTCTCTAAGAATAGAGACGGATGGTGGCTCCATATTTAAGGCTACAATGCTTTAACACTCAATGAACTGAACCTAAAATGAAATATGTGATAAAAACACGAATCCACAGTGATATGTGATTTGGTAGAAATATCTTTAAAGGTTAAGCTTCTTTTGATTGAGTAGGCCTGTGTTTCACTGTCCCTTTTGTTGGAATATTTTATTGATCTTTACCTTCGTCAGTATCATGTAGGTTTTAGTGCAGCTTAGCAGAGAGAAAACATGACACGTGTGTTTAGGGATTTCAATGGATAGCTGGTCTTTTCATATACACAGCAATATCTATGCCACAAATATCAAACTTACTGTAACATCTTAATGAGTTTAACATTTAACACTAACAAGTAAAATATTCCTAAACTATATTTTTACGCTGCTTTTGTGGTGGAAGGCAGCAACCTGTAATGAGACGTGACCGGAGATGAGATATTGAGGCTCAAGAGTCCCCTCTAGTGGAGCAACTGCCTCAAACATGGCAATACTGTAGTTTGAAATGACCTTCCTCCTACTTGATTTGAAGATGTATCTGTACCCCACAAAGTTGTTTTGCGTGGCCATTTTTGTCACCAGGAGGTCGCAAACATGACATTCATTTGGACACACTCTGCAACTCAAAGGTCACAACTATACAGTCACAGCACCCAACAGGTCATCTGCCCCAATGATAGCATGCTCACAAAGTACAGGGACGCTCATCCACCCGCTCAGTCTGTCTAAGTTACTGAACCACTCTTTTAAAAAGGGGAATCATGCAAAGCTGCTCTTGTGCAATCCCACAATAAAAATATAGAGCTGAAATGAGCACAATATGGGACCATTAAGAAGACACAGGCAAACAGACAAAACACAAACAAATGAACAAAACGTATTCACGAATTTGACATATGTCACGTTTAGAAAAAAAACCCTAAAATGCTGCAAATAATTAAATGCAAACAAATGAGAAACGCATTCACCAAGTTGACAATCAATACGCAGGCTAAAGACTGCTGTAAAGCTGAAAGCTGTAAATTTGGAAAAGACAAGCAAATACAGACAGGCAGCACGTCATACACACAAGTTAAGAGCAGTTTATTGTAGTGTTTCACTTCCGTAAAGCTGGGAGACTTGTGAGAGGGAGATTACAGGAAATTTAGATCAGTAAAAACTGATGCAGTGGCAGAGATATCCTGATTTTTAGTCTCTAAAATGGGTAAAGCTTCAAAAGCACTGGATCAAACACACACTCCTGGACCGGACACATCAATATGCTGTTAAATGAAACACAGCCAATGTGCCACTGCCACGCCACAAATTACAAAAAGAAACGAGTCTTCACAGCGACCATGTCTCTAATCAGAGTCGTATGGATGCTGGGAAATACCAGTGTGGGGTGACCAGGACTGTTAGGGATATCTACACTGACGCAAAGCTGGATGTGAAGTATTACATAAATAAATACTGTACTAATTGTGAGTACAGCCATTAGGAGAGCTGAATGAAAAACACACTGATATCAGTATGAATTCGTCACTTTTCCCAGATCGTTGTCTTGTTGCATTGCCTCGTGTCGCAAATTATTCATTTCCATAGCTGCCTAACTGCCAAACAATTAGTTGAAAGACTTTTTGTTTACGTTTTTTTATGTTTTGAATGAACGTCAGTATCACCAGTGCAGCCAGGGTTGCAGGCAGAACTGCCGTGTGAATGGATGCAACATCTGGTGGAAAACAGATATGTAATAAGAATATACACTTCACACACACGCTTCACATTTCTGGGGTCACAATCTCACTGAAAAGCAGAAGTAGCATCAAATATCCGGACTGACTTCACAGCATGTTGTGACTCATGTTCCTCTTTTCATTCATGGTCAAAAGAGCTCATGAACCAGTGTCCCACATGTGGACATACACATGGATTTCACACTCACGCATATGTCAAGTGTCAAGACACTAAATTTATCAGAACCAGTGTATATGGAGATCAGTAAGCATTGAAGCAACACAGCTGTATTGTTTCTGTATCACATGAATACAGCGAGCTACCACACAGGGTGCTGGCCAACCATCGGGAGCAATTTGGGGTTCAGTGTCTTGCTCAAGGACTCCTCAGTGTCAGTTTTTAATCATTTGATGAGTTGAAATACTATTAAATATGTTCTTTACTACAGAGTTTTCTTGATCACACGTCTCATTGGTCCTTACAACACAGCACAATAAAACAAGAGACGAAACAATCCAGGACTTTTAAAAATAGCAAAACCAAAGCAAATTCCACACAAACACTCAGTCACTGTCTTCAGTATCCTGACAGTGTGGAGATCGCTGGGTATCGTTTACGGTGAGTCATGCACTTGTCTCTCTCGATGAACAGGGAGTGGGTTTTACAGTTTATGTCCTTCTCAACGGTAATCCGTGACTCCTCCAGGTGGGACAGCGAGCCTCTGGCTTCATTCAGCTGCTGGTGCAGAGACGCCAGAGTGGCGTCGATCTGCCTCACCTCCCCTTCCAAACTGCCGACGCAGGAAGCAAACAAAATGAAGAGAGAGAAAAGAGATAGAGCGATAGAATAAGATGAGACAGGGTGCGTATGTGTGTGTGTACCTGAGCTGGGGTTCATCTCTGCAGAGCTCCATGTTGGGTCTGAGCGAGCGGAGGTAAAGTCTGGACTGAACCACTCTCAGTGGAGCCTCTTTGTTGTGGATGGCTTGCTGTAGAGCCACAATGTTCCTCTCCTGGGCCCCAATCTGCTCCAAGGTCTACGCGCACCATCATACAATAGTTAATCAATCAATTAATCAGTCAATTACTCTGTCTGCCAGTTTGTCTACCTGTGCGAGCTTCAGCTCCAGCTGGGTCTTGGCCTCTATCAGCTCCACACAACGCTGGCTGAAGGCTCGGTCCACACTGGAGCACTGGACTCTCAGATCCTCAGTGGTGTCTTGCAGCACTCGCTCCACCAGCACTCTGACACACACACACACACACACACACACACACACACACAAACAACATCACTACGTTTACTGAAATGACGTGCCACAAGGTCACTTTTAGCTGACATCACAGAGAGCTCAGCCTGATTCTGCAGCAGCTTAAACACACTGACCTGAGGCTGCTGGTGGTCTGCTCTTCCTGCAAGGCCTTGGACAGGTTGTCTTGTGTAAACTTTGTCCACGATGTGCAGTTACACACCCTGAAGCACACCAGACGACAAATTGTTTAAAAGTTATTCATTTAATGTATTTCTAAGTTTTTAAAATGATGTTACACACACACAAACACACAGAGACTCACTGGTCCTGCATGGCGGCTGAGCTGGGGTGGTGCTGTGCATCTGGGCTCATGTTGCTGCATCTTCCACTGTGGTCATCAAAGTTGTAGGCCTGGTACTTATCAGACCAGTCCGACTCTAACGTCTGCTTGGCCTCTCTGTTCATCCTGACACACACACACACACACACACACACACACACACACACAAACCAAAGGATGGTACAGCTTCAAACTAAATAGGACATTTTCTGTCAGGAAACAGGGTTCAACACTCACTTGATCTGACTGACAACCTGAGCTGTAGTTCTCTTCAGAAGAGCCTGGACGCTCCTGATCAAGTCCACTTCCTACAAAACACACAGTCACACTTCATGTTAATGTGTGTCACAGTGAGCCCTCTCACAAACACTGAAGAGTCCAGCCACACGGCCACCGGCTCTTGTTACTCTTTCACTTTGACAGGTTCTAACCTATCCCAAGTCTCTCCAAATGTATTCTCCGATCACTCCGATGAGCCAGATTAAATTGGCTTATAGGCAAGCTCTTAATGAGGGACCTTGGATGTGAACTGTCTCCCCTCTAGATTGTCTTCCTGTCAGTAGGTTTGCAGTATAGGTCAGTATAAACACCTTGCCATCAATTGATCTCTTGTACAATACATTTTTGAAAAAAGCAGGTTGACTGGAACAGTTATTTTCAAACACACCCATATAGAGAATTGTTAGAAAATGAAAATAGTTGCTATTGAGTACATAGTTAGCTGGATCCAACAAGCATTCAGTGCTGGGTTTTGACAGCAGGGCGCTGACTTAGAAAATGTTGAAGTGCGTTTAGACCTCCATCATGAGGAATGCTTGTGTAGAAACTCTTAACATCAAAAGAAGCCAGTGAGACATCATTGGGCGTTTTTGAGGTTATGTAATGTGCCAATTAAAAAGATATTTTGGATAATAGATCATTTTGGAGAAATTCATATTCACTTTTACTGAATTCTGCATTTTCAAGGTGAAACAGGAGACTAGAGTAAACCTGGGATTTAAGTTTCTGAGTGGGAGGCAGGAGAGCAGAGACCAACACTCTTTAACAAGGAGGTCAATTAACCCCTCGACAGGTGTCCTTTACCACCAGCTGTCACTACTGAGCAATCAGTTCCCACAGCATTGAGGATCATTTAAAAGCAGCTCTTGTAGGTTCAAGCCACTACAGAGAGGCTCCTGTTGGGAAAATCTGCAGGTTTGTTACGTGGTTCCTTTGTGCGTCATTGTTTTATCTCTCATTGTTGGTGTGATGTCTTTGATAACTAGAATTTTTAAACTTTATTCTCATCCTTTGAATGTGCAGACTTTTGATGAGAGGTTACAAATCCTTAACCATATCTGCAATTTATTCACTTACCAGTGCTACAATGAGGTGAGTAAATTACTGTATATTCTTAGATGGTTACTGAACAACTTTAAAACTTTTTTTTTTCTTTTCTTTAGTGGAGTGTGGCTTTCATTTCTCCTGATTGGAAGCATTACCTGTGGCCCTGTGGGGAAAGGTAAGACAAACTACTTTCCTTGAATGAATGCTGGTTATTAAAGTAATCCATCTTGTTTTTCTCCTCAGAATATGGTACAAACAGTGACATGAGCTTCATGCGGCAACCATTTTCTTCTGGGTATTGGTCCAGTGGAATAGGGGCGAGTTCTAACCTGGGCAGCAGCTCCCCTCTCCCAAGTCTACCCTACCCAAACTCTGACAAAGCTACTGAACAACTTACTCCTCAAGATGCCCTTTCCAACGCTGGCCCTGGCAGTTATAGCAGCTCTCTAGATGTTTACAGCAGCACCAACATGGCTGCGGCTAATGAGTTTGATAGTGGCTATGCTAGTTTTGGGAATAAAGGCTTTAACAGCCCTGAGGTCGGTGAATATGGGGTTGCTTATGCAGCTTCTCACTCCGCTGGATATGACGGCAGTGCTCCAGATGGCCGCTATGGTAGCTCCGCTAGTGCTTATGTAGGGGACAGCTCTTACGGGTTTATTGTGGCCCCGCGAGATGACAGCTGGAGCTCTGGATCTGCTAATGGTTATGGTGCCAGTGACGAAAACCCTGAGCCAGTCTTCAGTGACGTATCTAATCTGGAGCCAGTCTACTCTTTCAGCTCTCGTTCAAGCTACCAGCAAGGAAGAGCAAGATTTGCTCAAACCCGCTACACCCCAGGAGAGCCTGTTCCCCTACCCATGCCAGCGTCCAGACGGCTCAGCAAAACTTCAAAGCAAAGCAGTCCTGTTAAAGCTCCACCCAAAGGTGGCTTCTAAAGACCTTTCTGGTAAGGCACAACTCTTATCTAATCAATCTACTATTTACCTCATGGTTGACTCACTAATGTATTTGCTTTTTGTAGGTTTCATGTTCCAGATGACCATTACTGACTCTGTTAATGACCAGATGCTAATAAACTGTAGCATTCACAATGGCTTTTCTTGGTGGTTTTGATTTAAATGCTGGCATATTAACTTGTTGCTGGAAATTGCACTTTTTAAAAATAATAACTGCAGAAAAGTGAAATTAACAGCCATGCAGACTTCACCAATGTAAATTTTCACTTTTTGATCTTTGGGGTTGGCTAGTATAACTCAGTGAAAATGAGATCCCCACAACACTTCTGAGTGGTGCTATTTAGGCATTGTACACAAGACATGTTGATGGCTCTGAAGCTTATTGGTATTTCTACTTGAATGCTAGCAGGTCAACATGGTGCCTTACTTTATGATCAGCCGGTATCCCCTTAGTTTAGCATGTTTACATTTACAAAGAAGCACAAACATGTATTTGGTGGCCTGACATTGCCTATTGTGCCTGAATCTAAAGGCCACAGTATTATTGGGGCTGTTCAGTTACAGTTAAGAGTTAAAGGTAACTCTTAAGTTGGTGCTGTGGAACAGTGAGCATCTGTTGAATGCACAAATGAGGACAGGGAATGGTGACATGTTCAAATGACTAAGTGACCATATTTGGAGAAGAGGGTGGAGCTGGTGATCTGAGGATGCTATGCACACCTACTTAGACCAGAAGCCTGACTGCACCTGGCTGTGCTGGGCAAAGTTGGTTTGTAAATGTACTTACTGGGGAAAAGTCTTTTTAGGACAACCGTTATCTCGATAGGTTGCTGTGGTAGCGACGTCTCAATCACAAGGTAGCCATGTCCTAAAGCATACCCTGCTTTGTCCATTTTCCTCTAAATGGGATCATAGTTTACTAAAAGAACATCATGCTGTATTGAAGACTTGACACTAGCAATGGAGATCATAAACTCATTAGGAGAATGTTTACTGAGGTAATGAAGTAGGGTCATTTTCTCAGACTTCTACACAGCCTAATTTCTTTTTGCAACCAGTGCAGTCGCCCCCTGCTGGCCATTACACTGTAGGTTAAAGGCACTTTGCATTGACTTCATTTTCTGACCTGGGGGTTGGTGCTTGGTCCACACAAGCTAAATGACTCTAAATTTGAATCTGATCATCATAGTGATTAAAGAAAGGAGGGCCTTTACATTGTTAATGTTTTGAGGAAGGACATACTTTCAGCATGTTTGTTAGACCTCAAGGGTGCTCACTAACTTCTGGTGAGCAACAAAGAAGTTCAAGTTCTTAACACTTAAAGTCAGTGGTCACCTTTAACAGCTCTTCCTCCACAGTGTCCCTGACCAGGTCTGGTCCCGGTCTTCTGGCCCTGCAGTTCAGATTATCGGTGGCGATGGCGTACGGAGTCTCGGTGGCGTCTAGCGCCTTCTCCAGCCGCGTCTTCAGCGCCCGCAGTGACTCCGTGTCGGCCAGCAGCTGGTCGATGTGCCGCTGCAGCTCAGACCTCCAGTGGTGGATCTCCTGTAGTCTCTCTCCCAGAAGACGTGTTCCGTCGGCCTGTGTCTTCAAAGTGGCCGACTCGGTGTGCTGGTACACAGTTTTGGACTCTCGCTGGATGCTCCGGGCTTCGTGGCGGTCGGTACCGGCCTGCTGAAGGATGGTGTGGTAGTTGGAGAACCACTCAGCCGGCGTGTATTTAGCGGAGCGGTACCCCGCTGTGGCTGAGCCTGCGGACGGCTGCGGGATCTCCACAGGAGGCTCTTTCTCTGAGACCCCCTGAGCCACAGCTCTGCTGTCATAGTGTGGCCTTGACACTAAAACCTCAGAGCTCATCTTTTTTTTTTTTTTTTTTTTACAATTAAATTTCAGGTCGAAGGGGAAGAAACGATCAGCGATCAGTTTCAGAGCAGCATCAGTGGTGAACAGCTGCAGTACAGTCCTGCAGGAGACCAAGCTGTGTGTTTGTTTGGTGTTGCCTGGTTACACATGTTGGCAGGAGCAGCTCAGGTGACAAATTTATCAGCTGATGGAGATTTAAAGGGCAGCCATTAACTAAGTGTAACATACACAATATAATATATAATGAAATCAACAATAACAACCTCTGGGGTCCACTAAAACTCAAGTCAGACCTGTAAAATATAACAGAAAAAACAACTGTTGCACTCAATTCAAACATTTGAACTTTAGTACACAGCATGTGTGTTTCTGTCCTTCATTCATTTCTTACTGTAGACTTGTGGAAAATGATCCAGGCAGGTTAACAAAGGGGATGCATTGTAATTCATTTTTGCAAAGAAGGGGGATGGCACCCCACCCCCTCAAATCGCCTACTGGTCAGAGTTTTATGTGTATGAATGTGTGTGTTTGCCCATGTAGTGTGTAATGCATACCTTTCACTTTGCATTTATAAACTATGACCTGGGCAAATGCCAGTATCAGCAGTCACAATGACAACCACTGTGTTAATGTGTGTAACATCTGAAAAAACAGAACAGAGTAAAGTACACCTCCAGAAAACTCACATCAGCAGCACACTCCTCACATTCATGTTGAATAAGGACGTTAGCCTCATTGTTGGTTGACCACATGGGGACATACACACACACCTTTGATATGTTTGCCAGGGATATGTGTTTTATTATTTCCACATCAACAAAAATAAGAAAAGAATTTTAATTTCAAATATATTCAGCTGCATTTTATCTCTTACTTACTGACAGTTGAATCTTGGTGTAGTTTCCAGGACTCCACTGTGAGTCTGAACCACACCAGTATGTCGCAGCATCACCTGCTTTCAGCTCTGTGGTCGTCACAGAGAAAGAGCTGGAAGAAACGTCATCTTGCAGTGTGAACCTGCTCTGACTCGTTACCATGTCTGTGCAGTTGTTGCGGCGGTCTCCCTTACAGAGGAACTTCCTGTTATCCCAGTGTTGTGGTGGATAAGGACACTGCATAGTTACTGGACGTCCCACAATGCCACTCAGTTTGTTGGACTTCACACAGCACCACTCTGTCAAACAGAAGGACGTTTGAGTAGAATTATTTCAGAATCTGATAACACATATTATAATAGGGAATGACATGCATCAAAGGACCAAAGCGGGACAGGAACTGGGAAAGTTGCGGGTCATGGTTTCATAACCTTTAGGTCACCAGAGCACACTGGAACTGTTTTTCTAATCTTTTTTTGCACAGCCAACACAACCAGATCCTCCTAAATCTATTCATAATAATAATAATAATACACATCTTGCCTATTAAATGTCTTTTCAATGTCAAAATGCTCAGTGGGTGATTATCTGATAAGTCATGCATTTAACTGGTGGTGGTGTTTTGGCTGTCACAGTTAGGCCTATCTATTGCTGCTTACTATCTACTATATATATATATATATATATATATAATTTTTTTTGAATAATCTCTTATTTCTAAACGCTCTGCACAGAGAAAGTACAAAGGCTTCTGTTCACCCCACATCCGTATTTCTCAGCATCCATAAGACGAAGCTTAGCGATGGTCACTGTGAAGATGTGTTTCTTTAGAGAGAGTATTTGCTCTTCGTTGCTTCTGTAGTCTTAATCAGAACATCATAGTAGCACAGGTACTTTTCTAAAGACTCAAATGCCTCTTCATAGGGGCAGGAAACTTAAACTTCTCTCCCCATGTATTCAGACACTTGGATCATAAGTGCAAAGAGAAGACACTTCAATCATCAGTGGACACACAGACAGTCATAAGTTTTTGCAGGTGCTGGGAAACGATAATCTGCACAAAACAGAAGAGGAAAAAGAAAAACTAATGGTCTACCTCACAGAAGAACTGGGTAAGATCGCAGTGTGTGGGAACTCAGGTCTTCATTCAACATGGGTTTTATTTTCCTTATGTGTGAACTACAAAACTTCTCAGTTTGTAACTGCACTGATCGCGTTACTCAAGTTCAGTTTTGAGGTGCTGAGACTTACCTGTATATTGGAAATTAGTTGTAAACACAACACTGGAATATTATCACCTTTAAAGTTGATACGGTGAACTTGTTAGCAAACAGTTACTTGCTTGCACACCCAGCAGATACAGAGCAACATTAACATCCACCTGTAAGTGCAGTAACACTCTCCTTTAAGCTCTGTTTTAGTCTCCACCAACTCCTGAGGGAAATATTTGCCTCTTTAGCTGCTAAATGCTCCACTATCTTCACCAGCTAGTCGCTAATTCTACTGTTCGGTGGTAGACAGGTAGTGTACAGTGAGTTTTTAGAGCTTTTTCACTGATAACAGCTGCATGCTGTGATGGAAATGACACTAATAAAGTTGTGGGTTGTAAAGCCAAACAAGGAGCTGAAAGACGCTAAAATGCTAGAGCTGAGTGGGACTGCGGAGTCAGATTCTCTGAGAGTTCATAACTTCCTCTTGCACATACTCATGGTTCTTTGATTCAATGATGCTGATTAAAACAACTTTACGTTACAGAGAGAGGCATCAGTTTCCTTTATGGTATCTTTCATACCACCAACCCAAAGCCTTAATGGACCTTTTACCTTTATTCCCAAAGTTACAGGAGACCAACAAAGATTTTCCATGAGTATCCAATGAACACCACATCTCTGAAATTCCCTCTGAAAAGTTTGAAGCCACCATTATCATAACATTTGTGGGTCATTCATTTGTTTTAACAAATAGATGGGTAGAATCTTGATGAATTAAAGTGATTCCTCTGTGCTCTTGTAGTAACAGGCTGAGGATGTGTGTGCCTCATACTGAATTAAGTGTAACAGTAAACAGCATTAGCAGAGGGCTCACTGTGACACATTAACATGAAGTGTGACTGTGTGTTTTGTAGGACGTGGACTTGATCAGGAGCGTCCAGGCTCTTCTGAAGAGAACTACAGCTCAGGTTGTCGGTCAGATGTCAGACCCCGTTTGCTGACAGTTAAGCTACTAACATGCAAACCCACTTATAAAATGTCCTCTTTAGTTCAAAG
Organism: Enoplosus armatus; assembly: GCF_043641665.1. Lineage (NCBI taxonomy): Eukaryota > Metazoa > Chordata > Actinopteri > Centrarchiformes > Enoplosidae > Enoplosus > Enoplosus armatus. The sequence continues at coordinate 2,234,336 of NC_092181.1, read as the reverse complement.
CTCTTTTCGCCCGAGAACTGAATTACCATCCTTTGGTTCGTGTCTGTGTGTGTGTGTGTGTCAGGATGAACAGAGAGGCCAAGCCGAGTCGGACTGGTCTGATAAGTACTAGGACTACAACTTTGATGACCACAGTGGAAGATGCAGTAACATGAGCCCAGATACACAGCATCAGTGTGACCAGTCTGTGTGTTTGTGTTTTCTCTCTCTGAATATCACTGGGATATATTGTCAGTCTCTAAATCAATAAGATAAATCACTTGTTTATTTCAGTTCATCAAATGTCTGGAACTGACAGTGACTGACAATGTGGCAATATTGTTTTTAGTGATGAGTTTTAGATTTAAGTGAAGATTTAGTTTAAATAACCGATGAGTTGTTTCAATAAAGACTATGGTGTGTAAAGGTTGGTTTTGTTTATTTATTCACATTTACTAAAGGTACATATATACATACAGGTAACTGACATTTGGGCTATTTGGCTGAAATGCTTACCATTTCTTACAAGGGATGCAGGTGTGTTAAACAGTTTGTTATATTAACAATAAGCAATCATAATGAGTGTGTAAAGTAAAAGCAAAAATGTAAGATCAAAGTTAAAGCAATGAATATAAGAACAAAATATATCTGATGGTAAATATAAAACAAATCTGAACATATAATGATATAACTGTAGTTTTCAGTCAGGCAATGGAGAGGTTTGGACCACAGCGGTATGGGAATATATGTTGATCAGCTGTTAATTGAGACATTACAAACAGGATCATCTGGGTACAAATGTGACACACAAATGCAAGGTCACATATGTGCTGTTCATTTCTTATTGTTAGCTTTAGCTTTAATGTAAATTTGATTACAGTAGATATCATCTGTTGTGTCGAAGTTTTGGTACACAGACTGGTCTTCATCTGCGTCATCATAGTGGTCACAGGTGCTCTGAGGTTTGGAGCACGCTACAATGTCTTGATTTTCATAAATCTAAAAATGAATCAAAAAAACACAAACAGATCAGAGGGCGACGTTACACAGATGAAAATTCATGTTATTGTGCATATCTTTCGAAATCCACTTATCAGTCAAAAATTAAAAACGACATTCTGCCGCAGTAGCAACGGAGCCTAAAAATGGCAGAATAATCAGTTAGTTGATCATTTCATTTCCTCAGTACTTTGGTCCAGAGCAAGACATCTTTCCATTCACAGGTCAGATTGCTATGACATTTAGTTTGAAAGTATTCATTGACCAAGAAAGAGTATGAGTCTTCACTCATGCTAGCAGCTCTGTGAGGCTGGACATGGGCACAGCGGTGCTTTGTGCCAAATGTTAACGTCAGCATGCTAACATGCTCACAATGACTATGCTAACTTGTCTTGTTTAGCAAGTATAATGATTACCATACACGATTTTAGTTCAGCATCTTAGCATGCTAACATTCGCTAATTAGCACTAAACATAAGCAGCTAAGGCTGACAGGAATGTCATTAGTTTGGCAGATATATGGTCAGAAACCAAAGTACTGGACAAATTGAAATTTTGATCAGATGGTGGCGCTAGACAAAAGGCCTGGGGATCCCCAAACTTAGGATTCCTCCTCTTGAGACAGATAAAAGATTTCATGGCAATTCATCCAATAGTTGTTGAGATACTTCAGTCTGGACTGAAGGGGTGGACCAACGTTGCCATCCCTAGAGTCACGCTGCAAGCCTTCCTGACTTTTTAGATTTTTAGATCCTGAAGTAAGTTTAGATCTCCCTCACGTTTGTAATGTGGACTGAACTGAACACTGCAGCTTCAACTTTCGTTTGGACTTTTGTTTTCTTACATCTGCCACACTGATCACTTCCTCTGCTTCTGCTGCCTTGGTTTTGCTTCTGTTCATGTTGACTCTGGTCCCTGGAAACACAAAGCATAAGGAATGGTTACACAATTTGTTTTGCGCGCATGTGCATGTGTGTTTGCCTGTGCGTAAGTGCGCATGCTCATACCTTGCACTTTGTAACATTTGTACTTGTAAACTATGACCACTGCAAATGTCAGTATGAGCAGTACAGCAGGCACAATGAAAACCACAGGGTGAAAGAGCGCTGCATCTAGGAAACAAGAACAGAACAGAGTAAAAATATGCACTTCCTGAGCAGCACGTCAGCAGCACACTCATCACATCTTGTGGCACCATCTCAAAGACAACAGCACAAGTAGCATCAAATCTCAGGGCTGTGGCCTCACAACATTAAGTATTTTCTTGTTCCCTTTTCTATCAACGGTCAGTGTGTGTTTTAACCTAACTGTTGGTTCTCCACATGTGCAAACACACACACACACACACACACACACGTACTCTTGATATGTTTGCCAGTGATATGTGTTGATTGTGATCCGACAGGTTCCACCACGGTGGTACTGGAGATCTGATGTGGAAAGACTGTCAGGAAAAAGGTTTTAGTACACTTTTTAGCCCTGCTGCCAGCGGGGCTCTGGGGATGGTATATGATGATATAAGATGGTTTGACATGAGATTTGGTACAGACATTCATGGATCCTACATGTTGTATCTTATTGATTTTGGTGATCCCCCTGACTTTTCCTCTAGCCCAACCTTGAGGTTGACTTTTGTGAAATGTCTCAACAACTGTTGGATGGATTATCATGTAGTTTTGCACTTGCATTGATGTCCCCCTCAGGATAAAAAGTAATAACTCTGATGATCCCTTGACTTTTCATCTAGTGCCATCATTAGGTCAAATTTTCAATTTGTCCAGCCCCTTGTTTTACGCAAACTTTATACAGCAGGGATCAAACCTGGATATAACTTACAGCTACATTCATTGTTACTCTCATATACTCAGCTGTAATATCTGTTGCTCTTTTCATAATCTTACCTACTGACAGTTGAATCTTGGTGTAGTTTCCAGGACTCCACTGTGAGTCTGAACCACACCAGTATGTCGCAGCATCACCTGCTTTCAGCTCTGTGGTCGTCACAGAGAAAGAGCTGGAAGAAACGTCATCTTGCAGTGTGAACCTGCTCTGACTCGTTACCATGTCTGTGCAGTTGTTGCGGCGGTCTCCCTTACAGAGGAACTTCCTGTTATCCCAGTGTTGTGGTGGATAAGGACACTGCATAGTTACTGGACGTCCCACAATGCCGCTCAGTTTGTTGGACTTCACACAGCACCACTCTGTCAAACAGAAGGACGTTTGAGCCAACACTGCAGCCGGTATTCAGGTCAGATTAGAAACGGATGTGCTTTCCTTAAAATGTTTAATACATTTTGACAAATTTGACAAAAAATCTTTGTTTGAGAAACTTTTTGTCAAAATGTATTTTACTGGCTGGTTTGCACACTGTGAACTATGAGCTCTCACCTTTGACTTCTAGTTCAACAGCAGAGAAAACATCCAGGTCTGCGTTTCTATGGACACCACAAAGGTATGACCCAGAATTGTTTTGGGTCAAACCGGTGATGGTCACTGTGAATTTACTCGACACCTTGTCATCAGTTAGTCCGAACTGTCCGTTTTGTTCGTTGTCAGAGGTGATTACTGCCTCCTCCAGACATGTGGAGGGCTGGTTTCCTCTGCAGATGTACTTCAGGTTGTTCTTGTACTTAGACTCATACAGACAACTGATGGGCACTGAACCTGTCTCATAACTTTGGACTTTGGTGGATAGGTCACAGCAGCTGTCTGTCAGTAAAATAAACATCAGAGACATCACAATGTAAAAATGTTGGATTTTAAAATTCTACTTAAGTAAAATACACAAGTGTTAGCTAAAAATAGTGAAAGCATCAAAAGTAAAAGTGTTGTATTACTACTGGATTATTGTTACAGATGCATTTAATCTACAACATTGCATCAAATTTCATGAATACATTTATTTTAAAGGGTCATCATATGTTTTGCATATAAAAATGAATCTGCAAAGTAATCTCTATCTGTCTGAGAAATGTAGTGGCGTAAAAGGGACAATATTAGCATCTGAAATGTAGTGAAGTAGAAGTATAAACAAATAAAATATGAATAAAATAGTTACAAATTAGTTACTTTATTTACCACTGTAAATTAGTCTAATTGTCTGATTCCATGGCGTCATACCTATAATTCATTATGGGGACAACCTGTAACAATTAAACAACAAGGTCTAGATAAGTATAACAAAAAAATACATCTTACTTGACAATGTGGAAATTCAGCACTGGGGTTTATTTATTTACCCACCTTGTCCTACTTTCAGCTTTACTTCAGTGTAAATATCCTTTCCATTCCTGGTCACCCCACACCAGTAATTCCCACCATCCGTACGACTCAGATCAGAGATGGTCGCTGTGAAGACTCGTGTCTTTTTGTCATCATAGATGGAGTATCTGTTCCTCTTTGTTTCTGTTGTTGTAATAAGAACATCATCATTGCCACAGTCATTCTTGCACAGATACTTCTCATAAGATTCATAACCCACTCCATAGGGACAAGAAACATTAACATCTTTCCCCTCATATTCAGACACCTGGATCATCCCTGCTGCACTGCTGACACAGCTCAGAGCAACTGCAAAAAGAAGACAACATGAAATGTGAAAAAAAGAAGAAGGAAATGTTACATCTCACTACAACTTTGCATGTTTGTTTTCTTTATTTTAGGTTTATGCAGCTTCTTCATCAATTTGTCACTGAACATATCGAGCATGTACACATGAATCATGTAGACATAAATGTTACAGCTGTATAATGAAATTATCAAGACCAATATCAAGGTGTAGTATTCTTCTATATTGCATAAAGACAGATATATTCTCATTAAATCGAAGAAACTTACTGCACAGGGTGAACAGCTGGTTTTGAAGGCACCACATCTTCATTCTGTTGCAAAGAAACAGAAACTCCAAAAGAAGTGTGTCCTATATTAACACAGTGTGTGCCAGCATGTCATGCAAATGTTGAATCCTTTCACTTCTGCATTTAGATCACCAATCAACATTGAACTATCCCAGAGTTGCATCTGTGACGACATATTCATTTTCTGTTTTATGGAAACTTTGCAATGACTGACTTGTTTACTGACTGACTGACTCTAATACCGGGTTCAGACTACACCTTCTCCGGCCCACAGTAGATAACAGCCCGACAGACGAATTCAATTTCTGTATCCTTGTGGGCTTTAAATTAGGCTCCATTCCTTTTAGTTTACAGTTGGTAGATTTGCCATAGAAGTTAAATAATGAAGTGTTGACCATTACCACCACAAAGGGGCACTCTATTCAACCTTATATCTCAATACACTGACAGGGTACATGGTATGAATGCAGCTGGATAGTACATTAACTTTTATCCTCATCTGATATTAATCATGTTATGAAATCTGTCCTGTGCTTAATATTAATAATTCAATATTTTGTCTTGTTTGACGGATATATTTTTATTTGAACCTCTCCCTTATTTTTTGAGCATTTAGTCCTCTCACCTGCATGTCACTTTCAAAATAAAAGAGATTCAACACACATGACTATGTCTGATTTATAATACACAAGGTTAGAGGGATGACCATCTCATTTTTGAAAGACAGTTATTTCAGATCTGTATCAAATAATACAGGTTCAAATAAATGTAAACGGAAAATCTAGCTTATTTTTTTTTTACAATAGTATAACTTCAGTCTACTGTGTGCCTTTCCAAGCTGGGTTAAATGTTTTCAGAAGGTACTCAAAAAGAAAAAGTAGCCTACATGAAAAACAGACAGTAACACCCTTCAGTTGTACACCTTTAATTTCTGAAATCAGTTAATAACTAACATATCCAACATTACATCACACAAACCCCCAAAAGACAGATCTGTTCAAGTATTAACTACTAAGCAACCTGCTGATACTCTCACAGTCGTGGTGTGAAAACTCAAGTATGATGACAATAATTAATCTTTTTCAGTTAATTTTAACTGTCAGAGATAGTCTCACTTTTAGTCCCTAGTATGAGCCAAGTTCCAAAAATGCTAGATCCTACATTTCACATAATGCAACCAATAGTAATCTTTCAATACACCTTTTTTGTACTAAATGCCCACATCTTTCAAACCCCCCTGTTTAGCAACACAGGCTTTCTGTTATAAATGTGTAGTCTTCAAACTCAAGCTGCGATAACCCTGATGACATCACCATGACATCATACGTTTTAACTTTTACCTGCTAGCGTTTCCAAGTAGTATTACTGTTTGCGGCACTGTCACAAAGACAACTGGATTGCTTCCCGTTTTCCTCAGAGTTTAGCAACTAAAAACACAGGACACACTGCTTTTGTTTCCAAATTTCCATCAAGAAATGATCAACATCACAATAAGAGATGAGAAAGATGCATGTCACTCTCCCTCTTCGCCTTCTTTGCCTCCTCCGTCAACTGGGCTCTTTTTCGTTTGCCTGGTAAGAACTTTATTGAAACAATTACGCAACAAGGTTACAACAGTTTATATAAAAGCCATGGATGTATCAAGGGAATGGTGAAAGCACTATCATCTTTCTGTTTTGGTTGCTCAATGGTCGACGCACTTCCTTTGTGCCATGAATGGAGCTTTCATTTTCCCGGGAGATCGTACTCGGCGGCAGACAGCATTGCACAGCGAAAACCATCTCAACGCTGATGGTGTCTTTACAGCCAATACATTGTACAATCAACATTTACTTCACAATGACAAGTTCAAGCAAAAAACTTGTAGTATACATTAAAATGAAGATCTGCAGCTAAAAATCTATATTTTTATTTATTTTTATTTTGTCTATATGTGAACTTCATGCAGTTCATCGGTCTATGAAGACAGCTTCATCAAATGTCACAGTTTGTTTTACTCTGGACCACCCTTTAGAAATCACACATACTTACAACCTAAACTATTGTGCTATCATTTAAAACTACTGACCCCACCCTGGCCAGTGCATTATAAAATGCCAGTGGTGGTATATGTGGGTGAAAGCATGCAAGTGTATTTTCCCTGCGCTCAGCCATTCCCTCGACTCCAGCTGACCGCTCAGCTGTGCCTCTCGCATACTGCAGCACAAACTGTTTCCATATCTCACACACGCTCACATTGAAAGGTTAACATTAAGACCCCTGTGCAGAGGGATAAGTGTGTCCCGAATTAGCGAGGATGCCAAGTTGAGCTGGGCTGTTGCCAGGTTAGGTTTCCAAGGGGTTTTGGGTGTTGCTACGGTGGGTTGGGTTTCTGCAGTGTGGCCTGTTTGCATGTCGGCAGTGCGCAGAACGCGTGTCAAACTACAACCCAAGACAAACACACACACACACACACACACACAAACCCTTAGTGTTTAGGAGGAAGGGACTGTTATATATAGGCGACCCTCTCAAGTCTTTAGGGTCTATCTTAAACCTTCAAGCTATGTGCTAATGTTTCCCTCTTCGTCTTACTCTCTTGCCTTCTCTGTCTCACTCATTCGTGTCTTCGTAATTCTAGATTTATTCACATGAGAGAAAATAATTTTATTTCACTAAACTGACATCTACGTCAACGGCTACAAATTGTTTTATTATAATTGTAAACTCTATTTTACAAACTGAAGGCATGGAGTTTCAAGTTGTTGGGTGTTTACCAGGCAAGGAGGATCTAACAAAATACGCAAATTAGTGTAGGATTCAGCAATTTGGGCCTCCAATACTTAAAGGTTTGTTCAGCCCAAGCAGCAACCTCCAGATCTGATAAATGAAGGGCCCTAAACCTGCATTCTTTCTAATGGCCAGAAGGGGGCGGCTCCACTGGTTGCAAAAAGAGGTCCGATGTATCTATGAGAAAATGACCCTAATTCTCACTTGATTCATTACCTTAGTAAACATTTTCCTAATGAGTTCAAGTCTTCTTGGACACAGCATGATGTTCATTTCGTAAATGATGGTCCTGTTGGAACATTTTCAGCTTGCATGGACTCGTCCTTGTGCCGAATTTGAGCCTACTCACGTCTTTCTGTTAACTTGTTTGCAGTCTCGCCGCCTCTAAAACTCTATTTGCTGTCTGAACAAACCTTACAAGTCATGCTTTGATTTTTACCATTCTTTATTTAACCTGTCTCTTGTGAGTCCCCCAACTCTATGGAAGTGCAATACTAAATTGCCGGAGTGCCCCTTTAAGTGTTTTGCAAGTGCTTGGGCTTGTTTGCATTCATGCTGTGCATTTTTCTCTCACTCTATGTGCTCTAATGGTGGCATTACTGCACACCGGAGACAAAGAAAAACACCAGTTTCAGACCCGCATGCTGAAAATGATTCTTGTCAGATATAAAGAATTTTATTCAGTAGTTGGCACACATGGTTTGTCTCTGCAGATAGAGGTGTGTGTGTGTGTGTGTGTGTGTGTGTGTGTGTGTGTGGGAGTTGCATTCCATCCATACTTGCTCTTCCTGAGGAAAGAGGGAAAGCATCGCACACACACAACTGCTGACAGCAGGCGGAGGGAGAGGTGCACATTCACCCCTCTAAGGTCATTCACACATCCGCCTCTTCTTTCAGCTCTCCACCCATTTGACAGCCAAGTTTCTGCTGCTAACAGGCTACATTACTGAACTTCAACAAAGCATTTACTACAAATTTCCTGTAACTTCAACTCTTTAAAGGCTGTCTGTTTCCCCACTCAGCAGTACTGAGATGACGATACCTTTTGTCCTGAAATAAATGTACAAAACATTGCTGGCTGCTTAATTCATGGCATCAGTGGCTCCTCACACAGTGGCTTGGCTACCAGCTGACTATTGACATCAAATTGTAATGTGACACCGAAATTACAGTAACTGCAGCTGTAAATGCCACTGTGAGAAAATAGGGAGGTTGATTTGAGTTGCATATGTGCTCATAGTTCAAGCTAATATGATAATTCAGGCCACAGGAGTCGACTTTCCTGAAACTCAAGGGAAAAACATTAGCACATTCGATATTGAATTGGACCTGGTTGGCTACGTTGGAAAATATAATTGCATCTCTTGATTTTCTCCCTCTCTCTCTCAACTGTGAATGCATGAGCACACACACACACACACACACACACACACACACACACACACACACACACACACACACACACACAAAGGCAAAGAGGATGCCAACCAGAACAGTGGCTCCTCAAAGCTCCACAGGAGCAGCTACGCCAGCGCTGACGCACTGCTGCTCTCCTGCCAGCTAATGGTCACTGAACACTCATAATGGTTTTTTCTTTTGGGGAGTTAGGTGGACAATATCTCTTTGTTTGCCTCCATGTGGGCCAACAGAGAGGCTGGTAACTTTTGGTCCTTCCTTTTTTGGTCCTACTAATAACTTCATTTGCCATTTGTTTTTAATTATCTGCCTTACAGCCGTACAGTATGCGACGCATAGGGACAGGTTTGTTTATAAAATATAAGGCAGGGTCTCTATATCAGGACATACAGATCTTATTGACTCACTCACAGAGAAATGGATATTTCAAATTCATACATTTCGTGAATTAAACAGAGGGGCAAGCTGAAGGGTGGGTTTTTATTTTCTGTAAATATATAGACCCTTTGAACTCATTAGCAAAACACACACACACACACACACTTAGTACTTAAAGACTCACAGAGCTGCATACTGTACACTTCTCTCAGAAGACTCCTAAATTTTACAGAAAGCTTTTTACAAAAGCACACTTTCATTTCAAGAATGATCGCACAAGTGTTATTGTCATGATATTAAAAACTTTAACCTGTTAGGCACAAAGTTAATTTAAGCTCATCATTCATTCGTTGTCTCACTGCACAAACACATGTACACACACAGTATACAATTACAGTCAAATGGGGACATTTTAGTTTAGGCAGCACATTGGCTACTAAAATGTTCAAACTGTCCAGCTATCTTGTCTACTGCAAGGCAACAATAAGTTGCACAGCATTGAAAAGTGGCAGAGGTAGCCTTTAATGATGGCCAAGGGTCTATAACTCTGCTTATCTCTCTGTGTCTCTTTGTGTACTTTCTCACTGACTGTTTTGAGAGGCGCTCCACCCTGTTTTACCCAGAACCATGACGAGATCCCTCAGTCTGTGTCTATCTGACAGGGGTTTGTTCCTGCTTTCTGCGCTGTGACGTACAGCTTCAGGAAGTCCTTGTAGCGAGGTGCGCAACCAAGCCAGGCTTCGCCAAAATGAACGGAGCCAGTCAAAAGGTACTCGTCCCCTCCAGTGAGCACGCGGCACTGTGCGGGAACATTGATACGTCCACTCCAACGCCGCCCTCTGGCCCCACTCCAAGCAAACAGGCTGCTCTTCTGACGGAACAGCCGACTCAGAGTCACCACAACAGGGGAGTGGTTGCTAGTACCTGATGCCACACCTCGAAAGATGCCACTGCCAGCTACAGAGACGGGAAGAGGCGAGATGAAGAGGAGGAGATTAAATCAATGAATCAAGGATAGCTATAATGAAAGGGTGTGAATTAAAACAAGACTATGTAACTGTTGAAAACAGGCATAACACAGTCTTCCTCTTACAGATCAAAAGTTGAATTAAAAAAGGAATAAAACCTACTCTTACTCAATTCAATACACTCACAGCCTGGTCTTGTTTGACCAGTAGCTAATGGTGGCTAATGTTAGCAAACTTAAGATAGATAGTGATGTGCAACTGAGTCAGTTTGCTGACTTTCTAACTCTACTTGTGTTACTGTTACACTACGTTTTAGCTCAGTCAGATCACATAATGAAGAAACTGAATCAAGAGAATTTGGGGAAATGTAGGAACATTCAATGTGCCACCATCCTGTCATTGCAACTTGTGGCCCTAATAGTTCAGTAAAAGTGAGAAGAGAAGGAGAAGATATCACTCTCTTGTCTGTACGGTAAGTATGTAGCTGGATCCAACTGCCAGTTAGCTTAGCTTAGCATAAAGACTGAAGACAGTAACTTCCTGAAGTCTCCGCTGGTTGTCTGGTAACTGGTCCCGGTCAAGAAATAGTGTTTATTACTGAGCTTTAGAGTTGCGGTAATCTGGTTTTGTTTCTTTTTGGACAGAGGCAAGCTTGCAGTTTCCCCCTGTTTCCAGTCTTTATGCTAAGCTAAGCTAACCAGCTGCAGGTTGTAGCTTCATATTTACCACACAGACATGAGAGTGGCATCGATCTTCTCATCCAACTCTGGACAAGAAAGGGAATAAGCGTGTTTCCCAAAATGTCAAACTATTCCTTTAATGGTTGCGTGTGCGTTTGTGTGTATGTATCTACCAAAGTCGCTGGTGCACACAGCCATGAGGACCTCTTCATCTGAGCAGGGTTTACAGGTCGCTAAAAAGGAAAACATGAAAAAAGAAAACATTAAATACTTTGAAATAAGAAACCTCAGAAGTTCTTGTTATCACGATCCATTATTCCTCATTAGCTTTTGTATCAGCATGTTCCCTGTTCTCTCTTTCTCTCTGTGTTGGTTGGTGCTTACGAGACCAAAGAGACATCAAGAAAGTATGTGAATGAGAACAGCAGGTGAGGGAAGAGACGTAATGACAGAATTACCCTTTGACCCTGTCAGCTATAAAAACTGCTATAAAACGCCCAGACACACACACAGACAGGCTGGGACAGGCTTTCTTCTGTCTCATTAGGAGTGCAGTCCAGCCTTCCTCTCCACCCAGCGCCCCCCCCCTCTACCAGACCGCCTTACTCATATGGGTGGACTACCCAAAATTCCCTGCTTTTGGGGGGAGGTCTGTTCTTGATTGACAGCTGAGAAACGATTGGCTGACCCTTGTGCTTGACCCTATCGTGACCTTTTGATTGGCCTGCTTGTTTTCATAAGTCTGGCTGAGACCAGGGAGTGTTAGAGAGAGGAAGCGGGGGAGGAGAGGGCGTCAGAGAGGGGCAGCGTGAAGGTGAGATGAAGAAACAGTAACGTGGCCTTTTGTCACTTTCACTTCATGTCAGTGAGAAGACGGCCGGTGTCAGGTATGAGAAGTTGAGCAGACCATTTAAACCAGTTAAATCAATTCACACAAAAACAGACAGCGTGAAAGAACTCTTCAAGAGTATATTCACACTTATACACACATTATATTTACGCTTTTCTCAAACATTTCTAGTTCTTCTGGTGATAATGAAGTTGGAAACATGAGCGGTTTAGGAAACATTTGCTTGTGGGTGTGTTTAAGTTCACAAACATCAACTGAGGGTGGACAAAGCAATAAAAGTAGCATAAAATGGAAATACTCAAGTAAAGTACAAGTATCTTAAAGTTGTACTTAAGTACAACACTTGTAATTTACCTTCTACACATGACTTTCCAACAACAGATGGTGAATTTTGAAACGGTTCCTGCTCACAACTTCATTATGACATAAAGATCAGTCTGAAAACTTGTGGTAGGGTTTGGAAAATTAGTACCACCACTATTATGATGAGTATTAAGATTTGTGCCATGGGAAACTTAAAATTTGAATAGCATACTATAATATACTGTATGTTATGAACATGTAAGTGACCAGGGAAGCTGAATACTGTTTGAACTTTTAAGAACTTGCATGAGGCAAGTAGAAAACTACAGACTCAGTATTGCTGTTCACACAGAAAAACACAACACATAACACACAAGTGAGACTGGATCACTTTATCCTACATGTGAGAAAGCATATATATTGAAGAATGGGATGCATGCATTCTCTTACCTAAACCAGGGTGCAGGTATGGGTACATGTGTGCCCCAGGCCCCTGACTGGAAACCAGCTCATACTGGAAAGCTGTGATCCTCCGACTGATGTCTGTCTGAGTGACGGCCTCCACAAAGAGAGCCCCCTCTGCCAGGCTGAAACAGTGCACTGTGCCCAGAGCGTGGTCCTTCTCTGCCAGCAGCAGCGTCAGATCCCCGGCACGCTCCAGGTACACATGAGAACCCTGAACACGGGGGACACATATAAGCTCCATCCATCCGATGCATCATACTGCAGTGGTAACATTCAGATTGTTAAGCCTGCAAATGAATACAGCTCTGGCCTGATGTTCATTTATTGGTGTCATACTCTACCTGGGAGTAAGTGTAGGGTTTGATGCACACATGGAGACCTGCCATTTGTCCCGACGAGGGCTCTGTGTTTGGCCGCAGGTTGACAATGATGGCTCCTGTGGGGTAGAGCCACTCCAGAGAGCCCTGAGAGCAGCGCAGGTAGACCTGCTCCACATCTCTGCGATGGGACTCGTGGCTCAAACCACTGCAAATGAGAAGACACATTTTTTTTCCCACATTTTTCACATCAGGCATGTAGCTTACTCTCTTATCCAGAGTGAGGCATGAGATCAAATGCCGAAAATCATCAACATGACCAGCAACTGACAACGAGGAAACTTGGATCCAGGGCTTAAGTGTCCTGAAAATGTTCCCGCGAGGACATGCTAGAAACACACGGTTTGAGAAACATATGGAAGGGATTTAATGGTATTACAACATTCATTAACTCTGGTGCAGCTGTCTGCCAACAAATCTGTCACTTTGGGCGGATGTGGTCGCTTGTCTCTGATGTGCATAAGCTACCTCAACACCAGGAACTGATTGGGCTATTAAGTTGTTAGAAGTTTGAGGCCGGTAAAGTTTACAACACGGAGCACGGGCTTTCATTCTTTATGACTTGGGGACTTGGAGGAGTGATCAAAGGGGCCATATAGCTGTATGTACTCAAGATAGGAACTGGAGCACAGACATTCCTCTGATCTTAAGTGCACTTCATCTTAAAGGGAGCATATCTTAGATATGCAGAACTTTGTAAAACAGTCCTTCACAACCAAATTAAAACACTTCTTGTCCACATATAATTGTTTTTTTTTTGTCGTTTTGTGAATCGTTTCCTCTCTGAGAAGAATGATTGTGTAATAAAGATTTTAATAAAGATGTTCATATGAATTACTGAGATCTGACTTCATACGATTTCTGAGTAGTAACCACAAGCAATAAGTTAACTTAAGCCTTAACTAGTTTCCATCAGCACCGGAGTCTGAAAGTCATTTACTCTACTCTGACCTCCCAGTGCACCTCCTGTGGATTACATTAAATCTTAATTAAACATCCATGCGTGTATTTACTCCTCTGAGCCCGCTGAAATCCCGAGTAATGCACAACAGAACCAGTTCAAAGACACAACCTCCCTCTCACACATGACTGAGGTTCCTTTCATGACTCCCCCAAAATTCAATATCCATAGATAACAGTCCAAAGTGGCCCACATGAAAGTGCAAGATCACTTTACAAGAAGGGTTATATTTCCTGATGGACTTCTTTAAGAAGATAATGACAACAACACGCCGACAGCGCTCCTCATCAGGCCGATGTGCTGGCTGTTCATTGTGTCGCCTGTGATAACAACACAATCGCTGGCTATAATCGACTGCTTGTTATATCTGTTCCTAAACTGAGATGACCACAAGTCCTTTCATCCTCATCCTCACCTTCCTCGCCAGCTACACTGGTCGCTGGAGTACTGTGCCACCGCCCCACACAGGAGCACAGCTGTGATCCAGCGCGCAGCCCACGGCCGGAGCATGGTGGCCCGTCCGCCCCGGCGATCACCGTGTCCCGCACACCAGACCAGCAAGCCGCGCGCTCTGCTGCTCCCGCACCGCAAGATCCAGTGAAATATCCCCCGGGGCTCCGCTCGGCTCGCGCAGGCTACATGGCGCGTTCAGCCGAGGCAGGAAACATGCAGACCGTGCGCGCGCCGCAGGACAACACACTGTTTAAAAAACCTTCGCTGTGAGCGTCACCGGGGGCGCGTGCCAGCAGCTCGAGACTCCGCTTGAGTGACACGCGAGCGCTCGCTCCAAACCACTCCCACACGTTCCCGCCGCGAGATGTGTGTAGAGAAAGCCCTCGAGCTCTCATCTCACCACAAAACAAAATGCATAAAACTTTTATGCAAATTAGGTGAGAGCCACTGTAGAGCTCGTGACACTGGAACCTAATAAAGGGAAGCAGCAACTTTACAATGAGCACAAATAAAAAGCGCATCCAAGTCAAAACAAGGCTGTAAACAAAGAGCCAATGACCTGCTATCAAAACATTTCATTTGAATCATTTTAGCTCTGTATCTGCTTGCCAAGCTTTCCTCGGTAATCTATTGGATTCAGCTTATCGGCTCCTTGTGTATAAGTCCGCCTACACTGCCAGAGAGCAACAGTACAAGCCTGTGTGAGTGAGTCGTGCTTTATAAACACATGGATCATATTATCGCAGTGAAAATGAGAGCAGCATGCAGCTCTGGAGCAGCAGCGTACAGTGACTTCTACAACACTTCTGCAGGCAGTGCCGGTGTCTTTAACACCGCGGGACGTGCTTATTCTCGTGCCACGTTACCGGACACAATCCTCAGTGGCGTGATCTTTCTAATCTTCTTTTTAATGGTAATGTCCCTGTGTCATCCCTGTGTTATCTCAGTGGACCTCCTTGGGAAAAGAAAGGCCCTGACAACAAAAAGTCACACATGTGCTCTAAACGCCTGTTTGGTTCTTTCCCGTGAGAAAACAGTCGGAACAGCAAGCATGTTACTGACTCGTCACATTCCCCCACACAGCCAGAGCTATGTAACGCATTTCGAGAAATACCGAAACACAGACTCCCTCACACACCCCCATCTCCCCTCCCCTCCCCGCACACACACACACACACCCTCTTCCATTATGTCTCTATGTATATAAATGACATTGTATGATTATAAATGTCAGATTATATTATGTTCCCCTTTTGATTGAGACAACTCGGCTTAACTGAAAAATACTCAAACTGAACGGAAAAAGTGGAAACTGGGAACACTTTCTAATAAGGCGCCCGTTACAAAGGGTTAATCAGTTGCAACTAATGGCTTTATTCATGACATTAATGCACCATGTGACCACTTACCTTCTGGAGAAGGGCTGCAGATCAACAACTCGTTAAGCATTTATAAATGGATTAACATTTATAACTGCATCACTACCAAATGAAGGATGAGCACCAGCAAAAAGAGTTTAGTCACATACCTGGCATCCCAAAATGTGTTGTTATCCGTGGCTTATAACTGATCTATAAAGTATTAGCATATGATTTATAAACCATGAATGAAGCCCTTAGTTACAACTTATAAACCCTTCATAAGAGGTGACTTATTAGAAAGGGGTACCCAAAATGATAATGTCTAACTTACATAAATGCATCCAGGATACATGATTCTGCTGTCAATCAAAACTTTTAACGTCAAGTTCCTGTGCCGCTCAAACAATTTGGACTTTAAGACGACTTTAATGAGCTCAGGTTTACTGACTATCCCTCCTCTGAACAGGTAGGGTGATTTTCTACACTACCCCCCTGTCTCTTTGCACAAAACACCAGTCCCTGGATTTGAAAAAGATGCAGCTTCTCCATAAACACAAGTGAAGCCCAAAGATCTGGAGGCTGCAGAGGGAGTCTGACCCGCATCTAATCCTGTCACCGCAGCAGAGGAAGTCTGAGCTGCTGATGTGCCATTTGACCCCATGCACTCCTTCACCATGTGAAGTATTTACAGAGCAGCAGAGCCTCTGACCTGCTGCTCCCCTTATCCCCCCTGCCGTCACCTGGCTCTTCTCAAGCGTCCTGACAGGGGGAACGCTCCATCTGTCCACACACTGCTTCCCCATGGAGCCACACACACATTCCTCTATCTCTGATTTCAATCTTCATGAGCTTTATTTCCTCACTACTCGCGTACAGCACACTCCTCTCTCTTTTTAAAAACCTTTATTTACCCACAGGGGCCAACTGAGCAGCTCCACTGTTGGGGGGGGGGTTGAGTGCCTTGCTCGGGGGCAGCTCGACGGTAGACTTATTCAGAGTCGCAGCACTGACAACTTCAGCCAACAAAGGAAGAAGGCAGTAACTACAAAAGCAGTGAAACATTTTTCAGGCTGACCGGCTAACTGCACATAGCAGAAATATTGTAATGCCTTCATTACAAACCTGTTTAGGCTGATTAAAAACTGCAATACAACGAACATAGGACCTAAACAAGTGCAGATACTGGACTGTGTCTGGATGGTCTTCAGGAGGAAACACAGTGTCTACAAAGTTCTATGAGCTTTCTTGTCCATTTGAACTAGTTTGATTGTTTGCTAGTGCCTACCTGCCAGTTTACTTTAAATATTTACAGTATATTGAAATCAATAATAAATGAATCAACAATTTAAAACATCTTAAGGGTAGTTTAACTACACCAAGTTATATGAATTTCACTTAAGCTGACGTGGCTGCTACTTTGCTGAGCTAGTTACCTTTAGCAGGAGCATCGTGGTTTGATTTAGTTTCTGCTTTATTTAGTTACGATAACAAACTGAATTACCAAGATGTTTGTTCATATAAATGGATCCTTTTCAATTATAGATCCCAGCGAGAGAAAAATATGTCAAGTAAATGTAAATTATACATTTCTATGGCATAAACATTTTTATACATTAAAACAGATGCCAAGAAGTAAGATTCTGGTCTTAACTCAATTTTGACAAAATATGTATGTGCTTTGGCTTTGCAGGGCAGCATAGCCAGTGACAAACTCTCCTTTTCAATGACAAACCAGCTACACACACACACACACACACACATCTTACTTCTAGAGACAGAGAGATGTTGAAACAGAGGAATGTGGTTAAGTTCCAGGTGAATAAAAAAGCCTTCAGAGTCTGACCTCTGTCAACTATCTTCACCCAAACACACCCGACTCTTATCTCTTTCTTTTATCAGCTGCACTTTCAGAGAACATGCAGCTGTGTAAGTGCATGTGTGCATGTGTGTGTGTGTGTGTGTGCATTTCTTTCCTGCACACATGCAGGTTTATTTGACCAGCGAGGGCAAGCAGGCTCCAGGGTCAGGGTCATTTATTGTGTGTGTGTGTTATCAGGTCTGATGTCTGCAGAGAGACAGAGTGTAAACACTGAGTAAAGCTTTGTTTACTCTCTTTCTGAGTCTCTTTCATAGATTCTCCATTAGAGCTCGCTCTGATCATCTACCAAGTGCTTTATCATGAGGGCAGAGTGGGTAGAGGAGACAGGACGTATTTAGACAGAGCGAGGTCTTTCTTAAACAAACTGCTTTGGTTCGTTACGTTCTAAAATATATGGACTCCATTTGGTGGACATTTATCCAAGCACCTTATAGTTCAATGACTTACATACACTTTGATTATGAGTGGCCGCGAAGAACTGTCAAGCCTGCTGTTTCACAAATATTTAGCAACAGGCACTGCGAGCAGAGGTGATAAATATATTCAGTGTGCATTCAACAAAAAGATGTGATGGATTAAAAAGCCAAAAAAGCTAAAGGCTAATTTCAGTGTGTTAACATGCTCACAGTGATAATGTTAACATGCTGATGTTTAGCGGGTACCATGTTCGCCATCTTAGTTTAGTGTGTTAGCATGCTAACATTTGCTAATTAGCGCCAAACACAAAGTACAGCTGAGGCTGATGTGGATGTCATTAGTTTAGCAGGTTGTTGAGATATTTCAGTCTAAACCAAAGTGTGACAGGCCATACATGTGGTTGCCATTGCTAGCCTGCTAGTGTGCATAAAAAGTGAATACACAAAAACAAACTTACAGTAAATGACAGATTAATACATATATGCCAATTATTCCCCGTTCTAAGTTCTGCATTCATGCAAAATCTACTACTTGTCTTTGTCTTATGTGACAGTAAACTGAATATCTTTGGCTTTTAGACTGTTGGTAAGACAAAAGGAGCTTTTTGAGTAAGTCACCTTGGGTTTTAGGGAAATGTAATGCAATGGGCATTTTGTACTAATGTCTTCCTTTCTATAGACAATTATACTTTATACAATTTATCAAGAAACTAATCATCACATGAATCAATAATGAAAATAATTATTAGTTTCAGCCCTACTGCAAAGAATCATGTCTCTGAGGAAGACACCTTCTTGTTTAAGTGTTTGTGTAGAAACACAGAGAGGGAAGAGGGGTCTAGGTGGAGACTGAGTGCAAAGTGGATGTGATATTTTTCTCAGCCCCTGCACAGCACTGTACTGTGGGTGGCAGACGCCTGGGGTTTTCACCTCAAACCCCAGGCTGAATCAGGTCCAAACAGTCTTGCAATTCATCAAACACAATGAATTCAAGCCGAACATCAAGTATGTTAGTGATTCTGTGCATTCACACCACTGTGCAACTATATGTTCAGGCTATGATAACAAACAAAGGTAGTGAAAATAAAACATTGGCAGAGTAGAAGACCCCCCCTCCAGTTTTTCTTTTTTTACTGCCACTGCTGCTTCCCTACAAACTGCTGCGGCCAGATTTACAGTAAGGCAGACCACCTCGCCGACCCAGGAAACACCGGGGGAGATTTTGTGGGGAAAGGTCTGTTTACCTTTGGACAGAAAAACTCCACACTCTGTGAGGTAAAATAAACTTTTTGTGTATGTTTATGTGTCAGAACTGTGCTCTCTTAAAGAGGTTATTGTTCTTTAGGTTTCATAAGACTCCAAGGGAAAGAAAAACAAATATGTGCAGTATCCATGTTTGTACATTTGTAACAGATGTGTGCGTGTATCTGATTTTGCATGGTTGCACCAGAGAAGACTGTTAAGAAATCAGTGAACGTTTCTGGTCACAAAACATCCCACCCTTTATAAGTTGAACCTTCTGTGATGACGCGCTGACTCCATTCACGTCCTTCAACTTCAGTCTCAGTCCACACAGGATTAGAAAACACAGAAACAATTTATTCCTCCAACGGTCAACACTGGCAATCATCATGTCCTCTTTCATGATTAATAGCTGTCCTCCGAAGTGTAAAATATATTCATTTCTTTGTAATTCAATTATGATGTAAATCATCCCTCCACTTTTTCTTTCTTGCCGTATCTTTCAACTCTAGGTCAGGTTATGGTTACTTATATTAGCCGAAACAGCCATGTTCAATCATCATTTAGACACTTTGGGAAATACGCATATTTGCTTTCTTGCCTTTATTTAGATCAACACCACTGTCATATCTGTCGGTTAAATATGAAGCTACAGCCAGGGGATGGTTGGCTTAGCTTAGCACAAAGACTGAAAACAGGGGGGAGCGACTAGCCTGGCTCAATATAAAGGTAACAAAATCCATCAGACCTCTAAAGTTCACAAATTAACATGTTATATCTACTGCAGTTAGTTTAATCTGTACAAAAACCGACCAGTGTACCCGACCAAAAAATAGTCCGGCATATAACCCCCAAATTGTCGTTTTTACATTTAGTTACATGATATAACGTGTTAATCACTGAGCTTTAGAGGTGCTGGTAGGAAGATGATTTTCACCTTGGGACAGAGTCAGGCTAGCTGTTTCCAGTCTTTGTGCTAAGCTAAGCATCTCCTGGCTGTAGCTTCATGTCTAAGGAACAGACATAAGAGTGGTATCTGTTTCCTCATCTAACAACAGTGACTGTCCCAGTAGGCAGAGAAATCAAGGCTGGGATGTTCTGTTGTGCCTTTACAAGTCGTTCTGCTCTGCCAAGTAAAACTTCAAGAACTTGAACATTTTCACACTCTTTCCCACACATAAAAACTCTTTTAACACTTCAAATACATTATAACCTTCTCTTCCCCTTGTCTTGTTATTGTCATTGACTCTGACCCAGTCTTCAGTTCCCCCTTTTCCTCTCATCAGCTGCCTATCCCTCAGTTTTCTGTGCATGTGTGTGAGTAATCCAGTCCTCCGCATTCTTCTTAGCCTGTTAAAGCCGCAGCTCCTCTTGTCTTCTCCATCCCTCTGAGCAGTCAGTTGAAATGGTAGTAATCTATTCCTTCCTTTAGCAGCAAAGAGTTGAGGTTTTCCTCCAGAGCGCCTCCTGTCATGTCCTACAGACGAAACATGAGAGAAATAAGAACAAAAAACAACACAATTTCCACACCAAAAAAAAAAAGCATTATAAGAAGAATTATTTAACTGAACTGAACTAAAGTCAAAGATTATATACAAGCTAAAGAGATACATGGAAAGTTCAAATGAATTGTATATTTGTTGATTATAGTTATTTGACATGTGGATATAAAAAGCTTGTGTGATTGAGTCCAGGTGTTTATGCGCGTGTGTGTGTGTGTGTGTGTGTGTGTGTGTGTGTGTGTGTGTGTGTGTGTGTATGTGTGCCACAGAGAACGAGAGAAAGCAAGAATGATTGAGTCCAGGTCTCCCTGTCCTCTGACTATGATTACCTCTCCCAATTCCCATAATTGAGCAATTAGAAGCCCCCGTAGGTGGGGTCACTCTACATTTGATGTCTGAGTCTAGCTAGGTGGTAAATAGGCAATTAGTGATTTGCCAGAACAGCTGTGCGTGTGTTTTTGTATATCAATACAAAGTGAATAAAAAGAGAATCTCATTATCTTAGGAAAGGCCTGTGCAATAGTTATGAGTATTGTCAGAATTTTGGAGAACAAAATGTACAAAACTGAACAGGGGAAAAAACATCAGATGTTAGTACAAGCATCATGTGATCAAAGATCAGGCTGCTGTCTCGACCCATTTCCTGACTGCCCTCTGTGTGTGTGCATGTGTGTGTGTTATGTCCTGTGCCGGGCACACGCCCTTGATCATTATGTCGTTAACTTAGATTGCAGACCTGAGGGACAGGCGGTCAGAAACAGCAAACATATAACACACAAACACTTTCTGCTCACCAGTTTAACACAGATAATGAAGGGGGCGGAGGCGTCTTTGTAGTGCAGAACTGGGATTTTTGGTTTAGGTCTTTGCTGGAGGGATGTCAACAGAAAGAGAGATACACAAACCATCTATCATTGTTGGTCACAGCTTCATAGAAATCCAGTTCACTGGAATAAAGCTGTTCGGTGACCATTCACTTGAATCATAGCTTTAAAGCTACTATCCTTGGCCCTGCTTCTACTGAATCACAATAAACCTGTTGTACTCTCCACAGTAGTTGATCTCACCTTGGATTCCTCATACGTGTAAAAGCCTTTCTGGATCTTGTTCTCGTCGACATCACAGAAAGCCTTCACCTGATGAATGAATCAGAATGGCGATGAAAGCTGGCTCACACTCACTTACCACGCCAAGACGTTTTCCACCAGTTCTTTCCACTAATAGGTGGAAAATAGTAAAAAAAACAAACAAATTTTGCTAGTGTCTCACATACAACTGCATAGCTGGAGGTGACGTACCTTCTTCTGATTGGTCGAGCTCAGGCATCGGAACAGCTTCCGGCCCTGTTTCCCAGCATTCCATATGGTGAAGCTCTCCCATTGGCTGAGAACTCTCTCCTGCAGGAAGTCCACTCGCAGCTTCCAAATGGTTTCCCTGGAAACAGAGGAGATGACAAGCTTAAAATTACAGATGCTGTCTGTAGGCCTGAGTCAAGATTGTTATTTGTATTTAGTAAACACTATTTAAGTTGTCTGAGAAAGAGGAGCTCCTACGGACACACTGACAGATGTACTGTATAACATGCATTCATACCCAGATCCTATTTTGTTGTTTGAGGTGTAAATGGGGTCTTTAACTAATCACATAGGCACATACTGTAAAGGGGATATTGAAGAAAAGGGCTTCACACTTCAAAGACACTGTTCTTTTTTTGTTCGTTTTTTGTTATATTTTGGGAAACACTTGTATTTGCTTTTTTGCCGAGAGTTGGATGAGAAGATCCAAACCACTCTCATGTCTGTACTGTAAAGCCAGCAGCCGGTTAGCTTAGCTTAGCTAACAGCTAGCTTGGCTCTGTCCGTTAATCATCAAGTTATGTCTTGTTTGTTTAATCTCCACCAACACTGGAGTGTTAAAACAACAAGTTGTGCTTTTAGGGGCGTTATGTGCTGGACTATTTCTTGACTTCCTGTAGTCTCTGCTGGTTGCCTGGCAACCTCTCGTTGATGACAAGCCTACAGGGAATGCATATCAAGGAATATTGGCAGAAATAAGCACATTTCCCAAAGTGTGAAACTATTTCTTTAAAGGAAATTTACAATTACAATTTGGGTCTTATTCTCAAAGTTTTGGCCATCATTTCTCTCAGTAATAAGTAAAATTGTACTTAATAAAATTGTACTTACCAAGTAAATATGCTGAGATCTGGGAACATGACATCCCTAAAAAGATGTCTGACGAGGCAAGGAACAGGAAAGAAGTTTTAAGTAAATGCCCAGGTTGGACAAACGTATTTGGAAGAGAAAATTAACCCAAAGGTTTTGTTTTTTTTTTGCTCGTCAGACTTTTTACTTTGATGAGCATAATGTTATCACAACTGAAAGAAATGAAAGATAAGACTACAAAAATAAGACCCAAATACGAATAAATCGGATTTATCCTCTCAGTACCAGACTGTAATCTTCTCTTTAAATTCATTTTCCAAAGCATTCACTGCATTAAACAAAAGCTATGACTGGAGTTTGAAAACCTACAGTCTGATTTTTTAAGTGGATGGAAAAATTGCGCCTGTTTTAAATCAGCTTGTTTTCCTGTTGCTTGCACCTTGACCGATAGGCACAGCTGTGCACAGGCCTCTCTCTCTCTCACACACACACACACCTTTACACTCAGATATATGTCTTCACGCTCTACTCACACATGAGTACTCCCCCTCCTCCGCACACACACAAACACACAGGCATGCACTGATATTGAGTAATTATATGGCCACATTCAATCTCATGCCCTGATGTGAGCGTATTTCTGGGTCTAAAAGTGGGCCTCATATGACAAACAAACCCAAACCCACCACCACTGTAGAGTGTGGGTGGTCTTCAGTTTGCTTTTCTGTACATTCTCTATACAGGCTTTGATTCCAAGACATGGGCGAAACATGGCAGAGATTTACTATAAACTGTATCTGTATACATATACTGAAGCCTTCATCCTCTTAATACCCTGCAGATCAAAAGGCAAACACACTTTCACGCACTCGTACACAACGGGTGCACACACTCACATTTATAAACACAGCCTTTCTGTGTTAAGAAGCCTCTCATCTCAGTTACTCTTTGGCACCATCTTCACTTTTTTTAAAAACACACTTCTCACCTCACCAACACAGTGTCTACAATTACATGTGCGTGAAAGAAGATGATGGTCTCATTTGACTGAAGAGAGGAAGTAGGTAGGCTGTGGATGGAAGGGGTGACGTGAAGTGGGGGAGAGTGGAAAGTAGGCAAGGCAAGCTTGAAATAGGTGTCCAAAAATAGACAGATGACAGATGAAAACAGAGGAGGATGATCGGTGAAGGAGTGCGTCAACACGGGCAGATATACGAGCAGCGGACAGACGCAGGGGAGGAAGGAAGGAAGGAAGGAGGAAAAGAAGGACAGATAACAGGAAAGAGGGGATGAAAGGGGGGAGATGTGGGGGGAGGGAAGGCAGGAAAGACCTTCTTGGGTGTGTTTTATATTTTGAAGCACACACACACCTGCAGACTCTACATGACCTTGCCGAAGCACAGGCAACAGCAGGAGTGTCAGATGCCTCACACACACACACACACACACACACACACACACACACACACACACACACACACACACACACACACACACACACACACACACACACACACCAAGATCCGATTCCCTCCCGACTGTGTCTGAGAGATACTGAACATTCCACAGAGAAGAGGTTGAAATTCCTGATTCATATGCTGGGAAAGTGTCTGGAATTCCAAAAATTGAAAAACTCAAGATTACGAAAACATGCGTGTGTGTGCGCATATTTTTGTGCAAGAGTATCCTGAGCTCTGAGAAAATGAGGGATGCCAGTGGGCAGCTGTGAGTAGGTGCAGGATCAACACGGTGTCCAAGCGTGCATGTGAATGTAGCTGAGCAGGGGAAGGGGTGTACGGCGAGACTGACTCCGTTACAGAGTGTGTGGCGGCCTTCTCGTGGTAACGGTACACCAGCAGGCACTGGTCGACTCTGGCCACGCCCCCTCCCTGACGAATACTCTGGTAGAAGAAGAGCAAGTCCTCCGGGACTCCCTGGAGAGGAGGAAGAAGAGTGTGAAGTAATGGTTAGAGATGAAGCTGTAATACATTTCTATATGGTGCTGATGGGCTCAGGCAAGTTCAGACAGAACTTTTATAGGTCTGGTTCAGTATTTGGTGACGGTGGCTGGGTCCGCTTACGTTAGAAGACAATATAAATTAAGTAAAGTTAGAGCGGGTCCAAAATGTAGTTGTTTAAATGAACATTTTAGTAGCATGATTATAAACTGAATTGCCATTGACATTGTGTTCATGTCAGCCGCTCTCTTGTTGGCAGGAGGGGGACATTTTGTTTTGTTTTGCCCTAACCAGAAGTAGAAACTCATGTGTTTCTGTTATTTTCACAGAGAAGCTGTGATAGCAGTTGACTTACCATTTTTCACATTGATCAATAAATGCTTAGGAGAAATCCACCAATGTTACAAATCAAAGTGTGTTTACAGGTCGTGGGGAGCACTGCTGCATATGTAGTCCAGAGAGAGCTGCAAAGCTGAAGCTTGAAAGAAAGAAGAAATTTGGCGGTGTGGAGTCGGAAAGCAGTTTTTGACAATAAAGAAGAATGAATGGAATAAGAAAAGACAATGTCTGGTTCTGCTGCATGGATTATAACTGTCCACTGTGAGTCTGTTACAGGAGTGTAATGCTAAATACTCTTTTCAGAGTTGTTATATCGTAAGTCGACTCACCACAACTCTCATCCACTCTTGTTGCTATTTTTGTGTGCCTATATAGTTATAGGACGATGACCTCCCTATTCTTAAACACACTTACTGAGATCTGATTGGTCAATTGTTTCTCTAACTGATGGAAACAGAACAAACCTGGTGAGACCAACAAATCAGAGGTCTGGAACCAGGCTAACATTTTAGATGTTCAAAGTAATGTTTTAATTGTTGAAAATGAACATGGACAGAAAATGGAGCGTGTGGAAAAGTAAGAAGAAACAGTTTGGATGTGAACTCTCACCTTGCCTCCCTCGTCAAACGGTCCAACTCTCAGGAACCAGTTCCTTGAGCAGAACCATGTCGGCATGACGACTGTGGGCCCATGAGACGTGTACACCTGGGACACAACAGTTCAGACTATAACACCAAACACTTGTAACACATATACAACCCAGAAATCACATGTCATCAGTTACATAAAACCGTGACTTGACACTGTGAACGCACAAAGAACATTTTGTGGCACTTTGTCAAACCCTAAAAGATCAGTGATGAATGTGTTGACATGCTACATGGAGATGCTTACTCTATTTGTATGTGCTTGGCTCTATTTTAAAGAGAAAATATGTCAGAGGTTAAAATGTGAATTACAGTCAGGAAATGAGAAACATGTTCTGACCAAATATCGACTAGTGAGCAGACTGTGAGATGAGAAGCTTTGCTTAAATCACGGAGAGCACAGAGAGATGAGAATAAGAGTAGAATCAAGCTTTATTTTGAAAACTATGAAACACTTCAACTGATCTGGTGTTGAATATCTTTGTGATTCTACAGTGAATTTTGAGGAGTGCGCTGAGGAACAGAAAATATGACAAAATAAGGTAGTAGAAGTGAGAAATAAAGAGAAACTGCAGCACGACCAGAACACCTGAAAACATAGTCTTAGATGCTGTGAGTGTATAAATAAAGTTTTATTATATTCATATAAATATATCTTCGTGTTTAATGTAAACATACAAACAAGCGTGCACTCGGGCTTCTCCAATCAAATCCTGCCAGAATTACCAGGACATGTAATTAGATTCATCCCCTGCAGTTTATCTCTCAACAAGCTCTCCCTCTTTCTCTCTCACACAAACACACACATGCAGGAAACAGCATTTTATTTCAGCTGGACTTTAAAAATAAAAGGAACCTCTTGTCGCGTGAGATAACATAACATCGGGGATATTTCCCATTTGGCTTTCAGGAACAAACACTCAACTGAAGAAGGACTCTGCAAAACCTCTGATCCTGCAAACAAAACAGGTTGGAGTGCAGCCGCGTGTGCTCTCTTACAGAAGTGTGCGCTTCCTGAAGTGTGCAGGGGAAGGATGCACACTTCCATCCTCGTGCACATGATCTTTGACTAATGTTTGTTCTGGCCTGTCCTTCTCTTTCTAACCACAACCTCTTTAATACACCAGGACATTAGAGCCTCTGTATTTCTCTTTTTACTCCCAACTCATTCCTTCCACTGCCGCCCACCCCTCTCTCCAGACCCCCACCCCTTCTTGTTCCTCCTTTCCTCTGTGTGTGTTTTCTACAGTAGTGTTGTTGCGTTTGGAATCTGAGGGTCATTCCAGGTTGATCGGTTTCTTCGTCGCTGTGCGTATATATGTGACTGTGTGTGTG
Source organism: Enoplosus armatus (assembly GCF_043641665.1). Classification (NCBI taxonomy): domain Eukaryota; kingdom Metazoa; phylum Chordata; class Actinopteri; order Centrarchiformes; family Enoplosidae; genus Enoplosus; species Enoplosus armatus. The sequence continues at coordinate 2,207,037 of NC_092181.1, read as the reverse complement.
TTAGTTGGTTGAAGTGGAATACTACTGCAGAACTGAAATGCATCGCAGATGAAGAAAACTGTGAGAAACATCTGGATTCAGGCGGTCGAACAGATGGACAGAATCTAGTGAGGGTGTGTGTGTGTTTGCTGTGTGTGTGTGTGTGTGTGTGTGTTAGCTGTGTTTGTATGTGTGTGTCCACCTACGTACAACTCCTCTCCCTTCTGTTGTTATATTGCAACATTTCGCAGATGCAAGCTGTGGCCAAAAGCATGAATAAGAGCAATAGGGATAAGTTCTGGGAAATCAGGAGACGCAGAGAGGGAGAGAGTCGGTGTGTGAGAAGTCAGTGGGGTAGGGAAGGTTTGGGATAACCATATCTAATGCCCTGCATATGAACACTGAGGGCTCAGCTCTGGATCAAGTTAAACGAGCACCACCCTGAGTAAATCTCTGGTTTAACTCAGTTGGATTCTGTTCCTTTACCCAGAAAGTGAAAGTAAAGGCAGACAAAGTGAAGAAACGAGAAGGGGAAGGAAAAGGAGCTGCTTTTAAGCCTGCAGAATCAATGTATGATCTCATTCTCATGCTCCATGAAACTTAATATCACATAAATATCCTGGAATGTCTGCTAAGGAGTTATGCAGACTGTGTGTGTGTGTGTGTGTGTGTGTGTGTTAGAGCGAGAGTGGGTCCAGGTTGTCTTGTATCCTTGGTGACAGTGTGTTTTGTTCAGACAGCAACAGTTGACTTCTATCTCTGCATAAATAGAAATACTGCCAGTGGTTTTACTTTTACATCACTGGCTCCCTTATCATTTAGTGATTAATGTGACTATCTAATATGGCGAAAGTATTAGCAGTAAAAGTGGTATGTAACGCACCTTTAAGTAGTTTATATCTGGGTTTTTCTGATGTGTAAAACATCATCAACATCAGAACTGCCAAATGCATTCTGGTACTGCAGTATAATACATATGATTGTAGTTAGCATGCCAACGCTGTGCCAATGTAGGGACAATATTATCAGTTTGCTGGGTCACATTACCATTATTTTTGTTATTTGAGATGGTCTAATTAGGTGATAATAGAGTCACACATTTCTGCCGTGACTTGGCTGAGAGACACGGCAGATGACACTTGGATCCTGACCATTCACAACTTGCCATCTCCGTTCATTTCACCATCTGCTACAGCAGGAAACTCCAGCTCCACCTGCTCTAGAGGAACAGCAGCCACACAGCGAAAGTTGCCACATATTGTGCCGTACAATAAGCATAATATCTAAAAATGTCTACTGCAGGATCAGTTGACACAGAAACTGTCTGTAAGCTCACAGTGTTTACAGATAATTGAACTTTTCCACGGCCAACAGTTTCCACTATCGACTACCCTCAGCAGACAGCTGGCAGGGGGACCTGTTTCCTCTGGTGGGACTGAAATGGACAGAGAGGTCACGAGTGATGCTGCATCCACCGTCCAGTCCACTGCCACATTTCCGTGGAAACTGTGAACGGCAGGTACGTATCCTGTTGCTGTCTGACCTGGCTGCTGCCTGGCACATGACCTCTCACATACACACCAACACGCACATTCACAGACATAGCAAGTATGCAGCATTCACACAGGCTGTACAGGGTATTTACCTGTGTGATGAGCTGATCCTGTGTGACTGTGTTGATCCAGCGAGTGTAACGCTCAGTAGATCCCTCAGGAACCCTCCGAACTTTACAGCCAATCAGCTGTCATGAAAACACACAGGCACCATGTGAGCATGACAAATATTTTCTTTTCAGGAACAACTGAAAACATTTGCAGCAATTTTGGGAAAATGCTGCCATAGAAGTAACTAGCAAGTTTTGTTTTCATGGGTTAGACTTAAGCTGCAAAGTTCCCTTCTGGTTTCAGTAGTAAGCCTTCACAATAAAGGTACATTCAAGCTTCAACAGTTTGACAACCACAGATGATTGACAGAAAGCGAATTTGCAACGACTTAAATTTTAAAGCAAAAATGCTAAATATTCGCTGCTTCCACCTTCTCAAATGTGAATATTTGCAGCTTTTCTTGGTCTTGTATGATAGTAATCTGAAGGTTTTGGACAGTTTACCTGACAAAACATGACATTTTTAAGACGTCACCTTTGGCTCTGGTAACTTGTGATGGGAATATTTCTGATATTTTATAGCCCAAACAATTAATCGATTATTGGCAGGATAAGCAATGATAAAAATAATAGTTAGTTACAAGCTGTAGTTATGTATAGCAGTTTTCTATATGACAAAATATCGGTCCAAAGTGTATTTGAATAATATCACTTGTATGCTTTTTGACATATACAGGCCAATTCTCAGAGGAGAGAGGTCAATGAGAAGTAAAGAGCTGGTTACATAAAGAAGAGAGAGTTATACAGGTTATACAGAACTGAAAAAAAAAAGAGGACCACATTTTAATCCAGAACCATAAAATATCACAAACATAACAGAAAGAGGCAGGTTGTTTGTGAAGGGCAGCAAGCCTGCTGTCTCCCTCACTTCCCTCTCACACACGACCTTTAGCCTCTGACCTGGCAGGCCACAGAAAGCATCAACACCGGATACGCACACTGTTCTGCATGCCAACTGCATGGAAACACACACTCACAAAAACAATGTGAATATTTTTGATTTGAAGGGAGGGGTTGGTCAGATGGTGAGAGAGAGAGAGAGAGAGAGAGAGAGAGAGAGAGAGGGAAGGGGAGGGAGAGATGTGAAGAGAAAAGAAGGCAGGGGAGGAGGGGTGAAGGCAGAGTGCAACAACAGAGAGGGAAGGAAGTGAGTAAGCAAATACTTGAGAGAGAACTTACAGAGTTTGGGTGGAGGACAGACGACTCGTGCTGCAGACGAACTCTTTGGGGCAACATAACGTCATCCTGGAGTACAAAAAATATAAATTCAAACACATACGACATGTTACTTGTAGTATTGAGTATCATGTGACAACAAATACACACTAATTCTAATTATCTATATATCCTAATTATCTGTTCAGTTTAGGTTTTACTTTGCCTTCTTTTACTTATTGTATGTGCGCTGTCTCTCTGAATAACTTTTAATTGGTTGTATGAGATTGTGCTCTACAAACACACTGGTTATCTGAGGATTGGTAAAAAAAAGTATGATTTTCCTGGACTTTGTGGGAAGAAAGAATGCTGATGTACACAGAACGCAAAAGAGTATTAAACAGATAAAAGTTTCATTTAAGGTTTTAGAGGAAAAGATGCACCACGGTGTGAACAGTGTCGAGCAGCACAACAGAAACGAATGCCTGAGAACAAACAGAAGAAGTTGACAGTTTTCTGAGAAAGCAATCTAATGGCCATTGAGTCATTCATTTTGGCCACGTTGGTCTATTAGCAGGAAAGAGTCTTTGATATACTGTATGACTCAAGCAAATCTGAACAGAGCTCACAAACTCAGATGTTGAGGCCTCTGATTTGTAGTTTTGATAATTCTACCTTCAGACGAGCAACTACAAAGCACTGCTTCAGAGACAGAGCTGCCACTCATATGAACATACACACATAAAACGCATGTACTGTGTATAGTCCACATGGTCCTGTGTACTGACAGGTCTGTCAAACAGTCGATGAGCTGCTGGGGTCTCTGCGTGAATGTGTCTATGTACAGAGTGTATATTTGGACAAACCAATATGATCTAATTAGTTTTGACTCACTACTGTGTGTGTTATGAAAGACATCTGGACAGTGAAATGAAACATGCTCCGTCTGACACACACACACACACACACACACACACACACACTTACCGCATCCTGAAAGCACAAGTATAGTCCTCCACTCTGAGATATTGCCTTATTTTTTGCATATCCCACTGAAAGAGAAAAGAACAGTGTATTTATGTGCCTCTGTCTGCTAAATATTTCCATTTGGCCATGTGGTAGTAATTATCATATTCAACCAATAAACATGTGGCAACATTGAAAATAACATAATGTCATTTTCAAAATGTTAAACCAAAAAAAAAACCAGTAAAGGGCCATGCCAGTCACATGCATGAGACAGGTGTTCATCATGCTGTTTTAATTTGTCAGACATTATTCTCCCCTGGTTAATCAGAAGAATATAAAACTAAACTATAAAAATAAACATTAAAACGTTTTTACAATCTCGCTGTAACTTAAGTTTAATGTCTAAAAAATAACTGCCTGGTCAATTCCTTTCATTTGTCTCCTGTTTCATTCAGCCAATCTGGCTTCACATATAAAATGAACCGCTGAAGTCGCGGTTTGACAAGATAACCCAATCAGGGCTGGGAACTGATTGCTAATCAGCCTGTAAGTCTACTGACCTCCTCTGGGTTGCACAGAGTCGTGGCCGGCCATCACAACTGAGATGCCCCTCGCCTCCAGCCTCTCCCTCCAACCCTCCACCACTTTCCTGGAGTCATCCTAAAAGACACACACACACACACACAGATTATGAACTTCGACCGAGGTCTCATATTCAGAGACAAATTGCACATTCACGTGTAAATATGGAAACAGAAAAACTAACAGTGCTTGCGTCGTCAAAGACAGAGAGCTCCATGGTTCCAGGGAAGTCTTGGTGTAAAATGGCCTGCAGACACTCATCCAGCCAACAGGACGCATTGTGCATTGGCATGACAATACTCTGAGCACAGAAGACACAGAGAGATCTTACAGTCTGAATGTATGAACAATCAGCCATGAATACCCTATCAACAATAATATATAATAAAATATATTAAGGGAGTTCATTTGGAAAAATGAGTAAAACTGCTGCAGTGACAGACTGTTTACATTCGGGTGCACAGAAAAGTCATCAAGTTAATATTACAGATAGCAGTTATAATCAACAATATGGCAGTGTTGACAGGAATACATAAGAAGTCTTCATTTCACACTAAAAAACTGCCCCTTCTGCTTTGTATTCTCCTTCCCAGCAGTGTTAGCTGCGTACGGGAGAGCGCCGGTCTGTCACCCACCACATCCACTGCACTCCTCGCCTCCTCCGGCCCTCCCGACGGGGCTTCCGCTTCATGTTCTGTGGTGCGGAGCCGCTTCGGTGGGTTCATGTCAGCCTCTGACCCCCCGTCCCTCTGATCGGAGAGAACGAAACAGCCGTGAGCCGCCGCCTGACCTCGGTTCATGTAAGAAATGGATTAAAACAATGAAGGTAAACCGGATGGACGTTCAGAAACACTGTCGGTGAAGAGGAGCGACACACGCGGGCTTCACGTGAACAAACCTCTCAGTAAACACTCATTTTGTCACTGTTGTAAATGTGAAATGTATCCACGTCAACAAGGGACGTCCCCTGAAAGCTGTTCTGTTCATTTTAGTGACGGTCAAAGTAGAAATGTTAGCTAAATGTGTAGCCCGAGACTGCAGCGTGGATAACAGCCTCACAACTTCCGGAAACAATGAATTCTAGACGCCCATTGGCTCGTGCAAAACACGGACAGACACCGGATTCGCTGTAACTCACCGTCAATCATCTGGAATAGTGACGTCTCTGACTGTGTGTAAAACAGCTCTCTGGCTTCGATTATTTCTAGGAAAAAGCTGTTGTGGCTTTTACTAAAAACGAATTCCTACTTCTCTCTCTTTCTTAAAACAATAACAACTGAACATTTCAAAACAAAAACAGTAAGCACAATATGGAGTATATCCCTCCCAAAACTGTTCTCAATCATTAATGTTCAATTAAGATTTATACATTGTTTGAACAGTAACAGCAAGAAGTCTATTCAGGGAAATATAGCAACAAATTGTTTTCACTCTGGTTAAGCAACACCACACCTTTGGCTTATTCAGAGGGACAGTGTGATGAGAGTCAATTGATCTGCTAATGTTTGTAGTGTTTTTTGACTTAATTTTCAGTTTCTGATCACATGTAACGGTGCAGCTCTCTCTAGCTTTCCTGCTGTGTTGAATGGGGTACCAGATCAGTGTGTGTGTGTTTCTTTTTTATGTTAACGTTGGCAGCTGCAGCATGGGAGTTTGTCTTGGTGAGCAGACAGAAAAACAGGATGGGCTGAAATATTGTTTTTGACCATCGTTTTCATTTTCTGTCAGAAAGGAAAGTAAACGCATAACGAGAGACAGAGAAAGACTCACCAGTACCAGTGTCGTATCAGTATGTGAGATGTTCTCAGTGATTAAGATGTATTTAAATTTACAATGACCAGAGTTACTGCAACAACAAAATTAAGAAACATTACAGCACAGCTGAAGAAGTCATGATCTGAGTCAGGAATCAAACAACATCAGTCCTGGATTATCAAATGTCTGTTACCCATTACATCTACAATACTTCCAGAGTACAGATGGCCCAGCTCATCTGTTCCTGTCATATTAATCCTCATGTGTTCTTTTTTGTTTGTGTCCTGACAAAACGATTCATGAGCAATAAAAAAAGACAAAAGCCCGGAGGAACGTAAGCTGCTTAACTTCTGTGTTACTCATTTTAGAAACACATAAACTCTCCCTCCTCTTCCTAAAGTCCTGAGATGGTTTTAACAAAGTCCTGAATTTGTATTAGACAGACACACAGTCCTCCTTAATCAGGGCACCACTCAGGCAGGATGTAGTTTGGAGATTGCGCTGCAGAATAATTGTTCCCACATTGCAGCAGCATCTTGATCAGGCTAAGCTTAATTTGTCGCTTTGAATGCATCTTTAAATTGGATGAATGTCTCACTGCAGGCCAGGAACAACAGCTCCAGAGGGGGGGGCGATAGACCAGGGCCAAGATCAGGAATTATTCTCTCATGCTTGAGAGCATGGTAAATGGGATCTGACTGTACAGATGCAACATTGCACACACACCTGCTAAACAGGATAGTTAGGGTTAATACTGTATGCTAACCGTAGCTAACAAAGGAATAATTACATTCAGAAGAATTCAGAAACTATTTATTGCCAAGTAACATACATTGCAAGGAATTTGCAATTTGTCTGATGGTGCAACATTTTTTTTTAACATATAACATATAATCTGACAGACAACAAGCATGTAAAAATATAAAGGTAAAAGATAAAAGAATAAGATAAAAACATGTTTGTGTTGCTGTCTTTCGAGAAACTATCCATTTATCCTCGCTGTAGTGTTGCACTGGGCATGTGATGAAAATAATAATAATAATAATTTCTGATTAACAGAGATTGATAGTAGCAGACAGCCATGCATGATTAACTAATATACAATTATATTACTATTAAATGTTTCAATCTCAGAGGTTCAGGTTGAGGTTATGAGTCTGAGTCTGCTCTGGCTGTGGCTGTGTTTGCACAGTTCCTTGCACTGCAGGTCCACTGGGTCTCTGATATACTTTTGCTATAGAAAATATTCTGCGCTCACTCTCCACATCTGTTCTCACAGTGGTTCTCTGCCACCGTTTACTTCCCTTCCTCCACCAAATCGACGCCACATGGAGATGTTGCATTTCAGACGTGCACACCAGTTGAGTCGCTGTATCTGGAGGTTGAGACTGCAGCTGTTTAGATCTGTGATCAGACTGCACTTGATTTTGTTTGGACTGAAACGCCTGAGACATTAAAGAGAGGGGAAGTGTGTGTGAGTGTGTCTAGAGCTATGGGAATGATTGGATTTCCTTCATTCATTTAGTTTCGCTTTGGGAATTGTGCATATTTGACCCTTTGAGTGAGTTTGTGGTCGTTTTAATGTATCTTGTGCAGCAACACACACACAGACAGGAGACACACTGTAGGTTATGAGCTGTGGGTGGCTACAGGGGCCACAGCAGGAAGGAAGAAATCTCCACAACAATTGGCCATACTGCCATGAACATTACAAGGTATCTGGGAAACTATAAGCCCAACTTCCATGGTCCCAGGGACCGAAACGTTAGTCTGATTTAATAAATGTCTTAAGAGCAGTTTTACAAGATACTGGGCTTCTCTTTAATGTAAGAAATGCTAGATGTGAACATATTTTTTACTTACCTGCTAGAAAGAAAAATGTAGTGCTGTAGTGTTTGGCTGGATAAAAGAAAACACACACACACACACACGACTGGACATCACCTGTTACAGTGCAACAACTCAACAGTAATCACTGTGGTATAGCTGTTGTCTACAGCACTACTTCTTGGGACCTAAAGTGTGCTGACTGCTGGTTTGCTTCACTAACAGACGTACAATTGTATGCATTTTGTATTCCAGGTGTAAAATAATCGTTTATGACCAGAACAGCTGAAAAGAAAACCTGCAGGCTGCAAAAACAGTTGTGCACTGTGTCAACACTACCCTCTAGTGGTCCCTTAAAGTGAGACTGTGTCACTTTTGCTGAGCTGCAGCCAATGTGTGCTGTGCAAGTGTACGCAGCAATTATCTGTATCTGTAATGGATGAAAAAAATGAATGAATAACTCATCAATCATATGAACACTTCATAAATTATAATGCAAACACCATTCATTTATTGGTATAATATTTCATAATACTTTATAGGTATCATTCTGTTGAATACATATGTACTAAGCCTGTGTGTATCTTTAGGCAGGCATTTCACATTCAAGTCCAGGTTCAGTGCAGTGATGAGCAAACATCTCGTCTTGTCTGATTCTTTTGTTCCCAACACAGACGTGAACGAGGAGCAGAGGAGAGGAGCTACTGCTCAACACATCAGTTAATCACTTTACCTTATTCTATCTTCATCTTTCCTTCCCTCCTCCTTTATCTCTTCATCCCTCATTTTTATGCTGAAATAAACTCATTGATCTCCCTGTGTTTTTTTTTTTATCTGTAGACAAATGCCTTTCCATTCACTAAGCTTGAATCTCATTGGAGGAGGGACAGAGCGGTCTCCCTGAGGTCCTCCTCAATGGCGCCAATATTAACCAGCCGGGAATGCATTGTGGGTCAGCTGTAGAGACAGGCACGCGGGTCCGATAGGGTACAATCAGTGATCAGTTTAGGTCCAGATTGAGACAGTGAGGTCTAGTTTAGGCTGGTTTAGTCCAGTTTTGAATCCACCTGGATCCCTTTGGGGCTGCTTGCCTTAAAGGACAAATAACGTGACTAACTTAGGACCAGATGCTAGCTACTGAGCTTGCAAGGTAACAAGGCAATGCAGAAAAGATATCATCGTGTATATGTGGGAAGGAATACCTGAGTCAATTAGTTCTTGAACACTGCTGAAGGCATGAAGTCTTGAATCTGACAGTAACGCACATGTGGGCCTTCTCCAGTGATTCAATCATGCCATTGAAGCTCAAGATACTATTTGACTCATCAGTTAAAGAGGATTTAGTTGAAGAACTCATGTCAGGTGCTCAGCAGGACAGAATAGTTTGGAGTTTCGGGGGTGGGATGCATTCATGCTTTCGTCGGTGAAGCAGCAGCGGTAAGAATCCTTGTGAATCTTGGTGGACAATCAAAGCATGTGGCTTCAACCCAGTCTTCTAAAGGAGCAGGTCTGTCTCTGTGGTCGAAGGGTGCTCGGAGTTGTCACTGTTGATGGGAAAAAAGGCATCGAAGGGACTGTTGAGATACACCCTGTCAGTTTGATGGTGTGTGCATGTTTGTGTCCTGAGTGTGTGTGTGTGTGTGTGTGTGTGTGTGTGTGTGTGTGTGTGTGTGCGCGTGAGTTCGCTTTTCTTCAAGAGTTCAGGTTATTTAGCAGCTGATGTGTCTTTTAGACAGACACAAATACATCCAGTCCAAGATTGATCCGCTTCAAGTGTGCACAATCAGACCAGGATCCGCAGTCCAGTTCAGGCTAATTTAAACTAGTCTCATTGTAGTCAGCATAGATTCATCCAAAAAGAGTCCATCCGGTCGTCTCCCTCTGCAGGCCAGAGTCTGAACAAGACGCGGGAGTCTCAGAGGAAGGGGTTGTGGCTGTGTGTCTGTGTCTGTGACTGGGTGCGGTGCGCCGGACGTGGAGAAAGGGGGAGCAGGGGCTGTGGGAGGTTGGAGGGAAGGTCCAGGAGTCCGGCAGGAGGTTGCGTGAGAGAGGAGGGGAGGATGGGCGGATGGTGGTGCAGGGGGAGGGGCAGCGACGGGCTGTAGGAGAGCATGTGGGGGGGCAGTGGGGATGTAGAGGATGGTCGCATTTGGTTGAGGGTGAGGCGTGGCTGGTCGCAGTGGAAGGGGTTGGTGGGAGACGGCGCACTCAGACCTGCGGAGACAGAATTGGGAAAACTTTTGAGTAATATCACAACAATGTTTCTGTAAGTACAGCATGTGAGTTCTTGAAAAGCTGTTTGTTACCTGAGAGGAAGGGGTTGTTCTGCATCTTGCTCGGGGGGTTGGAGGGTATCAGAGCATCTAAATTGACCAGGGAGGCCCCCGTAGGTCCCAGGAAGGCCTCTGGGGTTCGACACACACGTGTAGGCGGGGCGCTGAGCGGGGGTGCTAGCCGGGACAGGTCAAACATCTCTGGGCTGGCCGACTCTCGTCCGTTGACTTGGGGCTTCACCGGAGGGTCAGTCCCAAACGGATCGGGCTTAGAATCTGCTTCAGCAAATGGGTCAGCGTCTGCCTTTACCCCAAACAGCTCTGCGTCTGCATCAGGAAAAGAAAAAAGTGAGAGGATATGATGCAGTGTGATGTTGTATGCCGCATGGGTGACGATTAAAGGAAGCGGCTTCATTGCTCCTTGTCACTCATTTGGTGTTTTGATGAAGGTGGTGGAGGGTGCTGTCTAACACGTTGCCACTCAGTGATCCCTCGCACCCTACAAGGAAGCTTATGAATTTGTTATGTTTCTTCATTCTTTTATTCAGGCTTTTTGTCACCCATCTGTTTAAGATAAGAGGTAGCAAGTGGATGCAATGACAAGGATTCCTTCCTGTACATTACAATGCAATCTGCAAAACTATGCAACTATAGTTGTAAATTAACTGCCTGTGAGATGCTTATAATCAGTTTTTGTTACGACTGGTTCAGCGAGGCGTTGTGTTTGTAGTTTGTGTTTTTGGTACTTCACTGCAGTACTTTGTAAGGTGTTCTCCTCATTTTGTCCAGCCACTGCAATGCTGTCAAAAACACCAAAACAATGTTTGTTTAAAACCAGTTTGAAATAAAATGTAATATTACAAGTCTCTCAAAGGTAATACAGGCATTTGTTACAGCACTGTAGTATTAGATTACATTAAATTGTACAAGTGTTCTTGTTACTGTGTCCATCCCTGAGACATTTAATGCATTACAATACATGCTGAATGTAAATTAATAAAACTACCTTTGGTGGTTTACTGCACTGTGTACATACACTAAGTTATATTGTAGTCAGTCTACCAGCTGTCCACGGGCTCACGCTGGATCAAGATTGTGTTCTTTCTAACCACTGTCAATGCAGGAGACGTATTGCTTCTGTAAGATCCAAATTAACAGTACAATCCACAGTATGTCTGGCAGTCTTGTACTACGCTACCTGTGGGACTAGCAGGTTGAGGGGAGGACACTTGAGGGACCTCTTGTTTAGGCTTCTCCTCTTCCTGTTCACTGAACGGATCTGTCCCATCACCACCTGCATGGCAAATTGAAAACTGAAAAATCTCAAATATTTGGGCCGACACTGAAAACTACAATGTACACGCTTTTTGATGAGGCTGGTGTTCGTGAAAGGTACCTCCGTCTGTTGGGCTGTCCCACTCATGATTGACAGGGCTGGAGGAGACAGGCGCTGCTTCCCAGGGGTCTGTGTGTGAGTCGGCGCATGGAGCCCAAGGATTGGAGGCGTTGGAGGATGAGGGAGGGGCCGTCCAAGGGCTACCAATCACAGGAGTGCTGGAGTGGACTGCTGTGAAGAGAGACAGACGGAAAAAAACACGAACCTCAGTGTGAAGCGGTTAAAACACACAAACTCACAGGATCTGAGAAGACACGAAGAGATGGCAAAGTAGGTCTAGCATCACATTGTTCTTTGTGTGTGTGTGTGTGTGTGTGTGTGTGTGGATGTGTAGGCATGTCTGCGATGAGCCACCCACCTACAGAGTCCCAGGGGTCAGAGGTGACATCACAACTGGGTTGGGCAGAGTTCCAAGGGTCACTAGGCGGAGGTGGGGCATCAGATGAGGGGCCAAATATGTCCACCAGGTCCAGCATGGCTGACTACAGAGGGAGCAAGAAGGCTTTCTGTGAATCTTTGCCAAACTCAGGTTTGTGTTAGTGGCTGGGTTTTTGAACCATGCAAACAAAACCTATCTTTGCTGTGGAGGACGGTATGGGAACTGACGCAGTCACTGTGATGATATAAAATACATGTGACACACTATTTAGACTTTCAGCTTGGCAGATATTTATCTTTTGTTTGGTGTTGTGTGTATGTCTGCAACGAGATTACACGACATAATGCTGTGAAAGGTGCTTGAGGTAATTCAGAAACAGTTTTTCGGGTTGCATCTGGACTCTGTTGGATTATTCTGCAGCAGTTGGCAGAGCAGCATCTCATTTGCACTGCTGTCTGTTCAGAAAACTTTGAAATGCCCTGCACATATGGTACCACTGTTACAACGCTCTGACATCCACATTTGAGGGATCCTTACTAGGTGCACACACAGTGCAGTATAGACAAACTGTCGATATAATTAAAACCAAAACACAGCAGCAGCCTTAATTCATCAGTTATAAGCCTTTTGGTGATTTAAACACAAACAAGAACTTTCACATGAGAGAATATCTTTCACATATCACAGGATGTGTTAACATATGCGAGGTTGACATCATCATGTGAGCGTGTTATGCTCATCATGCATTCTGTTGACATGTTAAGTGGGTTTTTGGAAACGTGAGAACATAAGAACTGCTCATGTGGAGTCATATACAGTAAGAATAGTGGTGACATTATCAGGCAATTTCATTCATTCATTCATTTCATTTCATAGCACATAATAAGTACATGAAAAAAATGGGCACCTAATACTGTTTTGAAGTATTGTTAATTGAAATTGTATTTACCACACTTTGCATGCACATAAAGATATTTCAAAAGAAGTAGGCTACTTTTTTCCCTTTTTTGTAGTTGTATGTGGGTGGGGGGCAGTGGGGGGCAGTGTGGGTCGTCTGGGTCCTTTTTAAGAAAAAGGTTGGGAACCATGGGTTGAATCTTGTGACAGCCATTGTAAATTGTACTAAGGGCCACAAATGACATGTCGTTTCTGAACGTGTGATGACACAAGACATGATGATCTATGACGTGTGTCTGACCTCGTGAATATGTCAGAGAGCCATTGAGAAGCTCAATTTTATTTCCATGCTTTTTTTTCTTCTATGCAGCACTTGAAAGTACTAGGATTTCTACAATAAGCAACATAATATATCTAATTACAAGCCATGGGGACCTTTACTTAAGGAGGCTGGTGACTCTGATTGGCTTGTTATCAGGCCAATGAGTGAGGGAGCTGGTGCGCTACAAGATAAGGAGTATGCTCTCAGGAAAATGTCATGCTGAGCTCAAGGTTAGACAAGACAAAGTCATTATCATTCAGCAGGCACCTCTTCCTCCTCTCTCAGCTCTCTTGCATTTTTTCTCTCAAACCTCCCTCATTATGCTGATCTACGTCTTTTCGTCCTGTTTCCCTCCCCATCACAGTCTGCACTATAAACTCCACTTCAGTCTCTAAATGCCTGCCAGCAACCACCTACAAATGCACCCGCCCACCTCTCCATGCAAACACACACTCATGTTCCATGCATGCACCCACACACACACACACACACACACACACACACACACACACACACACACACACACAAACACACACATACAGTACAGCGCACACACAAGTTTTTAAACTCACCTCCTCCTGTGTCCCTGACTGGCTCTCTCTCCTGCTCTCATCCAGGGCCTTCTGTAACAAAGACTCGTCTCCTTGGCGACAGCACTGCTCCTGCAGGGGCGCCATCATGACATCATCAACATTATCTCCACACACACTCACATACACCCCAGCGTTAGTGAAACAGTCTGTGGTTTTGGCCCAGCGAAAACAAAGGCAGCACTGGTGGCTTTTTTGTGCTGTTGAAATATTTAGTTGACAAAGAGCAGAGGCTGGTTTGGAGTTTGAACATTACTTGTGTGAGAAAAGAGAGAGAGAGAGAGTGGAAATTGGAGCACTGCTAAAGGAGGAGAGATGATGAGAACAAAATCTGAACAGTTTGCGAGCCAGATACAGCAGAGGTCCTGGAGAGGAAGGAAACTAAGGAAGGAAAGTTAGGAAGAAAGTGATTAGATGGCCACAGAGACGCATTTTAGCCGCATCATCAAATACACAGAAAGACACTAGAGGGTTAATAAATGTGGACACCGAATGTAAGGAGTGAGGTGTGTTTCTGTGTGTGTGTGTGTGTGTGTACCTGCTCATGCTCCTTTTTTGCTAAGACTTAAAGCAAGCTGTAGCTGTATGTCTTCATCCATCTCTATGGTAACAGGGGAAGGAAGGGCTAGCTGGATGAAGGGGGCGAATGTTCAGAATGTTTGTAACACAATATTCGTTATTTTAATCATCATGTTGCAATGAGACAAGAGCGTGTACACTGTCACACTAGAGGAGCTCAAGGAGATTACGCATTACCATAATGTGTGTGTGTGTGTTGTTTTACCTTCTGACTCTCCTCCCTGCTCATGGCTAAGGCCAGCTGGAGCTGCAGCTCCTCCTCCCCGCTGGTCTGGGGTCGAGCCTGCTCCAGGTCTGAGGCGGCGCGAGGAGACGAAGACGAGGCTGCAGAGGGAACAAGTGAGGGAGTTTGAGGGAGGAAGCAATAATGGTCAGATTGACGTGGGGAGCACAGGAAGTGTGGGGCTGATTTGAATATTTTCTGGCCTACGCTGCAGTATTGATAATCTATGTGGTGGATCGTGCAAAGAGCTGGACTACAGCATAAAATGCATTTTACGAAGGGTCAGCCTGAATACAAGTTAACGCTTCAATCAAACAATGTTGTTTTCATTTTTGTGGTTTCCCAACTGTTTCCCAGGCAGGGGATGAGACAGTCACAAACGGGGCTATAAAAGCCCACAGTACACTACCTGTCCAGCACCAAACAGCAGACAGACACAGTTAGCGACTAGCTGGTGAACACAGTGGAGCATTTAGAGCTAAAAGAGAGAGCATATTGGATTTGAATAATAATGTTGCTCTGTAACTGCTGGATGTGTAAATAAGCAACTGTTTGCTAGTTCGCCATCAAGTTAAAAGGTGATGATGTGTCAATGTTGTGTTCACTGCCTTGTTTCCACTGTCCCCAAGTAGCAAAAAAATCTGTTATTGCAGGTTTAAATACCCACAATACTCACAGTTAAAGGAGGAAGGAGAGCCTCTGGAGCGGCTGAACTCCTCCCCGTACAGCACAGCCATGCTGGGCTGGCTTGTTCGCCTGCCTGGGTGGTAAGATGGGGGGATACCTCCATACACACCCCCGCCCCCGCCCCCTCCGCCTCCTCCGCCTCCTCCTCCTCCTCCTCCGCTGCCTCCTCCAGCCATTCGCTCCTTGGTCTTTAGGGCTTGACTCCTCTCCTGGCGGAGCCGCTCCTCGTCCCGGAGGAGACACACCAGTTGGCGTGCTTTTTCCCTCACATTGGCCCCCTGGTCTCTGCCGTCGCGGTCCACATACTGGAAGTCACGTAGCGTCTGAACCACACATCGACAAAAGACATTTTCACAATCTTTAAGAGATCAGATTCTTTTTTCTTTTAAAACAATGCACAATTGAAGCTGTGGTTATGAACATGTAGGAAAATGTCAATAATCGGATCTCCAGCGATCAGAAAAAAAACATAAATTCAGTGTATATATCAAATGAAATAAATACATTCAGAGTATATATTAAGAAATGATAGTTTTCTGAAAATGACAATTTTAATCTCAAGAATCCAGTAAAAAATAAGTATTCTTTCATTTTTTTTATTTGTTAATTGTTTTGTTCAATGTTTGAATGTAATTTTATTGTTGTTTTTTTGATTATACTGTATTGTTTCATGAATATGAACCCTGGGAAGAGTAGTGATTGTCAAGGTAACAACTAGTGAAGATCCAAATGATCAATAAACAATAAACCAACTCTATTCCTGATGCTTTCAGATTGCTGAGGTTCTAGTGTCAGTCCAGTACCTGAATAGTAAATGCGTTCTCACGGCACTGTTGGGCCACTCTCTCTGATCCTGTCTTCAGCAGGTAATCCAACAGAGTCAGCGCCTGGAGGCAAATGCTGATTACCACACTGATACTCCAATTTCGTTATATCTCAGTTATATATAGACAGAATACATGAGTGTTTTTAAATAGAACTGCTGTATAGGGATATGTGCAATGAGATGGATACAGGAAACCATGGCATAACAAGGCTAAGAGTCTACAGCCACGCTAGCGGCAATGTCATCCTCTGGCGATCATGAATGTCTGCACAAATACTCACGGCAAACCATCTGAAAAGTGGCTGAGGTTTTCAGACAAACATGTGAACAAAGGACAAGGCCGGAGCAGCAGACAGAAGTGTGAAGGAGAAATGTTAAATAAATGATTAAAAAGGGAAAGGTGAAGGGAGGGAAGAGGGAAGCTAAAGAAACAGTTCGTACTAAAGTAAGCTATATGAAACAGAAACGTGTGTCTTTCATGAGGTCACCTTGTAGACATGTCTCCAGTTCTTGCCACTGTCGTTGAGGCGTTTCCACACCATCCCCATGACCTCAGCAAACGCCACCACATTGAAGGTCAGGTCAGCGATCTCTGACATGAGAGACGAGGACGGGCCCCATGGATCGTTGGAGGTGGCCTCGCGAACCTACACATCACACATACCTCATGCTTACATAATCATCACGCCAATAACGTCCTTTCTCATCCAGAGTAGCAGTACCATCAAAACGTGAGAGATTACAAGCGTCAAAGCATATTTACAACAGAGAAGTTCCAAGTCAAGTCAGTAGAGAGTTTTGTTCAGACGTGTTTTGATCTGGTATGACTCAACATCAGTGCATTTAAAGGAGTTTACCCTTCCTCACACATAAAAGCTGCTGCACATCAATGACACTTGGAGAAAGCGCAGTTCATCTATAATACCTTGATCTCCGCTTCTGAATAGTTGTGCACAATATTCTTCACCTGCCGGCGCAGGGCTGAGGTTGTCATGGCGACAGGTTGTGGAGGATGAGTAGGGATAGAACGTGAAAAACAAACGCTCAACAGGTGAGGAGTGGGGGTGAAAAGGGGAACGTGGACTGGAGGAGAGGAGAGGAGCGGCAGCTATGGCAATGAAGGCTCCTCTTCTCTGTCAGGAGTTACAGGACGCCCCTGTAAGAAAGAGATAAAGACAGTATATGACTAAAAACACACTCTGAGGCTCAGTAATGTTTGGAACTACAAATCCCATAAACAGTAAGCACAATGTTGCTCTGGATTCAGTGAGTAATGCCATGGGCTACAACTTGAGCCCTGTTATTTTCACTCTATATTGGTTTACATTTTGGCAAACTGGCACCATTAAAAGTCTGCTGAATTATCTATTAGCAGTTACTGTTTAGGATGTACCCATGTCTGTACAGACAGCTAACACTGGATCACTCTGATACGGAAGGAAACTTAAAAACGCAAGTTCTGGATTTTTAAGAGGCGTCTTTTTTTCTATGATTTCTGACTCATAATGACAATGCTAACATGCTGATGTTAAGCAGGTATAATGTTCACCATGTTCACCATCTTAGTTTAGCACATTAGCATGCTAACATTTGCTAATCAGCACTGAACACAAACTATAGCTGAGGCAGATGGGAATGCCATTCGTTTAGCAGGTATTTGGTCATAAATCAAAGTATTGGACGAGTTGAAGTTTTGATCTGATGGTGGCGCTATATGATACGTTATGGGACCACTAAAGTTATTACGGACCATCCTGAGGGAAACATGAACGACATTGCCATCCATTGGGAGTCGCTAGCGTGGCTAAAAGCAATGAGTCAAGGTAAAGGCATGCACTCACTGACTCATTTCTTTGCTATTTACGTCAAATATGAAAACAATAAACAGTATAAACAATGACTGATGATAGAGACTGAATGAGCGGCTCATAATTGGTGCCCACTCAGGAAGTAGGTCACACAAAAGCTCTGGCACTCAGCTGTCTGATGAAGCTTCTTGGTAGCTTATTTTATTCAGGCCAACACACACACACACACATATGCAGCTGCCTGTGCGCACACAGACACACACACACACACACACACAACCCATTTTCTCTTCCAAATTCATATTTCAGAGAGGACACAAGGGAATTGATCATTAAGGGTTTCTGTGATACTTCTCCCTCTGCCTGTGACGAAGCTGTCGGTGACACAAAACATACTTAACTCACTCGACCAAAGCTGAACTAGGGTGACCTCAGTCAACTAAACCTCTTCTCACCAGTCGTCGGCTCACTAAACTGCCAGATTGTTAAAGACAGTGATACTTTTCAGATCGACCATCCTTCTGATCTCTGTTCTGTTTCTTAAGATTTTCTTCCTGAGTGCCTGAGTGCATCATCTGCATCTAACAAAATCTCCAAGGAGAGTTTTGTCTGTACATACTTTAGTCACTTGTTTCTGTGTTTCTGATAATTTTCTGAACAAAAGACAAAAGTGTTTTATTCAAGACTAAACCACTACAAAGTCTGTAACAATCAATAGTGTCATCGGACAATATTAGCTTATCACATACAGTATATCTTGTTATCTGCGTAAGTTGGCCACTAAGTACAAAACTTGCTCAGAATTCATTAAAAATGTAGGGGTTCCTTATCAGAAATGCTTGTTTATATTTTGTGTTTATGTAAAAGACAAATATTGGCAGACATATTGTCATCGGATGTTTTAAATTCAAATATCGATATTGGTATTGGCCTTAACAAAATCCAGCATTAGACGGGCTATAATGTCTACTAGAAAAGTATTAAAAAACTCTCTGTATGGCTTGAATACTGGGATGAAAATCATTTGTTTAACAAATTACTAGATAATACAATAACATGCTGTTTTGGTATATCAATGAATATTTCATTAAGTGTGCAGTGTATTTTTTATTTGATGATGTAATAATAATGACTCACAAGAGTGAGGAGAATGGAAACTAAATCCTGTTTTGCAGTAATGGTTACGCAATAATGTCATAATCTGATGTATTTTACTTTGTTTTTATTCATTTTATGCCACATTCGGATTATGAGACAAAAGGGCTCCTGGGCACAGACCCGTAAAAAGGCTTTCCCTCAGCTCCCAGTATTTGTTACATTTTTCTGGCATCTTGTTAAGCAACATTTTGCAGGTTAACCAGAATTTAAAAGAGCTGCTTCACCTGAAATTATTTCATGTCATACTGGAGATGAAGGGGAAATCATCCACACATTTAAATTGCTTGTATTATTCATCATTTTATTATTAGTTTACCATTTGAACAAACATTTGAAAAAATTAACAAAAATATAATAGAAAATAAACAATGGATCAGACCCAGTATGGCTCAGTATTAAAGAACTGGGATCAGATGCAAAAAATGTGATCAGGACTCCCCTACGTTTGACTGAACCCTTTTACTTTCCAAGGGAAAACAAAATGAATAACAGTCTTACGGGTCCCCTGGGCCCTTAAGCTTGTGCCCAGTAAGCTAGTTCAGCAAGAACATTATTAATAGACTGCTACTGCTACAATCATGACTACAAACAATAATAATTATATTTAACAATTACTGACTTTTTAAAGTCTCTTGTGCATTCTTTTTAAATTGTTTCAACTGTCACTGTCCACTGCTGCTCCATCACAGTTCACAAAAGGCTGCCACGCTGAGACAAGTCACAGGATGCCTCATCCGGCCGAAAAGCCAACATCAGCAGAAGCACAGTGGAACTGAGATGCACACAGCAGGGACACAGACAGATCACTCTGAGAGGAGGGTGAGTCCGAGAGTGTTTGTGCATGTGCAAGAGACACAGACAGAAAGAGAGAGAGAGAGAGAATGAAGGGCATAAAGAAGAAAGTGAAGCTCAGCAACTTCAACTAGTATCACCTTTCTGCAAAATCATCTTCAGCTTTGTGTTCGGATACAGACACACACACACAAAGGTTATTAAAGGCTGCTGCTGTCTACTGTATAAGGTGTTTGACTCTATTGCTCCTTTTATCCCTTTATCTGACTCTCAGACCACAACAGATAATTCACATTGAGTGCAATAGGATCTTTCATAAATATAGATAGAAAACTGAGAGGACCAGAGGAAGGAATCCCAGGTGATGGAAGCAGTTCAGTGAGAGTGTGTGAAAGAGAGGAATTTATGTTGCTATTCATGTGCAGTTATAATCCCAAATTCAAAATACATCCACACTGGTAACAAAGGAATTTCCCCATTTCTGCATTATTGTGAGGCCTGGACCACACATGTGCTGCTGGCCCCCCACACTGCTAACAGTCACTATTTGACAGATAGTGGTGGAGGAAGTATTCAAATCATTTATCTAATTAAAAGCAATCCAACACTGTAAAAATACTCCATTACACAGTTGTACTTATGTAAAGGTGTAGAAGCATCAGCAACAAAATGTTATCAAAGTATCAGAAGCAAAAGCATTCATTACGAAGACTGGCCTGTCAGCAATTTATTATTCCATCAATGCATCATATTTTACAAACTGATGATGTGTTTATGTAAAATAATAGCTGTTAAGTAAATTTAGTGGAGTAAAAGTATAAAGTACCATCAACTGGAAATACTCACGTAAAGTACAAGTATCTCACAGTTTTCTCACACCACAATTTACCTGAGTAAATGTACTTAGTTACTTTCCACCCCTGCTGACTTGTACTATCTACACTGCCATCCTCTCCCACCAGTCCAGGCCACATCAGATAGAAACAACACTAACATTCATTTTAATAAGCTTATTTGACAGGCCAATAAGCGACTTAAGAAAAAGTGAATATATTACAGCAAGCATATCATCCAGCTCAGTTTGAATGTGTGCATTTGATCCGAGGCTCATGCAGCACAGACACAGACTGTGGTGGTGATGAAGTCATCCAGGGACAAAGTGTGGAGCTGCTCTGTGAATAATGCAACAACTCCGTGGACACAACGGTGGTTTTACTGGGCACATTTCCTGATCCACAGCTAGAAACTCTACATTCAAATGACTCATGTGGGTTTAACAACTTAAACAGATTCACTCTGAGCCACAGTCACTAAATGGAGAAGGACCAACACCAACAAGAGGCACTGGATGAAATCATCAACTCAAGTCGTGACGCTCGACTCCAGGGTGACATCAGCTGTAGTCCCTAATCAGGTGAATCTCAACCTTTGTCACAGCAGTTTCTGAACTGACATGGTCCGGTCTCATGCGTCAAATTGCTCAAACACAGAGAACCTACGTCACCCCGTCGTCCACGCTTATGGATGCGCATGCGTGCTGGCGGCAGGTGTACTGTACGTTTCAGGTGGCGATGGGGAGGAGGAGGGCGCCCATGGTGGGTCTGCATAATACATTACCCAACCTCCCCACACATTCACACACACTCCTGCGGTGGACTCCCTGTGCGGGTTGCCATGTGTAGCACAGATCCCCGTGCAGGGCTACACCACAGGAGTTACATATAGGTCGGCAACATAGCCCAATGCATTGTGGACTGCATGTATATGTAGCCTACCCACATATAATGAGAATTATTGGCCGAGAAAAAGCCAAGGGACAGACCGACCTCCGGACATTTCAACAACACGCCGTTTACCTTGCCCATCGCTCATCTCCCGCCTTGTCCACTGGGCATCCTCGCCTCCCTGCTGCCTCCTCTCCACGTCCCGATTATATCCCCTCCGCCGGGATCCGCCAAAGCAGGGCAACCACGATGATCCCCCGGCACCTATACCCGGGAGAAAAAACCGCGAGAGAGGAGCCGAACAGTGAGGGGTTTTGGGGGAACCCGTGAATGGGAAAGTCTAGCGTCTAAAACCCGGCCTACCCTGGATGAAGCGAGCCGCTCGGGCAGCCAGTCAGTGGTGAAATCCGCATAGGACAAGGATAAGCCACAGCACACGGCTCACTCACTCCCCTCTCTCACTCCGGCAGCCTCATCCACACACGCACACGGCACCCATGGCAGGCCACGCACGCACAGCGCGGTCACAACGGGGAGCGTAAAACGAGAGGCAGGGACGGGGGCGCGTCGTTTGCAGAGTCAGCGGTACTGTTAACCTACTATCATCCGCTGATGTGAGTGTGGAAGAGTGAATGAGACAGAGTGAATATTACTCCAGGCCCACTGTGCCAGAAGAACACTATGTTTATTGAGTTCACAACAAAAACAGATACAAAAACATAGATTTGATAACCTTATGTGACACGTTTTCATCACATTTAGCTGTGTTTATATTCAGTGGGCTCCTGTCAGCCCCTCATGTGTTGGTGGTGTGTGTGCCCTGTTCATCTCCCTCCTTAAGCTCATCCATCACGTCACACAGGCTGTCCACCAGGTCTTCCATCAGAGTATAAACCTGCCAGATAGATAAATATATGGATTAATGTATCATAGGATGTACATAGGACTGTGGGAGGCCTTAAAAGGGTACTGGAGTGATTCAGTGTTGCACCCCCATCAAGTTGGGGGACTCACGAGAGACCGATTTAAAAAAAAAAAAAGAATGGTCAAAATGAAAGCAGCAGAGGCCATCCTGACTTTTAATCCCTAGTATGGATCCTACATTTCCCATAAACTGGATAGTGTCTTTCATTTGTACCCCCTCCCCAAAATGCCCACTTCTTTCAAATTCCACACTTCCAGTTTGTAATCCAGGTTTTCTGTTAAAAACTCCTCCAGAGACAAAGCAGATATTATACAACCGTTTTCACAGGTGGAGTCGTAGGTTAGTCCTCATGACGAGTAAACTGTGGAGCGCCCCTCTAAAAAACTGTATGGACAGATAATTAATAAAGACTCGCCTTTTTGTGCAGGAGCCTTGTATAAATGTCCACCAGCTCCGGCTCTACATTTTGGTCATCAGGAGGTTGTTGACCGACGCTCTCTGGATGGGTGTCAGTCAGCTTTTCCCTAGTGTGTTTCCCCACTTCATCCCTTCTTTTCCCCTTCTTTTTGCTGTCCTGCACACAGAGTGGACAGATAGAAGACAGACGGGGTTAGACAGAGAGAAAGATATTACTATAAATTACTGATGAATGACTGAGCACGCACACACAATGAGTTTGAGGCTGGTGAGTGGTTGTATGCATCTTACGTCATGGAAAACGACCTCCCACATATTTCATGGTGTTTAATATATTGGATGTCCTGTACTGGTACTGTTTGAGTTAACGTATAGCTGTGTGTGTGTGTGTGTGTTATCACAGATGGCTTGGACTGGTCCAGGTGCTATTAATTCACACCCTGGGCACCCAATTGGAGAGCAGGTGCACATTTTCACACAGTGTTCTGTTACCATGGTACCCTGTGAGTAATAGGCTGTACCTTACGTATGACTCAACCATCACACAGAGGAGAAAATCACTCAGCAAAATATACAGTCGTACAAACAAGACCGTGTCTCTATTCTACTTCTAAATTGCGCTTTTTTCTTTGGCCTTTGATGGCTGACAATGGAGACATGAACCATTTGAAGAGAGATGGTACAGGTCCCAGGCCAGATTCACACCCAGAACATTGTTTATGTGATGACCAACTGAGCCACCAGGACACAGCATCTCGTCTATATTTGAACAACACAGTCAGCATCCTCACGGGGTTCTCAATCCCTTCGCTGACGATGAGAAGTTGCTGAAATTCAGATACGGACGATACAAAGTGGCTGGGTATAATGAGGACTGGTTCGTGGTGTATGGGAGCAGGAAAACAATCATCTGCAATAAAATGAATGGGTGCTAAGTGACGTTTTTGACTCGTTATCTCACCCGACCAGTCACACTGCAAAAAGCATGAATGGCCACTACCATATTCTATTGCTAAGCTACTGTAATGACTTCTCTGGGGGAGAAAACACTGGATGGAGAGCATTATAGACTCCTACATTTAGCTGAAAGGCTGAATGTGGAATGGCTGGTTTAACACTACATATGAGATGGTTAGCACATCATGTACACATACACACACAAAGGAAGGCACACATGTGCCCACAAATATGTATATACAAAGGAGTTTGAATTAGTCAAGAATACAAAAATATTGGTCGTACTTAGTGGCACAGGTGCTCCTCCTATAAATGAAATCAAGACTCAGTGGAGAGCAGAAGCCAGCACACACACACCATGACATTTTAATACAGTGTTTCAAGAAGCTAGCCCATAGAACATAATACTGTATGCAGTAATATGCATTACTGAGACGCAGGCAGTAGGTGGCCGGGTTGTGTGGAGGCAGTCAGTAGTAACAAGAAAACAAGAGCTGTCTTGTTGAAAGTCAGATGAATGAATGATGAACTGATAGCTTGTTTGAAGTGATGAAGGTGACTCATGGTTGGATCAGCTGAAAGTCAGCTGAAGTGATGTGTATGTAATGTCTTACAAAACACGATGCTTCATTCATGCTCATAATCAAAACACTGTTGAATTTGTTGCCACTGAGTGGCAAACCATTTTATTGTTTTATTGTTATTTATTGACAAATGCAAGTGAGTTACACAAACCCCCCCCCCCTCACCTCCACTTTTTCAGTCGTTGCTGACTTGGACTCTCCTTTGTTGTCACCTTTAAATCTGGACCTCACCCCACTCCTCTCCTCTTTAGCAGCTGCTCCTCCCTTTTTCTCACTCTTCTCATCTTTGTTATCAGCCACATCTGTGATGTAGAAACTCAGTATGAAGTAAAAGTATGCAGCACGAATTCCATACTTCGACAATCTATGTCTGAGTGAAAGTTTGTGAGTCTCACCAGCATCAGAGATTGTGGATTTCTCCTTTTTATCGATCCGTGTGTCTCTCTCTGGAAGGCCCAGCAGGTTCCTGAGCCCCATGGCCTCAACAGCCATCATGTCCAGCAGTTCCCTCCACAGCTGCTGCCTGCAGGGGGCACCACACACCACCATAACCTGTAGGCTTACTTCACTGTGCAGGTGTGGAGTGTGGGTGAGCCAAGATGCTATGATGGAGTTACAGCATGACTCATGAGTGTTTATGCCTCACCCTACAGCAGCTGCAGTTAGACGGTGGTGTTTCTGCTCAGAGGGTTCAGAAAGCTGCAGAAGCAGAGAGTTGAGCTGGGCTAGGCTCTTCTCCTGCGCCGACTCATGCTCGGGCAGAGACAGCACAACCTTAAGTAGATGAACAGATGAATGGACAAATATGTTATGTGTTTGAGGCATCATCACAGTATAACATTACATATTTACTGCTACATGCACTTTCTTAGCACTATAGCATATAGCACTACATAATGTCTCTACCTGTCGGAGTGTATCAACAGAGAGGTCCCAGGCATGTCCTGGATTCACTTCTTTCCACAGCGTCTTTAGGTCCTCCACTGGCTGATGAAGGTACTGCAACTAAAGCCATGTATGGAGCAGTAATGAAAGTATAAACATGTGACCACGAGACTCCCATGACGAGAAATTTGTGTCACGCGACACAGGCTGATAATCTGAGAGTTATCCTCCTTTAACAACTGTGATACATGTCATCATTTTTAATCATCACTCCTCAAGGGAAAAGAAGAAATATGTGTGCCACCCTTTGTGGTGATACAATGTGACCATGTGAAAAGCCAAGAGAGCTGTAATTATCCTGATAGGTGGTAATGACAGATGTGACTAAGATGACCTATAATAACAGATAATATTTCCCTATCAATGTTTGGTTACACTTTCCACTGTTGTTGCTAGCCATTCCCTTCCATGTCTAATGCTATTATAGCTTTTAAGACAGTCATGCTCCACATTTACTAGACCCACTGAATCAGCCTCCCAATTAACCCAGTTAAAGCCAGGTTCCTATTGCACTGCCATGGCAACATATCCTCTTTTGTACAGTGTAGCGGCAACAGTGACTGGTTTAAGATATTAGCAGTTATGATCTATTATTAGCTAATGAGCTACCATGAATTATGGCAATAATATAACTGTAGAGTACAAAATGAATAGGGACTAACATAAAATCCAGGTTGGGAAGAGGCAGCCATAATGGGCTGATCATACCTGTGGCTACAGCCAGTGAAATGTCAAAAAGACCAACACAATGAATGGGTCCATTAACGGGTCATCTCAGACTGAATGAGGTGGTGTGACTGAGAGTCAGTCTGAGCCAAACATGAACAAAAGCACGCTGTACAAAGAAGAATGTCTGATACACCAGTGGCACATGAAATCGGGCCGCTCTGATGTATGAGCAATGTGTCACAAAATACATATGGTACAAAGATGTAATTTGTTATATGATCATTTTCTTTAGGCAACACTGACGTGCTACAGAGGGTTTGTACAAAAAACACACACAACTTCACTGATCACTAAGAAAAGTGTGAGATGTGGTAAGGAAATGTGGATGTGGAAGGATCACACCTGGACCTGTTTGGTTTTACCTTGGGGTTTTTCCTAAAAAACTCTTGCTCTTCAGTGACATAGAGTTCTGCAGGAGAGCTGGGTCTCTCTGGGGTGTGGACCCCCCGCAACACCTCATACACAACCGAACGACACAGTTTTACCATCACTCTCTTTTCCAGCTCCATCTGTTCGGGCACACAGAACAGAAAAACAGACAAAAAAAGGGTTTCTGTTTATGAAAAGTGCCATATGTCCATACGTCTTTCTGTCTCACTTGCAGACGCAGTTTAATTCTACACCACCTCTATGAAAAGCCTCTGGTCTGCGGTTTTGTCCTGGTACAGAGCCACACCCCTCAAAGTGACCTGCATGGAGGCTCCTCGCAGCAGCACAGGGTGGGTGTTGAGCTGCCACAGTTCAGTTTTGATGCCTGGCCCCTCTGACTTAAATATGAACTCCACCCGCTGGGTGTCACCTGGAAGGATCACACCTGGACGGGAGGGGAAGCAAAATGGAACGCAGAAAGTTGGCTTGAGTACTGGTTGAAAGACACAGTATGATGGGCTGACATGGTTACAAACAGTGTATGACGTAAGAGTGGAGGCAGCAGGTGTCTGATTATGTTTGTGTGTACCAGAGGAGGAGTTGAAGTAGAAGTGCAGACTCTTTGTTTGTGTTCGCAGGTTAGGAAAGCTGTGTGGCACGGGAAGCTGCTGCCAGCTGTAGAAGATGGCTGTGATGCCCTCATTGTGCAGCTCCAGGTGGGATGAGACTCTTTCTCCAGTCAGGGCCTCAAAGATGATTATTTTACTGATTCCTACTTCTCCCTGATCAAATGAGGGTTGGAGAGTGAGCCATCTGTTTATCAATGTGTGTGTAGTACGTGTGCTGCATATACACAGATTAGGACAGCTGTCACCTGTAAGACACAAACTGTGTGTGTATGTGTAAATTCTCATATTAAAGCCGGTTTTCAAATAATGTCAAGAGTCTCAAATAATAGCCAGCACGAACAAATATAGGTCACTGATAAAGGCCGGGTAGAAAAACATTGAAGGGGGTGAAATTACCTGGAGCCTACAACAACAGCTTGCATGGTAAATTCCATATAATGTCCATTTCTGCAGCACTAATTCCATCAGCACACCAGCAGAGTCATGTTATACTTGCCACTCTGCTGCTCTCAGTTTGTATTTTTAATTGAAATAATGTTTTCAAACGCTAATGGATTCCAGTCGTTTCTTCTTTGCTGTACTCCTGATCAATGTTGAGCTACAGCCAGCTAAACCTAACACTTCCTGATTTTTTTTTCACAAGAGCCAACCTATAAAGGGACGGCTGCAGGGGCTTTTAATATGAAATTTATGGAGAGAGTTTCATTCATGGTGGCTTACCATCGTTTGGGGAAACAAAGTACTGATGGAATTAGTGCTGCGAAAATGGACACTATAATGAATTTATTTAACAGGTAAACATGGAGGAAGTGTTTACTTTGCATTAAAAGGGGATAAGGGGAAACAAGGAAAAATGTCTGAGGTAAGTAATAATATTTGAGAACTTACGTAAGTCATGGTTTGAAATTTATACTTGACGACCAACATACTGTGTAAAGGCCTTTCTGTACCTGGTTAGTGGTGGAGTTTCCAGTCCAGCTAGCAAGCTGACCACAGAACCTCAAGGCAGGAATTAGCAGAGCATCTGACCGAACATCATCATACTGTGCCAGTGGATCACTGTGGAAGACAATGACACAGCAGGACAAACAAACAGTGGAGTTTTGCCGGGTTTCCATTATCTCCATTACAGTTTGGATGAAATATGTTTAGCAGCGATTGAGCTAATAAACTGTAAACACAACGCGGTCACATGGCATTTCCCGACTTAATTAGAGTTGGATGCACCATTGAATAAATGACTTGTGGATACGCCTTTGAAAAAGGGCAGCATTGCAGGCTTGCTTTTGAATTATTCAGTCTAGAAAAAGTTGGACTTTGGTTTGGTAATGTGGCAAATATCTAATAAATGAGTGAAGCAGAGCAAGCTGTTTTGTTTTGCTCACAGGGTCTCCTTCTTCATCTTCTTGTGCTCTTTCTCCTCTTCCTCCTTCTCCAGTAAGGGACTACGACACACTGTGGCAGAAGTGAATGGCTTGCCAGAGCCAATCACCTCCAGTCTAGAGATGTCCTGTAATCAAAGAGACACTGGTCAGGAAGTCCATTCCAACATCAATAGATATGCATGTCCTGTCCACTCACATCCAGAAAGTACGGCCACAAGCCAGAGAGGACAAAATTCAGGACGGGATGTCGTGGAACACACTGTCCAGTTCTCAATTGTTTGAGTGAAACGTTTACATTCATATTTTGTTCTAAAGTTTTATGTACCTTCCCCTAACAATATTACGCATCTGAATGCTGCCATGAACTTATTAGTGAGGACAGCTATATTATGTGATAGGCTTTGTGAAACAAACAATGCAAATGCAATCTATTGCTCTCCCCCTCCCTCCTTCTGTAGTTTAAACTTCTCCATGCTTTTAAGTAACATTGAAGGCTGGCTTTCCTTTCTCGCCTTCCTCCCTTACTACTTACTACCTTCCTCTCTCTCCTTTTCTCTCTTAATAACCCCTCCCTGTCCCCAGCATCTCTCTCTCCCTTTACAAGTATGTCACAAAGCCATGGACAAGGACGATCTGTCTCTCTGTGTTTGTCAGAAGGTACTTCAGATCCCAAAATCACCTCCGCATCGCATTAGCCTCCAGCACGACAGAACACACTGCTACTGTTTTCTCTTACGTCACACGTGTGTGTGTGTGTGTGTGTGTGTGTGTGTGGGAAAGAGGGAGCGAGAGAAGGAGAGGAGGAGGAAGGGGGGGGGTCCCAAGTGAGACCAGAAAAAAAATCAAATTTGAATAAACCTACCCATAATCAGCACCTGTTACTTATGGTGTTAATAGGATTAAATGGGAACTGGCTCTAAGGGTTTAGTAATTGTAATGCAGAAAGAGCACGTTTGGTCCCTTTTTTGGGATCTGTCACCCCACGGATCTCAGCTGTGCTACTCTATGGCTGGACACGCTCCAGATTTCATAACTGTATTGTCTCTGTGTTAGCATATATGTGAACAGACAGACATGTTTATGGAAGCACATATTTGCACAACGGTACGTGAATAGTTTTTGTGTGTGTTTATGCCCGTGTGCCTGAATGCATATGTGGATTTGTGTGGGCGTGCGTGTACATGTGCTCGTACAAAAAACCCAGAACAGTGTGCCCAAGACTGGATGATCTCAGGCAGCTTGTGAAGATACAGACTGATCATGAGCAGCTAGCAGCTAGAGACAGAGTGTCCTGAGGGTGTGAGCAGCTTCAGTGGGATGTGTGGTTGGACAACAAGCGGTCCAATAATGAAGTTTTTCACGTTGAAACAAAGAATGCCCAATCTAGAGCTGTGCTGTGCATATGAAATTAGGTTCTTGTAATGTGAATAATGTATGATTTGGATAGCGGCGCCACAGCTTTCAGGTTAGATCAGAGGTTTTCAATCTGGAAGGCGTGCCTCCCCAGAGGGGCAAGGGAGAGTTGCAAGAGAGGTGCTGAGGGAGGTGAAGGGACGGGTGTTTGGTGCCAGTGTTTTGAAAACAAGGGGAAGTTAATTGTTGTAGTTTAGACTGCAGATTTGGCCCGCTCACCAACACAGTCAGCAGTTGCTGTGACACACTGCCCATGGAGGCAATGAAGGCATTAATATAGCCCTTACCCTTACTGCCCAATTGCCACAATTTGCATCAAAAATAGCACCCCTTCTCTGAGTCAAATCTGAACACACAGACATAATACCCATGTTTTTAGGTTCAGTATGACTTACACTTAGTTGTGATATCAGTATCCTAATGTCCATCTCAAACAAAGATCAATAAATGTGCTTAGAAATCATGTATTGTCTGTACAGTTGTTGGTACATTGCAAACAGGAATTGCTAATAGATAATTTGCCACATTTTTAATGGTGCCAATTTGCCAAACTATAAACACATAAAGGCTAAAATAGGTGGGGTGCAGTTATCTTGATTTTGATGGGGGGCCAACAGTGGTAAACTTTGAAAACTCCTGGATTAGATAAATACTCCAGTAGATACCCTGGGGGCAACATACATTACAGATCTAATGGTGTTGCATCATACAATCACCAATATACCCAAAAGTAATGAACACCTCTAACTTCGACATGTTTATACGTTTACTTAGATCCTACATAAAGCAGAGCTGATAAAAATCTATATGGGATCTAAAATTTGCCTGATGAAGGTAGATTAATATCAACAGGCATTTGACCTGATACTAATGTATCAGCAATTATGCCTGTCTATTGCACTAGCTCTAGTTAAAAACCTTTTACCTTTTAACTACTCATTAGGACATATCAGAGTTTAAAACAGCAAATCAGAAGGAGCAGGGGGCCTATTGCAAAGGTACAATAGGACCCACTGTATTAATTTGAAGTGCTACTAAGCCAAAGCCTAAGTCTGGAAAGCAGCATGTGTTGACTAAATTTGTGTTACCGGCTTTTTGATGTCCATGTCCCGTAGAACCTCTCCGAGCTCCTGGCACCGGTGCTGCAGGTATGCACTCTGGTCCCAAGTCCGAGAGGCTGGACGCAGAGTTTCAGCACAAATTATCCCTAGAGGATGAAACAAATTCCCACAGAGAGAATACAGGTCTGTATGAGTTTAGAGTAATCGCCCCAAATGATTTCACAGAGCAATTTTTTCTTTATTTGCGACACCACTATGTTTCATGTGAATGCACAACGAGAGGGAACAGGGTCAGGAACAAGGCTGAAGGGAGAAATTGGGACACGGCATACTGTGGGTGTCTGTGTGTACCTGATTCTTGGCGTATGCTGCTCGGTTGTCCTACATGTGTGACAGCTTCCCGTCTGCCCTGCTCCGTCTGAGTCAGAGTGGCTGTGATGCCACTCATTTCATCTCCATAATGCTGGGGGAGACTCCAAAACTCACTGCCCACACGGTAACCCTGAGACATAGAAGTAAAGACACACATGAATGACGAAGTGATAACAGAACTTTAGAGATTTTAGTCATTGTAGAACTAAAACAAATATGAGATATGAGTATGACAGACGACTAAAGACACTGTAGACCAGAGAAAGCAAAGTGTCATACATATCCAGAGTGGACGAGTGGCATGACTTGGTTTAACAATTCCCTCTGCTCCTGAGTTTCTCTGAAACGGTTAGCTTGGTTCATCAATAAGTTTTCGACTGGCCTGTCCAGCAAGTCTTGAAAGAGTTGAATAGAGCAGCAGATGAATGGAGAGATAGATAGGCAGAGATGAGACGTTAATGCATAGGTCGGAAATCAAATACTTGTTTTAAAATAAGCAAATATCTTGCTCTTTAATTTGCTAAAGAGGAGAAACCTCATCTTAGATCATGCATGCATAAGGTTTGTTCATTTATAAAGACCTTATTCAGGTTGAAGTATGTTTTCTTTAATAACATAATGCCTGTTGTTGTACTGGTCTATTGTTAATGTTAATAAAAATGCAGGTAAGCAAGCTAATTGTGGCTTCTCTCACATCCCTGCAGTTGTATACAGGTTAAGGCTGTAATAATGATACAATCTGATCTCTTTCCAGTGCAGGTTACTGTGCTCTCTAATCAGCTCACCAGCTAAGAAGCCCTGCTGCCGTCTGCGCTGCGTCATATGTGTATCCCAGTGCTGCAGGGCATTACTCTGGATGTTTCTGAGGCCTGAGGGGATCCCACGCCCATCCTCGACAGCCTCAGAGTGATGCCTCCCTGGGGCCTCAGATGGCAGATCTCTCTGGGACTTTGGTATTCGCTTCACCAACTGGATGGTGGAGGGTGGATAGATGGAACCAGAAGTGACTAATGCTGCACCGTTAAGGTGCTTCTATAGGATTTGTTAATTTACAGAACATGGGCAGCTTTTGGTTTGATACGTTTTAAATACTGTAAATTAATGTTCCTTTCATGTATTCCTATTATATATTTTTTCTGAATTCACCTCTGTCTCCCCTTTAGCCTCCAGATAACTCCTGAAATCCTCTAAACTACCCAGGATGCTGTGTGGAAGAACCGTCCCTTGGTCATCAAACCGAAGCCCTTCTGACCCTGAAAGTATAGGGACAGAAAAAATGGCAATTTTATCCTTAAGGATGCGTATTAGGACGAGGATCTCTTTATAGCCACAGGAAAACTTTCAATAAGCAGTATGTTTTTGTCCATGGAATACAACTAACCTGTGCAGTCCAGAGGTTGAGAGTTAGGGCCCAGATTCACTGGATGTGCCGCTGCCCCTCGCACAGCATTTCTAACTTCATCAGCTGGCTGTCTCTTGCGCACACTAGCCATCAGCACTGGTTTTTGAAGGCCCTTGGGTGGCTTTGGTATAAGAAGCTGCAGTCATAATCACAAACTCAGTTACACGTGCAACTCTTTAAAATGGAAGTACCTTGATGCCACATGCACATGATTTGTATTTTATTTGGAGTAATTCTCCAACTAATGGTAAATAATGTATATGGATTGAGTGGGTTTACTTTATTGAGGTCCTGTGGGTGAAAGGCCAGAGCCTGGGTACCCCCTCCTTTAAGAGTAGGGATCTTGGACTGGTCATCATCCGAGATGCACAAATCCTCTGTTTTTAGCGTCTTGATCTCTGGAGGAGAGCCGAGAAAATGACAGCAGTGTGTGTGTGTGTGTGTGTGTGTTTGCGTAATGCTATGTTTTGTACTGGCTGCTACAATAAGTATAGTCTCTCTCTCTCTGCCTCTCTCTCTCTGTAATTTCTACACACACAGATTATAATGATTAATGTTGCTTATTAGTGAGGCCCTGATTTTAACATTTTAAAAACATGTTCTACTTCATTGTGAGCAAAGAACATAAGTGCTCACATACACAGGCAAAGAGATTACGCTAGAGCAATGACATGGTTATGCAACTCTATTAATTTCTCTTAATCCAACAGTGCCTGATTAGTTTAGTTAGTTTCCATGACCACAACAATTATTAGTCCTCGGCTTCTGTGTGTGTTTCACTTCACTTCCTCCATGTTTTCTTTCACAGACTCAGTTCATTATTTCAGACAAGAGCTTTGCTTTGCTGTTGGCAAGAGATGCCCTTGGCAGTTTCTTAATTTTTTTTAAATTACTAAAAGTAGTCCCACCTCTATCAGCTGCAGCAGTACAGTGATGCAGCCATTATTGCATCAATAATTATAATCCAATAAT
Organism: Enoplosus armatus; assembly: GCF_043641665.1. Classification (NCBI taxonomy): domain Eukaryota; kingdom Metazoa; phylum Chordata; class Actinopteri; order Centrarchiformes; family Enoplosidae; genus Enoplosus; species Enoplosus armatus. Next base: position 2,173,293 of record NC_092181.1, on the reverse strand, counting down.
ATATTTTATTCTGAAATGGGCCAGTCTGCATAACGAGTACTTTTACTTTTGATACTTTAAGTATATTTTGATGCTAATATTTCTGTACTTTTAATTGAGCAAGCTACATTTTTTGAACGCAGGACTTTTTGTGCTGTGGTATTGCTATTTTTACTGAAGTAAAACATCTGAGTACTTCTTCCACCACTATATAAAAAGGGTTAGGTTAGCTTTAGCTTTCATATAGCAGGCTTTTCACTTCCTAACACAGGTGGAGAGGTCCCAGTAAACGCTTAACGTTAGTTACAGTTAAAAAGGAGGGGAAGAGACAGACAGGTGAAAGACAGACACAGACGGCTGTAACTGACCTGAGTGACTTAAAGGTCTCAACTCCTTCTCCGGTGACTCGCCGCGGCTCATTTGGTCTAACCACAGTGAAAGCAGCAGTCACGGACAACTAGTGTAGCGTTAGTTAGCAGTGCTAACCAAGCTAACTTCCGCTTCAAGTAACAGTTAGCCTATGGGTTCTCTAACCGTAACCAAGGCAACGGACGCCCCAAAACAATGGACGACCAAAGACTCTTTCTTTCTTTCTTTCTTTCTTAACGTTTCCTAACCCTGAAGTGATAAGAAAGGGAACAACAATAAGACAAAAGAAATGAATAAATAAGAAAATTAAATAAAACATCTGGCACAAATGTGAGTTTCTAGCCTACTGTATGAGGAAAGCAGAAGAAAGGGCACACGAGCATAGCGATGTAGGTTTTTAATTAGCTATTCAAGAGACAACTCAACAGATATTTGACAGGCTATCACTATACAGCTGTCAGGTCTTCGATATTGAGACAGAACAAAATCAAGCAGACATTTTCTTTACATGAAGTGAGACTATTTGGAATAAAAAAACAAAAGTACAATAAGTTTACTAAATGACTGCCCATACTTTAGTTTTATTATGTTCTTCTATTCAGTACACACGACGACTACTGCCTGTCTGTCCGTCCAGGGAGAGGGGTCCCTCCTCTGAGTCTGGGGGCGTTTTTCCGTATCTGAAGGACAGAGGATGCTGTCTTCAGATTGTAAAGCTCCCTGAGGCAAATTTGTGATTTGTGACATTGGGCTATATCAATAAAACTGACTTGACTAGACTTAAATGTAGGTAGCCTACTACATGGGCTAACAACAACAACAACAACAACAACAATGATCAATTACGCATAGAATCATATTTGTCGCACACTTCAAGTTATCAGGGGGCTTCAGAAACATGTTGAGGTGTTATATATCAGAAGATCAAAGTGTGGTACAGCCTTCACGGTGTTCTGCTGAAGAACACAACGACCCCTTCTGCCAATCAGAATGACGCGGGTGAACCACGGGGTTGAGGATGGCCTATATAAAGACAACTGACATCAGCCAAAGACAAGCTTGAGTAGTGACTATACAACGTCAGACCACAGATTCTGCCCACTTTGTTGCGCGGAACCACGGGCCACAACCATCTTGCGACGATGGAAATGGGCAGCGTCTCTACCGGCGCACAGACCACCTCCATCCCTGCTCCGCACCAGCTCAGCTGCTCCACCGCAAACGGTCCCCAGTTTCATGGTAATATGGATGAGCAGTGTGCCGGGTCCTCCAAAGTCTTACTGGCTTACAAAAACGCGTCGCAACACCTGAGTTCGTCGGGAATTAAAGCGGGCTTGGGGATACTTAAAGTGGCCACGTCTCAGTGGAAACAGGAGAAGAAGACGCGCTCAGGGGCAGCCGTAAGGCAACTGTCCACTGCCAACAGCAGCCACCCCTGCAAGAGATCCCCACTGGATCAGCTTGCAGCTCTGGTTCTCCACGGTCAAACCCGGCAGCCCAAGATTGGCCAAGAGCACCGACAAGACCCCCTTCACTCCACCAAGCGGCAGAACTGTAAGCGCATCGTGGTTCTTGGTGCGCCACGGGTCGGCAAGACCTCCATCCTAAGAAGATACCTTCGGGACGGATTTGTGGAGGAGTACAATCCAACCTCCGAGGATTTCCTAAGGAAACTGTTTCGTATCCGCGGAGAGACCTACCAAATTGACATCCTGGACGCGTCCAGGGAAAGGGATTTCCCAGCCAAGCGACGGCTGTCTATCCTCACTGGTGCGTATTGGCTCAGTTTTCTCTGTCCTGCACAAACTTGAAATTGCTTGCCAGTTTTTTCTTTTCTTTGTTCATAACAGAAGAATAGCTGCAAGTGATAGGTGCATGCGTGAATGCATCTCCCTTGAACAATATTAAATCATTAAATAACTGATTTATTTTCCATTTTGACATTTTTGCAGGAGACATTTTCCTTCTAGTATTCAGTCTAGATGACCGGAGCTCATTGGAAGAGTTATGCAACCTGCGAACGGAGATCCTGGCAGCTAAATCCAAGCTCACCAAATCCTCCGTGCCAGAGCAGTGCGCACAGCCGCAGGTTCCCTTGGTGGTCTGCGCCAACAAGGTGGATCTCCTGGAGTCTGAGAGAGGGATATCTAAGGCAGAGGTGCTCCGAGCCCTCGGCGATGACTGTGCCTATTTTGAAACCTCTGCCAAGGACAACACAAATCTAGAGAAACTCTTTGAGACTTTGGCAAAGCGAGGCGGGCTTCCGACTGAAACTGGCCCGTCACAGCACCGCAAAGTCTCCCTCCGTTCGTACCAGGCAATGCGGACAGGCCGTGTGCCGGGGAGGGAGGGGCAGACCCCGCGGCGCGACGATCCCTGCGGCGCATTGTACCCGCTGGCCCGCCGGCCTAGTTTTAGCACGGATCTCCGACAAGTCATCGGGCCACATAAAGCAACAAAACCAGGCAAAGCGCTGGAAAAATGTCAGATTCAGTGAGGGACAATAGAGTATGAGACCAAGTTTTTTTACAGCACTGATATTCACTTAAGCATAGCATCGTGTATTATCGTTGTCTAAATACATGCACTTGAGATGATGTTGTCAAAATAAAATATTTTTTAATAGCATAATGGCTTGTTTATCTATCTATCTATCTATGTCTCTCTGTGTGTGTGTGTGTGTGTGTGTGTGTGTGTGTGCACTCACACAACTGTGAAGGGGGAAGTGGGAGGATGTTGAGTCAGGAACTTGATTTGATTATTGTATGACTATTGCATAACCTATATTCAGGAATCTATTAGACAGCAACTCTTTCTCTCGCCTACACTTTTCTATTTTCCTGTGTGTGTGTGTGTGTGTGTGTGTATGTGTGTGTGTGTTATGCTGGAGTCGTGATTGCCAGAAGTCCACAGCCTGAATCATACACATCCTAAACAAAGCTGGAGGTTTCCGATTGGCATATACCTTCCCATCCTACGCTACTCTATAAACGACCTCTCTATGGGCCCTTAATGCCAGAACTATGAGTCCACACAACTTATTTAGCTTTCACGTCCATGATGATTGTCCACTCCTTCTTGATTTTGCTGAGGAAGCCATCGGAAAAAGCGTTAGTCATGAGCAATCACCAACCTCCGTATGAAAACTGAAGCCAACGTGGAAGTGCCTTAAACCTGCATTCTTTCTAATGGCCAGCAGAGGGCGACTGCACTGGTTGCAAAAAGAAATTAGATTGTATAGAAGTCTATGAGAAAATGACCCTACCTCTCACTTGATTTATTACCTCAGTAAACATTTTCCTAATGTGTTTATGGTCTCAATCGCTGGTTGCAAGTCTTCTTCAATACAGCATGATGTTCATTTTGTAAATTATGGTCCCATTTAGAATAAAATGGGCGATAAAGCAGGGTATGCTTTATGTCACGGCTACTTCGTGATTGTCAAGTTGCTACCGCAGGGCGTAGCCAGGTAGGTCAGGTTGCTGGTATAGGTAGGTGTTCATATTGTCTTCGAGTTCTCAGATCCCCACCTCCACCCTCTCGTCCAAATATGGTCACTTCTGGTTACAAAAAGACAAGATGGCGTCCAACTCAAGGCTTCAAAACAGTAGTCCACAAACCAATGGGGAACGTCACGGTGGCTGCGTCCACTTCTATTATACAGTCTACGGTCATGAGGGAGAATGGATGGGAGGGTGTCTACATCTCATCTCCCAAAGTGAAGCAGGGTAGCACCAAGACATGACAACCAGCATGCAACTCCATTCACCAAGCTAGATGAAATACTGTGTGAGAAATCAAAGTTACAAGGACACCTTGCACACATCAGCCTCTTTGTAGTTCCTCATGCTGGAGGTATTGTACATGTGTTTCCATGGGCATTGCTTTTGACTTCACCATTCACATGTTACATTTACAACAGACCTCACATGAGCCCTACCTACTGGCAGTTTTTTCTCCTGTGTGCCCATTTGTAACAAGCTAAATGAAATGACACTGCTTCAGTAATAAATGGATTAATAACACCCTTCCCACGCTGCCTCCTACAAGTAGTGCTAACTCTCAAACCTCTTCTTTACGCATTAAATGTGATAATCACACCATGTTGTTGCCGTGATCCCATGTGTATTTTCCTTGAAAAAGAAAACATGTGAGAGAGTAGTTTCCTTGCTCACAGAGCTCTAATTGGGTACCATTGTAAAGATGTGTGGTGTGGATATGTGAGTCATGACGCCTGAAAGCCTCAGAACAATGTCTGTGCCGAGGCTCAGAGAGATCAGGGACCACATACAAAACCTCTTTTTTGAGAAAAAGGAATTGCTCCTAACAACACATGTATTGAAGAATCAGGCTAATATCCATTAAAACTGAATATTCAATGGGCTATAGACCTATAACATTTTCTTCTATCATGCCATTCAAGGGATAAATGGTGAAAGCGGTTCCCCATACGGCTGCTTTGGAGTCTTCAAACAACAACAGGTCTTATAACTCACCAAAAAGAATAATATTTTATCAGAAAGAAATGGAAATCGACTGTTCACTAAGCCCCCGGCCCCCTTAGTTACAGTTGCTACGCCTTCTAATCTTTCTGCTCTCCTACATGGGCTATGCAATGATAACGGGCACGTTTACCACAATGTTTTTTGAAACAATGGGTCCTTGATTTCAGACAGAGGTAGACAAAAACAGGCTTCTCATTCCAAGCAGCTTTAAAACGCCTTTTCTGGCTGAACTTTTAATGTCGCCAGAACGAGAAAACTCTAAAAGTGGTCTAATATGCATTTGATGGCTTGGATTGGAAAACACTGAGACTAAAGCTACACATCCAAGGCCAAAAGTCAGCATCCTCACCACTTAATGGTCCATGTAGAACCGCAGAGCTGGCTAGTCCTGTAATATAAGACTGTTATTTCGTTCAAACATAACTCTGTCTGGCTGCTTGGCTTTCATGCCTAGCATTTTTAAACAGTAAAAGAGTGAAGACCTTTAGGCTGAAGACTAAGCAATGTGTTTGGTGAACGTTTAACACTATGTCTGATAATAAGGTGGTGAACGTCCCCGAATCCAATAACAAGCTGGACAAAGCCGCTGATGTTTCTGATGAGTTATTGTTTCTTGACATACTGATAGCTATTTATCTGTCACGTACAGTACAGGTGATGTTGTTGTCCTTCACTGTGTAGAAATGTTATGTTTTGGCAACAATAATCTGTGAAAATGTAATACCAACAAAGGATTGATGATGAGAGAAACATTTTGCAAGTGAAAATATGTTTCATGGAAATGATTTGGTAAATTGAACATTGTTTGATTGATTGTTTGTGTTTTCTGTCTCTGTGGTGAGGCAGTCTGGACTTTGCCTTTCTGCTGTCGCGTGCCAAGAAGTTCACATTGCAGGAAACTGCTGCCATTTTCACTCCCGTGTGGCCACAACGACTTTACTGCACGTGCGGGGGCACTTGTTGTCTTGTTCTTTGTCATATGCAATCACTGCGCACACACACACACACACACACACACACACACACACACACAAACACACACACAAACACACACAGCCAAACACTTGAACAGATGCGCCTGCCTCTGCTTGCACGTGGGAGGATTCACATACGTTCCTGCTGTTCTGTCTGTCTTGTTTCTGACACACACATACAGGTACATGCACACACACACACACACACACACACACACTCACACACACACACACACACACTCACACACACACACACAAAGGATAACAGGCTTGCTTCTAAGCATGGACTACTGAAACGTGATGCTGTTTTTCTGCTCATCCTTGTCCTTCACTGGAGCAATTGTTCACAATCATAAGCCCCCACTTCTACAAACCCCTCACATTGCTTTGCATTTTGTTATTCACACATTGTGGATGTTTGGTTTTGCACAGACAAACTTGTTTCTAGGCCATCTAAGTTTTTACATTTGTGAATATCTGTAATGCCATGTTTACTAGTTTAAATGTATTTTGGATATTCAAAATTACATTATGGATATCTGGAACGTTTCCATCCACAATTGTCATTTCAGATATCCACAACGTCATTCTTCCTAGGACAGATTACATCACTTTTGCCATTCATGTGTATTGCGCTTTCAATTTCAGATTTCCACAATTACATTTTTGATATCTAGAATGAACATTCTGGATATCTGCAGCAGTTCCCATTTGAGATATCTACAATTCAGTTGTTACTAGTCATAATTATAATTTCAGATATCTAAAATGAAAAACCATATCCATAATATCATTTTGAATATTCAAAACACAGTGTGACTAGTGGAAATGGCATTACAGATATGTTTGAATCCAATAAGTGTGATTGAGTTGACTCACTCTAATTAATTTGAGTTGATTTAATTTAATTTATTTCAGTTGATAAAATGTTGTTTTTGAGTTGATTCAATTTAATTAAGTTGACACAATCAAATATATTTGAGTTGATTTATTCAAATTAAATTACATTTATTTCAGTTAATTTAATCTATTTGAGTTGACTCAGTTGAATTTATTTGAGTTGATGAATGATGAATAGACCATGAAGTGACGACATTTGTCCCAGGAAGAATGTCATTGTGGATATCTGAAATGTTCTTTTTGACTAGGAAGAATTGAATTACAGATATCTTGAAATGTATTTTCTGCTAGTAAGAATGTCATTGCAGATATCTCCAACTGCCATTCCGACTAATGAGAATATAATTTCTACCAGGAGAAATGCTCGTCTCTGCCAGTCAAACTATCAAATGTTACAACAGCCACTTATACTTTTTAAGGATTTAAATTTTGTTCGACTGGTACAATCAAAGTTGTAGATACAATACTATTTGTGACAATACAATTTTGACTTGGACAAATGCTATTATGGATATCTAAAAAGAGACACATATACCAGATACACATACAAATGAACTTGACTTGTCTGGCCAGTTTGTAAAGGTCTCATCCAGGACAAGGCTTGTCTACAAATATGTAAACGTATCCTCACCTCACCTCCTCTGCTATCATTTCAGATCTCCTGATGTTGAATGCACAGGACCAGTAGGATCAGAGCGTCCACTGCTGCTGTCATCACATCATGTCCTAACTTTCTGTGACTTTAAACACGAGGTGGTAATGTTAGCCCGTCGACACCTAGTATACGAAGAGTTGTGTTTGTCAACAGTCCAATCAGTCACTAGTTCACAGCAGCTGGGGGCGAGATCATGTCGAGGAGATAAGGACGGACGGAGGCAGTTGGCTTGTCACGCAATTAGATGACAGAGATTTGAAATTATAGCGATGGAACACACAAACACACGCAGGCACCTGCCACCGGTGGATGGCTCCCTCCTCTCTTCTGGTTTGACCTGCTCAGCGGCTGTTTGCCCTAAATGCAAACAGTACTGTTTTCCCAGAAAATGAAACAAAACGTAGTGATTCTGTAGTGAAACCTGAAACTTAAACAGCCTAGCATGATTGTTATTAGACAGTTGGGTGTGTTCTGGCTGTTGTGCTATAACAGGCTCTGATAAGATAGGACAGCTGAGGAAACACTTGCACAGGTAAGTTAAATGTATATATTTTGCTGTAATGTAAGAAGAATGCTTTGCCTACATATTTAGGGCAATTTTTAGTTCATTTCTATTTTCATTCTAATTGTAATGTTTAATTGTAATTGGATTGACATTATTTACTTTGCATTTAGAGTTAACCTCCTAAGACCCAAGCTCTTGCTTGGTATGCATTTTTAATTTCTCTTTGCAATTTAGGCTTATTGGGACCCGATAAGTATAAAAACTAGGCATCATCTTTCTCACTCGTTTGTGGACATCGGGCCCCCGTTAAGCAGAATTAAGTATTAAGGTATAGACAACCCAAAATGTGATGTCCACGCATGTGGATGCCAGGTCTTAGGAGGTTTAAACTTTAATCTTTATCTTTTCACAGGGTTTTTGCAGAGATTACAGTTATAGAGATGATATGAGGAGAACCTTGGATCCCAGGTTGCACCCTGCTTGTGCTGGTCATATTATGCTGGCAAATCCTCTGTGCAATTACAGTGACATTGACTGGCAACATTCTCGCCTCACCTCCAGCTGGGAACCTTTGTTGAACGTCGTTCCCCATCTCATTCTCCCCTCATCTCATGTCCTCTCTCTATTGTGTCTAATATCGGCATAAACCTAAAATGTACTTTTAAAAAAGTGCTTGAAAAAATATACTTATTAAATGGCATTCAGTAGATTCTACTACTGTAAGATGCAGTGATCAACATGTAAAAAAATAAGATGAAATTGATGTTTGAGAATTTAGAATGTGCTTCGTGTCCTAATTTCTCTTGAATTCTTTTCTGTATAAAATTGATTGTGGACTCTCAATATTCTCGAATAAAGTGTGTTAAGTTCAGTTTAAGAGTCGTGGTATTCACTGTCTGTTTATTTTTCAATAGGCCTACATCAGCTTGGAAAGTGTTTTGTATGTCCACAGATGTAATGCATACAGCAAGAAATGTGAAATGTGAAGCACTATGTAACACTCCAGAGTCAAACCACCAACCCTGCAGTTCCCACAAGGTGTGTTGACTTGTGCTCTAAACACTCTGCTATTGAACAGCCTACCAAAACCAGTTCAAAAGGAGACAGGTCCTAAACACTACAACTAGATCTCAAGTTAGTAGATCCCTCTTGTGGTGTAACTGAGTAACTACACTCTCAGAAATACAATTTAAAACCATTGCAAAAGAATGCATTTAAATCTGGCCTTTTTTTTAATTTTTAATTTTTAATTTTTTACAAGGAAATACAACCTGTCACCTGTAACCTGTAAGGAGTGAAAACAATTGAAACAGTAGTGGCAATAAAAGTAGTCATCTGAAGTGTAAAATCTATGTGTACATAAACACGACGTGGTGCTAAGTTGGAATTCTTATTTTATATACATCTTTCTGAAAAAGGCAGTATTCTGCAATGGTTTGAAGCTGTATTTTTGAAAGTGTAGCTACTCAGTATCCATTAAAGTGAGCTAGTTGTAGTACATCTGAAGCGTAAGAAGTGTATGTCTGTTTGTTAGTATGTGTGTAAAAGGTGAATAAAACATTTTAATACGTCACAGCTTAATATTTTAAAAAGATATTTCAAAAAGAGTAAATGGTAGAACAAAATTGAGTACAAGCAGACATGTCCTTAAAGAGATGAACATTAGTCGACCGAAAAATGTAGGGAAGACGGAAATATAACACAAAGAACAATGGTGTAATGCACAGGCACAAGTCCAGTACCTGAAGGAGGACACAAGGTCAGTTTGTTAGCAGTGGCGAACCTAGACTCTGGGGGCCCCCATGCAAAGAAGTATCGTCTTCTCATTTTTTCTTTTGTTTCTGGTGACCAGAGAGGTATGCTCTTTGCATTGTGCTGCGCTGACAGTTAACTTTCTAAAACTAATAGCCCACTGCCAGTCTTCTTCTTCTTCTTCTTCTTCTTCTCCTTCTTCTTCTTCTGCATTTCCGGCAGACTAGATGTCTTGCGGCACATTACTTTAGGGGGGCCCAAACATTCGCCTGGTTTGCCTCTCCTGACGATGCGCCCCTGTTTGTTAGTTGTATGCAGATGAGAATCGTGAATTGTAACCCTGTTTCCAGTCTTTATGCTAAGATAAGCTAACCTTCTTCTTCTGGCTGTAACTAGCATGGATTTAACGGACAGACGTGGGAGTGGTATTTATCTTCTCATCTTCTCATTTATCTATTCTTGCATTCCTCTAACACTGATGTACATGTGAAACACATTTATCAGAAACTAATGTTTGAAAGTAATCCATCCCCTTTAAGGAGAAATTATATATAAAATAATTATTTCCCCATCCCTCAGCCTCAGAATTTCTTAGACTTAAATTTAACATTGACTGTAATTCCTGTCAATTTTGCAATAGAGATATAAATTATAGAGATATAATTATAGAGATAAAAATGTTTAGTTCTTTTCTTGTATTATAAATTTGTGTCCCACTTAAATGCCTGGATTAATACTATAATTGAGAACTTGTCACATTTTTACATTAGAAAATGTTAAATTTCCATTGGTTTTTATAAACAGTGATGTTGAATTTCTCATAAACAATCTAATTATTTTGGCAAAGCTCCTCATTCATAAATGCAAATACAAATCTTTGAGATGCATGAGTGGTAAAAGAGACCCTTTCAGTATGTATTTATTTGTGTGTGTTGTTTATTGGTTATATTATGTTATGTGGTTTCAGTGAAGAAAAAAAAGCCCAGTCAGATGATGGAAACAAAACAGCACACACACACACACACATGCCATTCCTCCTGCCACCAGTGGATGGCTCCCTCCTCTTTCAGCCTGCTCACTGGGTCTCTGTCATTGGTTTAAGTTCTGTTTTAGGGAAATGAAAGTAAATCCAGTGATGTGTTTTTGGGTGGGTGTGTTCTGAGCAGTGTGCTATATAACAATCTCTCTGCCTGTCGACATATCAGAGAGCTCAATTCCGTTTAAACATGTAATTTCTACCTGTTTTGATAGATTTTCTCTTTTTTTGGTGAAGTTTTTGACAGAGATTGCTGTAACAGAGATGTTGCGAGGAAACGCTTGGATCCCAGGTTGCACCCTGCTTGTGCTGGTCACATTGTGGGGTCAGACTGCTCACTGCCAACATCAACACAAAGGTACGTGATACAAAAGGAAGCAACGTCACTGGCACTGCAGGTGTGTCATGAGAGAAGAACAAAAGAACTGGATCCCTTAAATGGACAAAATTAGACAAGTCAAAAATGTAACTGAATACATCTATAAATCTATTGATAAAATAAATACAAATTTAATTTGCAGTATTTTACTCTTCTATTTATCTTTCACAAACTAATTTCACTTTTTTATTATTTGTGCCTTGCTATATAGGCCTCTGTAATTAAAGCACTGGTGGGTTAGCACTTTCAGCTAACTTTCATCACAAACCTACACCAGCCAGTGCAGGGAATGGGAATTCTTAACAAATGATTGGAAATATTTTAACATTTAAACACACACACACACACACACACCTCCTGAAATCAACTATGTTAATTATTGACACCCGTGTTTTATTAATTGTCCACAGGTTCTGAACATCTGAAAGAACTGAGACTCATTCTGGTTGGAAAAACTGGAACAGGAAAGAGTGCTTCAGGAAACACCATCCTGTGGCGTCGAAATGCCTTTCAAGAGGAAATGTCACCTGAGTCTGTGACCAAAGGCTGTCACAGAGAAGAGGCAAACGGTGATGACAGGAACATTGTTGTCATCGACACCCCGGGACTGTTTGACACAAACAAAACACAAGACGAGCTGAAAGTAAACATTCAGGAGTGTATTGAACAGTCGCTTCCTGGACCCCATGCTTTTCTGTTAGTGATCAGTCTGAAGTCAAGATTCACCGGAGAGGAGAGGGCAGCTGTGAAGTGGATCCAGGATAATTTTGGCTCAGATTCTTCCATATATACCATAGTCCTGTTTACTCATGCTGATTTGTTAGGGGGTAAATCTGTGGAAGACTTTGTGGCAGAGAGCAAACATCTACAAAGACTGATAAACCAGTGCGGAGGAAGATACCATTCACTCATCAATGACAAGAAACAAAGCCGGGTCCAGGTCAGAGGTCTTCTAGAGAAGATAGAGAAAATGGTGAAGTCCAATGGAGGAGGCCACTACACCAATGACATGTACCGGACAGCCCAGAGGAAACTCGAGGAGGAGAGGAAAAGGAGGGAACAGGAGGAAGAGCAGAGAAAGAGGGAAGAGGAAGAGAGGATCAGAGCGGAGGAGAATAGGATTGCTTGGTGTAAAGTGGTCTTAGGTCTTACTACTGTGGGAACCATTGGAGCAGGAATGGTTTACCCCCCACTTGCTGCCATCGTAATGGGCGGAACCTTTGCACTCACTCAACGTTATAATTGCACAACAGATATGTTTACATAGTTATGGGACCGGTGACAAAAAGAAAATATGGAAACGGCAATAAGTATTGGCTAAGCCTGAAACAAGAAGGCCTCCTTGCCTCTACTAAGATGCCTGTTAACTTAGTCTTAAACTGAGATGTCAGTGTTCATGCTTTGTTTGTCACTGGGAATAAGGAATGCGCTACATACATCAGTTTCTCTATGTGATTGTGTGGACATATTTTCAATAAAGTCTGAACTTCAGTTTACTGCTCCGCTAATTTCATTTATTTACTTTTTTGTTTTTTTTGTTTCATGCCATAGCTTCGGTGGCTTTTTGCAAGTTGACAATTTATTCATATGTGAGTCAGACTAGGCTGTAGTTTCACAGAAAGAAATGTGGAGATACATGATCCTCATTTTAAACAAACAAGTCCCATTTTAAAAGTAAGATTGGAGCTCAGTCAGGACACCAAATATCAACCATACGAGAGAAGTCAAATATACATCTGAGGGCAGATGGGTCTACCTATTTCAAAAAGTTATCCATTACTAGTTTGTTGGCACTGTACTGATATATTCAAGCTATTGAATGGATTTAACTGAACCAAAGCATACTGGTTTTAGTTTTGATGGGAGGAGACATCAACAATGGGAGGATGCGAGGTTTTCTTGTTTTAAACAACAAGGCCGCATTATATGTTTATAGTAAGATAACCTAATGTTTATCAGTTAAGGAGCCTAAATGCTGTTCTCATGTTGCTGTTACACTTTCTAAAACATACCAGCCATACATACACAAACCTTTTGGTGGACAGACTCTGTGGGGATGCACATTTTCAGAAGTAAACTAAAGACAATACAAGGAAATAGGAAGCGCCCTGTGCATAGGCCAGGCTTCCAGAAGTTTCCCACATAACTAATGTCTAAAGTCAAGCCACAGAGCGTGTCCAAGTCCACTACTCAGGGCTGGAACAACGCATTTGGCCACTTGGGAACTGGAAAAGGAAAATCCGAAGTAATGGCTGAAGGTAAGACAAGACTATCTGTTAAAAAACAAACAGCATTGATCCTTTGATTACTGCAAGATGACACTTACTGTAAAACTGTGACGCTGGAAAGAGGGAGATAGAAAACAATGTAGACCTTGATAATGATGTCAGTGACTCATAGTCTAATTTTCTCTTGTGTCTCAATGGCATAATTTCATATCACAGCAATCCCACTGCGAGAAAAGAAGCAGAAAACTCTACCTCGGTCTGATGGGTGTGGCCTGAATAACTTTGACGGTATGTTCATTCATTGTCTCTCTCATGAAGCCACTCAGTATAATTAGACATGAATATATCGGTTAGCCACTTTCTGGTAATTAACACTTTATAAAGGCGTCATAAGTTAAACTAACGACTTTATTTATGTTAATATATGGTTTATTATTGCTTTTAGATCAGTAACACATTTGGGGTTTTAGGTTGTGAAAAATACCTTTTCCTGGTGTTTATTCTTCTCTACTATTACTAGTTCTTTGAAGCTGCTCTATTTTGATGGCTTATCAGAAACAAGATCCTTTATTAATGCCTTTCTAACATCTATGGACTAGAATGATCAGTGTTGCTTAGTCAGTTAGTAAAATGGCTCCTCCACTACAATAAAACATAAGTCTGTGGTTGTAAATGTTAATAAATGGTTTATTTACAGATTTTGATTCTAGTTGCAACTTTTTCCCAGAGAGTAAGTTGTTGAATGCTCTTCCTGAGGGATTAAAGCTGTTTACATTCAGGGCTTCTCACAAAACACGCTTTGTGTATCCTTGAGGTCTAGCAGATGTGTTGAATGTGTTTCCTTACTTATAAATATAAAATATTAATATTTTAAATTGAGCAACGTTTACATCATAAATGTATTATAAGAAGTGGATACAGTCGCAGTCATTTGAATGAAAATAGCTCTCCCAGCACATAAACAAAAGAGTTTTGGTTTTTCCTGATTTGCTGCTGCACGTACGCATTCATGTTTCTCCCACCGGCCCCGCCTGCCTGGTCCAATTCGGCCCATAGACTTTACATACACAAACATAAAAATATCTTTTCTAGGCTCTGGGAAATGGTTTACAAGTTTTAAAAATAGATAGATTAACAATAAATGTTTTTTCATGTTTGAAGTGGTCTGTCAACATTTTTACTCTTTTACAAAACTCTTTGAGCCGCAGGGGATTTTTTAAAGTTGCAGTACTGCAGTTGGCCACCTGAGGAAAATTGGCAGTACGACTGACTGGCGGCGTTGTATCCAGCTCTCTGAATACATCTATGGTTTACATCCATGTTTGCGAGCTTTGCAGCATTGCTTCACTTCTTTGCACCTTGCTGCCGCCAAATGTCGATCAGTGGAATAACGTTCATGTGCGTCCTCATGCGTGCGCACAACACATAAAAGCATTGCTCCGTAGTGCATCTAGTGGTCAAAAACTTAACAGAGTACCTTCAAAGAGATTCTGGAGGGAGGTTTATATCTAATAGGTCTTTCAAAACCTAGGCAACCCAGTGGTGACTCAGACAAAAGACTGATGTGCCTTGTTCTATACATTCATTTTGCTTCTGCTTTTACAGCTCTGGATTTGTCTGGAGGGTTGAGGATTGTCCTGGTGGGCAAGACAGGATCAGGGAAGAGTGCGACAGGAAACACCATCCTTGGGAGAGCTGCCTTCAAAGAGGACCCAAGCCCTGTGTCTGTGACCACGCACTGTGAGACACAGACCGGGGAGGTGGACGGGACTTTGGTCCGGGTGACTGACACTCCAGGTCTGTTTGACACAGCCATCACAGAGGAAGAATTAAAAACCAGAATAGAGGAGTGTGTCAAGATGTCTGTGCCCGGCCCTCACGCCTTCCTACTGGTGATCAGGCTCGGAGTAAGGTTCACAGAGGAGGAAAGAAATGCTGTGAAGTGGATCCAGGATAACTTTGGAGACGATGCCTCCATGTACACTATCATGCTGTTTACATGTAAAGATCAGGCTAAAGCTGACAATGCTCTGAAAGAGTGCAAGGAGCTGCGAAGACTCTCAATTACATTTGGACGCAGATACCATGCCTTCAATAACAAGGACGTGGACGACCAAGTGCAGGTCAAAGAGCTGATCACCATGATCAAGGAAATGATCCAGGATAACGGGGGGAAACACTACACCAATGAGATGTACGAGAAAGCCCAGAGGAAGCTGAGAGAGGAGGAGGAGCAGAGAAAACAAGAGGAGAAAGAGAAGAAAGAGGAGGAGAAGAAAATGTGGGATGCAGAGAGGGAGAAGAAAGAGAAAGAGAGAGAAAAGGAGAAAAAGCTTAGAAGAAAGAACATACGCGTGGCCTCGGCTGCTGCTGTTGTGTTGGTGGCAGCTGGGGTGGTTATAGCAGTGGGAGCTGGCACCACAGTGGCTTTGGCTCTAGGAGCTCCTGCGCTCGTCCTGGGAATGTTATGTGGTTTAGCTGCCATTTGCATATGGAAGGGCATAAGATGCAAAGCCAAAGCAGATGTTCCAGTATAACTAGGCGAAGGCTAGAGCCAAGGACATGTTGATCCGTCTGCAGTATGTGACACTGAATGAACAGTATTAGTATTGCACACGCTACTATTTACTGTTTGAAACTAATCAGTGAATGATGTTGTTTTGGCCTTTTCTGCATTGTGCTTCCAAACGTTTTGACACAACATAGCAGAAGCATGTGAATTTAATGCTGACAGTAAACAAACGTAATGAAATGCTTGTTTTCTTTTCACTCATTTATTATTTGGAGCTTCTATATGAAACCCACATCATGAATTCTACTTATGAGAACCATTTCGAAACCATAATAAATAATGTTAGAACTGTCATCAAGTTTGTAAATATATTTTTGCACAATTTATACTTTCATAAATCATGATGATTGGTCAAATGTGATATTCATGCAGGTTAATTACTGTTCATTATTTAAAGTATGACGTGGCGTTTCCATGCTTTATTATTAGTAACATTACGAGTTCACTTCCCGAAAGGAAATGAGAGACAATGGTAAATGTCCGCCCGACCGATCACACTTAAGTGAGGAAACATTCTTAACAGAGCAACCCCTCACTATACTGCCATCCCTGCCAGTACATGCTATCTACAACACAGTGACAAAGGAAGTTGTTCAAACACTAAATCGCTGATACCTTCAGTAATGTGAAAATGTGGGTGTATGCACTTAAATGCACTAATCACTGGTTAGCTTGTTTCAGACTGTATAACCCAAATCTGCAGTGACAATAGTACAAGGTACTGTGTCATTAAGTCTTCATACATAATGGTAATACACAACGGGAAAGAAAAAAAGAAATGAATAAAAATGAACTATTCTTAGTAGGTAAGTTAAAGAGAGTATTTTCATTACACATGTAAAAATAATTCAGATTTGCATCTGTCATGTCAATAGATATAGAGCTTCATATAAACCATATAGACATGAGATAGGTGTCGACCTGCTCATTTAACTCACGAAAGCACAAAAAAGCAATTCATTGTATTTTTTATGACATCAGTGAAGTTTAGAAACACAGAAATAAACATGTATATATTTCCATTATCAGATGAAATGTGAAAAATAATTTTGTTAGTTAAACTCTACAATAAACCTGCTATTTTGCCTCTGTAAAAATACAAAAAACAATATTGCTTTTCCATCTATCCATCTATCTATCCATCTATCTATCTATCTATCTATCTATCTATCTATCTAAGTACGCATTCCCTGGTTTCAGTTTTGAACTGTGTAAATTGTGTATTTAGATGCTCCAGATTGAGAGAGATGGGGTGAAAAGGTCAAGCAACGAGCCATGTGAGAATTCAAAAATGAGAATATGATGGAGTTCTGTTTCTGGCCACCCGGCTAACGTAAGTCCAACATTCACTGTCCTCTCAGCTTTGTTTTCGTCTCCACTAACTCCAGAGGAAAATAGCTAAATATATCTCTTTTTTTGTTTTTAGATCAGACCTACAGTGATTCAGTCAGTACCAGTTTACTCTATCAATTCACCCTGACTGGGTTAATCTCAAACAAGCAACAGTGTGGAGCCCTGGAAGCTTTTGTGGGAATTCCTGCTTTCAGAACTGGGGTTTCCATGTTGTAAAGATTTTGATACAACATCACAGAAAAACACTTTTTGTTGTTGTCATCACATTGTTTTATTTCATTCTTACAAATAGTATAGAAAAGTTACGATAGTGTTCTCCACACAAAATGTGCGAGTGTACAGCATCAATATTTAAAAGATTTGGCGTAATAGGTTCATTTATTATTCAAAGCAGGCAAGCTGTGACTAATATGTATGAATGTACATGGATGAAATGACAAAATGCAATCAAATCTTGACGACAAAAGTCAAATATGAAGCTTGTGGGCTTTGAGCTCATGTATGAATAAGCAATAAATGGAATGACTTTCCAAGTTTGCTTGAAGGGTCATGGCTTGACACGACTTAGCTGTTGTTTGTTTTAGGTTTCATCCACCACCCGATGGCTTTAGAAATGCCTGCACCTGCGAGCATTAAAAGCGGTCTCATAGATGCAACTGCTACTTCCTCTGCTACTGCAGCACCACCAGCTACAGGGACAGATGCCACAATCAGCTGATTACCTACAGTGTTCATAGTGTCTCCCAACTTCCTCCACCATTCCTGCGAGTGCATCTTTCTCTGGGCCTCTTTGTATATCCTGCTGGTGTAATGGTCACCATTTAACTGCACTATATTGTCTATCTTTTCAAACAGATCAGCCACCTGAGTGCGATTTTCCATGCAAGTGTTGTCAAACACAGTGTACCCAGCTGCACAGCCACTGATGAGCTCCCTGAGTTCAGAACTTTTGTCTAAATACGTCTCAATGGACTTCTCCTTGAGCTCATCTCCCCTGGTGAAAAGCACCAGTATATACTTAGAGGCTTCCTCACCAAAGTTGTTCTTGATCCACTTGACGGCGTTCTTCTCGTCCTCTGTGAACCGCACACCCAGACTGATCACCAGCAGGAATATATGGGGTCCTGGGAC
This sequence comes from Enoplosus armatus, assembly GCF_043641665.1. Classification (NCBI taxonomy): domain Eukaryota; kingdom Metazoa; phylum Chordata; class Actinopteri; order Centrarchiformes; family Enoplosidae; genus Enoplosus; species Enoplosus armatus. Next base: position 2,154,955 of record NC_092181.1, on the reverse strand, counting down.
AGAAAGCATGATACAGTTCTCTATTTCACTCTTCAACTGGACTTCCGTGGCCGACGTGTCGAAGACCCCAGGGGTGTCGACGACAGTCACAGTTCTTTCATCAAAGTGGCCGGTCTCTTTTTTACATGCCTCTGTCACAGAAGATGGAGAAATGTCTGTGGCAAAAGCCTTCCATCCCAGGATGGTGTTCCCTGTTGCACTCTTTCCCGATCCAGTCTTCCCCAGCAGGACAATCCTCAGGTCGTTGATAACTGGAGACACGGAGTCTGTGGACAAAAACACAGTGAAACAGTTTGAATTCTTGGGTTTCGGGTGAACTCACATAAGGAATGTAAGCCTGCATGCGTGCCTACACACAAGTAAAGACACTCACCCTCAGCTGAGCTTAGACCCATCTTGTTGTAGAGAAAGAAACACCAGGAAACACTGTCTGTGCGTGTCTTAAACTTTTCTCCCAGATCACAGTACGTCTGTACTTCTGTGAGTCAGTTATTCCTCCCTCTCTCTGCCTCAGTGGTTTCCAGAAAAACGAAACTCTCTCCCTTTCTCTTTCTCGCACACACTCTTAAAGGAGACTTGGCAGCATATCACCTTTTGTAGAGATCCAGTCAACAATATGAGTCACTGATAATCAAGGTTCATTTTCTTTGGCATTACATGATACAGGATTGCACAATGAAATGCAGTTGTCGCCCCTCCATGTTGCACACAGAGAAACTGTATGAAGAAGACATTTATTGTATAATTGAATTGAAAAATATACGTATAAAAATAAACAGAACAAGGTAGAATAAAGAAATAAAGTTGCAACACAACCTATACCATATTTACAAAGTACACACATACTGTACAACATACTAACCCACTAACTGTAAAGTTATAGTGCAAAGAAATAGTGCCAAGGGAGCGATAGGGGGATGTGCCAAAGAAAGAAAGAATCAAGAGCAAATTCACAGATGCAGTGTCTGTAGTTTTATGTTTATAACATGTATCACATGACAGCAGCTGTTCTGTAGTTGACAAGATAGCGAATCCCTCTTCATCGTTTGCCAGACAGCAACAACAAGTGCTGACCTTTAGTATCCCGTGGGCTCTGCAGAGGCATCTCATCTCGCCGATATTAACGATGCTTGGTGGCGATCAGCCGCTGCAGAGCCCTTTAATCCTGGGCCGTATGTGAGGTGGCAAGTCTGGATGCTTGTCAGCATTATTTTTCCGTAAAAGTTTGACACTGACATATTATTACCTTATAAAGTTTATATGTCAAACAGTTGCTCATTTACACCCGCTCCCTCGGTTTAAACCAGAATGAAACCAGAGGTGTGCTCAGCAACAAATAGATTGGATCAAATGCTGTTTTCAAGCTAGTTGATCCAAAGGTAGTTTTTTGTTTCTTTACTTAACCAGTTGTGTCACATTGTGAGAAAGGATGGTATGGAAAAATGTCAACAGGTTTGGCCCGTCAGCCTGCATTGCAGAAATCAAAAGCCAAATGCACTTTGATTCCAAACTCTCTGCTGCCTCAGTGCTGTCAGGCATCCTGCCAGGCAGCCGATTACAGGCACGCCTCTTTGTGCAACGAGCGAAATGCAAATAATGAGAACACTGCACCCAAGAGCCGAAAACAAGGGAACGCTGAAGCCAGTGTGGAAATGGTGGCAGTCTATCTAATCCCATCTAGTGGCTCCAGAGAGCAACGTTTAATTTACTCACCTGAAAGTGTGCACACAGTTTAGGTCACTAAAATAGTCAGAATAATCAATACATTTTTTATAATTTGTTACAATCTGAGAGGCCAGTTTTGTACTTTATTACGACACCCACTCCTCCTCGGCTCCATCCATTGCCTCATTCTGACTACTCCAACTCCAAGAAATGACAACATGGTAGCAATCAACAATGTCTGTAACAAAGTGTCCTTGTACTGTCATTTTTTTTTCATACATAACTAGCTGCGTGTGTGAGTGTATTTAGTATGCAGTATTACACACTGCTGCCCTCCTACACCCCTGTGTATGAGATCCAGAGAGACAAACTGGCCAGTCATAACAGGAGAAAGACACCAACTGCTCACATCACACGGCTCCACCACCAAGAAACACACAGAGGATCGTCACGCCTGTGGACGTCTGACTGCTTGATTAATGATTGAAAGGTAAGTTTTATAGAGCTTATACAGTTTTTGCTGGAACTGTGGAATTGAGTGCTGAATTGAAGAAAACTTAAGTTTATTTTTACAATTTTTTCTTACTTTGCTGTTATATTGCACATTATTAATCCTTATTAATCATGCTAACTGCCATGCCATTAGCTCAGATCTATAATTACTTAACAAGTTGATTTAAAATGTGCTTTTATAACGTAGATTTTCTGAAAACTCTGTCAATCTTAACAGTACAAACCTAGGGGGCTCGTCTCAACAACTCACCATCACTGGACGTCTCACTGAATGACTGTGGGGAGACTTGACTTTCATTGACTGAGCGCTCAACTCGCAGTAACCTCCTAGTGAGAAACACAAGAAAAAAATCTGGACTGAGGTTTTTCTAAGGAACATCTTTTTTGACGTTGAGAGCACTCTGAAGTGTCTTCAGCGACCATGGCATCAACAGGTCTTCAGCTGCTGGGCTTGGTGTTGGCTGTGCTGGGTTGGGTGTGCGGGGCGTTGGTGTGCGCGGCTCCTCTGTGGCGTGTGTCCGCCTTCGTGGGTGGAGAGCTGGTGATCGCCCAGGTGTTGTGGGAGGGACTGTGGATGAACTGCCTGTCTCAGACCACAGGCCACATCCAGTGCAAGACCTACGACTCCACCCTGGCCCTGCCCACGTCCGCCCAAGCTGCCCGGGGCCTCATTGTTCTCTCCCTGCTCCTCTGCCTGCTGGCTCTCATACTCGGGGTGGCCGGGGCCAAGTGTACTCACTGCATGGGTGACGGTAACCAGGCATCCAAGGCTCGCCTGGCCCGGATATCAGGGGTGCTCTTCCTTGTGGCTGGCCTGGCCTACTTGATACCCATCTGTTGGACTGCTTATGCAATCATCAGGGACTTCTATGACCCGAACGTTGCAGCGCCTTTAAAGAGAGAGCTGGGGCCAGCGCTGTACCTGGGCTGGGGGGCCTGCGTGCTTCTCCTGGTGGGGGGCGCTCTGCTACATGTCGGCTCCTCCCCGCCAGGAGGAAGAGCGCTGCCTGTTTTTGGCGGGGCAGCGAAGGACAACCCGCATACAGGGGCAGCAGGAGAGGTGAAGCAGCAGGAAAAATCTTTTGTATGAGATGATTTTATTATTTATTGGACGTGTGAGATACAAACAAACACGGAGGTCACAACCTCGTCAGACACACTATCTATTAGAGGATATTCAGCCTGTATGGTGTTGTACATCTTATAAACCGGAGTTAGTGTATGCTTCTTTAAATTATAATGTGGATTTCATTACACTTTGATAAATTATGGTTTCACATTTATTAATATATTTACATGATAAACTACATAGCGAAGGGTTTCTAATAGAATTTATCTTGTTAAACAGCTTAGAGTGGGAGTTGACATGAATTGTGGGAGGATTTTAGATGTTTCGAGGTTTACTAATGTGTGTGACTTACATTTCTCAAATTCCACTCTGCCTCTGCTTGTGTTTGTGTGTGTGTGTGTGTGTGTGTGGGCGATCTGTGTACAGACGGCCAGTGTACATGTGTGTTCTCTGAAAACATGTGGGCAGTCAGAGCGATGCTTGTTTGTTTACTTTTCATGAAGGTTTCTGAGTATCTGGGGTTTCCGAGCAAACGTATTCTTCATAATTTATTTTTTCTTTTTTCATTTATTTCTTTATTTACATGTATTTTTTACTGTGGTTCTGCAATATTTATTTGTACTGTATACCCTTTTTATTGATGTCAGTTTACACACCCCTGTTGTCTAAGTTTTAAAGCTTGTTACTTTTGCCTACAAATGGGAAATTATTCTCAATGTTTATGTAATATTATTATTTCTAGTAGCAGTAGTTTTGTGAATTTTGTTTAACAAAAATAATTTGTCACTGTGCGTTTACATTTTTGATCTGTTCTCTGACTTTATGTCTGTAGTTTACAAATTCTCACCGTTAAATAAAAGTAGTCTTTAGACTTTCACTTACTACATAACAAAAAGGGTTGGCTGTGGTCAGGGTTAGAATTGCATAGTCTAGAGATGTAGCCAGTCTTATAATGTTTCATCTTGCTTTAGCCACCTCGCAGTTGACTTAATAACAGTATACAGTGTACATTATTTAGTACATGTACAGTAAGTGTGACATTTCCACCTTTACTTTTGTATTGACTGTCTTTTGTATGATTTATACTCACTTGGCACAATAAATACACATGTTTGCATCCCACTACTACTGTTTTTCTTTAGACAGTAGATACAAAGCCCCTGTGATGGAATGGATTCTGTGTTTATGTGCAGAATTAATACTATCCGTGTACCCCCTGTCATGTTTTCAAAGACTATGAAATGCAGGATTATTCCCTTCTTCTTCTAGATATCTCATTTATTATCTACCAGAGATGTGTTTGCTGCCATCTTTTTTTGTTTTCCCAATCCATTATTTAACCACAACGAGTGGTGACAGCAGGCATGATACACTTGGGGGCAGTAAACACTAAGTAACTGATGTGCTCTCTAACTTGAACCGTCACATATCATGACACCCACTGCAACACTGATCATTTACGTCAGTGATACTCAACTTGCGGCTCATGGGCCAAATCTGGTCCGCGATAGGGTGCTGGGTGGCCCGCCGACCATTTTCTAATTCACAATGAAAATAAATTGTTTCACACTGAGAATTGTTTTGTATGTTTATACAAATTAGTAAATGTTCAATAATGTCCAAGCTGTTACTTTGGAGTAGTGAAGTTGCATATTAGCCTATCAGCGAACTGTGCAGTGCGCAGAAGCGGTGACACTTGGTTTCAAGAAGTTCAAGTAGACCTGACCTGCTCGGGGGACGCGAGTGAAAGAAAGACAGAAAGACACGACTTTCACCCAGGAGACAGCTGTTCGTGTCCCATGTGAAAACGTTAACCACATGTTAGAAAGGCTTTCTGGCAGAAAGGCCTGAGGCTTATTAATGTCTGTTTATTAACTGGCCCCTGGCCTCGTGTCATCTTGCAAATGTGGCCCTCGGGCAAAGCAAGTTGATCCCTGATTTACATATACCTGTACAGGTATTGGACGAGACAATGTAAACACTACAGATAGAGCCATGTATTCGAATTAAGTTAACTTTATCAAACATGGATACCAATATGAGTGCCATACATTTGAGTGCCAGTTTGCAGCTTTTGTCAACCCCTTATACTGTATGTCTGTCATTCAGTATTTGACAGTACTTGACATTATGACTTTGGGAATGGCTGATTTGGCCTCTTAAGAGCCCTGCGAGTTGCCTCATGTTACACCTCTCAAAATTGAACAATATGGCCCACCAATGTTGCACATTTGCAACTGTGATTAAGGTAAGGGTTTCATTACTTCTTAGTTGTTTTTGGATGAGGCGCTAATATTACGTTGTATAACCGCTGTAATTCTCCAACATGCCAGTACATGTCTATGTGCCTAGTTGAACTGCTATCATTTTGTTCAGAGTGATCCAGAGGTTTTAGGTGTGAGTTCTCTGTGTTAAATAATAAGACATTATTACAAAAAACTGACACAGCATGGTGCCAACAGTCACTGAAGAAAAGGAACATATATCCAACAGTGTCTCCATGTAGTCCTGCCTGCAGCTGCCCTGCTAAGTCTGCACAACACAGGAGAACAGATTTAGACATGTTTTTAAGGGCATAGGGCAAAAGGACGGCATGCAAAGGCCTGCTGCTCTCTGGACTGTGCCAAAAGTTCCTCTTTCTTGGAAGAGAACAAACAAGTCTGTAACTTTCCTGATTAAAGCCTTTGTGATTTAAACACTGCGACACTGTGTATTTTCAGTGTGTGGATATTCATGAATGACACTATTCATGAGTCTAACAAAGAAACCTACATATAGGATTCATCTCATTTATCTGTATGTCTTATATCATTATATCATATAATATCATTGCACGTAATATTTCTGATATTAACACTGAATTCAAAGAATCAATCGAGAATCAACACTCTGCAGCTTCCAGCTTATTGTTTGCTTAACGTATATAACGTCGAGTCCTTACAGCCCGAATAAGCCCCCACTGTCAGCAAACAAGTCACACAAGCCAACTGTCACAACCACTGCACAGGAGTCAGTTTAGGAAAGCGTGGGGCATCCTGGGGGCCTAGCAGTTAAGGTGCCGGCCATGTACTGGTCCGGCCAGACAGACAAACAGCAGGGTGAGCAGGCTGTGGTTGGCATGAGCTAGGATTTTATAGCATCCTTTGGGCTTTGTACAGGCAGTTGTGAATTTTAGTATCCTGACTAAAATCCTTTAAGAAAAAGAAAGTGGCTGATGAAAACCAGCCACACAAATGTAAGATTTATGCTTTATTAAGTATTCTCAGACATTGTGTTTCATTTTTAAATGAGAAAAAGCTTCAAACATGAAGACTGATGTGTGTGTCTTGGATAGCATCTGAAACTGTTTCCCACACAGCAAGATGAAACTAAGCTAACAACTAGCAAGCTAAAGATGTGAAGAATGACCTGAAGAATGAATTATGGAGATATTAACCAGTTAAGAAATGTGAGGCATTCACAGTTATTATGTGCTTTATGTAATTTAATTCATTTTAAATTTGGCAAATGTTATTCACATGACAATTTTAAGCATTAAAGAAGTTAGAGATTTCACAGATCTCACTTGCTGTGCAGCAGTTTCAACTTTGCTCCGCCCCCTTGATGACGCCACACCAATTTTGGGTGATTGATTTTCTTTTCTTTCTGATTTTAGGATGTAGATCAATACAATAATGACTTTTGTTATTATTATTATTATTTTTTTTTACTATTTATTCATTTTCCTAATAATCTGGAGTGAGTATGTAGGCTCCTTTATTTCTGTCTCATGTCTGTTAAATTTCCAATTTAACCTTCAAATAACACCACTGATTTTTCTATGTACAGTCTACAGTCATGACGTTACATCTAGACACATGTTGTGAGTAATCTTACCAAAACGATTATTTCCTGGTTAACTGACTGAAGTTTGTGCTTGCTTTGAGAAAGTCGCCCATTGTGCTCTTAAAGAGACAGAGCGGATCTCGGCCCTGTGCACAGCTGCAGGGAGGGTGTGTACCGCTTTAAAACCCCGCATGTCAGTTAGCTGTGGTGAAAGTGGGCCGTGTGAGTTTGGGCTGCTCCGAGCTCTTAGCATTTTCTACACCGCTGTCGACCTTTGGATCTCGGGGCCCGGGGCGGGTAGGCAGCTCCACGGTCCACGGTGGCAATTGGCTGCGCTCTTCTCCTGCGTCTACAGCTGCTTGCTATTGCGCCGCACATCTTGGCTTGAAACACAGCAGACAGTGCACTCACTCACGCACACACACACTAAGTATTTTACATGCATACACGCACGTCATGTGGCGTGAGTGTGCGCGATGCTGCTCGAGCCCAAAGTCCCCCGGTCCGTGGCTCAATCTCTTATCGAAATGTTTGAAGATTAACGAGGTTACCCGTGTCCTGTAGACCACAAGCTACTGCCAGCTGCAGCCTGCAGGCCAGGAAGCCGACGGAGGAGGGGGGGCAGCGTGTCGAGGCGGACTGGGAGGAAGGAAACACCGCTAAGGCTGCATCTGACGACTACTGCAGAGCACGGAACCATGACCGAGAAACGGATGTCCCGGTGGTATTTCGGTGGGCTGGCGTCCTGCGGGGCCGCCTGCTGCACGCATCCTCTGGATCTCGTCAAGGTGAGAGGGGTTGTAGGGAACAGTCGGTGTGAAACCCACCGCAGGGGTGCAGAGGAGTGCAGGCCTGAACACCAGGCAACAGCTGTTTCCAGCAGTGGTCATAGAGGACAGGCGAGACTGCTGTTATTTACCTCCCGACGACTTTCCGTAGCTGCAGTGGACTTTTAGTGCCCTTGCCATACTCTGAGGGATCACATGACTCCCAGGGCATAGCTGTAAGGCGGGTAAGGATGTTCAAGGCAGTTAAAATATAGGGCACAGGTTTTGGCAAGTGACAGCTGTTAATCATTTGTGCAAAGTAATAGGAAGTAAAAGTTAAAGTACACAGAATGTCTCAATGTAGCATTGGTTTTACATGTAGTAGTCGGTGTTTTAGTGACATGAATATAATATGGTGGTCATTCATAAGATCACACTGACCAGAGGGAAGATGTGTGTTTCCCCTCCATAAGCAGCCTGTCATCGCCTGGCAGCAGGTGTGTGTGTGTGTGTGTGTGTGTGTGTGTGTGTGTGTGTGTGTGTGTCGCAGTTGTGGTCATGCATGTTCATTCTTGTGAATAGTTGCCTTGCTGCACATGGAAGTAAACAGCACATCCTCTGCCCAATGCCAAAATCCTTAATCGCTTTACTTGTACCCCTCCTTTGGTTGCGTTGAAGACAGCAGCACATGACTCTGATAACACTAACTGGTCCTCAGGAAGTCATGTGGTGTGTGATTATGTGGACAAGGCCGGTAATCACCACATTGCAGTAGAAAACTGTCCTCTGGAGTGCTTCATTTCTGCTCTAACGTGCTGGTTGGCCATATGCAATTATAGTGGTAGAGGACTGAAGTTGCTCCAATGTTCATGAAGTCCTTTTTCATTTTGTTGACCCGTGTGACCCCATTACCTACTTGTAGTATTGAAAACAACCTCTAGAACTGATAGAACTGACCCGTTTTTGCACAAGACTTTCATCAAACGACATTTGCAAACTATGAAAAAGGGGGAAAAAAACAACAATCACATATACAGCACAGGTTACAAAAGTGCTTTTATCTATATATACTTGTTAGCATCCTGAATAAACCAGTGTTAATATCTGTGCAGTATGGACAGTGTGATGTGGCTGAAATCATTATCACAATATTAACAAGGATGGTTTTACGATAAATATCACAAACGTATGAAAAAAATCTCGTAGAAAATAATAAAACTGATGTTCAGAGCAATTATCGGTGCTCCACTGTCACGTATTACATGAGACCAAGCTTTTCATATGTTTAAAACAAAAACTTCTGTAACTAATTTTGTTAATTTTTAATGACAGCTTGCATAGAATCATTCATTTGGGCAACAGAGATTTGTAAAATGATGCCGTGGTGGGGTTTAATCATCACCAGATGATTCTACTGAAAGGTGATGAACAATAATATGAATGTATCAACCAGATACATGCAGCCTAAATACCACATTTGTTTTTTTACCCTTGTGTAATATAACTTTGGATGATCCAAAATGCATCAGTTGAGTAAAGTTACTGTGATTCCCATGAAAGCAACCCACTGTAGAATGACATGAAACAACTAGCACACAGTTTACCTTTTAAGCTGAGCTGCTCCTGATGATGATGATGATGATGATGATCCATAGATCCTTCCTCATTCATGAAGCATTTTTCAAACATTGGCAGATGGTGACTTTGAAGCAACAGCTTCCAAAGCTTAAAAAGTGAATGGCTTCATGATGCTGCACACTTACCACATCGCTGTTCAAGCGAACAGCCTTAGATGCTCTAAATCTAGAAGGACTGGAGTGTAATTTAGAGGAGAGAATATATGAATGTGGTTTTCAGCAGGGAAGCAGGGCTTGACCAAACACACACATCACATGGCTAAGATTGCCTAGTCATTTCCTCTTTTGTGTTAACCCAGACATCCATTACACCACCAGATAAGCTGCTCTATTGTTGACCTGAACTGATACAGCAGTGAACAAGATTTGTCTGACCTCACCTAAAAAGGCAACACTTCAACTCATCTGGGTGTAATATTTCACCAGTGTGTGTGCGTGCACCTGCACATTAGCTTGCATGTGGCTCAATACGACATTGTCTTAACACATTTTTACACGTTTTGGTTCCCATTATTAGAGCTTTAAGGGAAATACCAGAGTTACAGCAGAGTTGCCCTCAATTCTGTCCACATCCAGATTAAAGTCCCTAAAATTATTGTAAAAATCTTTTTTTTTCCTCAGTGTGAAACCTGACTCAGAAATAGATTGTGCCCAGTTATCAAAAACAATGTTAGAAGAGTGACATTTGTGAGATTTTAGTGCTAGTTTCCTGTCTTTTGGATGGTCCATCACTGAAATATGTCAACAACTTTTGTACAGACATCACGTTCCCCAGAGGATGAATCCTAATGTCTGGGTGATCCCCTGAATTTACATCTGGTACCACCCAGAGGTCAAAGTTTTCAGTCCATCCAGTTACATATTTCAACATCTACTGACTGGATTAGCACAAAATTTGGTCCTCCTTTGCATGAATTATAATAACTTTGGTGATCCCTTAACTTTTCATCTAGCGCCATCATCAGGTCAGTATTTTAATTTGTCAAACACATTGCTTCATGACCAAACACCTGCAAAACTAATAACATCCCCATCAGCCTCAGTTGTATTTAGTGTTTAGTGCTAATTAGCAAGTGTTAGCATGCTAACATGCTGAACTAACTGGATGAACATGGTAAACATTACACCTGCTAAAAATCTGCATGTTAGCACGCTAATGTTAGCATTCAGCTCAAAGCACAACTGTGCCTACATAGAAGCCCACAGAGCTGCTAGCATGATAGTTTTCATTTTGACAGAACTGTGTACACTGAAATCACAGGACAGACATTTTGAGAGAAAATTTGTCAGAAAAATATGAAGTTAAGACAATTTTCTAGTCCGCGCATCATTTGGACTAAATGTGTAACTTGGCTGTCTGACTTGGTTTCTGCGGAAACCAGTGTGTAGGTGTAGACCGACAGGGTCAATCTTGCCAGTGATTGAACAGATGGAACAAAAACTTGACAAAATGACTGAAAGAATGATGAGCATCCCTTTAGTAAAGGCTGGTGATGAGGCAGGAAAAACATTGTTTTGAAGGGCTTAGTGGCCTTCAAACTCAAATACTGATTAGAACAGAGGACAAAGGTCACATTGTAGAGTTGCTGACCTCCTCTGACAAGGACAACACACACACACACACACACACACACACACACACACACACACACACACACACACACACACACACATTAACAGGGGTTAAGACATGTAGAAAATGTGTGTATGGTAATTATAAACATTCCTCCACCGATTTGACACATGAAGGTCAGTTTACTCATCATGGTTTGTTCAACTCTGTGGACACAGTTGTATGATATCCTCTGTGATTATTTTTTAAGAGAAAGTCTGTGTTACATACTGGATGTGTGGAGTTTGAAAGGCAGCAGGGGTCTAATTAAAGATGGTATTGAGTTACATTGTGGGAAGTGTAGGATCCACTGTTTATGGAACATTAATGAAAGTGCAGTACTAAATCAGTGGAGTACCCCTTTTAGCCCTTTGACACATTTAGTTGGCTAAATATGTGAGCTGGTGTCTGCGTTACCCCACAAGAAGGAACAAAAACGAAGCTGCTATGTTAGCCCCAACAGGAGCACGCATCGTCTGCGTCTGCAGGTTTGTTTTCTTTATTATGTCACTGCAGTGCCTAACTTGATATTGAAAATGATATCAATGCTACTACATGACTGTTGTTCCAGGTGCACCTGCAGACACAGCAGGAGGTGAAGATGAGGATGGTGGGGATGGCTGTTCATGTGGTGAAGAGTGACGGGGTGCTGGCTCTTTACAACGGCCTTTCTGCCTCCCTTTGTAGACAGGTATGTGTGTCTGTAGCCTGTGTGTGTTTCTGTGTTCGTTAGTTTGTCATTTGATTTTCTATTTAACCAGCTAAGTCCCATTGAGGACAACAGATAAAACTATATTGAAACAGATGATAATACTAAAATAAGGCTAAAGGTGGACAGACGCAAGAATGGAGTCAATTACCATAGAGACTTCTTCTACCGGAGATATCAGACTCATTCGTTTTAATTTTTAGTTTGAAGGGTTTCATCCACACTGAAACAGCATATTGTTCTTAGTTTGACCACATTAATGTTAATAGACGTCCCATCTTTTTTGTTAAATGGGTTTGCTGATGGCTCTCTGCAGTCAGCAGTCTGTGTGTAGATCCTTAACTAAGACCAGGGTACGTTCATTCTCTTGTAGTCAAACACACTGAATAGAAATATGATCATCTCATACACTCATGTATGATGTTAGTATCCTTTTTCATAACCTACAGGGTGATTGTATAGATTAGAAAGAGGTAGACACTGACTGGTATAGATATTGATGATAATAATAATATATAGGATGGTTTTATAAAGTGTAGGAGGATAGCAGTGTGTACCGGTCTGTAAATGTTGCAGGAGATTCAACATGACTGGAAACTTTTTTTGATATTCGATTGGTTGTTGCCAGAGGCTCCTCCTAGTGGCTAAAAAAGAAAAGTTAAATAGTGGGGAGATAGGATACAGCCCTCTGCTAGACTCATTCTTTTTATTTCTTCTCTCCCCTCTCAGATGTCCTATTCCCTCACCAGATTTGCCATCTATGAGACAGTGAGGGACATGATGGGCAGCACAAGCCAGGGCCCCATGCCCTTTTACCAGAAGGTCCTGCTGGGAGCCTTCGGAGGTGGGAACACACACACACACACACACACACACATTCTGCTCCTCTTCTCCCCTCTCCCTCTCGCTCACACACACATGTCCATGTGCAGTATCACCCATACAGGATTTGTCTGCCAACAGGTTTCACTGGTGGGTTTGTTGGCACGCCGGCAGACATGGTGAACGTCAGGTAACATGCCATGACAATTCAAATTCTCATCAGCATATACACAATGTATTTATTCTAAACAAGCAAACCGCCTGTGGTTGGTTTTCCTGCCCTGGCGTGAGCATAGCAAGTAGTGGATTCAAAAGATCTGAACTATTGCTTCTAGGATGCAGAATGACATGAAACTGCCACCAGAACTGAGGAGAAAGTGAGTGTTGTAACTTACTCAGCTAAAAGTTTTCAGTTTAGATGTTCTAAATCTAAATAGTTTAACCCTGAATGTTTTGGGTCTTGTTTTCAGCTACAAACATGCCATCGATGGGCTCTTCAGAGTCTTCAGAGAAGGTAAATCCCAGGCAGAGTATCGTTCAGTGTGGAACTTCATGTAAAGCGCAGGGTGGCATCATGTCTGACCTCTGACCTGTGTCCTGTCCCACAGAGGGTGTGAGGAGACTGTTCTCAGGAGCCACCATGGCCTCCAGCAGAGGAGCGATGGTCACTGTGGGACAGGCAAGTCGCAGTACTAGGTTATAAGCTGATTTATGATCAGGGACTTTTCAGGAATATTGTTTTGGCATCACAGGTCTAAAATGTGTATATCTTAAACAGTCCTTTTAAATGGCTGCAGGTATTGGAGAGACCAAAGGGATTCTCAGGCCAGTGAAGAGCAACGTCTTTCTTCATTTTTATACTGTACTATCCACTAATCCATCTTACACAACAAGTGCAACAGAACCATTAGTCTCATCTGCTTCAATATTCATCACTAGACCTTTAAGACACATGACTGCAGAAACAGGATCTGGAGAGTGACACTACCAAAGTACACGATGTGAAAAAGATGTTGACTTATATTTTATTATATCACTTATGGTGACAAACTGTTTTGATACAACAGTAAAACAAAAAATGTACTGTTGAATGTCTCCTGATTGATCCGTGTGTTTATAGGTGTTTTTTCTTAAACAGAGGTCTTAATTCAAAATATTTCTTACCACCCAATATGCTAAATAATCCAGTCAGTTTATCTTTGTATTGTTAAAAAGGAAAATCCTTAAATTTGACACTGGCAGGTGGATATTTGTGCTATGTTTTTGACTTATTGCATTGCTTTTTGCTGAATACATAAAGGCCAGTTATGTACTTGACCAATGTCATGTGACTGCCAACTGCACAAATTATATTAAAAAGCGGATTTCTCGGCTTCCAGAAGACCTCTGAGCCACGTTTCACAACCTATGAAAGCAGTGAGGGATTGTGGGTACTGGAGTTTTTGTTGGTCATTATGATAGGGGTGGCACACAGTGAGGTAATTTTATGAGGCCAGTCGTACTGGCATGATTTTCTGAGGCTCATTACACAGTTTTCTGGAAGTCAAGCTGGGTTGAGAATCAAAGATTGGGGCTTCAGTCAGCTTTATGTAGTGAAGAGATAGTAAAGACATCAACACAGATTATTCGTTAAAATGTCACATCTCCCTTTTATTTTTCCCACCTTTTAGTTGGCGTGTTATGACCAGGCCAAGCAGCTCGTGTTGGGAACAGGCATGATGGGAGATAACATGCTCACACACTTTCTTTCCAGCTTCATTGCTGTAAGTATTAGGTTTTATTTGTGTGCCCTGGAGGCCTGTTTGAGTCAGTGTACAGTTTACAGGGAACTGATGAACTGTTCCTCTGCAGGGAGGCTGTGCTACGTTCTTGTGTCAACCTCTGGATGTACTAAAGACGAGGCTGATGAGCTCAAAGGGAGAGTACACAGTGAGTGGACCTCTTTGTCTCTTCTAATCATTGCATCCCTCTGTTGGTGTGTATCCAACTTCTTCATTTCTCAGTGTTCATTCTAATCCAGTGTCCTTCTCTCTTTTTAGGGGGTGACACATTGCTTACGAGAAACTGCCAAGCTGGGTCCGCTGGCATTTTACAAGGTAAAGAAAGCATTCCTTGATACTCGACATTAACAGCACTGTGGCTATTTAGTGCTACTTTTAATCAGAGGATCTTGTGACAGGTACTTAAACTTCATCATATCAGTTATTTGGCTCACTGTCGGGATCATCACCCTCGTATGATTTGAGTCACACTGACCAGTTAAAGCTGTTTGCTGGCTGCAGCAAAGCAGTCCTCTGCCCTGGATAAAACCATTAAAAAAAACCCCAATGAATCTGACTGTAATTTCATACAAAATTTGAAAGTTCAAAAGAAACTGAGTGCTGTCTTCTTAAAATTTTAGAAAATATTTTAATAATAAATAAAATGGCAAAGCTGGACCAAATGCCCATTGACAATGGTGCAAAGGTGACATTTAACTACATAACTGAGGGGCACAACAGTAGCTAACTAGTAGTCAATAACAACCAAGGGCAATACATCTTACTAGAATACTATAAATATATCTTCTAGAACGTGCTCAAACATGCCATTGAATATCATAATTGTACGAAAGGTACAAAAAAAAATTGAGAGATGAATTCTGGTCCAGAGGTCGAAGCCTGTGAAGGTCTGTGATAGTTCATAATTTCGCGCCTGTCATACTTTAAGTACACACCTATTTGTCCTCATTGCCCTTTTAAGCTTATCTACAAGCATGGACACATATGTTTTCTTGTTGAACAAGCTACCAAACAAACACTGCTAATGTTGCAGACCAGGCTATATAGCAGCACTGTGAGCAATGTACCTGCAATTGTAAAATTTTGATGATTTAGATGCTAAATGGCATGATTCCTTTTCTTCAGCTCCACTGCTAACAGAAGACGGTGGCTTGTAAAGCAGTTACCAGTGCAAATTTGTTTACATTGTGCACAACTCCTCTACCAGCTCAGCTGTCAATCAACCACATATACACTCACTTATGCTAAAGAAGCATTTCTGGTGTAGCTCCAAATAACTTTCTTTCTTACTTTTAACAATGGAAAAAATATCAACAATAAATCTGTCAAATCACTTCAACATGATTTTTGACAGCAAACTTGTACTTGACATTAAAAGCATGCCGGTGCTATGTCAAGTATGATAAATGACCTGCATTTACAGTAGCGGGCAATCCATCTTAATGATAAAGTACCTGTTTCATGCTAAAGTACTTATTAGGCATAGTAGCTTTAAATTGACAGATGTAATCTAATGCCAACGTTTTGTTGCAGGGTCTCGTTCCCGCAGGGATCCGCTTGATTCCTCACACAGTACTCACCTTCATCTTCCTCGAACAGCTCAAGAAGTACTTCGGCATTCGCATCATCTCCTGAGCGCGCTCTGTGACCAGCCACTCTGCAACGCTGCCGCTCACAACACCCCATCATCGCTCTGCTCTTCGCATTTACAAGAAACGAGGGGAAGAATGGGAGCCACGTACAGTTTATTATGGGCTTGTGCATGTTTTCCTTCTCCTTTTGCTCTACCTCTTATCTCACGGCTAGAAGCGAAATGATTTTGATTATTAGCACCAACTTCTGGAATACTAGAATAAACTGATGAAGATGCTAAATATAAGTGCTAAGTACAAGGTACTGTAATTGGGTTATGAGCCTCAGCAGATGTTTAACGTAGTTGTCCAGTATAATTTCAGGTATGATTAGTTACGTGACAGGATGAATAGTATAGAGATTTAGTAATTCATCTGTCATGTTGACGATAGACTAAATGTTGACTAATTCCAGATCAGATTTTGTGATTTCTGTTTTAATCTCAGCAGTACTTAAGCCCAGTTCAGCAGTGGTGTACAGCACCTTCAGAGCCCACACCAGTGTTTAATGATTGTTGAACTTAAAAGGTTTGTGCCAGGAACATGTTTGCTATCAGTCCTCAATAACACTTTTTATGTGTCATATTAGGCAAATAAATAGTTTATGATTTAGTAGAAATACAAAGTGCAAACAAACACAGTGTAGCCTTGTCATGAGTGCCATTCTTTCCGATCTATGATATTTCCACAAAAGCCATTGCAAAAGCATGACTGAACAAGCTGTTATGTAATTGCATAGTGATCATTCCCAACAGCGGTGACCAAGTGTGATCCACCCTGAATTTAACAAGAGTCGATTATTTGTTTGCTTTTTCTTCACTAAATTAATGTTTTAGAACTGGAAATTAACGTACTAGCTGGTTAAAATGTCTTTTAGATTTGACCTGATTGTCCTTTACTTCATTCCGATCCTCTTGTCGTCACGTTTTGGAGAAGAGGACCAAGCTTGTTCGTCTCGTGTTTTTTAAGTAAGATGGGAGTTTGTGGGGAAACTGTGAAGCGGGGAGAGCAGACTGTTGAAATCCTGATGAAGCTACATTTGGCAGTGCGTCTTTTTTAGTTTTCCCAGTGGACTTCTGTATGACCACTTGATCTCTGAAAGGTCTTACTGTTTGAATAGAGATGCCTGTTGAGAACTGCTGTACTGTACAAGTGTACATGTAGCATTTCCATCTGTTTAGCTGAATGCGTGTCTGACTTTGACTCAGGATGCTACTCTGTTTTATAAGGCACTTTATTAAAATCCCAGGACTCCTACCGACTAACCTGCTGCGTAGAAACACATGCTGCATACTAAAACATGTTCTAAAGAGTAAAAATGGAAATGTTTTCAGGTGTTTAGAATTCACATTGATGGCAGTCTGTAATGTTTTGTGACTCTTTGTAGTTATTATCCAATGATAAGTTTGACCTTGGTTGAGTGATACAATGCGTTCTCTGTGCTGTGCCTGCTCTGTTGACATGTCAAGTCATGTTGCCTTACAATATGTGTCCTCCGGGGGGCAGTATAGTAGCGTGGGAATGGTACTGATGTCAACAACCTGCCAACGATCCTGTCTTGAGCATCCTATTAAGCCTTGCACATTCATCCAAGGGCACGTTTATAGAAAGACAGCCACAGACTCCGAGCGACCCCAGATAACGACTGTGTATACCTGCATGTTCTTATGTTCAAGCGTTCTTCCACAATGTGAGGTACTGTAGATCAGCCATAGTAAGTTATGTTAACCCCAACTTTATTCATAAGCACACAAATGAAACTGGAATTACCCACAGATCTGGGTGTTTGTATTTTATAGATCACTAACTAATGATTTTGGAATTAAAATACTAATGTGAAAATATGAGTTTTTGTGCCGTTTGTCTACTTTATCATAAATCAGCTGCAGGGCAGTGTTCAATCCACGTCACCAAAACAAACAGGGTAGTATTTGTGTTTCTGCTTTCTGCTGCCTCAGGCTCATAGTACAATGATGCTGGCTGTGACTATGAATCAAGCGCCACCGTCGTCTGAACAGGGACATATTTTAAGGGTTGCTCTGCCAGTCTTTCACACCAGCCCACCGACCTAAGAGCAGAATTACGGCCTGCACCATGCGGCAGCACCATCTACAGTTAAGTGGTAATATTCAGCCGTCATGATGAATGGCGGCAGTGTGACTCTGTACCTCTGCATAGATGAACATTGCTGTCCATTCCTTTATTAATACCATCCATCACATGCACAGTACTGATGACTTTGACCGCTCACCTCGACGATCACATGTATGTGTGGGAATTTGTGAGCCTTGTGCCTCTGCATGCACAAGGCTCTGATTCTGGAGAATCGGGCTGCAGGCCTACTTATATACTTATTGTGAGGTTCTGCCAAATGTGCTTTGATTTCAGGTTGAACCATTGTCCTTTCAACCATGCTCATTAAGCATCAAGCAAATCAGGTTCTGTGTCTATAAATATCTGGAGTTTTCAGAGACAATAAGCTGATCATTACGAACACGTGCGTGCAAGAAGAAATAGAGATTCCATTTTTTTAACCATGATTTTGAGAGTATTCGGGGAAAAAGAAAACATGTACAGGTCAATCAATATTGTCAGCAACATTCAGAGACTCGGGGTGTAAAACAGTCCAGCTTCTGTGACGCATCGACTGCTGCAAAATGTTTTCCTAAAGTCAATTTCCTCATCACTGGAGGGCGACTGAGAACTGGAAATTCTTTTGTTCCTGCAGCTATTTTTCCTTTTAATGCACATTGACATTTCTTTATTTTAATTGGTATATAGTTCTGTTTATTCATCAACAGTGATTTGTATTCTTTTTAAGTACTTTTTGTTGAACTGCTGCTTTTTTATGTACGCAATTACCTGACAGAGACATTCCCCTATGGGATAACAAAATACCAAGTCAAATCATACAACATCAGAGAAATGGTGCAGGGGCTGTTGTTGTTAAATGGGAGTCAAGCACATGCACAGATGAATAGACTTTAGATTTCAGTATCTGTATAGAAGGTTAGAAAGAAATGCCTCTGACTGTTGAGTGTAATTAAGTTGTGTTAGGCGCAAAATATTTGACTTCATGATTTTTCCATTTGTATTCTCTGCTACATGTTGTGCCTGAAGGCACGTCACACCTCTAAATGCTTAAATTACTGTTCTTTAATGTCGTCCATCACCCTTTTACCAACAAGACACCGAGAACCGAGGACTGAAAATAAGGACTGTTAGGGCTCCAATTCAGTGGACCTTATAATGAAGGACCTTGTTACTGGAACAAACATTTGTTCCATCATGGCGTGAAAAGAAGCAACATTAATTAATGGGGACACAAGTTCAATGTCTCCTTAAGGTTTAGACTTCAGCTTTTTGTGTGAGTGGGTGTAAAAATGTGAAATGGAGAGCTGGTGAGAGCAGTTGTGAAAGTGTTTCTAAGGTTACTCGGCATCAACTGTTTCCAGTATGCTTCGCAGTCACTGGCTCATTCACATCTGTGTGTCTAGTAACGTGTCGTCAGATTCATGCAGGTGTACTGTGCGGACTTTATAACCTGACGCTTAATTACGCCGCTGATTCGCTCATGCCAACACTGTTTGCTGCCGCAGCTCCCTCCGCCACCCCAACCTCCATCATGTGGTATTTTTAGCTAATGTCAGTCGGTTGGTTGGTTGGTCAGTCCACCACTTTGGTCCTGCCTGAAATATCTCATATATCTCATTTTATACAGACATTCATGTTCCTCAGAGGTCCCCTGACCTTTCATCTAGTGCCATCATCGGGTCAAAATTTTTATTGGTCCAATACTTTGGTTTATAACCAAATACTTTTAAAACTAATGACATTCCCATCAGCCAGTCTGCAACTGGTGCTTAGTGCTAATTAGCAAATGTTAGCATGATGGTGAACACGGAAAATAGGCTACCTGCTGACATTAACATCTAGTACAGCCTCACAGAGTCACTAGCATTTAGGGGGATTAGTGTCTAAGTGTCTCTGAAGTAGAGATTTGGAATAAAGTAGGATAGAATAGTTGGTGGAGTGAGTATTGCCTAACCTTTTCAGGTAGCCAGAAACATAACTCCAAATGAATACTAATGTTGCTCCAGAGGTCTGCTGGATGTAAAAATATGCCACTGTTAACTGCTAACAATGAAGCCATAACAACGTTATAAGGCAGTATATTAGGCAGTGGGTTTGTCAGCTATAGTAGAGCATCTATGCCCACAAGTAGCCAAATCAACTTTAAATTTCACAGTTTAAGACATAAATAATAGATTAGTAACTTCCTTTAGCTCAGCTCTGTCAATTCTGTGGCTAATTTGTTTTCACTCAGAGATATGGTCTGCCTCAGCGAGAGCATTAGACTGTGAGCAGGAATAAGGAGGTGATTCCCCACTTCACTGGCCAGTATGTGATCCTAAAGGCCAGCTACAGTTCAGATCTGGGTGTGGTCGAGTGCTCAGAGAAAAGAGATTGTGGGCTTTGAGCTGAGGCTGATGGAGAAACAGCAGGAGCTGATATTAACTAAAAGGTCACGGGCAGAGTTTCTGTCTGTTGCTCAGCACATGGTAACTAAAGGTGACAGGCAAATATTTTACGTCGAATTTAAATTTTTGAATTTGTTACATGTCAGTGCTGGGTTCACAGCCTGTTGGCCAAAAAAAACCCCCCAAACAAAATCCGTTATTGCAAAGGGTTAGGAGAAAAGAAAACTGATAATGAGACACAAAGAGGTCACGACTAAAGACAAGAGAACAAATCAAATATAATGAAAAGGTCCGAGGTAAAGGAGGACCAGTGGGAGCAGTCTGCAACGACTATTCATCTCATTACCAAGAAATTCATGCATCCCTTGTGTCCACTGTATTGTCTATAACACTTTAAGTACAATGGACAACAGATAGTGGTCTTAATGTGGTCTCATTGAAACAATTCAGGATTAGCACTCTGCTAGCCCTGGGACCAAAGACTAAGTTTGAAACTGGAAAAAAAATGCTGGGGGTGTGAAGTTCACCAGACCACTGTAGCCCGCTCCTCATCTCTGCTTGAGGCTAGCGGCTCAAGGCCACATTAGCTGCTACTAGCATAGCACACGAGCTGCCAGGTTTTCACAAGGAAGAACAATGTGGGGGAAAAAGACAATATTTCTGGTTCTGCTGTGTCGATATTGATCTTTTGTTTTTCATCTTGAGTCCAACAATGTTATAGATCGGTGGAGTATTAGTTAGAATCAATTTACAGTATTTCAGTTCTTATCTTTTTGATTTATGACGGTTTCTTTTTTACTTCTTTTATTACATTGCCTTATTTAGTGTTTTAATGCATTATGTAAAGCACCTTTAATTGCCTTTGTGTATAGAATGTGCTACACATGTTTTTATTTTCAATGGTACTCTTGTTATAACATGGAGACAGTGGTTCGTGGAGAGAGAAGAGTTCAGTTCCTACTGTCACAAGGTCACGACTTCCCCTCCAAAGAGTGTGCAGGAGTAAGTGATCAATAGACTACATGACAGAGATGTTACGGCTCTTTGGCCAGATTTCATTTCACGTCAGTAAGAAGTCGCATGATACAAGTCGGTCCTCACAACAGTAGGCAGCACAGTAGCAAGCTCGCTGCCTCGCCAGCTAAAACACGGAGCACATGAACTGCAAGGATGCAGTTACAGCATCTACCTAAACAACCTAACTGACTGCAAACCACACAACAGGGTTTTTGCACATGTATTTTTATTTTATTAGGGAAGTAAACAGCATTAGCTAAAAGAATTGCTTTCTCCACTTTGGACTCTACTTTGTCAGAGCATTAAGACACCAATTTGAAAGGAGGACGTAAAAGTTAACAACAACTTATTTATTTATGTATCTATTTATTTTTTTGTTTGTTTGTTTAGAATTTAACCAGCTGCATTTCCATGTTTGTCCGCAGTGACTCTTCCCAGCACCTTCTATGCACTGTACAAATGGGATGAGTGAAGAACCTTGCTTTAATAACCTGTGTAAACAATACCAATCTCATCGGATGACAAGGGATCAATCTAACTCTGCCAGGCAGCCCACAGCGCACCAAGGAGGCATCATCTACAGTCTGTCAAATTTAAATATCAAAGAATGACGTCTTCACTGGAACACTTGAGAGAGAACGATGCATGTTAAAACCACTAATGTAAGTATACAGAATCTGCACCGCTCTGTGTATAAACAAATATATCTGCCACCGTTGTCAAATAAATAACAACAAATTGCAGCCCTCTACCTTTTTTTTTTTTAAATGTATTTCACAAACTTCAAGTGT
This sequence comes from Enoplosus armatus, assembly GCF_043641665.1. Taxonomy (NCBI): domain Eukaryota; kingdom Metazoa; phylum Chordata; class Actinopteri; order Centrarchiformes; family Enoplosidae; genus Enoplosus; species Enoplosus armatus. The sequence continues at coordinate 2,132,635 of NC_092181.1, read as the reverse complement.
GACTCTTGTTGCAGTGATTAGGAAGTCGGTGGATCAGAAAGGTATACATGTAGAGGAAGAAAACAAAATAACAGAAACAAACACAACTGGAATCGGGGCTGTATCAGAGGTATTTATTGTTGGAAAAGAGTATGAGAAATGCCAGAGTGCAGTGTGACCAGAGTAACCCAGAACACAGACTTCACCTCACACTTCATGACTTCACAACCAATAAGACCGATGCCTCTGCCAACATCAGTGTTATAAATTGGGTGAACAACAGGAAGAAAATTCTCTCCCTGACACACACACACATCACATTTCTGCTGGGAGGAAAACGTGAATGATCATAACTCTACTCTCAGATGTTTGCCGGTGTTGAGTGTGTGTTGTGTGTGTGTGCGGGCAGTGTTGTCGTTAATGTGTGGATCAGAATGAATTCCCCTCTAATCAGCGGGGTTACGATGAACATCAGGCTTTGTGGTTTATGACCTGGACGATAATCCCTCTTGACCCAGCCTCACACACTGATTGCTCTCCTGTCACCAAATCAAAAACAACTGCCAAAGGCTGAGGGACAAATGTGTCTCTGTGGTGTGTAATTACCTGTCTTCTCTTGTGTGACACATTTAAGTCAGTGTGTGTGTGTGTGTGTGTATGAGGGGGTTGGTGGTGAATTGGTGTGCTGTAGGTGTTAGGATTAGACGGATTGGGAGAAAAGACGAGAAAAGCAGCTCTACCTGTTATATATATGTGCACACATGTCTGCTGTTGTGTGGAAGGATTTCGAGGCCTGATCTATGAATGCAATCTGTTTAAGTTTAAGTGTAATTGAAGTGATGTGTGTCTGTGAAAGTTCCATCGATAACTTCATGACGTCGTTTCTCTGCTTTCCTTTCCCGTGCTCCTCTATTTCACTCACATTTTCTTTATCTCTACATTTTCTACTCTGCTCTATTTCTACTACTGTTGCTCACACAGGAAACAGCTACTACAACTGTATTTCTTAGAAATGTGAGGAGATGGGGAAAATAGATTCTCATTCATGTGTGTTTTGACTCAGATTCAGTTGCTTGACATTCAAGGCAAACAGAATTAATTGGAACTGTATTAAACTGCGTGACAAATAGCTTGAAACAATGGTTTAAAAACGTCAGTTATTTTCCCTGGAGGAGGCCTTTTTTCAAGCTTCACTCAGGAATATTTCTTTATATATCCAGAAAAGGGTTTTACAGATCACTGATGCTTTTGAATCTACACTCTGAATCATACTTTACTGTTGCTCGCCTGCTCACTCACTCCCGTCCCTGTGACAACATCCAGTGGCATAGCACGTTAATCTGGGCCCCCACTCCTTTTGCTACATGCATTGTCACACACGAATAACTATAAACACATGCATCTGTTGTGGTCGTTCAGTAAGGAAGGGTTCACTTGCATATCCCTCCATAACCAAGTGCCCTGCCACTGCACTCACCTTCTCCACTAAAGAAATAAAATATCTTATTTCATTTATTATCAGCTTGCACTTATATTTATGAACCCGACTGCAGTCCTCTACTTCATGGCCACTGCGCAGGAAGAGTTGGACATGCTTTGCTCGAGGTCACCTCACCCATACTTGTTTATTTAGTAACTTTATTAAATCAGATAATCTACTAAAGATGTCTTTTTCAAGAGAGACCTGAGAACAAGAGACCACACAGCCAGCATGCGAGAGCAGCACGTCTGAAGCCAGATAACCAACGATTGGATTATTGAAAACAATTGCAAGAGTCATAAAGAAAAATCAAGTAGTAAAACTTCTAGGTGAATGAAAGAATGTAGTTTAAGGGCAGTTTGCAGTTCACTCCATTTAAAAGATGCATAGTACCCGAGACTCGCTCTTCCAAGATGAATACGTCTATATGAGATATGCAAGTAGTTAATGGATTGTGTACTGTCATAACAAGAATAAAAGAAAGACCACTGACCTCCACATTCATATCTATGAGATGTTTTTCCCCGTAAGAAACAATATCTGTTCACCGCTGAACTATTAGACAAAAAGACATCCACACAGCCAGGAGGAAGCATCACTGTAATTAATCATCTTTGTTTGTGAAGCCAAACTGAACTGCAATTCAAGATTTCCACCTGTGGACTGTGGAGCACAGCGAGGTTATCAAGATTGATCAGAATTTATGAATCTGTAGGGGCCAAAAAAAAACAATCTCATATTTATTGGCATCAAGTTGGACAAGGTTTGGTTTGGTGGAGATCAACGGTGCCGAGAAAGAAGTGACATCATTCTGAGGCTGATGATGAGCACTGGGGCGGATCTAATGTTTTCTGTTTTTCTGGTGTAATGGGCCAAAATTCCTTCACAGTGTGAAGTCGTTGTCACTGGTTGGAGGGTAATGATGGAGTTACTGCGATGCCCAGTCACATTCTAGTTTCATTAACGGTTTTGGAAGAATCATAGATGTAACTTACTGTCTATCTTGTTTTTGTGTTCATAATCGCTAAACTTTCATAAAATGTAATAGAAACCACATGAAATACAATTTTAAAGCTAAAAGTTCTTCTCAGCTCTAGATCTTTTATTTTAAGCTTTCATTGTTTTGGTTTTATGGAACTTTTTCACATTTGCAGCAGGCAGCTGTTGAACATTTTAGCAGCTAAAAAACAGATATTTGTGGGACCAAACCAGAGCCTATATTTACATTCAACGTCTGCTGGATGTGTAAACAGACCACTGCTCGTCAGAGTACGTCCACTAGAAGCTTTTTGCCATTTCTTTTTAAGAAAAAGTAGAGCGACTAAGATTTGCAGGGAATTAAGATCACAGACAACCTCTGCAATTATTACAAATTACTAGAGGTCCCTAATACTAGTCACATGCGAATAGGGTTTAAGATAAGTTTCTTTTTTCTTTTTTAACACACACACACTCACACACACACACACGCACACACACACACACACACACACACACACACACACACACGCATTCACAGAGTAAGTGAGACACAAAATTGATGTTTTGCTTTTAAGGGAAATTAAAGATAAATGAATCAAATGGAGCAGATGGTAACAAACAGTCTTATTACTATGAAGATGTGCAGTTGCCATCTGCACAATATTTACAAATCAATTGCTCTGATACATCTTTATTAACTCAAAACATTAGTGCCAACTTCAGTGACGTGTGATCGCAGCTGTCCGTCTATTCACAGCAGGATTAAAGAATTGCTGTCTGTGACACCCTGTCACTTTAATGAATAAGTAACAATTGATGGAAATGTTAGGCGAAAGAATGTAAAACTTTTATTCATGGTTGAAGTTGTCACAAGAATTAAAATGGGCGGCTGTGCGTGTGCAGTTTAACCCACTTGTTACTAAGATGGCAGCTCTGATGTCAGTGGGCCTTTTTTTTGTCCTCATTCAGGCTCAAAAAGTACATCAATAATATAATATATTTCTTAAATATTGGCTATATGATGATGTATTGCATGATATCCTTTTCTAACATGTAAAATATTTAGACTGTGTGTGTGTGAGAGAGAGAGAGATGCCTATATTAATTATTTGTTCATTTAACAACAAACTGGAAAATGATGAAGGACATGTGAATGTTGCTGGTGTGTTTCCACGCCATACTCAACTGTATGTGATCGAGGATCGTCCTTTAAAGGCTCTGCTCTGTGTTAAACACAGATGAGGCTGCAACACCTCAAGTTCAGAGGTCACTCTGATATTGAATTGCATTTTTCATAAAGACCACTTGCAATATGAGAGAGAGAGGGGAGACAGATGAGATGAGATGAGAGTGAGGTAGAAAGACAATAATGCCTAGCACCGAGACCATTCAGTATCTGACCTGAGATCAGATTTCATCTGAGAATGCTGAGCCAGGCCTCAGATTAATGGATTCTCATTTACATCTCCAGGTCCCGGCAAAAATAAGATTCAGAGATTCATCTGACAAAATCCTGAAGCTTTTTGTGATTCTCATTCAAAGGCTGTGGCAGTCATGACGGCCTTGTCAGCATAAGGTCCTGCTATATGCAAAGAAGCCTCACTAGTCACACGCTTTTCAGAATGATGATTAGGTGCTACAGCTACTAAAACCATATCTTATGTTATTTTGACACAAGTTTCACCCTCTTCAAGCCTGATCAGGGTTGATTAGGGTCTCCCCAGACATAAAAAAAGTCCTAAAAAGAAAAGTCTGGATTTTCACAAACACTTTCATTCCAGTTACATTATGCAGAAACAACATTAGACACGTGTTCACAGCAGTGACCGAGCAAGCAACTTGAGCTGTCAGATGCTCACGCGGGTTTTAAATGAATCCCCATGTTTAACACTGGTATTAAGCCACTTATTTGGAGGTGAAAACAAAGGTGAACACAACCAAAATGTGCATTATAATCACGTTTTGCATCGTAAACCTGTGTGTTTTAACAACCACAGCGCCCCCCCCCAGAAAGTTTCCATAGGGGTGGCCAGATGGGGCCAATGAAAATGTTGGTGTGGCACATACACGGGCGCCTAGTTATAGTTAAAAGTGGGGGTGCAAAATTTGTGACAGGCAAGGGGTATGGCATGAAAAATGTCATTTAATTAACACCTGAAAGTGCCATTTCCTGTTATATAGAGCTTTCAATCATGACCAGTAAAGCTGCTCTTTCACTATAAAGCTCAGTATATATTGCTCTATATATTAAAATATTAGTTTTTCAATGTGTTCTTTACTTCTGTACAGTGAGTGACGTATAAAATGTTATCTCAGAGTGAACATAATATATATTTCATGGTTTGTCAAGACAAATTGCGAAGCTACCTAACTCATCTGGGCATGTTCAGAATCAAAACCACATACATTTCACTTTCCAATCCACAAAAAAACTTTTACAGCATATAAGAAATATGTGTTTTTATGGACACGTAGTTAATATGTCATAACTCTAGAAACACAGGATAAAGGATGTCATATGTTGACGGTCTTTTCAGCATGAATTTAATCCATAAAGATAAACTGTAGGTAACTGCATCACCTTACAAACTTTACACTTTGGATTTTGGCGCCTCAACTTGCTACCAGCCTCCGTTGGTTAGCTGCGCTATTTCAGTGGATGAATACTGTCGGACTGAGTGAATTAAACACTGACCCATAACACTGTTAATTCACCATCTATCATGTGTGTGTGTGTGAGACGGTATTTGAGGAGTTTTTTCAGACGTTACCAAAGTAATTACACGGTTTGCTGCTTCCTGTTTGGTGCTGTAGAGAGCTCACCTGCCTTCTGATCATGTTAAACATGTTTGATTTTATTGGAACGTCAAGATGAGAAAAAGAAAGCTTAACTAAAAACCTTAATTAAACTTAATTTCATTTTTGTACTGTGAGAGCATCCAATGATACTGAGGCATGCATCCAGTATGAAAGGCATGGGATTATATTCAAAGAACAGATAACAAACAGGGTCTCCAGTATCGTTTCCCTCTTGAGTCTCATTGCTTTATCAGCATGTGGGCTTTCTGACACAGCCCTCACTTTGCTTTCATGCTTCAGCGGTCTCTTCAGCCCACAGGCTACTATCTGACTTGATACTGTCGTACGACATGGGGAAATTGTTTTGGAAATTAAACCAAAAATATGTTCCTTGCTTAGGCTATATAGTCTTTTAAAAAATATATTTTTTTTATGAAGATGAAAGGCAGAAAATCAGGCAAAAATACCGGAATGTGTCCTGAAGGTGCAGTGGAAAAGGGGTAAGTTTGATTTCCTGTTAGTACAAAGCAACATTTCTTGTACTCTAACTGGCAAAATAGAGCTGCTTAATGGACATTTTGACTTGTCATAGAAGGAAAAGCACAAGTGTAACTGATATCACTAACAATGGCTTTGTTAAGTTGACTGAACACCTACACAACACCTGTAGAAGGTGCAAAGGTGCATCCTTTATGTTAAATTAAGGTCAAACAAAACAAATCCCTAAACATTGACTGACATGTTGACCTTGGCGAGAAACAAGCAGAGGAATCGTGTCCTCTGACATGACTTTTATTGCACATCAAGCACAAAGAAAAGGCAAAAGAAAGTTAAGCTGAATGATGATTAATTATTTCTTTTTACATTGGCAGTCAACTCTTTTCAACCTTCATGGTCCCCGAAGCTCTTTACAGCCTTTAAAGACCCATTCACTCACACATTCACACACTGATGGCGACCGAGCTGCCACGCATGGTGCTGGTCTCCATCAGGCGTCTGACTGACTGCAGCAATGATGCCACCATGGATCTTCACACAACATTAAGGCACTCGTCAAATCTTCCACGTTCGTGTCTTCATGTTACTGGTGCTACTGGTTTACTCTGCCAGTTACCTGCTGCTGACTGCAGCCCACACCTGCCTGAGAGTTACCTTTCAATGACCCCTTGCTCTTGCTCTGCATCTTTTCCTCATACAGACTCTATAGTGTCCTTTGTCACCTTGGAACAAACCATTTATTTTTTTTACACGCCAAGAAATATCCAAAATGAAAGCCCACACTACTATCAGCTCCTCTGGGCAGTGAGGACACTGCCTACCATGAGACAGAGAGGAAAAGTATTCAATGACTGATGGAGCTCCAGCCGGGCACCGACCTGGATAAACTCACCGCACTTAGAAATAACTGTGCCCAAATTAGAAAGAATACATTTCAAAATAAAAGCATAAAAGCGCGACAGACAATCGGATGTTTTGATTCCTCCAGGGCTGTTCAGGAGCTAAGAACGATGCGGGTGGTTGAGAGGTCAACTTCCTTAATTAAAGACCAATTCCACAGGTGAGCTGCACTTTTCCTACCTTCAGATCCTCTGGCTTCAGATACGACATGTATCACATCATGCTTCAAGCTTTGGAACAAATTAAACTCTGCCTCGTCCCTCCAAGGTTCAACACAGAGCACATTGACTGTACATATATGGCCCTCTACAGATCTATTCATGTGCATTGTTACACTACTTTCAGGCTAGGTTTCAATTGCAATTCACATATTTTATTTTACTCCAAACAATGATTCATACTTCCATAATATGACCATCTTTGGTTACATTCAAAGTGAAGTCAATTCTATTTACATGGCCCAAATGTCAACGTTCAATGCAACTGCCTGATTTCCCCACAGGAATAATGAATGGATCTAAATTGAGACATGACTCAAAACACGCCCACACGCTGCGATTTTACCTGTGCTTCATCTGCAGTCATTCTTTCGACTTGTATTTTGAAAGTAGAGACCGGAAGTCACCCTCTATATTCTGACTGGCTTGACAGAACTTGGCAGCGCAGAGGAAGAACCGCGGACTCTTCAGCCTCTTCAGTCCGGCGCACTTCACCGCAACTGGAGTGAGATTTCATTTAGAAAAAGTGATTCATGGGAATCTTCCGAGAAACCAACCAGAGGAAAGAACAAAAGCGAGCCCGGACTGAAGCCTAACCGGACACATCTGAGAAGTCACAAGTGCTTTCTGTCTCTTTGATTTCTGTCTTACTTTCCTCGTCCTCGGCGCCCTTGTCTTCTTGTCTCTCTGCGTGTCCGCGGTGGTGCGTGCTGGCTCTCTGGACGGTACCTGCGGTGATGGGCCGCGCCGGGAGATGAGCAGCGGGCGGTGCGGTGGTGACAGGAGAGGAGGTCTGGACGCTGAGGTAACAAACACAACACGTCAGTTTACTGAGTCTGTCCTCTCCGAGCTTTAGAGGACACAACTTCCGGACATCACTAACGCCTGGAGTTGATTGTTATTTCTTCTCCCTGTGGTCTAAACGCTGTTTCATTCTGGAGGAGAGCGCAGCCTCAACTTTTTGAGGTGTTTCAGACGCAAAAGGATGATGTTCGCATCATCTTTTTGTTACCTTATTGCAAAGCTTGAATGTGTCCTCTGCCCATCTTCAAAACAGACTGTCACATTTCAAACTCCTGTGTTTCATGACTTATTACATTCGTGTGTGTGTGTGTGTGTGTGTGTGTGTGAGAGCCTTCTTATCACGATGAAGGAATGAAAGAACTTTGTTCAGATGTTTCATCAGTCAGCTGGTGGTCTGCCGTATTATAAACTGCACTGACAGCAAACTGAAAGTCCACAAGCGGTCTTTACTCTTGATCTGCTCATTCCTTCACTGATGATGGCGACAAGAAAGACAAAAGGTGGAGCGCAGAATGTGAATCCATGGATGTTGTGGGGGGTGTTACAGCTTGTTTGCTCAGGGTGACTGAGAGACTTGGAACTGAACCACTTTGGTAATTTTGTGGCTCCAAATGAAGCGACAAGGTGCATGTTGAGTGATATGAAGTGCTGCAGGAAGCTGGAAAGGTGGTTACATGATGGGTGTAAATATTTAGTTTTGCTTTATTCCAATGTAATTGCTGAATGATGTTGTGACATTTCAGGCCTTGTTTTCATCTGAAACTGGAACAAATATTTGTCTCATCTCAACAAACAAGATTTCTTTTCTTGAACCCTACAAGTCTTGTGATCACTGCGTAAAGACGAGCCAGACTGCTGCTGGGTAATGACCTAGAATCAGCTGACATTAGGCATCTCTGTCTCCGTTATTTTGCTGCTTACATTTGACATCTGCAGAGAGGAAGTATCATAGCTTAATGCAGTGGCAACCAGAGTCCCTGTAATATGCCTTTTGGGGCTGAGAGTGGCCCTGCGGTCACCAACAGTTAGTTTACAGTAGCATGTTGAGGCCACATTAGACATAAATCAACGTTATACCTTTATTAGGGACTAATTGTGTGAATGGGGTGGCCAGCTCTTAGATAGTGACCAAGATCTGAGTGTGAAAACCACAAGAAGACAGTTTGGGTCATGTGGAGTATCATTGTTGTGATGAGTTCACAAGCTAATTATTGCTGTAATAAGGCAAATCCTATTACATCAAGATCATACAATTATTATTCTGTGATCATAGAGCTGCAACAATTAGTCAATTAATCCATTTAGTCGATTGGCAGAAAATGAATCAGGAACTATTTTGATAATCAATTAGTCCTTGTAGTCATTTTCAAGAAAAAAATGTTTTTGCATTTTTCACTGTTTTCTGATATTTTATAAATGATAATCATCAATCAAAATAAGTGTTACTTGCAGCGCTACTGTGTGTGATCTCAATAAACAAGACAAAAAATTAAAACTGTTACACACATGCCCTCTATGGCTTTCTGCAGCTTCAGGTGGTGTGTTCAGGGTGTATAATATTTTTGTATACGTATTTGCGCCTCGACACTCTGCACCTCACCGACAGGGAAGTTGACCAAGACTCTTGAGACATTTGAAGATTGTCTTCTGCTTTAAAAGGCGATGAGAGAGAGGCTGACGTGGTTTACCATTACTGAAGCCTGTCCCAACAAGAACAATGTATTCATCCCATCTGTCCTCATTTCCAGATTGTGCTCCTGTACACGGGGCGGCATGCTGGCGCAGTGGTTAGCTCTGTCGCACGGGAGGTAAAGCTGGTTAGAGCCGGTTGGGGGTTTGATCCGCAAGCAAGACACTGAACCCGATGGAGACCGGCACCTCGCACGGCAGCTCGGTCGCCATCGGTGTGTGAATGTGTGAGTGAATGGGTGAATGAGACTTAGCTGTAAAGCGCTTTGGGAACCGTGAAGGTTGAAAAGCATTATATGAGTGAGATCATTTATTCATTTACACCTGGTTTGCCCAAGTTAGTGCTTGTGATTCCACCCAATATCTGGAAACCACAGCCTTTTCTCTCTCTCTGTGTCCATTTGCCCCCTTCTGTGTTTTTTTCACTCTCCAAGAAGTAATATACCTAAGTTGTCCTGTCTCAGGGCTCCATTGTTTCCCCGGACATCAGACCACTCTTTTGTAATAGTATGATGGCCAGAGATTTGATTTGCCTGGTCAGGATGGGCGGCACACGTACGGGTAACATTTCCCAAGGACACATATTGATTCACAGACGTTGGTCTTCAAACATGAAAGCAGGCGAAGTAAGCTAATGTATTTTTTCCATTAACTTCTTCCTCCTGACACCATCGCTATTGTCAAAAACTCAAGGTTTCACTGGCTCAACTTTTTTTCAATCAATAAACAGATAAAGACACAGCATTGTTGTGAAACAAGACTGGACAAGTCTCATTCTGCAGGACTGTGGATGGAGCTTTGTGGGGGCCATTGTTGGAAGAAAGTGATAACTTTGATCTTTTGACCTTTTGTCCATTAATAACCTTTAGAGGATACTTCTATAAGTATAAGTAAGTAGTAGTGAAGCGAGGCTTGAATCCACACACTTACATTCCACTTCATATTGTTTACAGTTAGTACTACCTACATGTGCTAGTAGATGTTGTAGTATCACATCCTGCTTCATCTTGTCTCTTCTTAAATTGATTATATAACAGCTGCAAACAAAGATTTAAGGGTCAGTATACACTGGTGGCTGATGCCCATCATCTCCCTGGAGTAGCACATCCCACTGCTGTACCTTGACGTCCTCTGTCTGCATGACTTGTGCAATGTGTGCTATGGGCGTCAATGACGTGACTGATTTGGTCCTTGTTATTTTCCTGGGAAGTTTTCCAAGAAGTAGACTGAGAAGAAAGCTTAACTTACAGTAAAAATCCTGGCACAGTTGATTAAGTTTTTTTGGCCATTCCACAAATGCAACTCTACAACATTAAGAGTCTATAGCCATGCTATACTAGCTAAATGGTAAAAATGACAGCAAAGGACGCTTATTTTATTTTATCACACATTATTGATTGTTACCATATTAGTGAATGAGGCCCAATTTGTTTTGGTGAGAAACACTGAATGTAAACATGTTTGCACAAAAACTCAACAGGGTACCTTTAACTCTGTCAAGAAAATCCCCTTTTGTAGAGATGCAGCAGATGACAGGAAGTAAACCTGAACCCAAGTTCCTAGCAACACAATTCTGATAAAACTGTCTGTAATATTTATGATATGTTTGAGGTTGGATTGATTACTGACAGCCAGTGTAACACATCATTTTGGAGAGAATTGAATAAACATCTGATCAACACAATTAACACTGATGTCACAGAGAAAATAGTTTAGCAAATGGTACCTGGATGAACTCCTTCTCATTCATGTTTGACATTGGGAGCTACACGGGAAGTATGATACGAACACAGTGACATTTCAGTGCTCATTTGAAGAGAAGACGAATAGAGCCTTGATATGTGATAGCACTATAATTAATGAATGAAAGTCCAAGACAACAACAGTTATCTCCGACATCTTTGACGTATCCATGCTTACACACTACAGTCAGTCCAACCTTTCCTGCTAGAACAGACTCACACTCGTCTCTCAGAGAAACCAGAAAACACTTAAAAAACACACTAATACAAGGTGGAAAAAAGAGGTTGTAAAAATGAATCTACAGGAATAAATCAAATTTAGTAGGGTCAATGTGTAATAAGACCTCATAGTCAGAGGCAATCACATCAAATCAGAAGGAAACAGAGGGACAATTTGTCACACTTTCTGGCCAAATCTACACATATCTTCAGTGTGGACTCCGCAAGAGAGAAATACGTGTACAAAACAGATGTATAATGCTGATACAACAGTTTGGATTTCTTGTGGGAATTTCAAAGTTTCTGACTGTTAACTTGTTCAGGAAGAGAAGGAGGTTTGTGTCAAAGCCAGTGTTGCATATTTCGTGTATATTTTGATTTGTAAATTCCTCTATTTGATCTCTCTTGAGGCTTGAGGTACAGGGTGAGTGATTATGCAAGGAGCCTCACATTAGTCACTCTCTTGTGCACACTACATCACCAACACACACACACACACAAGCTGAGAGGAAATTTGGGGATTTTGTGTGTGAATGAGTATTTGCTGTCCTTTCTTAAAAGGTGTGTGTGTGGGGTTGTTGTTGAATTTTTCATGTTTGTAGTGAAAAATCAGCCAGTTGATGTTCAATACCTGCTTCATTAACATGTATCTTAAGAAGCCACACCATATTTGGTTCTTTGTTTTTTATGCATGCGTGTTGAGAGGTCTGCTCTATAAACACAATTGTTTATTTAATCAACATTGACCCAGACTGGTTTCTGAGGCATGATGTGGTCACACACACACACACACACACACACACATATTTAGAGCACATTAGGAGCAGATTGCCGCTGCCTGGTTAAACAGAGACATTTTATCTGTCAGCGAAAATCACATTAATTAATCTCCCCACCCTGATGCTGATGTCATCAATGTGAGACACCCCTGTGGCTAATTAAACCAGGAAATGACCACAGGGCTGCGGGACATGAGGCTGTGCGCCTTACAGATGTTTTAAATTGTCGAGGTTTCTCTGCGGACATAGAGTTTAAGGTTAGGCAAGGTCCACTCTCGTGCTATGACATGAATGAACTAGAAAGGTATTGTCATTAAGGTCGACAACATGCAGTGCACAGAAAGAATCACAAACCCTGGAAACAGACTGTGCCCCAATGCTACACTAGATACTAACATCACACTGTATGTGGCTCTGATTTTCACAGTTCAATATAGAAATCATAAAAGCTGTCCCAGTTCCAAAGTACATACTAACTGGAAGTAGGTTTTGAGTAGACAGTGTGTTCACACTGAAAAGTGACAAATTTGTCTCACAATACACGCCTCGACTTTTGAGCATGCTGTTGATAGACACTATTTTCCAACAATGAAATACCATTAAAAAGGAAAGCTACTTACACCGGCAAAACAAACGTGGATGGCGGTGAGAGAGCTTGAGGAAACTCATTATGTGGGGGCATCCTGATAGCCGAATGCTAAGTTTAATTGGCAGTTGCATTACAGAGGATCGATAAATGCACATATTGGATCACTTCCTGCGGGTACAAAACAGGAAAACTACATTGATTTCCTGGATACTAAGAGCAGTATTGTATGACAATTGTTATATTGTACTATTAGCACATAGTGTGCTATCGGGATAAAGCAAAAATGCTTTTCCAAAGATTAAATAAATAATGTTGTGTTTTGCGAGATCATGCTGAAGCTGTCTCTTTAATATTTTCCAGCTGTTAGCAGCTCCACCATTTCCATTGCATTGCATTATGAGATATTGTGCATGACATTATGAGACAGCGTCCATCAACACTGCACTCAAAAGTTCACTTTACTTTGTCAATTTTCTGGTTTAAGAGCTCTACATACTCAAAACCCACTTGAAATTCAGCCCTATTGCCAGACAAGAACTTGATCAGACAGTCAGACGATTCAGCAAAACCCTGCATTACGTTCAGTTTTTTTTATGTCCAGTGGCAACGTTTTTTAAATTCTAGCTTTCTATGATATCTGCACATGGCAACTATGGTATGATTGAACCTGCAGTAGCTGATTTTGGCCACTCGAGGACAGCAGAAACAAGTTGTGAACACATTAACATAAAACTTGCGAGAACAGTTGCTTATTTGCACATCCAGCAGCTACGGAGCAACATAAGCATTCAGTTGGAGTCGTGTTTGCGTCCACATGATGAATGTAAGTCCAATATTCACTCTCCATTTAGCTCTGTTTTTGGCCTCTACCAACTCCTGGGGGAAATATCTGTCTCTTTAGCTGCTAAATGCTCCAACGTGTTCACCAGCTAGTCGTTTACCTCGTCTATCTGCTGAGCAGGTAGTGTGCAGTGGCTTTTTTTGCCTGCTGCGGCCGATAACGACACTATGAGACCAGTAAGAGTGAACCAAAAGAGTCAAGTTGCCTGACAGCTGAACAATGAGCTGAAACTCGCTATAAAGCTCCATAAAGCCGAGGGAAGCTGCAGATTCGGGTGATATTTCTCTGTAGGTGCATCACTACAATTGACCCCACATTGTTTTCACATTGTCATTTAAAGAATGAAAGATGAAAAATTCCCTTTTAACCCTTTTAGATCACATCCCCGATCATATTGTGCACCTATCTAACAATATCAATAACAAATAACAAAATCCAATCATCACAAAATATGACGTGTGCTTACATAAGCTTGAACCAACCAATTTCAACCAATAATATCATGACATCCACGCATCAATCTTCAACTTTTAGCAGTACAGTTAGGATTCATTAGTTAGCTAGCAACAGCCTGATAAATTCCTCCCAACGTTATGTCCCACCTGTCTATCCTGTTTCACTACGTCACGTTACAGACATTAGGTACTCTCAAAATGCCGTCTCATCTCCACTTCAATACATTGTTATTATAAAAATATAAATTGCAGCCGCTTAGAGAAAACTTGTGGTTATGGCAAATAAACTATGGTTAAGATTAGGGAAACATCGTGGTCATGGTCAATAAAAAGATCAACATTATTTGCAGATCTGCGACAGGACACAAATTCCAATCTCCAGCAGACGAAGCAGAGTGAAACGAGCAGTGTCACTACGTCCTGCCGGTTGTCTGAACCCTGTGGTACAGACCGTCTTAATAAACGTATGGCAATCAACTAGTTAACTTGCAGCCATTTATAGCACTTAAACGGACTGCAATTTGAGATGTGATGGCAGATGTTAGCTATTATAAATCAGTACTGTGATGTTCATGCGCGTGCCTACGCTGCCACTGTGTGTGACTGGATGAATCTAATCTTCATGCTGCTCTCTGAGTTTCTCTGACTGACAGTGAAATTGAAAACCATGAATCAGGCTCTCTCTCTGACTTTCAGTGTGTCTGCATCGAAACCTCTTATCTCACCCATTTCACCCATTCATGGTAATAATTCTTCCTTTTTACATCCTGTCTGATAAGGGAGTCCGTTAAACACTCCCTTTGTTGTATGTCTTTCTTCCTCCTCTTCCCTTTATTGCATTATCTCCACATACTCTACATTAACCATCTCTGTATCCTCTACTACATCTCTTGGCTGTCCCACTCCTTCTGCAATGCTCACTCTCAAATTGCCCCTTCTCATCTCTCCTCGCTCTCTTTCTTGAAGCGTAAAATTGAACCTCTCCCTTCTCAGCCCATCCCACTCAGTGCATTGTGAGATCTGCTAATCCACAACACCCCCCCCCCCAATACTCACCATCACCTTTGACCATTTGAGCCCACACTTGGACATTTCACAGTGGCAGAATGCGCTGTTTAGGTATGTTTGGACTAATGAGTGTTCTGTCTACACTTAAAGACAAATGATGTCTGATGACCTTCATTAATAATAAAAGAAATGTGTGAAGAGAAAAGGAGAATGACAAATCAGAAAAAGAGAAGACGAATAGATAGACAAGTGACACACAAACACACCGGTAAAAGGGGCTGAACGTTTTTTTGAATGTAACAGAGAAGAAAGTGGTTTCCTGAAAGCGAGCGCACAGACAGCTTTGTTCACAGTGCCGGAGTTGCCCCGTGTAGGTTTTTACTAAGTGCAGCAAATTAACCAAAGGCATGCTGGGAGCAAAGTGAAGTGAAGCTGGCGAGCGATCCGCTCCCTCTGAGCTGATCCATTATACATGAAGAGCTAATATCTAATGTGATCTGCTGTACACAGCTGGGAGGTAAGACAGAGAAAGTGGAGGGGGTTGGGGGAGAGAAAGATAGATGGGGTTTGTCTATGATGTCTCTCAAACAAAGTCAAACGAGACATTTTAACATTTTAACAGATCTGCCGCTGTTTCCTGACTCGGATGAATCCCAACTGACTCATTAATTACTCTGTATAAATGGACAGTACAAATTAATTCACCTCTGGATGCTTTTTCAAACCTGTCTGGGCACTTAAATGTTTTTTTTAATTAACTCTATACACACACACACACACACACACACACACACAATTCAAAGCACGATAGACATTACTGAGGATATATCTACGCTTGTCAGCGCTGAGATCACACTGACAGACAGGTGATGTCCCTCTGAGCTTTACTGAATGAGGTTTTGTCCGGCTCGTGTGCACACCCATGCATTCTCTGCAATGTGTGCATGTGTGTGTGTGTGTGTGCTTGTGGAGACAGTATTTATAATTAGGTAGGTGAACATTTACCCTCTAGGATATCATTTACCCCTCCATGTCTTTCACTGACTCCCAACTAATGTTTTAGTCATGCTGCCCTGAGTCTGTCGTCATGACTCCCGTTGTTGGGACAACCATTATCCCAGCTCTCTACGGGACAGCTGAAGTTTATCCTGATGTCAGTCCATTCTGATGCAAACTTCCCATCCATTGCGTCAAGAATGAACTCGTGTTGGCAGTGACAAATGAATGGTGAACTAACAATCAATTAAAAATGTATAAAGTACAACATCAACAGCAACTTTCAGCACACGGAGCTGTTTTAAGCACAAAACGTGGTAATTAGCAAATGTTAGCATGCTAACATGCTAAACAAAGATGGTGACAATGGCAAACATTATACCATCTATCTATCTACCATAGATACATCTGCATGTCAGCATTGTTCATTGTTAGCGTGTTGCCATAGCATTTAGCTCAAAACACCGCTGTGTCTAAGTACAGCTGCACATGACTGCAGACTCTTCCGAGCAGTAATATTAAAATAGGCTTTTTGAAATGTTACACTTCAGATTGACAGCATGCCCTTCTGTTTGGCATAAAACCAGCCATCACCATTCTCTGGAGCTACTACTACTACAGTTCCCCCAGAATGTGTGTTTTCTGATGTGACGCCCATTATCAGCAGGATGACATAATTGTAAGTGCCTGTTACAAATCACCATCCCTAAAGCAGAACTGTTTTCCGATCTGACAGAGCTATGAGTAAGGTTTAGTCAGGTTTAATGACAAAAACCTCTCATCTGGGAGATTCCTTGTGATTTTTTTGGTTTTTATCGTCACATTGACTTTTATTCTAGAATATACAGTTTGGTGTGCTGGGTACAATGAAATGGAGATGCAACATACAGTTTGTTTTAGAACAAACCCTGGTATTGCTTTGGGTGGATAATGGAGGGTTTGTGGTATGCAAAACATGAGAAGAAGATCATTTTAGGGTTGATAGTACGAACAGCCAATTTATTTTAGTAAGAGGAAACACATTTAATTGAGCCATAAATCCTCACAACATATGAACCTCATATCTCAGGAAATCTGGATTCAGATAAGTCTTAATGTCGAAGAGCTAACATTAGGTGCGTTGGAATGAAATGGATGTGTGCTTATGTGTGACAAACGGAAATCATGTGACATATTAAGTAACAGATGTCACTTTTTCCTGGAGCTTAAAAAGGAGTCTCAGTAGAAATACCCCTTTGCTGAATTCTTCTTCTACTTTTAGATTTGAAAGAGAAATCTTCCATGTTTTCTGTGAGGCATGTGGCAAAATATCTGAAAGAACGTAAAAAAATATTTCTGCACTTCTGCATTGGCTTCACTTTTCAGACCTGGAGGTTGGTGCTTGTTTTTTTTTACCCAGCCCCAGATCTTTTGATTAAATCATTTGTAGTCTCAGTGAGCGAGACTGACAGGATGTGGGTCTCACATGCACATGATCAGGCATAATCACATTGCCAGAGAGCTTTAAATAATTTCACCAGTCTCTGTTCATTTATGTGGTGATTCTCTGATTGAAGAGCAGAACGCGGATTATTTTGTGCAGCCTGTCGTCAGAACAGCGACACAGTGATTCGTGCAGCGTAGTGTGTGACAGTGTGGAGAGTGGCAGGGTGTACACAGTCAGGAACATTTATGAATGATTTCTCAGTTACGGACTGCAAAGCCATAAATATCTAACTAACTGAACACAGATAGCCCTGTAGCATTATTATTACAGTGATTTCTCTGTAGTTCCACTCTCATTTTGGATAAGGTGGAATCAAACTTCAGCTGTATTTACACTTTTATCACCATTTTTCAAACTGAAGTGTGAACAAAGTTATTCATGACTACTTTAATTAAATTAAATTATAGGATAAAGGTTAAACCATCAATTCAAATTAACATCTGATAAATTGTCTCAACTGATGTCACTTGAGTCAGCGGCGATTGCGTCTGAAGACTACAAGTCTGAAAATGAAAAACATCTGGGGTGCAGAGTGTGAAAGAAGTGAGCTTAGCAGACCTCTGTGGTCTGCTCCTCATCTCTGCTTGAGTCCAGAGGCTTAAGGCTACATTAGCAGCTACTTGCACAACACGCTTGAATCTCTGACCGAACCTGCGGTCTGCGGTAGAGTTGAATTGTGGGTAATGTAGGAGCCAGGTTTTGACAAGGATGAAGAATGCATGGAATAAAAAAGACGATATCTCTGGTTCTGCTCCTTCAGTTTGATTCTGACTGTCTATTCTGAGTCCCATAATGTTATACGAGTGCAACGCTAAACCGGTTGCGTACTCTTTTAAGTGTTTACAAAAGATTAAAGACCCAAAACATACATCACTGAAATGCACTATGGACTTCCAAACTTGTATATTTCATGATTGTCGTTCTCTGTTTTCTTTTGTATTTGTACAATACTTAACAGTTTAACAACCATATTAATTGTAGTCGATTGTCAGTTATAACTTAAGTTATCCCAACAGGATCTGGGCTTGTTTACTAATCCTGACGCTTTCCAGGACAAACAAGAACAGGGAATTGGAAAAAGGAAGAAACAATATCAGTTAGAGGAAGTGGATTATATTTGGTATCTACTGTATTTGGGGACCAAGTCTAAAGAGGAATAACGGTGTGTGGGGGAATGCTGTGGGATACAAACTGAAAACATTTATCTAAATCTTTCTGTATTAGAGCACGAATGACTCTCACATACACTCACAGTCTCCAGGTGTCTGCTGAATACCTGACATGTAATTTTAATGTCCTCGCTACCGAAAGCTTGACAGAATTGAGCAGATTCAACTCTCATTCCTACTATAGCTGCTGCCACATGCTCAGGTTTGGTCGTCATTACATATGATTAAAGAATAGACTCTGGGTCACAGATCCTGGTCCGCAGGGAGTACTCAAGGACAGCAACACACAGAGCAGCAAGGATATTGATTCTTGAATAACAACAAGTCATCTAATTACAAACCTAAATCACACTTGAGGTCTATTGTGAACCAGTCATGTTGGTCACATCCTAAAGGACAGTCTCACCCAGATCAGTCAGCCTCAGTGGCACAGCTGACCATCGTCATGAACATCAGCATGTAGAGCGCCTGCCTTGCCCAGATCAATATGCTGTATACCTTAAGCATGGCGGAGTTAGAGGCTGATTAAGATCTCCAAGGGCTTTCTGCATATTTGATCTCACAGGACCCTAACGCCACCATGCATTTATGTCTACCGTCACTTCAACACCTGTCTCTACACTTCGGAGAAAGGTCATTCTGGTATGTGGAAAAAAAACGCTTTGGCTTGTTTGTATTTCTTTAAACCAATCACAATCGTCTTGGGCGACGCTAAGCCCAGGATGCAGCGACGGCAACAGTAACACGCAGATAGCGGAAGGGGAGGAGAATCCCTGTCGGCACCTCCACTGTGCCAACACAATGGCCTCATTAAAATGAATGAGGAGGCTGTGCTTTTTCATGCAGCGTTGTTGTCTGTCTGAACATAACTTATTTGGATGTTGTAACAGAAAGTTAAGTCACAGCTGTAAGCTGCATAACTACACTGACAAAAATAATTCTTTAAAGCAAGGTCTTTATGAGAGAGGAAAAATAAGTTTGTTTGATTGTTAGTCACACAGCGTGTGACTTTAACTCATAAAGGTACATCTGACACACACACACACACACACACACACACACACACACACACACACCTTCAGTCTCCTTTTTTTAGAATGAGAGTATTTTTGTCTTTGTGGTTCATTGCCAGATTGACTGATTGTTGTTCATTATTTTGTTCCCTTTTAGACTGATTATAACATGATAGAGACACCAGTAGCATAAAAAAGTTTGACATTGAAATTGCATCCTTTGTGCATGCTTATTTCTTCTTTTATAGTTGGGTATGTATGACAGGGTAACAAGAGTCAAAAACTGAAACAGCCAACAGCGTCAGATGGCCCAATACCTTTATGATTTATTTTATTTTATCTATTTATTTATTTGGAATACAAGACAAGGAAAAGGGGGATTGGGTTGAGACAGTATTTTTTTTTTCACAGGCCCATAAGTCTTTGCTTCTTCCCGAATGATCCAGATCAGTTGTAAAATAACAGGAGTGATTTAGATGTTCTTTATGTGTAAAATGAACCAGGACAATTAACTTCACAGTGTATAAACAATGTTTCAGTAACAGTAAACTCTGTGGGTGAGGACCTCCTCTGCTGACTGAGGATCAGCTGCTCTTGACTTTGCCTGTCAGTCCCTCTTCATTTTATTTGTGTGTGCGCGCTTCTTAATCTTGTTGCAGAAAGAGCCTGAGGCTGGCTGGATAGATGGCCGAGGCGTCATGTTGATATCTTAATGAAGCAGCTCATCTCAGCTCTTCTGTTCTGACACTGACACTGCAACATTATGACTGACATCTATTACAGTGTGCCAACAGGTTCTTCTTTTCTTACCGTTTTTAATATTGTTCCTCCTTCACTTTCCGCTGTCACAGCGAGGGAGAGTGCTGTTATTCACACCTGTCAGATCGGATTCTCTATCAGTAACACTTCCCTCTGGCTCTGTGTACACATGGTATTAACATACGTCCTGGGTGATTCGATTACAAGTGGACAGCTTTAATACCAGGTGTGAACGCACCCAAGACGCATTGAGGACTCATTGAGCAGTGTTGCCAACTTGGCGACTTTCCAAATCCTCTTGGCGACTTTTTTTGTCAAAAGCTACTAGTGACAAATCTAGGTTCATTCAACAAACAATGAACCTGAATTAGGGCCAGACTAGTTACCCTCATTTTCTCACCTTGCCATTGACAGTTTTTTTCTATTGTCTCTTTTTGGTCCATTTAGATTGTTAATGTTGTCAAGTTAAAACCGTCTATACAAAAAATTGTTAAAAATGTTATAGTTATGGCAAAAAAATGTCATGTTTTACTGTGACTTGCTGTAGGCTCCTAAGTGGAGCATAAGGTTGGGAACTAAACCAAACTTAAGAAAACTAAAGAACCCCCCCCCCCAAAAAACCCAAAAATAAAACGTTTAAAAAAAACAAACCTAAGTAACTCTGCCAAAGTGTCTCTTTTGGGTCACTTTGCTGGTCCCAAGCCCAGATAAAACAGGAGGGTTGGACGTAGAGTAATTCCACCCCACATAACAGTCTTTTGATTAAATTTGATATTCTAACATTTAACAATACAGGACAAAATTGACTTATGTAATGTGGGTCTAGACAAAGCTTTTAAGTCATGAAGTTATTTTGAGAAGTGATGGCCTATTTCAATGGCAAAATAAAAAACAAACCAACCAAGAATCAACAGAAGAAAGTTCATTTGTAGTTCTTAACATATTTAGGGTGTTTTTTTCTCACTTTTTGTGTCTCCCACGACGTTATTCCTCTCTCCTACAGCGTCCATTACAATTGCATGCAAATTGCCGATTATGCAAATTAGGCGATGACGTCATTTAGCGACTTCTAGCGACTTTTAGGACAGCCAATAGCTACTGTCCTTACTGAGGAGTTGGCAACACTGTCACTGAGATCCGATCACTCAGACCACATTCGGAGGTGGTCTGGGCCGCATATGGCCACATTCTTTTAGCAGTGTGTTTGCAAATGTGTCCTAGACCACATTGAAGGACTGCCTACTCAACCAACGCCCTCTGTGTAAGAGGAAGTATGCACTCACTTGCTCATCAAAGTGCGAAACAACAAGAAGAAGTCGCTACAACAGGCAAATGGATTCTCCTTATTAGTTTAGCTGACTGTGAGGATTGTTGGTGTTTAAACCGCTAGCACAGGAGCTTTGGACGGCCGAGAGGAGGAGACTTAATAAAGCTAATAAAGCTTTATTTAAGCTTTATAGCTAATTCGACCGTTATATTTTCAACATAAGATATGACCCAGTTTCACCAAAATCAGTGAATAAAGTTATATATACATTTGGTCTTTGCAAATGGAAATGATGTATGTGCTATTTTGCATTCTCTCTCTCTCTCTCTCCCCCTCTCTCTCTCTCTCTCTCCCTCTCTCCCTCTCTCTCTCCCTCTCTCCCTCTCTCTCTCCCTCTCTCTCTCTCTCTCTCTCTCTTGCGTCTCCTTTCTCTCTCCCTCTCTCTCTCTCTCCCTCCCTCTCTCTCCCCCTCTCTCTCTCTCTCTCTCTCTCCCCCTCTCTCTCCCCCTCTCTCTCTCTCTCTCTCTCTCTCTCTCTCTCTTGCGTCTCCTTTCTCTCTCTCTCTCTCACACACACATACACACCCACACCAGTAAACCTTTGTGATTGTTAGGTGTCAGAGCTGTTTTTGATCCACCCTGATTGGTGTTGTTGACAAAGCAATACACCTGCTGAGTTTGTCATCACATATCAATGCTCTGCTCTGCATGCACACATGCAAACACACACACACACACACACACACATAATCAGGTTTATATTGGCAATTTACACAACTTTTACTCCAGCACAGACACTCATGCAGACAAACACTAAGCCTGTTGAGTGTAAATATTAGTGTGTAGCAGCAGGTTTGCCATAGCTGCTGACTCTCTGCAGAGCCGGCTCCATTAATAATGGACAGTGGGATGAAAGTTGGACAGGAGAGAGCGAGGAGCAGAGGGGGATTATGGAAGGAACGGTAGGATTGAACATACCAGCTCTGACACTCAGGTTACATGACTGTGGCTCTATAGGGAGGGGGATTCAGCGATCAGGTGGGTGTACACACAGACAGCTGAGTGGAAATGAGTGGAATTTGAATTTGGTGATCAATCAGGTGCACTTTGAGAGCAAACTGAAGAGGCTAGATCTATGAAGAACTTTTTATAAGACATGGTTGTTTAGATATGAATAGTATAGCACTGAAAAAATGTTAGTCCACACCCACCTGTTGTGTGGGCCTCATCTCAGTCTCATCTTGTGTATAAATTGGACTGAGACCAGACAATCAGCTCCCAAAACAGCTTTTCTTCTTCTATTTAAGGAACCAGTGAGGCCCAAAGCTCAGAGGGCTGCGCCGATACTCATAGAACCTGGAGTTACAGTACATGACTAACAGACTATATCGTATAGGCTTCATCGTCTAGTGGGATAAGGGCGAAGCAGGATATAGTCTATATACCCACTAACTGGGTCCGTCCAGTACCACAAGCACAAAAACACACTCACTTCACGGGATGAAACAATAAGGGTTCCGTGCCCGGCCACTGTACCATGCGTAATAGCGCATAGAACCCGATATGTGCCCCAGGGGCACCGCACAGTAGAATACCTGACATTCTCCATGAGGGGCTGAAGGATGGCAACAAAATAAAGACTTCTGCTGTGAGAAAGCGGAGACAAAGGGTTACACAGCACAACAGTCCAGCTAACGTCACCTAGTTTAGCTAACATTAGATTACCTTAATTATCAATAATAACTAATGCAGTAACGTTGTACATTGGTAGTGATAAGATTGTGTTTGGACTAGTGGATAAGTGCTGTTACTTCAAACAATGTTGTGTCCTCAAAATGCCTTGGTGTCTCAGAGGCAGCAGATCGTTTATGTTATTATGAGAGGTGTAAAAATATTTTCGGTTCATTATGAAGGCTGAGGTTAAACCCAGGCAAAAATTCATCAATTGAACATAATTGTTACAGAAAAACATACTTGGACAAGCAACACAGAGGTCCGATTTATTTAATGTTTATTTGTATAGGGACAAATATGAAGCCTAAATCAATGCCACACACCACAGCATTTATAGCCTAGGTTAATTTGCAATGCCCTAGATGGGCATTAGCTTTCATATTTTGAGGATGATGACTAAATGCTAGCAGATTAAAATTGGCAGGTGTTGCTGAAGTGTACAATAGAGAGCTGCTAACGTTAGCCTAAACTTGGATAGCATCCATGAGTGGCTTCCACTCAGTTGGGAAATGCTTGTTGTTCCAGACATGACTGGGTTTTTTTTAGACGTGACCTGTGACCCCACAAATTAACGTAGTTAGCTAACATTTGCAGCTTACATTATAGTAGATAAACACATTATTTAGTAAAAAATGTTGCTCTTGTGCATTTTTTGAAAGGTTAAAGACATATACAGAGTACCGTGCTCACAACAGACCCATGCACAATCCTTCAGTACGTCTTAAACCCAAAGTCTGACGGGCCTTCCGTGCCTAGTCATGGCTGCCAAGCTGTGATTGGACGATCACTGGGAGGGGAAGGGGTTTTTGTTCAGATGAAAACCTGGTTTACTAAAGGCCTAAATCACACCACACAACTGACATCACAGTTATTGTATAGCACCTATAATGTGCCTGGTGGTCCCTTTGGGTTCTCATTTAATAGAGAGCTGTGCAGCGATGCTCCTCTTCACATGACAGAGAACATATGGTCCTCTCCTCCCGCTTCCTCTGGGGCTTTTCTACATATCCGTAGGGTTAGGGTTAGTTTTGTATTTTTGTGTATGCAGGGTTGTTAATTTATTTGTTGCATGCATGGTTATATGTCTATCTACAGAACATGTCTAGAGGGTGTTGCAGGGAATTATGTGAGTGCGCAGTTGTCTGTGTGGCCTCGGTTTGTGGGCCTATGCATTATTAATGTTGATCAGGAAGAAAACCAAACAATACATGAACAAATGTGAACAGTTGGCGACGCCAGATGAACCCCATGACTCTCTTTGGTGACATCCTATCATCAACACCTCATGTTAGCAACTCTGAAAGCCTCCGCATACATCGGCTGATCTGGCCCGTGGGTGGAAGGACGCTGGTTAAAATTTCTAATTTACTCTGTTTCCACTTTTAGAATGAAGACCACTCGGTACACAGCCAGTGGCATGAGATAAGAAAACAGTTGGTAACGTAGTGCAGGAGGCGCATCATCTGTCAGCCACAATGTTCCAAATGGAAATGAGATCACAACCCTGGGTACATTTCCTTTTATTCATCACAAAGTGTTAAAGTGCTGAACTTTGTTCGCCTAATTCATAGTAAAAAATGTATGCATCTACGTGTCCTCAAGTTCTTTATCTACAGTGGATATATTCAGCTTTTAATTGTAAGACGTCTCCATAACCTGTAACCACTTGCCAGCACTTAACAGTTAATAGGAAAATAGTAAATGAATGCAGTTTTATTCAACATATTACATTCAGACTTTCATTAAAGGCCCTACACATCCATGATTTACACACTGTCGCTATAATTTATTCCACTGATTAGACCTCTTCTGCGTGTACTTGATTGATAATTCCCTCGACTTAATGTATGGTCTCATTAGCCTTCTGCCCAACTGCCCGACGTTCAGCCTTGAAAACGTTTCCATTTCAACAAGGGTAATGAATAAATACTGAGCAGAGACTGTGGTAGCGATGCTGTAGTTTTTAGTCTGGTAGTATAATATAGTACAAAACAAGGCGATAACACAGCACTAGAATAATGACCACAATCTCGATGTCCAAACACAGTGCATCACTGTTTTGAAAATTCACAGGGCAAAGTTGAATAAAAGTGAACTCTGCATATCAACTCAAGCACTTCCTAAACCAACAGGGGAGCGATCAAGATGTTTTGGCTTCCCTTTTGGGGTAGTCTGGCATAGCCAGACCAATATCCACACTTTGTTTAGCGCTGTACAAAAGTGCAGGCTTTTGTAAGTATTTCGGATTTAGGGCAAGTGATGTTAAACAAAAACAAATCATATGCAAAGAGTGCAAAACACACAAACTACAGTAAGGTGAATGCAAGAAGGCCAAGAAGATAATGTTGCTAACGTTACCTCACGTCCTTGTCCAGCTCACTGTACAGCGCGTCAATGCAAAAACTTTTGGTTCAATTTAATTTATATTTTGCTTCCAGGAGATGCACTGTGAATAAGGGCCTGTCGTATTTTTGTGCAAAGATGTGTACATTGGCAGGACTGTAGCACAAGATGGAAGTGAAAGCGTTCACTTAAATGTGCGCTGTTCATTAAAATGTGAAAGAAAAATATTTTGTTCCTAAAATCAATAAATAATCGTGATCTCAATAATTGATTGATCAAAATAATGTTATAAGTTACACCTGTGTTTTTCCTGCTATGACACGTCAGAAAAACAGCTTGTCACAGCACATGTGTAACTGCATTAATGATGGCTGGATTCCATTTAGCTGCTTCAGCTTCAGGGTAATGGTATTGTGCATGCTGACTCGCTGTCACGCTGTCATGACTTGTTGGGACACTTGAATGGAACAGAGCCGTTGTTAATGTTATTAGCAACACCTGTGCTTTTCTCGCTCTGACAAAATGTCTGCTGTGAAAAAGGTCCATTCCTACATGACCGCAGCAAAGTCCCAGCACAGCTCTGCCCACCTCCAACCTAATTGAAAACACCTGTGTGGGGGTACAGCGCCTTTAATCGTTTTAAGATTTGATTCCTTTCCAGCCTGGGAAGGCCTGAAACTACACCGTCACCACATTGCGCAGAGCCGTCTGGCTGTTGTAAACACTGTTTGGACTCCAGCAGCTTCCCGGCAGGATTCTACAAGCCTGCGAATCTGAGAAGGCAGCTCGTTTGTCTTCACTGGACTCTTAGACTGCATGAAAAATGAAAGGAAGGCCTTTTTTATGTTTTATTTTCATTAAAGCTTTTACCTTAAAAAGACTATTCAAGCACATTGAAATTACATTATGTGCATTTGAAAAATTTAATTACCACTCTGTGAAAATATTTGCTGAAGCAATTAGAAATTACATCACTGTTACCCTCGTTCTTGGACGGATTCCACTTCAAATGTTGTTACACTAACTGCCCCAATCCTCTCATCCAGCTCATGAAACATTTGCTTCCATTACGGTATTGGAAAAGTAGAACTTGTCTTGCCTTTAGATGCATATAGCTCAGGACTGCTGCATATCTTCACCTCTGACCCTGCAAAACTTCCTTTATTGTGGAGACATGTCAGGATCGTATTAATGAAAATTGGAGGCATGTTTCAAGCATTTGGCAAAAAATTTGTGTGTCTTGAGTCCTCCAGCAATTGTACACTCTTAAACTAGTGGCTTGAATTTAATGGGACACGTAGTTGAGTTTTTGACGTAGTTTTACATCTTTAAACTTCTCAAAAGGCAACATAATAAATCTGATTATCTGTAATATGATTTAAAGGCAGCAAGACTGCAACCAAACAAACTGTGGCCTTCAGGATGCAAATGCATGCACACACACACTCTCTTTTTGTGTGTGTGTGTGTGTGTGTGTCTCTCTCTCTCTCTCTCTCTCACACACACACACACACACACACAGAAAGATTAAGCTTTGTGTCTCTAGACGCCTCGGGCACATATGGGTCTATTTAGCTTTAACAGAGTTATCTAATTATGTTTCTTCACTAAATCTGAAAAGTATCTCATCTGACAGAGAAAAATGGACCCAGACGTTCTCCCTGTTTGCTTGGCTCACTTACTTACATACTTACTCAGATTCCCTGTTACAAATAGAGCCCATCAGACTGAAATGAGAAAAGAGAGAAACAAGTTCACTTTCATCTTTTTAATGGGTGTAGAATTCATTATATTTATTAATTATATATATGATATTTCAGCGACACCCTCAATGTGTTTTGTGGATTTATTCAAGATGAAGTAGAATTGAATGAATCAGCAATTTTCTGAAGGGAAAATGTTATTTACTGTGAACCGAAATCAACAAATCTGTTGAATGAATCTGTGTAACATTTGTAAACATCATGTAAATCAGTTATTTCTACTCACAAGAGGTGATGAAAACATTGTGTCCCCTCGATCCTTTCTCAACTGTCTATATTAGCTGCAGCTATACAGCAATATTTGATACCAGGGAATAACTAAATCTCTGGATGTCCATCACAAACCAGATATTCTCTGTCTCAAATGTAAACTCTCTGTCAAACTTCAGATTCACATTTTCTGAAACGGACACATTTTTGCTGTTGATGCCATAAATAATAGTCAGTGATATTTAATTTTCTGGTTTAGCTAAAGTCCTCAGAGGGAGCAGTTTTGTTTTACTGATGTGATGGACAGGAAACACACATTTGGGGCAGATAACATCATCTTCAAACGTCCTGACTGTCAAGACTGTCTTGTGTCCCAGGATCAGTCAAAGTTCAGCACAGATTTCTTGCAATATGAAGGATTTAAAGATTCTGTCGAGCTTCAGTCGGAGACCAACCTGAGCTGTTCCAATTATATTGAGAAGTATAAGAAGAGTAAAGCCCACTGACTGCCAGTAGAGTGACTGGGACTCTTTCGACATTCAGCTTTGACCAATGTATTTTTTGCTTGTTTATCCACTTCAATCTGAGACTGTCCTGCCAGTCGTCCCAGCAAATACCCCCCAAGAAAGTTGTTGAGCTGACAAAGCCCTCTAGCGGCCGTAGAACTTGTGACTCTTGTCCGTCAGAAGGAAAGGAAGAAATTGAGTGACATTATTATAGAATCCCAAACAAAGTTTTACACTTTAATACAGTAGATCACTATTAGTTTCTTGTTTCCTTCTGACACTATGACCACTGTTGTTCCCTAACTTTAACCACACAATTATGACCAAACCATGATCTTTCCCTTAACCTGACCAACTGTTTTTTGTGCCTAAATCTAACCAAACCTTAACCGTTGTCAGATCCAAAGATGGATTTCTTTTCCAACAATGATTTGTAACCCTGTTGGAAGGCACAGTGGCATCAGATCAGAAGATGCTTGTAAAAATGCTTCTGATTTGGAGGACTTGGTTAATCCATGATGAACCATGCGAGTTCCTACAAGATTAGAGGGTCTGAGGTCACAGATGTTTCAACAGTCAGCAGGATAAGTGTGTTTCCTAATTTGGGCGTCTTCATAAGTGAAAGATAAAATCACCTATGTAATCTATTGTCATGCTAGTAATTCAATGTGAAAGTCTTCAAGTATATTCTCTGTTTTAATAGTTAAACTAAACTAAATAAACTAAACTAAATGGGAAGTTTGTTTGTTTCCTTGCAGAAGTCGTGACTGCTTGAGTTCTTTGAGCTGTCACGTTCATAATCATCAACATTCCTGTAAATTTGAATTCAATTCTAAATAATAACGTGGAAATTACATTTAGGATACAAATAAAAGTGATACAGTTTTTCAGTAGGATTGTCCAAAGTGGAATATTAGTTTCTTTAGTAGTAGTAATTATTTTGTAGTAACAACAATAATACAAAATTATATATATATATAATCGTATAGCACTTTCCAAGAAAGTTACAAAGTGCTTTCAAAGGAAAAGAAAAAACAAAGAATAAAAGCAAATGCAATTAAAAATAAGAAATCATGAAATGTTTTGAAACTGTTGAAAGCAGATCAACAGAAAAATGGCAGATATAACTAGATGACACAGGATATGATAGTGACAGGTCAGCAAACCATATTTGGTACCTTAAATGGTTTCTGAATATTAACATGTTTACAAAATCCTCCACTGAAGGTTTTTAATCCCTTAAAGAGAAGCCTGGTTATGTGAGGGGATCTGATTCACTGCTGTCATGGTAACCACAGTGAAGGTACTCTCAGCAAACTCAAACAATATACTTCAAGGCTAAGTTTGTGTCCAGAGAGTTATTTTGCAATGGACAGAAGTGTTTTTCTTTTCATTTCTGTCACATTTCCTGGAGTTTTAATACATTTCAATCTGGCAACAACAGCCAAGGTAGCTAAGGCAGGGAGGGCTGTGGTGAATGATTTCTTATTATTTTATCAAAATTGTGTCCTTAATAAAGCATCAGCTAATATTGTCTGTTTGTTGTGTGTTATGTACCAGTTTATTTTGAGCAGGTTAATTGGAGGATGCAGGTTGCATTTTCATCTCATCTCATAGCTGATGTGACTAGTTTTCAAATTTGTTCGTTGTCAAATCTCGTCTTTCCGCCTCAATTGAGACACATCACAATAGATGTTATTATTATAAATGTTTGCCCCCAAGCCATCATCTCTGTCATGTATCGTGGTAACAATGTGGGTGCCATGATGGTCTTTATCCATTCCACACATGCACAGTTGACTTATGGAAACTGAGCTGCTATATAACTATTTTCAAAGGTACAGGATTGTTAGTATTTCATACTTTCTTCCTTAAACGCAGCAGCTGGTTGTTTTTGTATTAGCTTTTGTGCATTATCAAGCCCTCAAAAAGTTTCATTAATGTGTAGCTTTGTGCACCAGTCATGTGTGTTGGCGTCACTGTAGGTCACTGTGGTGTGTCAGGCTGCCAGAGACCAGTTTGTGTCCCTCATGTTTGTGGCTGTCACAGGTGCGACAGTGTGTGTCGGGTGTGTTTAGCAGATGCGCCTTCAGCAAATGCATGACGGGCAGGTGGGAGGGTTAGTTTGGATATGATACACACTAACACACTCGCTTGTGACATTTCTCCCCACAGGGATAGGGTTGTGGGAGACACTATGGACGAGCCCTGGTTCACCTGTCCTTTTGTCCTGTTGTAGGCTACATCCGTCTGCTGATTGTGTATATGTCAACTACCAGTGTTGAGCAGTGACACATTACTTAGTAACACGTTACAATTCAGTAATTACATTACAGTCGCTAATCCCAGCTGATCTCCATTACTTTGACATTTTAGGAGTCAATCTGTGTGCAGTAGATAGAGTGGTCACAGTGGCTGCTCGATAAACCAAAATGTCTCATTCACTATTGTTGCATGTATTTAATAAAGAAGATGTTTGTGGGTGTGTGGAGGCTTTAGAGTTGTTAGCAGGCACTTTTGAAAGAGCTGGGCTGAGTAATGAAAGTAATGTAACAAATAATGTTTTGTGATGCATCCTTAGAAAAGTAAATGAATCATCCTGTCCTGAATAAGTGATTCAATTGTATAATACGTTTTTAATATCTCAGTTGCGACTGAATAGTTCTCACTTTCTTTCTTGTGGAGAGTTAGATGTTGTGAAGATTGATACCACTCTCATGTCAATACATTAAATATGAAGCAGCAGGAAACAGCTTGCCTGCCTCTCTCCAAAGGTAACAAAATGCAGTGACTGCCTACGTGCAGGACTATTTGTTGGCCCGGTGCAGTGACTTTCTGGAGTCTTGTCGTCACTGTGAAGCTGCCAGGCAACTAGCGGAGACTTAAGGAAGTCATTGCTCGAAGCCAAGGAATAGCTCAACACATAACCCCTGCAGAACTGCATATTTTCTGTTTTACACTTTCTGTTTTCTAGGAATTAAACAAACAGGATAGATATAACTTGTTGGTAGGTGCTGGTAGGTGGATTTTGTTAAGAAAGTTTACAAGCATATCTCCCAAAATGTTATTACTTCATTCTGGGTCACAACTTTGAGCATTTGTCTTTTTGTCATATGCTGGCACCCTTTATTTCCTCTCAGCCAGCTGCATAAACCTACAGTACGTTACATGGGGTCATATATTTTCTACATAACTTATTTGGTTGGTGGGGAAATGTGGTGTTGTCTGTTTCCATAGGAGGGAGGGTGTGTATGGGAGCAATGCAAGGCTGAAGGAGGATATATAGTGAGCAGGATATCTGTGGTATAAGTGAAGCATTTTTATGGAGGAGTCCAGGGAGCACATGGCTGAGGATTTAGGGTCTGGCTTTTGGCATTCTCCACGGGACACTGAGAATGGTATGTACTGGCCAAGCCTTCTTCCCATGTGCTCGCTCTCTTTCTATCTCCCTCTCTCTGTTCGCTCGCACAGTCCTCACGCTCACTCACAGCTTTTACGACACTCATCTGGACACCGCTGGGTTCATTCACGCCCACCACTGGACGCTTGCCTTCAGATGCAGCGTTGCCATGATTTAAAATTACTTGACAAAACAACACCACCTTGTTCTGAATGTAGCATCTGCCAGTGGCTCAGCGGCACCCAAACTTCTTCCCAACACAGATGTCTCCTAAGTGGAAGTGGTGATGATTTGAACATCATATTTTCGTCAGTGCTGGGAGCCAAACTATCGCCACTATTGTAATGTGAGAACCATGAAGGAGAGAGCTGTTGTGTGCTGTCCTACATGCAATGAAGGATGAAAACACTCTTCATGGACAGATACTATGGGATGTTATAGACTGTCTCCATTTCTCCACTGAACTTATGATCTTGTTTTGTACTTTTCTACTGAGCACAATGTACGTCCTTGAAGATAATATGACTGGTTAGAACTGGTTTTCATACCAGGAGATGGCTGAAACTCCTCTATTTCATCAGTTAGATTTACGCCGTACCACCAACATCCACACATGACTTATCAAGTCCAACCTCTGTACAGGGCAGGCCCAGCCCGATAAGATAAATGACCTCCCGTATGAGCCAAAGCAGGAAACAAAGACGGACAGACAATTCTCCCTCAAGAAGGCAAAAGAAATAATAAGGAAGGGAACAGGGCAGGATTCTCTGAAGGCTGTGGCTGATTTTTTCCCCCACTTCTGACAAGCCAGTTTGCTTCTGAGTGGTTGAAGAGTTGAAACTTACGAGAGTTGGGGAAGGACAAGGGGAACCTGTGATGAGAGGATGAGACAGAGAGAGATGGAAAAAGAAAGATGGCTCTTGCTCCGTTTGTGAAGCGTAGCATTTGCTGAAGGAGCAGATTCTGGGTCACCTCCATCACCTATCTCATTTAATCATAACACACAGCGTCACACAAACACACACACTCTTGTGATTCTCACTCACCAAGTACACCTGATCTGCCTAAACTACTGTCATTGAAGAGGACAGAAACCTGCAAAGACAGCTGCATGAGGGTCCTTAAAGGACATAAATCACATACGTGTACATGGCTTCACAACTCTCATGTGTGTGAGAGGTGAATGGTCAGTTCACCCAGTATTAAAATGAAAAAGACATTTTCTCACCCCTAGTGTCTATACATGCAGATAATGTGGTTTTACTTGCTCAGGTTTTGAAATTTTGAAAGATCTTGTATTAAAAACCTCAGACTGATGATGAATTAGTGATGAACAATTCTTTTCTACTGGTACTTTTGCAAAGTAGATGCGTATGATAGAAACGTCCGAACAAAACACTGACTAATCCTGTGCTCTTATTAGCTAGGTGCTAAACAAACAAAAAATACAATATTTCTCTTCATTTGGAAGAAACACTTCCACTCACCCTGCTGACGCTCTCTTGCAGACATGACACATTCAGAATAAGAGCACCAGCATTAATAATATAACTAAATGGCCAAATAATGACGCAGTCTTAAGAAAATACCTATGAAATGAGTAAACATGAAAGACACCAATAATAATAGACCAAACTAAACTCATTTACACTAGATGCCACAAGTGGCAAATTAGAAAATATGTCTTTTTTGTCTTTTTCTTCTTGTGAACCGACACTTTTAATTATTATAATTGATTTTAATTATGTCCAAATAACATTTCGTTTAAAATGGGCAGACAGAAAGTAAGCAATATGGAAAGACATAAAGAAACAGATTTAAAGATGTAGAGCGATGATAAGAGCAGTTGGCTGTGAGTCTCCATGTGGAGCAGAGCGTCTCCCGGAGGCAGAAACAACATAATTACAGCTCTGTTTAGCTCCATTACAGCCACTGCACTTTTACCACCTACATGCTGTCCATACTCACCCTAATTGCCTGCTTCTCATCACATAGAGAAGGCTTATTGATTTAAACAACATAATTGGAAGGTGCTCGTGGTGGGTAATGCAATTATTCAGTAACAGCCACAAATACAAATGCATGGTGCAGCACAAGGCATAACCTTAATGATAATGTAGAACGGTCCGCTTTCCCGATAGACTTCATTATCAGTGATTGTGGCCTTGATGTGTGACAAGTACTTTTTCTTAGATTTGTAAATGATCTGCTGTCACACACTCTGCTTCCATCTACCTCTCTTCCTGCTCTGTTTCTGTGATTCATCATGCCTTCTGTAGATTCAAACTAAAGGCTAGTATCGTACTCAGTAATGTTTAATTAAGCAGTGGATGGAGGCGAGCAGGAGGCTGTGGACTCATCTGTTGGTAATTTGTATTCTGAGCTAAAAATGCACAAATATTTTTTCAGTGATGATCTCATCTATGAACTTAAGGCATTTTTTTGGGCGGAAACAAAGCTTCAGTGTTGGGTCCCTCGGCCATTATGTAGCCAATGTAGCGTAGCCCCGCTCAAACACGAATGAGGGGAGCGTCTCTCATGTGACAGCACGTGTAACTTGTTGCCACATGGCATTTTAAGCTGGTGCACTAGGTTTGTTTTTGTTGCCGGTTGCCTTTATACATCTGCCTATATATTGTCTATATTTGTTTCATTTTCCTCTCTCTACAACCGTTGTGCATAGAAAAATAATATACCATAACGTCCCTTTCTTGAGAGTGAGAACAAAAACACAGCTGAGCCTTTTACGGTTAATAGTGAAATCGGTTAAACGCTGCATCCCTATTCAGAAGGAGGAAGCAAGCGTTGGCTGAAGTTCAAAGAAAGGTTTCTCTGAGTGAATATACAGAAAAGAATAAAATAAATAAATATAATAGGACAACGATGTTACTGTTATCCGATGACCATATAAGGGTGTCAAATGATTACATGAATGATACAATTCATGAAAGCATTTGAAAGTAATTCATTGTTCAAACCACAGCATAAAAAGCACCAGAACTAAAGATACATATTATAGCATCAATGTTGGGCAAAAACACCAATTTAGAGAAGTTTTATATTTGTACTTCTACCTAGTGAATATTTGTGTTTTGAAAAACTTTCTCCAACTTTTGGAATTAAATAAAAATTCACCAAACGCTGCTGAAAAAACTCAAAAATGCATCGACATCAAGCAAGACTCCCAGAAAAGATGACATACCACAGTGATACACGTCACCTAAAAGCAGCCACAAGCAGCTACTGCAAAACATTTGGAACAGGATTTAATTGCTGGCCTCAGAAACCTGAGGTGCTACTACCCTGGAAACAGACAGGCTGGAAAAGGCATTAGGATATCCTCATTCCACAGCATGGTGGTGTGTGTGTGTGTGTGGGGGGGGGGTAATGTAGGTAATGTAAAACCTGCCTGTGAGGTCGATAAGGCTATCAGTTTGAAACAGTCCTGTGATTATGCGCTGTCCTCTGCTCAGCTTTGTGGTGAACTAAAAACAGACACAGACACTAGCAGCCACACATGCTCTCATATGTCCAGCGACCCATGAGAATCAGACGAGAGGTGAGGAGATGAAATTACATAAACTGCAGATTACAAAGATCCTATTTAACCCAGAAATACATGTTAGATCAATAATGACTGGAAAATTGATTATTTTATTCATAAGGCTGCATAGTTTATATATTATGACTCATAATGAAGTCTCTCTTGAAGTGGCTGAAAAACATTCTATTAACTTACCAGCAGTTTATCATGTACTGTGTACCACTAATAAGATAACAAAAAAAATATATAATATTATAATAATATAATATTTCACTCAGCAGCTCTGTTTACACCCTTTTTTTCAGGAAAATGTCTGAGTCATACATTTTCAGTGTCATTTCTTAAAACAGCTGGGCACTGTAGTTACTCGTTACTCAAACAGGACTAAATAGTGCATTAAATAGGGACTATTTTCAGCTACGGATTAATACACATTCGGAGCTCTAGTTAGTATTTATGGGATTGACTCTAAATAAACCACAGTGTCACCCAATACAACTGTGTGGCAAGACTAGTTAGTAAAATCAGTTCATTTTTGGTTTTGATCTTTTTCTTCAGTATCACCAGACTTATCCTTTAAAGTATTGAATAAAGTGAGACATTTTTGACATGTTTGACACATCTCATGCATTCTAGTCCATAGCTCCATCCTGTAATTCATATCCATATAATTCGCAGAGAAATTCCTCAGCGTATTTCGGCATGAAAGTGTTTCATCCTGGCACAGTTTAATCTCGCGGCTTGTGAACCAAACATGTGGATAACATGAAACTCTGCCTGCAGGATCTTGTAAACTGCCTTCTGCTCTCCGTCTCTTCGGCGTCGCTGCCCAGTTGATAAGAGCTGCATGTGGTCATAAAAAGGAAAGTTATTACTGTAACACCACAAGATGAAAGGTCTGTTGCAGGAGGAAAACACAGCAGCAGCTCTCTCTGCAGTTGTTTACTCTGTTCTTTTAAAATGAAGGTGCTAATCTTTGTGCTGTGATAACATGATACGCTATCGATGTCTGGCTTAGATCTCTGTCGGGTGTACAGCAATTCAATGCCATGGACACAAACACACACACACACACACACGGCTGATGCAGATGCATCATCATCATCATCATCATCATCATCATCATCAGATGCACTACAACAGAAGCACAGAGACTGGACCAGAATGGAATTTGAAACGTTTTAGCCAAAAATGTTTCCATGGTCAAGGTGTTTTTTGCAGAAACGTTTCAGATTCCGTTTTGTTCTCCAACTTCGTGGGTGAAAGCAAACAACTGCGGCCGCAGGAAATGCACCTGCCATGAAAATCAACACACACACACAAACAATTCTAGCTATTTACAGTAATAGAATTTGATGTCGTAGATTTCGTTCGACTGACTCTAAATGAGGTGTTCTAGATGTGAGTGTAAGCGTAGCGTGTTCTCCCTGAAGGCACCATACTCTGCACTGACCCACTTCCCCCTGCTGTCCAATCCCATTATCCAATCATCTGTTGAGCTCCCATGATTGATGCTTTCGTGCCGCAATTTTGTAATAAATTTTGAGAAATGTGTAGAAAAAGAACCATGCTTTTGTTGCATTTTGCAGAAGAGGCGGTCCAACATGTTTGCTTGTATAACCGTGTGAAGAAGGATGAAAATGATTCAAGCTTTTGTGTTAATGAAACCAATTGGATTGAGCTCACAAGTGATCGCTGTGGTCCTTTAGGTCTTTGGCATTGTGGAGGTACATGGTTTTCATCCGACAGCTGTGTGTGTTGTCAGTGTGACAGAGAAGCGGCCAGTGTATCACTGATTGTTTGTTCGGTTCATTGATTCTCAATGATATCTTCATTATTACATCTCTTTTCAGTTGCAGACGCACACACACACACGCGTTCTTCCCACTAACTTCATGTCGTGTGTGTAGGCCAAAAGGTGAGATATGGCTGAGACCGCCTGATGTGTCGGGCCTCCTCTGTGTTCTGGTCCCCATCAACCCCCATCCTCCCAGCATCAGTGGGATGTCCCAGGTGTGTCTCCTCTTGGCCTTGCTTATGCTCTGCAGCTGCACAAAGGTACGACTCACAACCTCTCTCTTTTTTTCACACACCCACACACAGACTGAGGAGTGTCTTTGATCCACTATACTCCAACTCTGACTGTTGGTCTACACATTTAAAGCAAGAGCTAGAGGATGGGGGAAGGCTGTGGTGGTGTTGCTGAAACTTGACAGTGATGCTTTAAGAAGTTTCCTCCTCCCGCAGGTATCCTCTACTAACTCCCTGGAGCTTGTGAAGGAGCAGTGGAGCAGCTACAAAAACCAGTGCCTGGACTACCTCAACACCACGGCCCCCCCCACAGGTGAGCCCCTCTCCTACCAGCATGAGCTCATATCTGAAAGTACGCCTGAGCTACTGTAAGCCGAGAGCACAGTTTTCACAGATCTGCTGTCCACTGCAGGGCTGGTGTGTAACAGGACCTTTGACCTGTATGCCTGCTGGCCTGATGGACTCCCAGGAACCACTGTCAATGTCTCCTGCCCATGGTTCCTACCATGGTACCGAAAAGGTCTGTTTGTGAGTGTGTGTGCACAGTATATGTGGGGTGTGTGGGGCTGTTGGACTGCATAATTATGCAACGTATGCAAACATATAAAGCTGAGTACTGGTCAGTATTTTCATATTAGCAATGGATCAAATGACTTTGTGTAAAGGGGTTGCTAGTGACAAACCTACGGAGAATTCTTACCCAATTCTGCAGTTGCCCTCAACTCAACGGAGCATCTTAGCGTCTTTCAGCTGATTGTATTGGTTTTTGAGCCAGCAAATGTACTGTTCTCACCATTCGCATCATAATCGTTTCCAGCGGCAGCAAAGCTCTGATAAACCAACTCTACACAACCTGCTCAGCACCGAGCGGCATTCACTTCAAGTTAGCAACTATCTAGTGAACATAATTGAGCATTTAGCAGCTAAAGAGCCAGATATTTCTCTCAGGAGTTGGAGGGAGACCAAAACTGAGCAAAAAGGTGAATATTGGACTTACATTCACCAGGTGGACATAAACATGACACGACAATAATGTTGCTCGGTGCCTGCTGGATGTTAAACAGGAAACTGTTTGCTGACGCGTTCTCAATATCAACTTTATAAGATGTTGTTGATGTTGATGAATGTTGTGTTTACAGCCTGTTGTGCTGCCTCCAAGAGGCCCCAAAATCTATTAATGCTGCTTTAAGTGCTTTAAGTACAAGACAATTATAATGTGTGACAAAATAAACTCAACTTCAGGCTTCACCTTTTTGCAGCTTTCAACCTCACAATCTGCATCAGAAGACGTCATGCAGTTGAAAGCTCCTTAAAAGCTACTAAAGAGACATTTGAACATATTGTTCCCAAGGTCAAGAACTTACATGCTCAAAAGTGCAAAAAATATATTTTAAGATGATTTCGCAGCACCTGCATTTAGATAAAGGCTTTTTCAATATAACCATGAATAAAAACATGGTCAGCACATGTATTGTTTTTAATATCTGTTAAAGGTATTTTTACCTTTAGACAATAGTACAGTAAATCATTAAAATCAAAAAAGCCAACAAAAGGGAAGTTATCACTTTTTTAAATCGAGTTGATTGTAGTAAATGAAAGACAGACAATACAGCAAACATACAGCCTACAAGTCTCTTTAACTCTATGGTTTCAAAAAGAACCAGCACTAACCAGATAATTCAGCTGTTTGGTGATTTTCAAAGCTTTCAGCTGAGTAACTGCTGAGTATCTTTTTGTTCAGTTTGTTTGAGAAACGCAAGGATACAGGGCCCATCCAGTGACAATGTGACATGTATGAGTAGAACTTCGTTGAAAGAGCTCTTCAAAGTGCTCTTATTTAAAGTCATCCTGTAGAGTGAATGGAAAATACTTCACAATTGCAACACAACTCATCACATGTCCTTGGCATTCAGTGGGATGAAAGAAACGAGCAATCTCTTGGATTGCTGTACTGAATAGAGTGTACAGTGGTTTCGTAGAGTGTATTCATTTTGTGTGAAGGTCAAATGTTAGTCAACGATCACTCTACAATCAAGACTTTACACTGTGTCTCAGGGAACAGCCCACCTGTCCGGTGGAGCTTGCTGAGTCATTTGCCCTTGCTGTGCAGCCAGGCTTGTGTCACAGTTAACATTGCTAGTTCATAGCATGAAGGGCCCATCAGGTGGTTTGGAGGCTCTGAATAGGTGTGAAAGTGAGCTTGTCTCTGTAATCTCCTGTGGACTGGCAGCCTGGCAGGGGTCTCTCCCTACCCTCTCCAGAAAGTGTAGAGAGCCAAAGTCCTAAACCACCTCTTCCACTTCTGCTTTTTTTGTCCTTTATATTGTAAAGTGAATATCTTTGGACTTTGGACAAAACAAAACATTTGAAGATGTCACCTTGCGATCTGTGAAGCTGTGATGGAACTTTGTTGGTTGACCAATTAATAAAGAAAATAATCAGCTGATTAATCATAACAAATGATAAAGGTATTTGCAACACTATGACCATGCACTCCAAAGATGTCGTCTTAGTCGCCCTATTCAAGCTATTTGGTTAAAAATTGTTAAAACAAAATACATTGTGTATGTTAAGTGGAGCGCTTATTGCTGGACATTCAACTTTGGCCCAATGACATCTGAGAAGTAACGTTATAGGGTTAAGTAAGGTTTCATATTTATCCGTGTTTTGAGCATAATAAAAGAGTTTGTTGACAGAAAAATATTTGACAGTTTGGTGAAATATCTTTATTCGTTTTCTTGACAAGAATCAGACAAGATTGATACCACTTTCATGTATGTACGGTAAATATAAAGCTACAGCCAGCAGCCATTAGCTTATCTTAGCACAAGGACTAGAAACCGATAGAAACAGCTAGCCTGGCTCTAATACAATCCACCTACCAGGACCTGTAAAGCTCATTACTAAACTCAAAGTGTAGAAACGTCAAGTTGTGGTTTGACGGGAGGTCAATGTGCTGGACTGTTTCATGACTGAGAGCAGCTGCCAGACAACAAGCAGAGACTCCAGGAAATAGACTA
Organism: Enoplosus armatus; assembly: GCF_043641665.1. NCBI lineage: Eukaryota > Metazoa > Chordata > Actinopteri > Centrarchiformes > Enoplosidae > Enoplosus > Enoplosus armatus. The sequence goes on along the minus strand of NC_092181.1, from coordinate 2,092,414 downwards.
GCACATAACCCCCTATAAAACCAAAACTGAGTTGTATCAATCTTCTTATTTAACTTTCGACAAGAGAGTGAATAAGCATATATCCTTTAGCTCAAGGTCTGCTTACTAGCTTTTTATGGAGCTTTCAGCCACACGGTTTTCCTTTACCGAAGTTCCATACTTGGGTCGTGTGATGACCTAGCAACAACTTAGCAGTCTCCATCCACTGCCAGATGAGGTTGAAAGCTTTAGAAAAAACTAGTAAGTGGACGTTACACATGTCATGCTCATATGGCATCTCACAATGTGTGTCTCTGTGTGAACAGTTCAGCAGGGTCTGGTCTATAGAGTCTGCAATGAAGACGGTCAGTGGGCGCAAAAGAATACCAGCGAATGTGAGGATGACCCTGGCGAGGTGTGTGTATACAGTGCAGTGTGTTTGTGCATGTCTGTGTATAAAAGTGTGTGTGTGTGTGTGTGTGTGTAGGTTAGGTCTGCATTGTGAAGAAACTGTTATGAAGCTACTTGCAGTGGCAGATGGTTAGACGATATTGTGACTGTGACTGACTTGACACGATCTGAAATGTCTCAGCGTGTGAAAATCCTCCCATCTGGTTCAATTACTCTTCAGGACCTTTTTTACATATTCTGTGCCAAATTTAATGTAAAGTGTGTGTGTGTGTGTGTATATGAAGGCAATGCCTGGAAGAATTTGACTCTGTCTCTCCTGTTGGTTCTGCAGCAGCAGTATGGCCGCATCCTCGGTCAGTTACGGATCATGTATACGGTGGGCTACTCGCTCTCCCTCGGAGCTCTGCTTCTGGCGCTGGGAATCCTCATCACTTTCAGGTACAATATGTACAGGGAGTAAAGAGGGGAGGAAAGAGGTAGGGAGGGAGGGAGGGGAAGGAAGAAATAGGTGAAGGAATGAAAAGAAAAATTAGAAAAAGGACAGAAGGGACCAAGGAAAGAAGAAAGGAAGGAGAATGAAGGGAATGGGATGACAAAGGAAAAGAATAACAGAGAGAGGAAAAGAAGGGAAACAATGAAGCAGTGAATGAAAGGAGGGAAAGATAATACAAGTAAGGAAGAAAGAAGGGAGGGAGGAAAGGAAGGGGTAAAAATTGATAGAAGACTGAAAATAAATAAAGGGGGAAGAACTATGGAAAATAGAGAGAGGGAACTAAGGAAAGAGGGAGGGATTACGAGAAGAAAAAATAAAGGATGAAGAAAAGAAGGAATGGGTTGAGAGAGATAAATAAGATCAGACAGAACAAAGGAAGGGCAATAGAAGCAATGAATAGAAAGGTGCCAAAAAAGGGGAAAAGGGGAAAAGGGGAAAAGAAAGGAGGGAACCAAGGCAGGAAAAACTATGAGGGAAAAAGGTGGGAAGGAAGAGAGGGAGGGAGGGAAGAAGGAAGGAAGTAGGGGTAGATGGAATGAAAAGGAAGGAAGGAGGCAATGAAGAGGGGAAAAGAACTGTAGGATTGAAAGAATGATTGGAAAAATCATTTTAGTCTTGTTCCTGCATGCAGAGTAGTGAATACAACATATAAAAGTCCACACTGTCACCTCTGCACCAGGAAGCTCCACTGTATGAGGAACAACATCCACATGAACCTGTTTGCCTCCTTCATCCTGAGAGCCGTGTCCATCCTAGTTAAAGACGCCCTGCTGACCCTCACGCTGGACCCCAGCAGTGACACCTGGACACAAGCCTGGGTCAACATACCGGTCAGAGCAAACACGTAACCCATCTGCTATGAATTGTGTTCAACTGTTTGCTGAATACCAGAATCAAATAGCAATCCTTGCCCTCTGAACTGCTGTCGTAAGCCAAGGTTTGAGCATTGTATTGTGCTGCAGTCTGACTGAAGAGTATTTGTCAGCCAAGGAGCTCTGATATAAAGCAACATTTTCAATTCATTGACTTTTGTACTATCAGAGAAGGTGTCACCTTGGCTTATTGTTTATATCCCCACCACCTCCGCCCTATGTCGTGTGTCAGGCTGTGACATGGTGTCGTGGTGCCATGGTGATGATGCAGTACAGCGTGATGGCCAACAACTATTGGCTGTTGGTGGAGGGCATCTACCTACACAGCCTGCTCGTCATCACCGTGTTCAGCGAGAGGAAGTACTTCTACATTTACTTGGCCATTGGCTGGGGTAAGAACCACAACTGTTACACAGGAACTGACAATCACACAGTAATGATGCTCTGCTTATCACAGAAATACAAAAAGTTGTATTTCTGTTCTTTTCTGACAGACAAATATTTCGTTTGTAAGCAGTAAGCAGGAATCTGACCCAAAAGCAAAGAGTTCAGATAGATCAGTTGTAGCAAACAGGCTCTGTCAAGCAGCCACTAACCGAAACGCAGTCATCAGCAACAGGAAGTCAGCCGGGTACAGGAATGGTTAACAGGCATGTACACAGACTAATGAGCAAACACAGAGCAGCTGTGTGGACAGGCAACTGTTCTCAGGATGAATCAGGTAATTCAGTGAAGTGATAAAAGTCTCTGAGGGCATCTAGTGGACAGGTGTGGTACGACAGGCTCCAAAAGGACAACACAAGGTGAGTACACAAGCAAACACATAGAGGCTATTGTGTATAGTGGGACAATCAGAGACAGAAAGTCAAGCTTCAGATTTATTTCTAACTTACACAATAAAACAATAAAGTATCAAAACCGATGCAGCAGAACCTGAGATATTGGGCCTCATGCAAGAACATTTTCGTATTCTTATCTTAACTTTGTCTTGCTTTTTTTGTACGAGTGTGCTACGTCAAATTCAGCAAACGCTCCTAACTTCCGATAACTGTGTGATGATTAGCATTCAATCTAAACTGCGACAACAACCGTTCATCTGTCTCTGCCAGTATATCAGCACGCTGTCTGAAGACTCTTCAAGTCTGCCGTGATGCGCCTGGTTACACTTCCCGTTGACACAAATGAACCTCCAAATAGTGCCTACTTTAAGCTGTTTTTATTTTCAAACTTGTATTCTTCAGCCCCGACCAATGCTGACTCAAGTGACATCACTTGAGGAGCCACAACAGGCTTTATACATCTTTTTTTCTCACGTAGAACTCCCCAAGGCCTGTAAACACACTTTGATGTGTAAAATCCCCTTTAAAGTGAAGACATCTAATACATATCAAATACATCATCATAAGACAATGAAAGTGAACACATTTTGCTAAACTGAACATCTAAAAAACATTGTGCAACAGAATCTACCTACTACTGATTTGAATAATATATTATTTCAAAATATATGAATCTGCAGGACGCATAATAACCACATGCATATTCCCAGAGCAGTTTTTGTTTATCATTTCAGACCTGAACTTCATTTCCTCATTATCTTTAAATAAATAATGACTTTCCGATTACATTGTCCACTTGCTATTCTGAGATAACAATTACGTAGACTGAGCGGAGATAACAAATAATGGTCCTGCCACAATATTAACTGAATTGTCCAATTGACGTTAATGAGTCTTTGAAGCCTGACGGGACAGATAATGTCCAAAGAAGAGACCAGTAACAGATTAGATTTAACTTTAATCAAGCTCAGACACAGGCAGACATTTTCATATTCAGAGACCTTTCAAGTAAGACAAGAATAGAAATATTTGTCTTGCGATAATGAGATTTTAAATTCATGATCAAAAGAAAACTGTTTAATGCTGTATCATGGGTAATGATATATAATAAAATCATTTCATCATAATAACTAGGTTAAAGATTAAATATCGTGCAATCTGTGGAGTAAACGATCTGCCAGGAGCATATCGATGATGTCCTCACTAATCTGGTAAAATGATGACAGCCTCTCAACAACTTTATGTGTTACAGAGTTTTACTCTGTTTATTAACTCATCAAAAGTCTGTTTCACATTTTTCCTCTGACATTCTCAGGTGCACCACTCATATTCGTGATGCCGTGGATCACAGTGAAATATCTGTATGAGAACGAGGAGTAAGTTGCTTTTCATAGCATTGTCACATTAAATCAGCTTTTACCTGTGATGACTCTTTGGACACAGTAAAATAAAAAGACAATAAGTTAGTTGTGTAAAATGTGTGTGTGTGTGTGTGTGTGTGTGTGTGAAGGTGCTGGGAGAGGAATATCAACATGGGATATTGGTGGATCATCCGTTCTCCTATACTGTTTGCTTATCTGGTAAGACTGTCTGTATCTGTCTTACGGCCCTTTCAGACACAACGCGGTTTGAGCTGCGCTTGCAACAGAGCAAAATAGGATGAGTCATGAGTCATGCTTTAGTTAAGCATTATATGATTTATACACTGATTATAAAGTGTTACCTTAAAAGAAACTTTAATGGGTCTGTATAGCTATAGAGGGGGAACAGCTTGCTGCACTGCGTCCACACTTTGCTCGACGCTGCCGGTGTCGCGTTGTGTCTGGAAGGGCCTTTACCCTCGTATTCTCTGTCTGGCAGTTTACAACTGAACAATGTGATGAAGGAATAGTGTGTGTTCTGGCACGTGATCGAGCTACCGATGCACACAAACACACCCCAAATGCCTGTGTGCTTCTCTGAAAGTGTGTAGATCAGGCAGTTCGTGGTAGGGCTGGAGTAAAACATTTATTCACAATTACGAATAAAGTTCAAAATTTTGGATTGTTAACATATGTAGCTCGACTATCATTTATATGGTCTCTTTGGTGTTCTTGCAAATTAATGTACACACCCCTCCCCACCCATCCACACACACACACACACACACACACACACACACACACACACACACACACACACACAGAAATAAGTTGTGGAATTCCTCTTGTGTGCTTCCTGCTTCTTGTTCCCATAGAGACAAACAACATTATGGATGGACATACTTGTGAGGACAAGTGCACATTAACAGTAACAGTAGCAACCTTTGTGACCTCATGCAAAAGCGTACGTGCGCATACACACGCTAAAATATTCAGACCATGTATTTCCTGGACTGTGTAAGTCATAGTTTATGTGCTCTGTGGAAAAAATTATCTTTATTGTAATTGCTGAAATAGTTGCTGCACGGTTGTGTAACAGATGCAGCGTCATATGTCATCCTCCAACAATCCCAAACACAACCCTGCAGTTCAACTATTCACACCCAAATAAACTGCATTTGTGTGCACTCATACACACACACACACACATTCACAAAAACACATCTGTCAAGACAACACACACACACACATTACCAAACTTGGAGCGCTAATAACTTGAGTGCTGTCATAATTAATGTTCTCTGTCACTGGAGAGGGTTCTGCACTAGATCACAACGCCTGCATGCGTGTGTGGCCAGTTCAAATCCCACGGAGAACAGGAAGTCTCCGTCTCTCTCTTACACTTTATGTCACACTTAAAATCTATTCTATCTAATCTGCGTATATCTCCTTCTCTTCTTATTTCAGATCAACTTCTTCATATTCATCCGAATTATCAAAATCCTGATGTCTAAACTCAGAGCTCATCAGATGAGATACACTGACTACAAGTTCAGGTGAGAGAACCATTTCCTGTTCTGAAAGAAACAAAATGAAAGGTGTGTGGGGCGTATTTGCAGGGCAGGTAAAGAACCGCAGAGTTAGGTGATCATTTTCTGTTGGTTCATCACTGTGAGCGACCCCTTTCACGTACAAGTAGTGGTGTGATGCTTTGTTAATATAGAAACACTGATAATAGCTGCTGTAAAATCGTAGAAATTTACATTGTACCCTTGCATTACATTTCAGAACGAGTTATTGTTTCCTAACACCATAATCTAGTATCATATATGTACCTGTTTATGACTGAATCTCACCTGATGAAGGTCAACAGGATGGAGGTCATAAGTAAAATGACTAGTGGCTGACCTTTCAACTGTTTCCCTTTTCCTCCTCTGGTCCAGATTAGCAAAGTCCACTCTGACTCTCATCCCCCTGCTTGGGATTCACGCCATCCTCTTCACCTTCGTCATAGACGAGTCCGTCCCAAAAGGCTCCTTGCTGCGCCTCATTCGCCTCTTCTGTGACCTGCTGTTCAACTCTTTCCAGGTCAGAGGTCATCTTTACATTTATTCGCACTTCCATCCCCAAATATCTGATCATTCTCAGAAGAAACCTCTGATTTTAGAGCACTGAGCATTTCTTTTTGATAACTCTACAACAAATATTCTGCATGAAAGGAAACTTTACAGTTTACAGTGTCTTGCATCCATTTCATATTCTTTCAGTGTAAAATGTTTCAACACTTTTCAGTTGAGAAGCAGTAATACATGGACCTGGACTAAACCACTGTACAAATGGATGAATAGTATTAGTGTATAAAGGTGTCCTATCCTGAGTTTTTCTTGTAAACACAGAATGTTTCTGTTCACATTCAGTGTTACTCACCAAAACGCACTGTACAACATCTCATACAACATCTGCAAAGCCTGCAACCTGCGTTGTTTACAACCCTTCTTTGCTTTGTTGGTGCTTTGCTGCGTTCCTTGTAGAGCCACCTGTAGATCAGTGCAAACTAGCAATACATGTATCCTACAAAGTACTACTAAGTATTACAGCCTGTGTAGGCTGATATAGATGTATTGGGTGACATGCGACTTTACTGTGATCAACATGGTTTGTTCTGAAACAGTGTCACAGTGGAGTCGTCCATTGCATTGAGGGAATATTACACCCAGTACAATGGTATGGCCCTTTCACATGTTTTAAATTGTTTGCTTTTTGGACAACAACGGACTTCTATGTCATATGGCAAGTGATATCTGGGTATTTGTTGATAATAATTAAAAGCCGTTTCCTTTAGTACACAGTGACATCAGTTTCTTCTTTCAAGTATCTGGCCTGACTGAAATGTTAAAACTCCACCTTCTATTTCAGGGCCTGCTGGTTGCCATCCTGTACTGCTTTGTCAACAAAGAGGTGAGACAGATGTGCTTTCATGTAAAGCACCACCTTAATTTAATCTCTGCCATTGCTGCACTTCCTTCCTTTCGCTTTGCAGAGAAGATGCATAAGACATTTGTCATCGTCAGTGTTCCTGTTGCCAGCCTTTATCAGTCCTTTTATATCTCTGAAACCTCCATCTTTGTTCAGGTTTCACTCTGTCACTCTCTTTTGTCTACAAAGTGGGACAGACACAACATCCTCCATCTGCTAATCTCAAAACCTTTAAATGTAGTCTTTGGCAAGAGACGCCCATCTAATGAAGTGCTCAGTGTCTTATTTAATCTTCATCACACATCTCTCTCTGCTGTCCCATCATGCCTCAGGTGCAGTCAGAGATGCTGAAAAAGTGGAAGAGGTGGAAGCTGGGTAAGGACATCGATGAGGAGTACCGCCACACCCACAGCCACACGCCACATATCAAGAGTGGCAGCATCGTCACCGGCAATCTTCCCCATGACAACAACGCCAGCGACCAAAGCGGTGACTCGCCTCGCCTCAACAAAGCTGACAGAGGCCCCTCCTGCACCACCGCACCTGAGGAGAACCGCAGACTAGTCGTCTCCTACAGCAACGGGACGGGGAAAGGCAGGCCCGCCAAGAGCAGACACACCCTGCAGTTCTCTTTCCTGCCACACAGAGGTGCCGCCAGTCACGTCAGCACTGCCACGGAGGACGTCTGTCTGGAGGAGAAGGCGCAGTGCCGCACATGCCCTCTGGAGGGAGACGAGACTAACGTCTGAGGACAACCTGCTCTGAGCCCTCGTCACGAAAACATTCACTGATTGTGCTTGTCATCGTTTCAGCTCAGTTTTTATCATGCGGCAACAAGACTAGTGGGAAGAGAATGAGGAAGTTACCCACACAGATCAGGATGTTCACCGCTGCATAACATTACAGGAAATACAGTTTAAACCTGCCCAGCTGCAAATGAATATTTATTGACTTCATACATCAGGAATGATTAGATAAATTAAAATGAAACTGTAGTGGTTTTCAGTGTGAGCGTGTATATATGTGTGTGTGTGTGTGTGTGTGAGGGCATGTGCATGTGGAGGACTGCCTTTCCGACACCGACCCCTCTCACATCTTTCCACCAGCACTGCTGTTGCCGTCTGTTGCAGCAATGGACGCTCATTTGTGGTACTCTCCTCCAAAAACCTCTGTGTCTAATCTTTCTTTTGTGGTTGTATGAAACTAGATGTGGACTTCAGCGTGCATGACTCTTGACATCTTGTTCATGGAGATCAGGATAAAGGCAGAACTGACTTGAACATCTGACTCTTATCACACAGTGTTTGTTGCGGCAGCCTCACAGAGGACGGATGCTTATTCTGGTTTTAAATGACCAATGCCAAACAAGAAAATAATATTATAACATGATGGGTTTTACATCAATCGGGTAATCAAACCCATTCTTTCATGCACATTCCTTTCCTCCCTTTTTTGCCTAATACTGACCCCATCCTTTGCCTTTTTAAACAGATTTTCCTGACTGACTGTATATGTACAATGGAGAAATACAAGTAATATAGGTGAAACAATATTTAAGTGTATATATGTAATTAGAAATACATACCATTTCCACAGCACCAGTGAGGAGATTAATTTAAATTCTTGATTTGTCTTCATGCAGACGCTGACTAAAAATTCATACATGACACACTTAATTAGATGAGCAATTGGCAAATGTGATTTTTGGTGTTTCACATAAACCGCCAGTACCGCCAGATGACGATCATCATACTGCTCCAATCTGCTCCAGTCGTTGTCACACAGTACTCAAACATTATGTACAGAGATGAAAAAGTCATTGTATGTGCCAGAAAGGTTTTTCATTTCATAATATAACGTGTGAATATGTTTTGTTGGAAAGAGCAACACATTATAAATGGACAAAACACCTGATTTTCTTTTTTTCTTTTTTTTCTTGTGCAGATCAGATCAGGGCCCATGTTTTATGACGCAGGAAGCAAAATGTGCCACACAGAACCCCTTTTATCGTTTTGGATCAGGAAAATATGTAAATAATTAAAGCAAGGATTTGTGTTTTTAAACATTTAGATTCAGTTCAATTATGAACTTAAATAGGACTGGATTTCATTTTTGGTATTTGGTACAGTCACACTGGAGCAAACAAAGATTTTCACAAAGGGATTCCTAGTGAACTTTTTGATCAAGGACGGTAAACAAAGTGTAAGAGAGAGCGCTGTACACTGTAAATATTTATAAAAGTGAATATTCTAAAGACAAAGACAGGTGGGTGGCGGGATGTGTTGTTGTTCTGTGTTTCAGCTTGTAGTCCAGGTGACTCTGAAAATAAACATGACTAATTATCTTGAGAGTTTTACAAAACATGATTGTACCTGCCCTTGTATTTAAAATGTTGCAACTGTCAGGAGACGAGCAAAAAGTTTTATATAAAAGCCAAATTGTTGTGTCTCATATGTCTCTGTGGATCCAATTAAACTGAATTCTGTCAGCAAAAAAATGTCAGTATATTGTGTTAGTTGTCATTCCTCCGCAGTTTTGCAGTAAGTCTACAGATCTCGAGCCTTTCACTTGGCTTTCACTGGCGTAATGTTCCTGACTAGAAAAAAAACATGTTTCAACATTGGCTGAAAAATTACACAAATACATTCCTGTGTGTGTGTGCATGTGCATGCATATCATTGTGCAGTTATTCCACATCGTGTTTGACTGCTAAGCCAATCAGTGGATTTATTATCAATCAGCATGCATGTTTCCCCTGGATATGACTGCAACATGAAATTATAATGACTCATCTGTGTGTTGTTGCGCAGGGGGTTATAACTTGTCAGTGGGTGAATTATGTATTGGTCACACACACATGTCCAATAATGTGTGTGTATGCGTTTTCTTGTGTGTGACTGATCTAGAAATCTCTCTGAAATTCACACTCGACACTCAGCTCATACAACGTCAGGGGCGCCATGTGTTATAAGAACATTAGGTACATTTATTCTTTAATTATCATGATTAATAGAATATTTAATTTACAGTGTATTATTTACTGTGTCCAAGCAAAGTGACACAGTTGTATGATATGTATAGTACTGTAGGACTAATATGATGCAAAGTACTACAATATCGTGCACTAGAAGAGAACAGATTGTGATAGCAATAATATATAACTATGTCTGTACAGTATATAATGTAATATCAGAATCAGAAAGCAGCATAAATTTGAAATAAAAGTATGTACAAAATGTAAAAAATAAGAAATAGAAAATAAAAATATACACATTTACGATATTTAAGTGAAAAATAAAAGTAAAAAATATATACAATAGCAATGTATATATATGTATGTATATATATATATATGTGTGTATGTATTGAACTAATAGCATGGTATATTATGACTTAGTATAGTACCATAAAGTATAATATAATATAGAATATAAAACATACTATAGTATAATTAATATAATACATTAAGCATACATAAGCATACAATATACAATATTTGCAGTCTGGGAACATGGAGACACAGAGAAGTGTGTGTGTGTGTGTGGAAGTTGTTGATATATAAAATCAATATCATAATAACATATTGTTTTTTTTAATCAGAGTAATGTGTTATATTTCAGTATAGGTAAGGTTGCACTGCCTGTGCTGCATCTCTTTGAGAGCACACACCCAATAGACGGACTTTGAAGGTCTGAAGTAGATTTTTGTTGTGTGCAGCAAAGCGTTCAGCTCCTCTGACGTCAGCGTTGTGAGAGTTACCAGGCTGCATTGAGAGGCAACTATTATGCCTGCCTTCTGAATACAATTTGAAACCTTGGCCTGCATCTAGTTCATTAAGTTTAGATTTGTTGTCATGCACAATTTTGCCACTCTCCATTGAAACTCAAAATTCCTCTTTGCTTTCAGCAGCCCAGGAAGAGAAGTCGTGCATTGACTCCTAATGAAGCAATAGTGAAAGGGAAGCTTGAAATTAACATTGAAACTGGACATGTAAATACAAACTGTGAGAGCTTAGTGGATAAACAGAATAAAGAAATCAGTTGTACAAACACAGTCTCACTGCTCTTTCATGTTCTTGCATGTGTAGCTCATCAATGATGAATGTGTGAAGTATCTCTACATCATGAACTAAATATTATTCATTCTTAGGCAGTAAAACCTTGAAGCTTTTGTGAGTGGATTTTATTTTCACAATCTCATTAAGAAGCTTTTATCACCAAAAGAGCAAAAATATATTGCTTACTGATTGTTTACTGAGCAACAGCAGAAGCTCATTTCCTAACATTGAGACTTAAAATTACAAAAACCCAAGCCGAGATATTACAAAAACAGACCAAATAGTTGATTTTGTGCTGACTCTGCCCATGCAGGAAACATCTATTTTAAGGACTGTCATAATATTATAACCACTGGGATCAGCTAACACTACGGATGGGCATTCGTGATGTTGCAAGTCTATAGGGAGGATTGTGGAAAAAACATTATGTACACAGAGGGTCACTGAAAACATTTCACAGTGGTCAAAAATCTTCCATACATCCTCTGTAAAACTCCCCCTCAGGACCACTCTGCTAAAACCATCTGTGAGTTGTAGGAAAATGTTTTACAGCAATAATGTGAATTTCAGCCAAAGGGGGTTGTAGTGTGAGAGGATCTCAAATGCAGATATAATGAAATCTCTACCATTAAAGAAAAGATACAGAAAAAGAAAACAAAATCATGAGTAATGAGTGATGAGTCATTTTATGAATTCTGGTCTATTCGAGTTCCTTACAGGCCATCCAGGCTCAGGTGCTGTTCCTCTCTGGTCTTTCAGTTTCAGAGTACATTGTCATGAGTCCCGCAAACATTCGGTTCCACAACGGGCTCCAATCTCCTGAGTGGTGTGAAAGCAGTGATTGAAGGGAGATGGAGCAGATCATCATTACTGAGTGCCATCTTTGAAGCAAAGGCTACTGCGATTACTGGATGAATGATTAAACATATAATATTTAATATTGAATGAATAAATATTTAAAGGCTAAATCCAAATTTCCACATTGGTTCCGTGACCTTTAGTGGCTGGAATTTGGTTTGAAATCACCGGCTTCATCATCACCTGTGGTGTGTGTGTGTGTGTGTGTGTGTGCTGCATTCGCAGGCAGATTTTCCGTATGAATCCCTGTTTCTATCTCTTTCTGTCACTGCAATTCCTGACTTCCTGCGAGTTAAAATTGGAAAGGAAGTCGTGAACACGTGCCACACAAAGTCAGGAGAAGTTATTTTGGGATCAGGACAAACACCACAGAACAATGACATAGCAATGGCAAAGGAGCTGCAGGGTGTAGAAATCAATCGGCTGTGACAGGTCTATTGTGGAAAGCACTTGAGTCCAAGAACCAGCTAGGACTGGGTGAGGCTTAACAGTCCAAGGAAAGTGAAGAAGGAGGAAAAAACACTGTGTGGACAGTGTGTGAGAGTGTGTGTTTGTGTGTGTGTGTGTGTGTGTGTGTGTGTGTGTGTGTGGGTGGGTGGGACGTTGATATTGCATAAAAATCACCTTGTGAGAACAATGCAATTTGGTCTGTGATATGAATCAAATGTTGTCCCCTGTACTTCAGTTATAGTGGTCCTTCCCTTCATGCGCAGTGATACATACACAGAACAATTCTGGAGTTTAGGTGTTTCCTTGTATTTCTTGAAAACACCAACATCGAGATACTGTAACTATAACAAAGTGTCCTATATCTATTTAGTGCTTTGTTATAGAAGGTCTATTGAAAAGGAAGACACAGCCATGGAGGAAGCGTGGACGTGTTCCTGTTAAACAGTGTCACCAAAGATCATTTCAAATGTGGCATTTTACCATCACAACTGGTGTCAATAAAGAGGCCGAGGCGTCCATCAATTGAACACTGACAAAGTTCAGCTCCATCATGTAAAATTTCAACCCAACTGCAATGCATGTTGGGAAGTATATCTTAATAAGCTTACAATGTTAGCTTAGTTGGCATTTAGTCAACTCATCATATTAAGTAACAAGACTGGTCATCTATCGAGACTAAGATTCGACAGCCAAGCTAGTGGCTCTGTGAGGTTGTACTCAGGCACAGAAGAACTTTGAGCTAAATGCTCACGTTAAGTTAAGTTGAGTTATACTTCATTGTCAAATACGCAGAGTGCAATTCACATCCCTAGAGCGTGGGGTTGCATGCAGTGCAGCGCCCCTGGAGCAGGTTTCTGTCAGCAGGTATTAGCTGGAATGTTAACATACTGATGTTAAGGGTATAATGTTTAACATGTTCACCATATTAGTTCTTTAAAAAAACGAAAACACACACACACACACAGCTGAAGCTGATGGGAATGTCATTAGTGTTGGAAAGATCTAGTCATAAACCTATGTATTGGACAAATTAAAAGTTTGATCTGATCTGATCTGACCTTTGACCTGAATCTCTCAACATAATTTAATGGCAATCCAGCCGATAGTTGTTGAGATATTTCAGTCTGAACCAAAGTGGTGGACCGACAGACCGACACTGCCATCCCCTTTCCCGCCCTACCATTAGGCTAAAAATTAGTTGACATGACTTGCAACTTGATTAATAAAAAATGCAAAGAATAAAAAGGGGAATTAATTTTAATAAAAATCAATTAGATTTTGCAGCGTAGATGAGTCAGGTATAAAATAAACAGTGAACTCAACTGCATGCCACTACTACAGAAACAACAAAACATTTGTCAGGACTCACTCACTTTTGTTGCAACAAGAGACTAGCTTGATTTGTTGGAAGAACTTTTCTTTAAATGCCAATAATGTAAGTTTCTATGGCCTTACAATGTGTAATCCTTATTTGTGCCAAAATATACACAACATACAGCGTTTTCACAGTTTTACTGTGCCGCAGTAGGTGTTGAACAAGGCCAAAGCCTTTGAGAGATGAAGAGGGACAAATTTGCTTTTATCAGCCGCCGTAAATCCAAAACTGCAGGTGTGTGTGTGTGTTCGCTGTGTTTGGGCTGCTCTGGCTGAACTTTTCCCATCATCTGTATTTTCCTGAGTCTGGAGATCCCTGAGGTGCCATCACACAGAACTTCTACGTATCTCGACAACCTGCAGTCTGAGCGACTGATACAGACTGCAGATGACTGATGGCTCATTAAGTCCTGATATATGTAACAGCAATTGAAGCAGACAGAGATAGACGCTGATTTCTTCCACACTTGGCTCAGACTTCCATAACCACTAATGACTTGACAGCTCATCTGCCATAAAAGTGCAGCTGCTGCACCTCTTACCAGTAAAATTGTTTCTCCTTGACCCTGCACCGTATCCTTCTATCAAACCAGCTATAGTCTCCATGTCTTAAACACCCTTGTCTGACTAGATGAGCTGCACTTCTTTCTTTCCACATATATAGGTGCAGCACTTGACGTGGCAGCATCAAAGCACTGTTTCAACAAAAACTGAACATTATAACTTTCATGAAAGTAGAATTTAGCTCAGGAGGATCCTGCATTGATTTTGACCATTCAGTCTCTCAGTCTGTCTCTGGAGTGCATGTGCCTTGTATGTAGGACAAACACATTGATCAATCTAAAAAGTATTTGTCTGCCCAAAAACAGAAACCTCTGAGCTGAGAACAGACCTTATCTGATTAGGTATAGATTAAAGTAGGGTCCCCTGAAGGCCTCTACAATGTTAAATCACTACTCTTATCTCCTCTCTCATGCTGTGGCTTGTATAAAAGAAGAAATGTGTCCACAGAGACTCTGCAGTGTTTGTTCAATTCATTAATCGCACACAGTTTGGCCAGTTTAAGGTCACCCACCTCTTTAATCATCCCATTAGGCTTTATGCGTGTGTAGGTGTGTGTTCAGGGTCAGGGTTAAAGGGGACCAATTATACACATTATTCTGGGACTCCACTAGAGAAGCTTTGCATGATTCACAGTTCAAAAAAGTCCTGATTTATCTTCTACTGACCCTTCATGCAGCCCCTCAGTTCACCCTCTGAATGTAAAGTAGTGTCTGTATGTCTGTATGTGTGTGTGTGTGTGTGTGTGTGTGTGTGTGTGTTTCAGAGCTTATCATCACAACATGTTCCTCTATGTGTGGATAGAGGTAATTCCATACTTTGAAATGCAAAGCCATATTTTGCAAGGATGGAATCTGTAAGAGGAGGACACGAATGTGTAAAATGAAAATGAAAAAAAAAAGATTTATTGCATCGGCATGCAGGTGTTGTCCTGATTTCACTTCTGTCACTGAATAAGTAGCTGGAAAATCAATCTTTAAGGAAAAAGTTGACATTTTGTGAAGTACATTAAACATGAAGCTAAAGCAAGCAGCTAGTTAGCCTAGCTTAGCATAAAGACTGGAAACAGGGGGAAACAGCTACCCTGGCTCTGTCCAAATGTTACAAAATCCACCTACCAGCACCTCTAAAGTTTAAAAATGACAATTTGATTATTTCTTGGCTGGGAGTAGGAACCTCCTGGAGTCTCCGCAGGTTGCCCGGCAACTGCTGTTGCATGGCTCACTCCATATTTCCAGATCTAATATTGTTGTTGACCATGAGTACCTGCACTGCCGCACTGGTACATTTTCATGGAAGTTGTTTTGTATATGGCAATTTGTCACAAATATGGATAGTTTACCACAGGAACGCTTTATGCTAAGAGAGCTATGAGAGTGATATCAATATTCTCATCTAATGCTTATACTGTATGTCTCAAAATGTCAAACGATTACTTAGAGGCACTTGAATGCATTTGCACACCTGCACATACTGAGGTGTTAATGCAGTCTCAGTTTATCTCAGGTGAGAAAGCATGAATAACAAATAAATACACCCGCACTCAAGTACAATAATTGCAGATTTCATTAAAAATCACTTACAATTACGATGCATCAGAGATAGAAAGTGTATTATTGTAGCTAAGCCTTAAGAGGAACATGGTGTCTTCAGTGTGTATACTGTATGTGTAGGAGTGGGAGGTATACTGTATGTGAGGCTCATCATTATGTGTAAACATTAATTAGTCAAGGTCACTGTAATAAACTGAGTAAAGTGGGCATGTGAATGCAGTGTGCACGCCTCTAAAATAATCTCTTCAGTGTCCCCAAGGCTCTTCACCATTTTGCTGCCAGTGCAGCAGCTTCATACAGTGCTGTTTGCCAAGCTGTCAGCTAGTTTAAGCTGTTCATTATCACGTCTGATTGGTTCAAATCATTGATATTCTATAGTTGAGCCCCCAGTAAATTATACAGAATGTTGGTGTGAAATGGAGGAGGGTTTTTTGATTATTACTGTTTAAATTTCCATTCAGTATGACTATATTAGCGAGGCTCCAAGGTCAGTGGCCATGTTACAAGCTTTATACAAAGAGAGCAGGAATCTGTGCAAAATCGAAACTGCCAATGAGCCGAATCAACATGAATTAATTAAGGAGATAAACAGTGCGCATACATTAGTTTTATAACCCACAGCTGCTGCTCCTCCTTGTCGCTTCATTCCCTCTCTGTTTCCTTTGCTTACATCTGTTGCTTTCCTCCTTATTCTCTATTTTGTCACTCCTCGGTTTCTCCGTGCCCATAATCTCTATTAGCTCAACCTGTCTCAGCGTTCAAGGGAAACCGCTGACACATGAGGGGTAAGGAGGGAGCCTGAAACACTTTCTGTTTGCACCTCCTCATCACGAAACAGCAGATGAAAAGTTTAGCTGGACTGTGTGTTCTCACTTCCATCTGCATCCTCCTTCTCATCATCTCTCTATTATGCCTCTGTTTCCCTGGGTGAGCTTGCGTACCCCACTCCTTCGACCCTGCTCATATTTTTTTGTTTTTCTCTTCTCCCTGCTTCCTCATGTAATTTCTCCCCTTGTTCTCGCTTTTTTTTTTTTGCTCTTGCTGTGCAGGAGATGGAAAATTCAGGAATGGGCTTTGACAATGAGGTGTCACGTCCTCAGCACATGTCTCTCCTGTTTGTCAGTGAATGAAAACAGAGGGGCTTAGCTGTAAATTTTTGTTTATATTATTTTCAAGACCAATGATTAATGTAGTTATTCTTTACTTCCTCAGATTACTTCAGTCACCTCCGTCTTTCTTTGATCATATTGGATTTGTATTGTTTTTAAGGCATTGTAGTAATGTCATTTTAATTGTAACACTGATTCACTTCATGACGAGGTTGCTACTCTTCTGTCTTCATGATAGTTCTTCTTATTTCATTTTCCAAGTTCTACTCCTGTGTCCCTGTGCTCATTTAACTTTTATTAAATGCCAGATATGTGTCCAAAACAATTTAGTTTTGATGGGGTTTTTTTCTTATCAAAATCTCTTTTCTCTTCCTGTAAAATAACTAGCTTTATCATTAACTATTATTATTTTTCAATCTGCTATCATCTTATCAATATGCATCTAGGTCTACCTCTAATTTCAAAATATTTTTTAAGAAGGGACCTAAAGTAAACATTTGGAGAAACGTGCCACAGTCTCAGAAACGATGCAAACTCAAAAACACATACGAAACCCAAAACAAATACAATAACGAAAACGTGCTGCAGATGAAAAAATGTGCTGCAGAAAGTCAAAACAAATACATTGACAGCAAACATGCCTGTTATCTTAGATTAGGACAAAGCCTGGAAACAGCTAGATTTGCTCTGTCAATAGGTAAAATAATCCACTTGCCAGCATCTCTGAAGCTCACTGATTATGCTAGTAAATGACATATAACATGAACAAAAAAAACCCTGTTAAATGGTTGAAAGCAATCATTTTGTTAACTCATCATTTATTTTAATGGAAAGCTCAATGAGATTGAGGGTACCAAGGGGATACAGCAGTGGTTTGATAAGAACACGACCAAGACAAATAAGAATGGAGAGGAGGAGGGGCTTGATAGGTAGGAAAAGTGAGGAAAAATAGTAGGTCAGTTCCCTCTGCCTCTTTTTTTTCTCTAATGAAAAACCTTAATGGGAAACAGGAGAAAGGAGCTAAAAGTCAACCAACTGAATAGAGAACTCACAGAATTCTTGTGCATGCAACAATTCAGGGTCAAAGCTCAGATATCGATTGATAACCAACAGGTAACCTACAATATTTGCAAAACAGATATGTAGCCTTCTTTAAATAAAACCCTTCACATGACGCTTTTTAACACGTCCCTCATTCTTTTGAAGGCTATTGGTCTCAGTTTGGTGTTTCTGTGAGTCATCAGGTTTAATGCTGCAGGCTATTGATCACCCACTGAATAATTAATGTGCATGTGAATAAATAATAGAGAAATGCCATTTTGAATTGAAATCTGTATGTGTGTGTGTGTTTCGGATGATTGTGCCCCCTCTCGTGCACACATCTTCACACCCCTTGACAACGACTGAAGTCTAATCTTTGAGAAAGACAGAGTTAGAGAGACGGAGGGAGGCGAGGAAGAGATTCAAATGGAGGCCGCTGTGACATCTGTATGCTATATAAACATAACTGCTCCCTTAAGACATATTTAATGATAGAATGAATTCTGTCTAGCTGCTTATGGCTTGTTTATCTGGATGTTAATTTGGTTGTTTTTGAGTTCCTAATGGCTGTAATTATGATAATGGAGTAATAGAAGTTATTTTGGTAGTGTGTAGAGTGTGTGTGTGTGTAACCCTGTGGGCCATGCCCAAGTGTGAATTTCACTTGTGAAAATTGTCTTTTTCTTTTTTTGTTCTTTTGATTTTTGAAGCTCTGCTCTAAGTAACTCTCTGTAGCCACACACATGAAAAAAACATTGTATCTCAAAGCAAACACACTGCTTGTCTGTGTAATGCTGTGGAAAGAGAGAGACTTGCTCAGCAGATGAGAGCAGTGTGAGATGACTCAGAGAAGCAGTCAGCGAGGAAGAAAGATAATTAGTGCAATGATATCAGTAACATACAACATACAATGGCATTAAACTGAGCAAATAATCAAATGATTTTAGCACTAATTCGCTTGGTACTTATCCTTGATAATTATAAATTACAAGTGGCTTCCCGTGGCTCAAATAATCCAGAATATAAAACAGGTGGTCAATAGATAAAGAAAACCAATTAAGGTAATAAATGCAGCATGGCGGCTGAGTGGTTTGTTTTATTAGCCTGTAAGCTGTGGGATTGATTGTACAAGGGTTTTTGCATGTTTTTATTGGGTTTCTCTCAGGTGCTCCACTTTCCTCCCATGATCCAATAACACAGGGATTTGAAATTGTCCTTGGAAAAGAACAAGAATGAAGGAAACACAGTGAGAACTGAGAGAAAACCCAGTGAAGTTTGTGATTTATGCTGTTCTCAACAACCCAAATGCTTTAAATCTTTTGCTCACTAAGCACAGTTACTGAAATAGGCCTTAGAGCATTTACTCAGCATCAAATGGATGTTTGAAGGCAGTCTTTCATAACTATCTGCGTGATTCTGCAGTCATTGACAATGAATTGCTCCCCAACGATGCTCAAATATTATGTTTAAAAACAAAAATCACCCAAGTATATAAGCATACAATAGTGCAGAAGTTAAAATATAGGAATATAACATAATATACCCTATAAATTCAATATTGACATGAAGCAGTTCTGCTCAATGGTTTGCATCCTTGCCCACAATGGCCGAATACACCCGGCGATATTAAAGGAATACTAACTTTGGTATAAACTTTACAGCAAGATTTCTGAAGCGTAGCACATTTCTATCATCTCATGGTCCATATCATCATATCACTTAGTGTGACCAAGTTAAGTAGATCAATTAAACAGTCATTCTGCATGCTGTTGTTTTTTACATGGTGGCTCCTTTTTTTAAAATACGTAGCGTTTTTCTAATTATTTTTTGTTTCCGTTTTGATCTACCTTTCTTCTTTTCTTGTAGGATATAATGTGAAGGAAACTGAAGCTGAACATGTAAAGACATCTATCTGCCCACTCCCTCGGTACACTATTGACTTTGCCTGAACTGCTATATTGATTAGCAACAATGGACAACAGCCAAAATCGCTTCCCACCATTCTTATCTAATCCTTCTCAGTCATATAGATAAACAAGTAATTAAAGGTTTCTGCGGCTTTCTACTCCTGTCTCACCTACTACTCCTTGTATCACTTAACTTTTATTCACCTTCAACAGCAGCACTGATTTACTGGGTGTGGACATGCACTCCACATAAACACTCAATTATTGCAATAAAACAGACTTGATTAGAGTTTTGATCTTTACGATACTGTGTGAATACCACAATAAATTAAAAGCTGCATTACGCAGTGAATCAAGTCTTCCTGCGCTCCCCCAGTCTTAAGTTTTGTCCTTCTTTGATCCCATTTTTACTTGAAAAGTGTTTTTCTTTACGTTTTCCTCGGTGTGTGTGTGTGTGTGTGTCCTTTCAAAGTGCTGAGTACCCTCTTCAGTGGTCTCTGTGGTTTTATGACTCTCATTAATGAGAGGGACTATATCTGCCAGCTCTTGCATAAAATGACAAACCACTGGTCAAGTGTTCTCCTCAGATAAATAACCATGAAATTTAAGAGCAGTAAGAAAGCTTAAGGAAGTGTGTGTGTGTGTGTGTGTGTGTGTTTCAAGTGGGACATTTTAACACAGCATACTGGGAGGAAATGGTGGGCAGGTTGGACAGATGTAGAGCAGGAGACGCACTGATGATGGTCACGGTGGTGATGTGGGAGGCTGAGAGAATGAAACGTTGGCAACATTATAGAGAGATGTGACCTGAGGCGTTCGGGATTTGATGGAGCGTTTTGAATATACAGACAATATGCTCTGCACACTTCATGTCCTCCCAAGGAAAGGAGGAGGCAATCTCAGCAGCAGAATGTCAAGTGTGTGTGTGTGTGTGTGTGTGTGTGTGTGTGTGTGTGTGTGTGTGTGTGTGTGTGTGTGTGTGTGTGTTGGTCCTTAATTGCTCCGCTGTCCTCCTCAGGCATTCAGAACTCTGAAAAAAGATAAATATCGATATATTAAAGATGGAAAATGAGACTAAGACTCAGTCAACCAGAGGCTATAATTTTCACTGTCATCGTTCATAAGCAAATCAGCCTGAGAGTTTTTCCTCTATACGTGATCCTAATTATTTCTCCGAATTTGGAAGTAATCCACAGGGCAAGCACTGAGATATATACAGTATAAGAAGACAAAAAGAACATCTCTTGTTGTATGTTCAGAGACATTTCATCAGTTTCTTTGTTTTTCATTGTCAGTATTGTATAGCTGCTATTTCATGCATTCAAGATGTAAAAAGTAGTGCGCTCAGGTTTAGGATTCTCCTTTATTGAGCTATGTGACTATTGGTGCTTGTAACTTTATAATCCATAAAATGTAACACATAAACTGTAACCAAAACGATTTTTAAAAAAAGCGAGGGGTAGTAAAGATACCAGGGACAGGAAGCAAAGTGTACGATCAGAAGATCTCTATTGCCCCTCTGTGGATGTCAGATGTTACTACAGTGATCATGGCTGGATTGAGCCTGCTATGGGGGGGCTCTTCCGACCACCACCTATTATTATTGATGGCAAACCATCAGCAACGTTTTAGTAGAACAAATGATGAGTTATAAGAATGAAAAACAGGTCAGGTTTTTGTATGATTAAATCCCTCTAAACACAGATAATTATTATTACAGCTGTAACTACTATTATCAGTCATATTTCCATTATTATTATAATTATAGCTGCTATGGCTACTGCTAGTGCTGCCATACATCTCTGCCTGTCTGTCTGTCTGTCTGTCTGTCTGTCTATCTGTCTCTCCCTCCCTCTCTCTCTCTCTCTCCAACCCAACCGGTCAAAGCAGATGACCGCCCACCTAGAGTCTGCTTCTGCTCGAGGTTTCTGCCTCTTAAAAGGAAGTTTTTCCTTGCCACTGTCGCCAAAGTGCTTGCTCATGGTGGGAACTGTAATAACACTATAAAGAGTATGGTCTAGACCGTAATGAATTGAACTGAATTGAATTGAATATTGTCTCAGACTGATGTTATGAGTCTGTTGGCTGTGTTTACATTCAGGGTCTGGCTGCAACACTGACTTGTTACTGTGCAATCATTGGCTAGTGGGTGTCATAGGAGCTGAAGGTCATTTGAGGGAGGGAGAAGACAATTTAATCACAACAAATCTAACTATAATGTGTCCCAGTTTACGTGTCAGTCATGACTCCAGATACTGTATATCCAGATTGTGTCAGGATCCAGTTGATATAAGATTGCTGTGATCACTTGTGTTTGGATTTCACCTCCTTACTAACCTTTGATGTTTTCTTTGGAAAACTCATTTGCTGACTATCAACATTCTGCTTCCTTCCACACTCCCTTCCAGTCTCTGTTTTCAAACTTCCTGTCTCCATGGGCAACAGCACAAACAAAATAACAGTCTGCTTCCTAATGATGGACAACATTTAATTGGGTTGTCGATGCAAAATATTCACTGAGGTCATGTCCTCTGAGGATTTGGCAGTTTTAGCAGCCTGGGAGGTGCACATTCGAACTAGATATCTGTCCAAACACTTGTGCCGAGCCATAGGACCAAGTTCATTTGAAGAATTCTGAGCCAGGACATGGGCAATTCACAGAAAGGAGTGGCCATACAAACACCACATCCCAAATATGATCAAAACTGATGAAAGCCCACCTACACACACGCCTTATTGCCCAGTAGAGTCTGCTGTAAAGCCAATGCAACATGCACATCTGTGATACTTCCTTCCTAACCCGTTCACCCCAACATGCAGCCATCACACTCAGGTTACATCTGGAGGCTGTTCATGAGGTCCTTCACATGCTGATGTCAGCACACGGTTGGCCCCGTGGCTTTGGAAGACAAGAATCAAACTCGGTCGCGTATCCAGTGTTATCTCACAGGCACGTCAATCCCAACAAACCGGCCCAGGCAGGCCAATTTTCCGCCCGTGCCCGGTTCCCGTTGCCATGGTGATGACGTCATGCTGCAGCACCGGGAGTAACGGCGCAGCCGCGGACTGAGAGGGAAGGGCGAGACAGAGCTTACAACGCAGCCATAGCTCCTCCGCCATTCAGCCAGACTGTCGCCTGAACCGGGAGGGCCAGGACTGAACACGCGCAGAACCGTCAGCTTCCCCTGCTTCTCCAGCTCTCTGTGAGACCCCCCCTCCTCCTCACACACACACATACACACACACACACCGAAACGACAACGACAACATGCGTGAGATCGTGCACCTGCAGGCCGGGCAGTGCGGGAACCAGATTGGAGCAAAGGTATGAAAACACACACACACACACACACACACACACACACACCCGTCGACGTTTTATCTTCCAGTTAACTGCAGTCGGTTTTTATGTGAATTCAAGTTTAATCGTATTGAAGCCTGTTGAGAAGACAGGCTGTTCACAGGAGACACTAACTAGGTCAACAGAGGGGAGCGGAAAGGGTTGTATAAGACTGTGGTGAAGGCAGCGCATAAGAGCATCGTTGAGGATGGGCGGTGGCAAGCCGAGACATCCCTGCTGCTGGTGCTGATGCCAACAGAGAGAGAGAGTGTGTGTGTGTGTGTGAGAGAGAGAGAGAGTGTGTGTGTGTGTGTGTGTGTGAGAGAGAGAGAGAGTGTGTGTGTGTGTGTGTGAGAGAGAGAGAGAGTGTGTGTGTGTGTGTGTGTGAGAGAGAGGGGTGTGGCTCAGACACCAAATGCATTGGAACGCAGGCAGGCTGTTTTTCAACACACACACACACACATTAGGTCATATTTAACTGTATCCACAATGAGTTATGATCGGCTGGTCTTTCTTCACAATCCTTGCATCAATGAATAATTGTGGGTTTAGCCTCGTTTCAAATGTAGATCAACACTTATTTTGAAGGTATCTGTAAACCAGAGATTGATTTGAGGTTAATGAACTTAAATGAAGCTACAACTAACTAGTCTTTTCACGGTTGGTTAATCTGATAATTAGGGTTAGGGTTCTATTAATTAATCGTGCAAACAGGCCATCACAAGGTGATGTCTTCAGTTAATTTTCTGTCAATCAGTCAAACTGATTAATGGATTGTTTCAGCACTGTGGTACTCACATGGTGGGGCAGCTCACCAAGCAGAGCGGGTTGTAAAGTGCAATATAAATGCAGGGAAATAGTTCAATTCATACTGTGACATGCAAGTTTTTATTAACTGATTTCTGTCTAATATAGTCCACTGACCTTGTCTGTAGTTCTGGGAGGTGATCAGTGATGAGCACGGCATTGACCCAACAGGAACCTACCATGGAGATAGTGACCTGCAGCTGGACCGAATCAATGTCTACTATAATGAGGCTTCAGGTCAGGACTGTTAAAAACAACCACATTCATTTGCTTGATGTTCTAATATTCTGTCTTTTCTTTTTTAAGAAAAGGTTTTGACACATGTGTGTGTGTTCCAGGTGGGAAGTACGTGCCTAGGGCCATCCTAGTGGATCTGGAGCCAGGCACTATGGACTCTGTCCGCTCCGGCCCCTTCGGACAGATCTTCAGACCTGATAACTTTGTCTTTGGTATATGATAAGTCACACACACACACACACACACACATATATGTTGGTATTGCATAGGAAAGGAGTTCCATATAGAGAAGTAAACTTTTTTTTCAGTTTAAATGACAAACTAAGACCTTTTTGGCAGGATAAATAAGGTTGGATGTTCAAAGTGTAATTAAACCTTTCCTTCCAGGCCAGAGTGGAGCCGGTAACAACTGGGCAAAGGGCCACTACACAGAGGGAGCAGAGCTGGTGGACTCGGTCCTGGATGTGGTGAGGAAGGAGGCTGAGAGCTGCGACTGCCTCCAGGGTTTCCAGCTTACACACTCCCTGGGCGGTGGTACCGGCTCAGGCATGGGAACTCTTCTTATCAGCAAGATCCGTGAGGAGTACCCCGATCGTATCATGAACACCTTCAGCGTGGTGCCTTCTCCTAAGGTACAGCGATCATGTTGCAATGTTTATCCGTGTTTTTTCCTTTGCTGGCTTTTTATTCCCCTGACCTTTGCGTGTCGTGCCTCCAGGTGTCGGACACAGTGGTGGAGCCCTACAATGCCACCCTGTCTGTCCACCAGCTGGTTGAGAACACGGACGAGACTTACTGCATTGACAACGAGGCCCTGTATGACATCTGCTTCCGCACCCTCAAACTCACCACGCCCACTTACGGAGACCTCAACCACCTGGTCTCTGCCACTATGAGTGGGGTGACAACTTGTCTGCGTTTCCCCGGCCAGCTCAACGCTGACCTCCGCAAACTGGCCGTCAACATGGTGCCCTTCCCCCGTCTGCACTTCTTCATGCCCGGATTCGCACCGCTCACCAGCAGGGGCAGCCAGCAGTACAGAGCCCTCTCTGTGCCCGAACTCACTCAGCAGATGTTCGATGCCAAGAACATGATGGCTGCCTGCGACCCGCGGCACGGTCGCTACCTGACCGTGGCCGCCGTGTTCCGTGGCCGCATGTCCATGAAGGAGGTGGACGAGCAGATGCTGAACGTGCAGAACAAGAACAGCAGCTACTTCGTGGAGTGGATCCCCAACAACGTCAAGACGGCCGTGTGCGACATCCCGCCCCGCGGGCTCAAGATGGCCGCCACCTTCATCGGCAACAGCACGGCCATCCAGGAGCTGTTCAAACGCATCTCTGAGCAGTTCACCGCCATGTTCCGCCGCAAGGCCTTCCTCCACTGGTACACCGGCGAGGGCATGGACGAGATGGAGTTCACAGAGGCAGAGAGCAACATGAACGACTTGGTGTCCGAGTACCAGCAGTACCAGGATGCCACGGCTGAGGAGGGAGAGTTTGAGGAGGAGGGAGAGGAGGAGGTGGCTTAAGGCTAAAATCACTCATCATTTCTCAACTGCACTCACCGTGACTACATCTCCATCCACTTATTTCACTCCTGTTTCACTCTGCTCTCTTTCTCTGACTTAAAAAAAACCAGTATTCTCCTTTCCCTGTTCTCTTATCTCTGTATTACCTCTGTTTCCTTTTCTCTCTGCCGCTCCCCTTTCTTACATCGACAGTCCCCTTTCCTCCAGCCAGAGTAGGATTCACAACGCTAAATTGTCTCTCTCGTCTCAGTGCTCATATAGAGGTAACACAGGTGCACTTGTGGTCTTTTGTCGGTAGCTTTCTGTTTATGTTCATTAATCATCATCAGTTCGGTACCTGGGCCAGGTATTCAGTAAAACAACAACTCACGCAAATATGATCATTTATCTAATTTGGCTTTGATTGAAATAAATTTGTTTGAAAAATATCCCTTCATGTGTTTCTTGTGTGTGTGAATTTTGATACATTTAAAAATGAGATACAAATAAAATAAGGAGGCAGCTGTATATTATATATTTGAGTGTTTCTGACATACCTTTCCAAAAATAAACTCTCTGAAATAGACCTGAAACAGAGAAGCAACAATCTTTGATGATGTGCAGCTCGGCCTCCAGTGTTGCTCTTGATGTCACAGTATGAAGGCAAACCAAAATGGAGAGCTGCATTGTATACAAATTAGGCAGTTTTGCTTAAATACCACAAGGAGGCAGTATGGGATCTGAGTATAGTGCCTCTCTGAGCAGTATGTGGATACCTAGTTGCCTCTTTTCCGCTATGTAACCTGTAACATCAAATGCTCTGTTATGATGTGTCAGAAGTACTTCTTTACAGGAAAAGAGGATTTTGATTTGAGCAATAGCAAGACAGACCATCCCAGTCAGCTTTCCATGTAGGCTATATGACATATAAAGACATAAAGCAAATCTTTTTATATATAAATGAAGCGATAAACAGATCCTCAACATTAGCTCCAGAGTTCTTGATACACTACGAAAGGATCCATAAGTTGAGGAGACTGTCTGTCTCATGGCTTTGAGTATTAATGACAGTTCGTCATTAATATAAAGCATGATCAGGCAGTGATAGTTCCAATGGTTATGTAGAGATTTACCAAATCAAAAATGAAATCACAGGTGGCGAAAAAGAATGGAAATTTCTTGATGCAAATGCTGTTTCAATAACTTGATCAGAATCAGAAATACTTTATTGATTGTACAGTACCGGTGCTCCCATTCAAGAGTAAAGTAGCATAATTTAGAACTAAAAGTATGTACAAATATAAAAATAAGAAATAGAAAATAAAAAAAATATCCACATTTACAGTATTTAAGTGAACAATGAGGTAAAAAAAAAAAACAATAACAATGTATATGTATGTATGTGTTGCACTGAAGTGTATGACTATATATCTATTGCACTGAAACATTTAAGAATAAATAGTGAGGTGGTGTATGAACAGGTGGAGTAGATACAGATTTCCAGTCTCTTCCTGAGTGTCTGACCCTCAGAGGGAGGAGTTGAACAGTCTGATGGACACAGGCAGGAATGATTTCCTGTGGGAGGAATGAGTCTCCCACTGAAGGTGCTCTTGTGTCCGACCAGTACGTCATGGAGAGGATGTGAGACATTGTCCAAGATGCCCCGCAGCTTGGACAGCATCCTCCTCTCTGACACCACCGTCAGAGAGTCCAGCTCCACCCCCACAACGTCACTGGCCTTGCGGATCAGTTTGTTTAGTCTGTTGGAGTCCGCCACCCTCAGCCTGCTGCCCCAGCATGCAACAGCATAGAGGATAGCACTGGCCACCACAGACTCATAGAACATCCTCAGCATAGTCCGGCAGGTGTTGAAGGATCTCAGCCGCCTCAGAAAATAGAGACGCTCTGACCCTTCCTGTAGAGGGCATTAGTGTTCTTTACCCAGTCCAGTTTATTGTCTATGTGGACTCCCAGATACTTGTAATCCTCTACAATGTCCACACTGACCCCCTGGATGGAAACAGGGGTCATCGGCGCCTTGGTCCTCCTCAGATCCACAGTCAGTTCCTTTGTCTTTGTCACGTTGAGCTGTAGATGGTTCTGCTCGCACCATGTGACAAAGTTCTCCACAGCAGCCCTGTACTCCTCCTCATCACCCTCACTGATACATCCAACTGTTGCTGAGTCATCAGAAACCTTCTAAAGATGGCAGGTCTCAGTGCAGTAGCTGAAGTCCGTGGTGTAGACGGTGAAGAGGAAGGGGGAGAGGACAGTCCCCTGCGGGGCCCCCACCTGCTGATCACTCTGTCTGACACACAGTGTTGTAAGCGCACATACTGCGGTCTGCCAGTCAGGTAGTTGACAATCCAGGACACGAGGGGGGCATCCACCTGCATCTCCGTCAGCTTCTCACCCAGTAGAGCCGGACGGATGGTGTTGAACGCACTGGAGAAGTCAAAGAACATGACTCTCACAGTGCTCGCTGGCTTATCCAGGTGTGCGTAGACGCGGTCGAGCAGGTAGATGATGGCATCCTCCACTCCAAGTCGGGGCTGGTAGGCGAACTGAAGGGGGTCCAAGTGTGGCTTGACCAAGGGCCGGAGCTGCTCCAGGACGAGTCTCTCCAGGGTCTTCATGATGTGGGAGGTCAGTGCCACGGGTCTGTAGTCCTTGGAGCCACTGGGGACGCAGTATCTTCGGTATGGGAATGAGGCAGGACGTCTTCCACAGCACGGGGACCCTCTGAAGACTCAGGCTCATGTTGAAGTACTCCACATAGCTTGGGGGCAGAAGTGAGAGAGGCAAAGGCCAGAGAGGCCACCAGCCACAGCAGAGTCCTACTCATCCTCCTACCTGATCCTGATCTGCTGTCAATGTAGAGTGTTGCTCCTTTTAGCCTCTCTCCTCCCGCACCTCCACTTCACCTCACTACTGTCTCATCCGTCCTCCTCCCAAAGTGTTTCAGTACACAAACACACTTACACATGATTTCCCAGCAGCAGTTGAGAAACTGTCTGTTATCTCCGCTCTGAGGAAAAAGATAAACAGTAGAAAATCAATGAGGGTTTACATGTTTGACTAACGTTTATACATATAGTTTACTGCAGAATTACAGGAAAACAGCTGTTCTGAATTCATGATGTTTTCTAAAATGACGCCTTTGTTTTCTTTCTTTCTTTTCCTTGTTTGGGAAAATATTGAGTCACTTATGATTTTTATTCTGAGCCTGCTGAATCAGCATAACTACACATGATCAGACATATTGAACGTGCACAAACACAGTCAACTAGTGGGGTGAAAGTCGGGTGGAGTCATTTCTGGGTAAAGTATCTGGCAGGACTTTTAGGAGTTTCAGGGAATTTCCAATGACAAAAATAATTGTTGTTGATTTTAACAAACTTATTAGTTGTATAATTATATACTTTTTCAAGTCAACAACAATTTCAGCGTATGTTGAACATATGTTCTGTCCAATGACTTCACCCTCTTTCTCTCTCACTGCTGCTCTGCAGGAAGGTGATGTCTGCCCCCAACTTGTTGCGGGTAGGAACAGCAGAAAACATCTTTGTGGAGTGTCAAGACTGCACAGGAGGAGACATTAGGGTCGAAGTCAGAGTGAAGAACCATCCAACCAAAACTAATCTGCTGGCATCCACATCTGTGACCCTCACCAGTGCAAAAAACTTCCAGGAGCTCGCACAAATTAAGGTAATGTGGAAATGCTGAAACATACATTAAAGTTCAACAAGTTGGGGGCAGAGATCACCTTCCTGTAAAACAGCAGCGAAAGAGAAATAGAGTGAAGTCAGTGTACAGAAACGATTGCATGCTTTTTCGGATGTACTTCTACAACTGAGGAACACTGTTTTTATTTTATGTCATTTTGTTTTTCTCAACAGTTGTTTGAGTGTGTTAAAGCTTTGGTTCACCTAATTTGCCAAAAGAAATTTTGTCAGATGAGGATCATGAGTTCCAGCATGGACCTCACGCATAATGAGTGATCTGGTGATGATCTTGGCTAAGATCCAGAAGAGAAGTCAGAGAGGAAAAGACCAGAAAGGCCAACAGCCAGAGCTGAGTCCTGCACGTCCTCCTGCCTGATCCCATATCTGCTGTTACTGGAGACTCTCGCTCTGCAGCACTCACCTTTCATGCACCTCCCTCCTCCTGCACCTTTACTTCTCCTCACTGCTGTCTCCACAGTCCTCTTTCATGATGGTGAACTTTTTTTGGACTAGTTTCAGTAAAATGTCACACCGGACAATTCCACTGCAGGCTGGCCCTGGAAGACCACATTAATCCACATGTTCCTGATTTGTCAAATTTCATGTAATGGCACACAATGTTTGATATACCTGTTAATATCCAAAATGTAATGGTTGGAGCCTGCCCTCTTTTTCCTGCACTTCTTGACATTGTCACGTCAGAGTATTCTGTCAATATATATAGCACCATATGCCACACTAGTTGCACTGTAATCCCTCCACCATCTTAAACCTGGCAGCCAGACATGAGGCTCTTGACAAATCAGATATGATTTACAGGGCTTAAGTGAATATATTGCTCTACGAAGTACTGAGATTTTTAACATGACACCTTCTTGATCCATGAGAGTACGATTTACACCCATGGACTGTATGCCTAACAATTCAGTTATGGAAAGAAAAAGTTGGGTGTAAGGAATTTGTTTATTATAAGAGTGGAAAATATGTACAACTGGAAAAAACACCAAATACCAATAACCTTAAGTTCACACTGAGTAAATACACACAAAAAACATTTTGAGTAGTAGGCTCCTATTTTTTCTTTACTTGTCTCAGATGAAATACTAGTCATTTTGTTAAATGTCAAGCACATCTGTGCTGACAGAAGTATTTACTTCATCTGAGCCTCCAGATTTAAGTTCATTGCACCACCTAAAGGTTAAATGAGGCAAAGTTCTAAAGTTTGAAATGCTTGTGTGTACAAGGTTATCCTAAGACATGTCATGAGTTTAAGAATAAAGAAAATATATATATGCTCAGTATAAAAGCAGATTGGTGAAGGAATGGCCAATCACTAATGAACTGTTGAAATTTCACACTTATGGGGATCAGATTTTGGGCAGGATATTTTACCTGTGATTTATTGTAATAATTTTTCTATTTATTATTTATGAGTTATTAGTGTTTTTTATAATGTTACCTTGTTACCGAGACTCTCTACCGTGGTTGAGATAGCTCTTGTTTTCAGGTAAATTAGCCTGGCTGGGTAACATAGCTGATAAAGTCCAAAACACTGGGAACACTGGACACGCAGGAAAAACAGGGAGCTAAGACAAGTAACACACAGCAATAACATACAACGAACTGGCACGAGGGAGAAGGAAGCACACGGACTAAATACAGAAGCAAGGTGGGGATAATGAGGGGCAGGTGAAATAATCAGGGCAGCTGTGGGAAACACAAAAAGGCAGGACATGAAGTAGTCTGAAACAAGAGGAGAGGTAAGAAACAAAATAAAACAGGAAACATGAAACTAATCACATAACTTAGGAAGCAAACTGTGACATACTGAAATCACATGTCAGTGAATTTTTTTATGTTTTGTTAATATACTTTTTTAAGGAACAAAAAAGGTCTTTGGGGAATATCAGAAATCCGTCTTTTCGTCTCAGCTGGGGCGTGTTGGTGTCTGCTTCATTGACAGCAGCTGGCAGGCTGCCAGAGTGCCGGTGTTACACTGCAGGGAACGAGAGACAAAGTGAACAAACTTGAGTTGTAGTCTTTTAAGGACCACGCCAGCGTCTAAACAGACCAAAGTGATATTTGCAGCTAATTGCAGTTTATAGGCTAAGTTGTTGAATGTGCTATCGAGCCCCGTTCTGGACTGTGTCATCCACTGCAACAAGAAAATGATCTTTAAAAGTGATTGAACAATGATCAAACCTTTATTTTGTATAAATCTAGTAATACGCTGAAATATAATGGTAAATGAGAATGGAAAACTCAAGGACATAATGAGTACATAGTGAACATGATGAGAGCCTTGAGGAGTGTTAGATGAAAAAACGGTGTACCAGTACCAATTATATATTGTCTACAATATGTCTACATTGTCTATTTTCTTTGAAAACTCAAGTAGAAAATGTGCACACTATTTTTCATATCTATTGTAGAAGGAAATTGTGTTATTTGTATAAACTAGATGTTGTATGCCTAACCTAGATGTGTGGTAGGTTTAATCATAAGAAAAATATGAAGCAGTAATGGGCAGAAAGTAAGTACAGTCGAGCACACGAAGATTGAAAAGAGAAAGGTCACTCTGCCCTGAACAGGTCAGAGGACTTTTATATATATATATATATATGTGTATATGTATGTATATATATATAAGTATATATGTGTATATATATATATATACATATAAGTAGGGTTGTTTTTGTAAGAAGAAGAAGGATGACAGGATCGATACTGGAAGTTGCCCTAAAGCCAGAAAGCAGGGGCAAGGTAGGTGTTTTGCATAGCAACAGTGTAATGCCAAAGTGAATTTGTTGTGTTTGAATTAATGACCAACCAGAAACATCACAATCCATCAGGAGGAGAATATTATGCCATAAAAATTCACGAGATTTTTTTAGCTGCTCGATTTATTGTAATGTTTTATTCTTCAATAAATCTACAATACATGACGTGTTTCTTACGGACAGTGTGGAGGGAGACCTGCGCTCATCTGGCCCTGGTGAGGGTTTTCTTAAACCACAGGAGCAAATCTCATTACAACTTAAGGGGGAACCACAAACAAGGACTTTTTTCAATAGTATTTCCTGGAGGGAACATCAGTAATATCACCAAAGTCTATCAACGTATTCATTCTCTGAAAATAGGCATAGAGGTATTTCAACCTTTTGTTTTGTTTATGAGGAGAAGTAAACAAACATTCAGAGACTTTATCTTTGTTTGAACAAAATTACTTACAAGGCATCTGTCACAGTCTGAGCAATTTATGACACTTTTGTGCAAGAAGGTTTTTAATCTGGATTGGAACATTCGTACGAGCAAACCACACAAAAAAAGTAAGAGACATTTAGGACAAGAATATTAGAACATTACTGCTTGAGGCTCATTTGTGTGTCTTGCATGGTGAAAATGTACTTTGTTAAGATGATCTCATGTGAAAGTAGCAACCTTGGCAGTCAGTACTAAAGCGTTTACATGCTAACAAAACTGAGAGCTGCGTTTTCTGCCCGTCAGCTACAGGACCTCA
The DNA here is from genome assembly GCF_043641665.1 of Enoplosus armatus. Taxonomy (NCBI): domain Eukaryota; kingdom Metazoa; phylum Chordata; class Actinopteri; order Centrarchiformes; family Enoplosidae; genus Enoplosus; species Enoplosus armatus. The sequence goes on along the minus strand of NC_092181.1, from coordinate 2,059,434 downwards.
ATATCAGACGCAGACCACGAGATAAAGACTGTTACAATTTAATCAACAGCATGTTCATACTGTTGTGACTTCTGCATCCAATATCCTATTGCAATCAGAGTTTTACATAATAGGAATTACTGGATTAATAATTAAAAACAGCACTTCATTTTCTTCAGTTTCATTACTGCGGACATCCTAAGACTTCTTGCTGAACGACCATCTCCTCTATGCCCAAACAGGTATGTCTGTGTTCCACAGTCAGACACTCTTCTTCTGTGGGCCAGTACTCGATCCAGGTTCTCTCACTGAGTACATACTGATACCTGAGGAAAACAAAGTGAAAAACATGTGGCCAGGTATTTGTTCATAGGGAAATAGAATTCTTCAAGGTCACATTATAATCCATTCTACAATCTACAACATGTTGCAATTCAATTAAATACACAGAAATATCATAGTTGATTCAAACGTATCTTCCTGCCTCACAAACAAACAGTGCATTCATTTCCATCCAACTTTGAAATTCACCATGCCTGTTTGTTTGGTATGTAGCACGCACAGCAGGGAGGTGCAGAGGAGTGGCGCAAACAGGTGGGAGATTCAAATGAGACAGTTCAAAGCCAGTTTTTGTTATTTTGTGCTGAGAATGAACGTGAGAGAACCAGGGGTCTCATTTATAACTGTTGCGTACGCACAAAACGGGGCCTGAAAGAGGCGCACACCACTTCCCACACACAAGGTGTGATCTATAAAAACAAACTTGGCGGGAGAATGTGCGCACCTGTAAGTGAACTCTGACCCACGCCTACGAACATTTTGGAGACAGGGGAAATTGGCGACGGTGAGGTGGTGAATTGAAACCAGATTGTATAATGATGCCTCTCACACATTTCATTTCACTTAATATCAAAGCAGTGTATAAGCAACTCAAATCTTAAATCAAAGTCTGCTCAAAGTTTCAACTGGAGCAGAGGAGAGGGCCACACTGTACGGGAACTAACTGAAGAAGTTATCATCATTGGTTGTAGAAATAAAAAGATTACATCAAACAGTATAAGAGAACTGCAGAACAGAGCGACAGCAGTTTCTAATAATGTCCTCTAATACTGTGCATATCATCAAGTACGATTTGAGTTGTTATGTAGTTTTTGTGTGTAGAATCGCTGCAGTGAACAGACTCCGCCTTCTCCAGTCACCTCACCCGGCTCATCTTCACCACCTGCACATGGACTGCCATGATTCATGGGAACATTGCCTGCAGACGAGCGTACGCATGATTTTATAATGCACGCCATTTTCAGCTTTTGTGCGTACATACACTTTTAGTCTGAATCCTACGCACTGTTTTATAAATGAGACCCCAGATCTATTTCTGGCACAAAGTCCTTCTGCACGGATTTAAAATTCATGACCATGATGGCATAATGCTTAAGAATGTAAATAAATTCAGTGAAATACTCTCCAACTTGTAGATGCATTTAATTCGGTATCAAAAATAAAAGTTGAATGTGATTATTGCAGAAAAGTCAGTAAAGTTCTCTGCATTGATATATAAATCCATGGAGATGATTCTTCTTCTTCATCCTGTATGAAATATGTGTGATAGTCTGCAGCCTCCAATTTGAAAAGAGTGAGAGTGTATTTATTAACCAACACACAGTCTGATCTATATTCTACTTCACTCAGTCACTTTGCATGTCGTGCTTCTGCACTTACGTGTCCCAAAAAAGCAGGCACACGTAGAGACGCCTTCACAGTCTATATGCAGCAGACCTTCTGCTTTGTACTCGTCATTGCGTTTGTGTCACTAAGTTGATTTGATGATGTCCCTCTATGACTCAGGAACGCTACCACATCAAATAAGACTTACAGTGTAGACATACTTGATTGGCTCAAGTGAAGTATATGCAGTGATAGAAAGCAGGGAAACAGTAAAATTATTGAAATGGTGACAAAATTGCGAGGGGGACGCACACACCACACACATACAGAACAAACTCACGATTGACTCAGTTGGTCTTTGTGAATATCTGTGGATGCACCCATGATGAGGTAGGTTTTTCCTGTTCTCAGATCTAAAGCTTCTCTGCAGTGTGCGTAACTGAGGAAAGTGCGTAGTTTACCCAGAGGGCCCACATCATAACTTCCTGTAATTAAAATATGGGAGAAGAGAATACAAGAGGACATAATTAACTACATAACAACAGGTTTCATATAGAAGCATTACTCATGCACACATTTTCCATCAAGTCATGTATAAATGGGCTACTATGGGATACTTCCACTATCCCTTGTTGACGTGCATTGCAACTTACTGCATTAATAACAAAACTACATGCACAGCATTAATACTTCTACAGTAGACATCTCATGTATAAACGGCAAAGAAGGCCTAGAAACACCAGAATGGATGGAAAGTGACCATAAAGGAAAGGAGATTAACACTAACCTTCCTTAATGACTTCCACTATCCGCGCTGTGTGAACGTCAGCGGACAACTCGCCTGTAAACGCTTCCATTCTTACTTTGTACACTGAGAGGACACAAGTTGCAGATAGTTAGCTCACTTGCTCTCTCTCTCTCTCACACACACACACACACACACACACACACACACACACACACACACACACACTCTTACCAAAATCTATCTTGCTGGTCCGTGAGCTCTCACATGACTTTTCAGTGCGCTCATCAATTCTGATTTTGCCCTTTCTCTGCATACTACAGTTCTCTGGAAAAACACAGAGGGAACAAAGTAAATACACAACGGAAGACTCAAATGAATGAGCACATGGGCATGTCTGACCCAAGTCCTTAGTCTGCAACTAAGTCCTGACCCAAATACACAAGGCAGTCCCTGGTTTACATATTCACTATTTCCTGTATGACAGATACCAGGTGGTTTACTCTGTGGTGGGCAGTAAATTGAGACTTATTAATAACCACAATCATCACTGATTGTTGAAATGTTGCACACCTCATTTTTATCTATCAAATGTGATGCATTGCATTGTGGGATTATTAACAGGAACTAGAGGACATGCCATGGACACTACCTTTTTTGTTCAATTGTGGGGATTTCTGACACAGTGCATAAATCCTACACTGAGCATTTGGGCGACACTCACCCAAGCAAAGATCCCTCTCAGCCGTCATCCCTGCCTATCTAGCACAAAGAGTTACTAGAGAAACTTCATCATTTTCTGACCTAATGCTTACAGGGCTCAAGCCCTGAATGTTTTTAGCAAAGCCACAAACACTGTTCATCATGTGTGGCATTGTTTCTACTAAACTCCGATCATAGCTGCATAGGAACCGATGTATTTTAAATGGACAGGCTGAGGACCCCCACCCCCACTCCCACCCGTGTCGTCTTTTTGCTCAGCCCCTGTCACCGGAGACCTGCAGGTGTGCTTTAATACAAACTATAATATATAACATTACTCAGTTTGGACATTCAGTGGCAGCTGATAACAACTGTTTATGTATTAGCTCTCATCACAAACAGAGTGGCTGGAATATTTATCTATAACTGGACAAAGCATTTTCTTATCTTTGCCATAAAATGCTAATTTGACTTCTTTTAATGTGCTTTGGTGGCTTTTTATCTATTTGTATTAATTATATTAATGGCACAAACCATTGATCAAGGTATAATTAACACCCTTGAAGCAAAATGTTGGTTTTCCTTCAAGAGTTTCAGATTGAACAAATGTGTGCTTAGACAGTTTAGGTCTTCCTGTTTACCTTCAGCACATATGCATGCATCATTTATACAGAGCAGCAGTAGCTGTCCAGCTCTCCTCTCTGGGTGGTAGAATTTCACACACTGTGTCTCTGCAACAAGAAAGAAAGAAATATTGTGTGTTGGTTGATCGCAGGATCTCAGTACATCAGCAAATGTCATAAAATGTTTTCAGAGTAGATTATTTTATTTGCAGCGATGAATAAATTGTTGAGCTGTTGTTGATATGTCTGTCTGAGGTCACATATGTGTCTAAGAGTCTCCGAGACTCACGGTCATAGTATTCATAGACAGACACAGCAGCTGGTTGTAACAAGTCCCCTTTCAGCTTCTGATGGATCCTAAAAGTGATCTCCTCTGGTTGTGTGTGAGAAACCTGTGGAGAGATGGAAAGCAAAGGTACAGTATGTGTGTGAGAGAGAGAAAAACAACTTAATTTCAGTTGTTTTTTGGCCATAAGATGCACATACACAACAGCAGACATTGCTGCTGAATTTTCTAAATGTAATTTTCAAAGCCGTGAGCACAACAAACCAAACTGTCAGCAATGACAAATACAACTAGAGGTAAGTGAGAAAAAATGTTAGGGTTTTGGTGGAATGGCCCTTGAATGGTGGACAGACTCAGTGAGCGAAGACTGGCCACTGACAAATTAGGGTAAAGTTCCCTACATTTTGGGAGAGAGCTCTCTACAGCCGACCATATCAATGAGAAGCACCACTGGGCAGGATGATGAATTAATGTAAGCTTTAATGTTCTTGTCAATGAAACGTATTTGAGGAAGGGAGCCAGAGAGAAAAGGGGATAGAGGGAAGAAAGCCTTACCTTATCCAGGTAGATGATGAGTGAGCCTCTTTCTGACAGGACTGTGTTCATCTCATATTTTGCAATGGTGCGGGCTCGTCCTTTGGACAACTAACACACACACAAACATACAAACACAGTTTAAAACTACAAGTTAGTAGAAACAAGATGTGTTTCAAGACTGATTGTGTGTTTGCATGTTTGTGTGCATATAAGCTCTTACTAAGTCCAGGTCATCTGTGTTGACGGTGAAGCCAGTTAGCAAGCCAATATTCAAGATTGACATGGTTGCATCACGCTCCATGTCCTTATACCTGTACACAGAATGGACGGAATAATTAAAATGATGACATATAAAAGGTGGATTCATCAAATGTCAAATCCAACTACCTTCATAAAGCTTTTACATGTTTCAAATATAATTTTAAACTATGAGGAAAGGCATGGTGAGTCAGAGCTGCTCACAGGAGAGAGAGAGAGAGAGAGAGAGCAGTAATATGCAACCATTCTTAGCCCGTGTTGATTTCAGGGCACAGAGGGTAGGACCATTAAAACAAGAGTGAAAAACAAACAACAGAAATACAAGAAAGACTCAAAGAAAGAGTGGAGAGAAATGAAATAATGGAAGTGGTGATGGCTGTTTAAAGCCATGTTACTCGTGTCACGTGTCAGTATGACTTCTTGATTGTACTTACAAAACCTCTATTTTCAGCTTGTATATGTTCTCATCCTCATCCATTTTCTCTGCAGAAGCAAAACATCTGATTTGAGCATTTAGTTTACATTTGGCAAACACCCCCCAAAACAATAACAACCAGACAAATACAAGCAAGACAAAGACAGCTAAAATAAAAACCAACAGAAAGAGACAGAGGACACCAAATTACCTGGGAGGAGCTGCACTGACAGGTTAAACTTCTGACAGTCACTCTCCTTTTCTTTAGGCAGAGCGTAATACAGCGACACCATCTGTCACATAGATAGGAGTGCATCTTAAAGCCCTGAGGAACCGTCAGGGCCTCAAAGAGGGCCCAAGATAAGTTCAAAATCTAATTTAGCAAAAATTACCTCTCATTTAATGTGCATTTATATTGTCAACAGCATTTATTATAAAATCTAAATGTTTCCAAGTCAAAATGTACCTTCCCAGCAACACTGCACCTGCAACCTACAGTTCGTCTATTCAGGGACACCACGTATACCAGCTAGAGTCAGATTGATCAAAATCACACAACAATACTAATAAAATATCAAACAAAAAATGTGTTATACTTACTTTCAATGTCACTTCTCCTTTTCCTGTGGCAGTCACATTTACATCCTTATTTATACTGTTGAACTGTTGAGATTTAAAACATGCACACGTGCAAACAAACACATACACACATACAAAGGTAAAGAAAACATTAGAAATCATCAGTATTACCAGATCATTAGGAACAAACAAACACACACAACTGAGAGGAGTTCTGACTCTAAAGCAGATTTGATATTTCTAACATGGAAACACATTTCCAGGTGTAATATCAAAGGAGTCACTTGAAGTAACAAATCCAGAGCGAATGATGAGAAGCTCTATTTTAGCTTGTTTTTTCATTGACCTCGTAGGACATTTACTGCTGCCGAGCTGTTTTCCTGCTATAACCTGAGCACGTTAGCTATAACAACAGTTCTTCTGCTCAATATGGCCGGACAGCTGATTAATGCAGTTGTAATGAGGCTCTCTGTGTTTGTATGTGCATGTGTTCTCACTCTGGATGTTTTTGTGGCGTGGTGGTTTTCCCTGTTGAAATGGAACCTGTCAGGTCTTGACCTGCCTGGCAAGAAGACGTCCACATCCAGATCGTACTCTGGTTCTCCAGCATTGGCCCAGTACTCAGCTAAAGCCTGGTACACCATTTTAGTAGCCTGGGGGGAGAGACATAATCAATAACCTGAGCGCATGTTACCGAACAAAAAAGAAGCAGAACAGTGCTAAAAAGCTAAAAATATTGACACATGAATGCATCCAAACAGAGAGAGAAGGAGAGAGTCCTGTGTTACCTGAAGTGATCCATAGCCTCCGTGCACCTTCTGCTGTTGGTTGAACCATCTGACAACAGGTCTGGCTCTTTCAAAGGCCTTTATCAACAGAAGGCAAGTAAAGGGTTGAAATCTCTGGAGTTGACAGTTTATTAGCTGTTTGAAATGATTTTACTGAATGTAGAAGTCCTGATTCAATGCTGCCTGAAACCTTCCAAAGCATATCATAGATTTCTGAATGTATTTTATTGTCTAAGAAGTCTTTGGTATCATATTATCTACATAGAGACAAGTGTTTTAGGTGCTTGAACAATGGCATAAAAAGAGGGACATAATCACATAAAGGATATCAGAGTTTTTGCTTAATATGTGGATTAAAAGTTCAGTGATCTTCTGTGTCGGGAAGTCTATACTATGGTACAGTTTATTATGGGACAATGGTACAGTTTATTGCTATTTCATTGTACTCTACTCGTTAGTGTGATACTCAGACAGGTCACCAGACGGCACATAGAGCTTGGGAGGAGCCTAAAACCCCTGAGAGGCAAGCACTGCAAAATAAACCCTGTAGTGGAGCTGAATGCAAGCAGAGGCGGTTCAACTTAGAGTCATTTCCTGTATGTGTGTCACATGGGTTTGGCCACCGCCTTGCGCCTTTAGGAGACTAGTGGCACGTCCTGAGTCTATTCACTCCAATGAGAGAAGTGAACTCGAGGACAGATTATGACTGATTTTCTCGCCCTGTCGTTGCCAAAGTAAATATTGGACCCATTTTTCATATCTTCACATATCTAGAGGGTATATTTTAATGACTTTGATAATCCCCTGACTTTCTAGCGCCATCATCAGGTCGAAATCCTAACTTGCCCAGTACTTGCATTCATGACCATAAACAAAACTCATGACATTACCATCAGCCTCAGCTGTACTTTGTGTTTCATGCAAATTAGCAAACGATAGCATGCTAACACACTAAACTAAAATGGTCAACATGGCAGCCATTACACCTGCTAAACATCAACATGTTAGCATTGTCATTGTGAGCATGTTAGCATGCTGATGTTAGCATTTAGCTCAAACCGCCACTCAACCGAAATACAGCCTCACAGAGTTGCTAGCATGGCAGTAAACTGGATACGTAATGGAATATTACAGGCTATTAATTACACTGCAAATTGACACAAAATAGAAGAAAGAATATGGTCATTTAAAAAAGGAAATGTGAAAAACATTTTGATCTCTTTTTAGAAAGTGTTCTTGTCAGGGAAATGTCTGTCCTCACCAACCTTCTACTCTTGTAATGTAGTAACATGGATTATGGCTCTGTGGTCTGTTTTTTCTTGGTATGGTGAAACAAGCTGAAGCACATAACTGGGACCTGCTCACCTTGGCCTTGACCAGAGCAAGAAGGGCGTACGCTGTGGCCTCCAGTGTGTAAACATGGCCCTTAGGTACAGGCCAGTGGGACAACTCTGAGGAAGACACACACACACACACACACACACACACACACACACACCTTATTACTCTACTGTAGTTGTGACAAGATTCATTAACTATTAAGTCCACAAACCCCCTTGTATGTGTATGTTTGCTCTTTGTAGTGTTATTTGGACCACAAAAGCACACATGCACACACTCACACTCGCACAAAGTAAACAGTAGATTTTGTTTCTGGTCATGTTTAGGAGCATTGTGTGAGGAAACCTGGGGAGGCAAAGTTGTAGAGGATCTCCTGGTTCAGTATGTTTTCATTGGCTAGGGCATATGACGTCATGGCAACAGCATATGGGTTGGTGAGGCTGGGCAGACGCCTCTCCAGGTAGGCCACTGCTTTGTCTATACTGCCTGGCAGACTCTGGACAGAAGGGAAAGACAGGTAATGAGGAGAGATAACCAGAGGCTTAGTGAGTGGCAGACTTGAGATCCAGCTCTCATGTTTGCAGTTCTGGCTGTTAACACTGTGTCCATCCTGCTGAGTCTCTCATCTTTGAGGTAACTGCTGTCGTGTGTACCCATATTAGGACATACACCCACATTAGATGCAGAGACAGCCTCTTGTTGGATTTGGAGTAGGTGCAAAGAGGGTAGCTGAAAGTCAAGTGCAGTTGGGCAGTGATCTGACCGTCACTGCTGACCCATGTGTTAAGGCTGAGGACAGAAACAACTTGTGAAAGTTGCACACAAAAATGTCTATGGATTATCCAGAGTAATAGGGACACACCGTTTCTGGAAAGAGATGTTGCTGTGTCACAAACTGGCTGAAAGAATGTGACGAGAAGGAGGGAGTCCACCCAATAGGTTTATTTAAAACTATGAATCATTCATTTAAACTAAATTACTAAAACAAATCAAACGATGGAGTGTGCAGATCAGCCATGTCAGCAATGCAAGTAGTAGCAGATGTTACGATGTCATTTGTTTGCAATGCTATGAGCAACACAAATGAAATCCATCCACATCTAATGCTTTGGGTGGCAGAAGAAGTCATAGGACAGGTATTATGTATGTATTATTGTGTATTATGTATTATATACAGGGAGCCTAGAGACCTCTAATGGTAGGTGGGAAAATATGATTTTGTTCCCTTAATTTTGTGTGAAGCGGCCATTAAATGTAGAAAGAGACTTAAAGATGAATAAAACAACTTTAGGGAGTGGAGCATTAAAGGGCTGTTGGAGAGTTGGAAGGGCTTCATTTAGGTAACTTCAGGACACTAAAGGACACATTTACATACATAAAGTCATGATGTTGCACATAAGGTACAACAGGGGTCCGTCTTGTTGATTTGTAGTCAGCCATAAAAACTAAGGAATAACAAGAAGAACAAGAGGAAAAGGACGTGGCTCTGTATTGGACTATTTCATGCATACAACTGTGGTAGTTGGAAGCTCTCACAATCATTGCATTACTCAGAATCATTATTAAATGTTAAATTTAGTTTTAATTTGTTCAGTGGTGGACAGTAGCGGTTTTTATTAGTCCGTTTCCCTGTACACAATGACTTATACTTCATAGAGTCTTGATTGTCCCCTCTCTTATACTCTCCTGTGATTTACTGTATCAGGAAAACGGACTAGTGGGCCTCTTTCAAAAGCAAGAGGCAGAAATCAGTAAAGTAGAAGAGAAAACATTGTACTCACATTAACAGTGTTGACACATAGTGTGCGTGACTCCTGCATGGCAATGAGGCAGAAGGCCGTCATGGAGGCGTCTGAATCTGTGCCGAGCACGTCACCCTACACACACACACACACACACACACACACGCACACACACACACACACACACACACACACACGGAAAGATGTCTTTTTTATTGTTTTTGTGTAGCACCGGGTTTAAGAACTGCTGTTACTGAAATCAGTACAATCGACAACATTAAATATCAGTTTATTCATACACGATCATAGTAAATAACATAGCACTTTTGTTTAGAACCAAGACGAAGAATTGATGTTATTCTTTGCACGCACAATCATTTCTCCATGGATAATCGTTCCAACTTCTCTAAACGAGCCGTCAGGTTGCTGTGTGTTGAGAGTCAGAAACTTGACAGCGTCACAGATAACTTTGCTTTGCACTGCCACCAGATGGCTGGCCATGGCAAACACCTTGGCAACATACGCCGTCAGCCTTAGAGAGGAGAGGAGAGGAGAGATGGTGTTCTAACAGTTAAAGGAGTCGACAGAGGATGTGGAGACATTCATGTACAAGTTCATGAATGTTTGGATGCCTCACCAGGTGCTACTTTGGCGAGTGGCCCACGCAGCAAAAGACCCATCAATCTTACGGTAGGAAAGCTCGTTGTTGTATCCTGGACACAAACAAAACACACAACACAGTTGCTCCTCTTCAGTTTGAGGAGTCCTTTTAAATTGGACTCCTCGGTTAGACAGAATTTCTGGTACTTGTGCTAACAAATGCATCTATGTGTGTGAGTCTACCAGTCATGATGTGTTGGAGGGCTTCGTCACGTTTCTCAAAGCCCACAGTTTCCCACTGGTTGGTTTTGTCCAAATACATGGCTGCAATGACAGACAGGGTCATGGTGATCATGTTGTCCTCTCCAGAGCCTGAGGGCTGTTTGATCAGAGTACCCAAAGACTTCCCACCAACGGCGTTCTCCACCAGTGCACTCATCTGCTCTCTTCCTGTGTGGACAAAGATAAAAGGAAGAAAACTAAAACATTTTTACAGGCACTGTATCACGTCACGTGCCCAAATATAACATAATGGGCCCTGTTATCATGCCAGTGCAAAGTCAGTGGCAGCACAAATGCAGTTGCAATGCAATTGTCCATTTCTTTGCGGAGTGCTGCGGATGAGGCTGTGTTTATGAATTCTGGTCAGCATTTTGCCATTGAATTCCCCGTTTCCTAATGACCTCAGACCACCTCCTACTTCAAAAGCAAGGCCGCTTTTATAGATGTAGTTGGCGGAGAAGAACCCCCAAAACACATTACGTGTATGTTAAGTCACTTTCTTCTACAATTCACTTCTGTTCGCTGAAGTTTCAGTTCAGATTCCTGAAACATAATCATCTACCACTGACAACAAATTTGGGGTGATACACAAATATCGATATTGTGAATGCACACGACTGTTTGCCACTGAACTTTTTCAACAGCTCGCTGTGTGACCATGGCAACCACAGAGACCACACTTAAGGAAACAAAGCAGGAGCTAATTTTACTGAGATCTGAATTCTACACTTCTTCACCGGCAGTGAACAAACGTATCAACGAACAACAAACTGTCTCGGAGCAACATCATCTTCTGATCTGGACCGATGAATAATGCTTATAATGTTAGTTAGCTAAACTTGCTATTTTAATCGTGTCATACACTGCAACCTGCTGTATTTAGCTACATGATGAGATTAGAGGTTCAAGTTTCAGAAAAACATTTTCCCATCATCTCACCTGTCAGGTAGATTTCTGTGCTCGCAGGTGTGTTTGGAGCCAGATCTTTCAGAGGAATTTCACTGTTGATAATTACATTTTGTTTACCATCTAAAGGAGAAGACAGTTGGCAAGGTGTAGGGGATTAGCAAATAAAAAAACAGATATTACAAGTTTTCCTTATTGTTGCTACTACAATAGTAAACTTACCTCCCGTAGCAGGGTCTAGTGTTATAATCTTTGTAGATTTTATCAGTACGCCTTCAGGCTGGAAAAACAGCAGTTAATAAACACACCCGGAACAACAACTATCTTTGAGTGACTATCTGTTCCACTGTGTGACAAAACTGCACTGGGGCTTTTCTTTCTTTCTAAATACAACTCTGAACATCAGTCTGATGTGGTTGCAACTGGCTTAAAGTAGCCACACATACATGCAAATCAGACAGTTACAGTTACAGATACTGAGACTGTTTGTCTTACCACCACCCACAGCATCTTTCTGATTCCATCACTGAGCGATGAGTCTTTAACAGCTGCTTTGACTTCAATGGGGAATTGTCCTTCCTTCATGGGAATCATGATGAAGGGTACAGATTGTATAGTTTGGGGCTCAACTTGAACCTCCTGGCGATATTTCCGACGCTTAGAGGCTGAACTGCACAGATGCGCCTCCTCAATCAGATCAACACGCACCTTGAAATGGGAAAAGATGGAGAGAAGGAAAAAGAAAGACACTGACATGTAGATGTTGACAAATTAAAAGGAGTGAATGGGGGGAGGAAAAATGATCCAATGCAGATGTTTCCAGGTCACTGAATGGTTCAGTGAGCATGAATGTGAGTGTGAAGTGATGGCCTTTGCGGTCACCAGGTCTAAAAGCAATTAGGACCGACATGTTAGGCAGCGCTCTCCACCACCATCATCAAAACACACCCACATAATTCAAGCGTAAGGATCAAAACGGTCAGTTTAGGCCGCTAATGATACATGCCTCTGAAAAAAGAAATCCTCAAAATGAAGCTGTTACCAAACAAGACTGGCTACATTAAGGACTGTATAATCTTATCGGTATTAAAACAATGGCGTCCAGGTGGGATGAAAAGTCTCTCAATCACAGTTACAGTATAGATTCATATTGGTTCTACAAAAGAACTACTATGTATATGTATATGTATAAATACTATGTATTTTCATTTGATAGGTCGCTCATGTCTCTTTTCATGTCTCTTCAGGGATCTTAACAGCTTCTTTCATGTACACCATGGCATTTATTCACAATAGATATAAAACAGGGTAATGCTTGGTTAAATTGAAGCAACATATTGACGTTTGTTGAAATACCCTAATTAGCTTTCTGGAGTTAGATGAGAAGACCGATGGCACTTTCATATCTGTCAGTGGAGTATGAAGTTACAGTGAGCAGAAACCTGGGAAACTGCTAGTCTGGCTCTGTCCAAAGGTAACAAAATCCCCCTACCAGCCCCTTTTAAGCTCACTAATTAACACGTTATAGCTCGCTGAGCAGGGGAGGGACTCAAACGCAGGCGGAACAGGCAGACTGATGCAGTTCAATGACTTATTGTATTGATTATTGATGTTCACATCTTACACTCTGAAGGAATGTGAATACGCATATTTTCCCAAGTGTTGAACTGTTCCTCTAAAGGGAAGATTGTGAGTATAATATGTGGAGATGTGCTAACAGTGGTTGATTATGTATACTGCTGAATTTACTGATGTCACATCATTTGCATCAGTCAGTAAATTAGGTGTAAATTCAATGAAAACTGCAATGTGCATTTGCATGCCACCAGTTTCGTAGACAACCTTGCCATCTGTTCTTAAACACAAGAGCTGAATAGCCCAGACTCACAGTGGCAGGATCAGGGCTGTAGTTGTGGAGAATGGCCTTAATTTCCAGCTGCTCTCCACGGACAGCAGAGTGTGGCAGCCTGAGATCAATGAAGAAGTCCTTCCGGACAATGACCTCTAATGGATCGGCCACGCAGATACCTTAAAGACGAGAGGAAAAATAATCATGAAATAAGACAAAAGCAAAAGAAAGAGGGGAAGAGGATGTTGGAGGGACAGGTGACATGGAGAAACATTATAATAAGTGTTTAAATCAGTATCTCCATTAACCGACTAAATCTCCAAAGAGCAGAATCCTCCTCCAAAACCTGACAAATTGGAGAGGGTTAAAATTCCTCGATATTTTACTCTCGCAGCCCACTGAAAGCTTTGAACGCTAAGTTTCACGGTGCCTGCCTGAGTAACCCCAGGCTGAGCTGCTGAAGACTGCTATGGACCACACAACCGTCCTACCCTTAACTCAACAAGCCATAATCTTCTCTTGTCCTAGTAGACATGGTTATCATTGTCATAATCCAATATTTGACACTGAGTCATATTTGTTTTATCTCTATTGAAAAAATCCATTTATGTGACAGATGTTGTTATAAGTCTTCTATAGGACTGAAAGATTCATCAAACAAACAAACAAACAAAGGTTTGAGTACTGATTTTGAGAATCAAATATCAATGTAACAAACGAATATTGGAACATTATAGGCAGGCCTTGGTATGTTGACGTTATTTGACAGCAGACAGTTGAGACAGACAGGGAACGTGGTGACAGAGAGGCGGATATACAACAAAGGACTGGGACAGAATCCAAACAGAAATGTTGCAGTTCTGCTTAAAGAAAGCCCTTTTAACCACAATTAATGTAAAGAAAAAGAAAGAAAGAGTTAAGTCGTGCAGAGAAACTGAATCCTCACCGTGAGTGCTTGACAGACTGATGCCAATGAACTGCCAGGTTGTGATCGAGTCTGGCAACGGAACATTTTGCACTAATGAAGTGGTGTCACTGAAACAGAGAGACGTGTTAACACTTTGAGAGGTAAAGGGTAGCTTTCAATCCCAGTACTGTTATCAATGAAGTTATCAGTGTATATTTTCTGTGTATACGTTTCAGTTGACTCACCAGTTAGAGCATGTAGGCAGTTTGATATCAGACCACAGCCAACTTTCAGGGAACTTGGTGCGAGAAACAATTTCATTGCTGTCCATGTAACTGTCATCCTCTTCACCTAAAGTGTCATTAAAGAGGTTATTATCTTGATTGTTTTCTAAGCACCATGGATAGTAACCACCCAGGGCGTCCCCCATCCCCTTGATTGATCCAGAACATTAAGGAAACGACAGTAGGTAAAGAAATTGAGTTGAAAATATTGATTGATGACATTTGGAGGAGCTGATGGTAAGACAGCCAAAACAATTAACAACTATTTACTGTAAGTATTGTTTGAGCATGGAAGCAAGCTTAAACAGTCTGACCAGAACACAGTCTCAACAGCTTAGTGCTTTAGCTGTATTCATATAGAAATATTCACATTTTAGGTTTGTACTAAAATGAAAATCACATGGCACGATTTCAATTCAATTCAGCATTAACCATTTACTGTCACCTGCTGCCACATAGCCTTACATAGACGCAGATATCTTAGAAACATTTTAGAGAGCCTGAACTGTCGTGCAGAAGTTCAGTGAATATGTGGTAATTGGGTAATCTGAGCTATGATTCTTACCCAAGCTGCTGGCTCGTTTCCTCCTGCTGGGGGCCGGACACTTCAAATCTGGAAATGCAAAGCAGACTAGCTCTTAAACAGAACCCAACAAGTATAAACCCAGTCTGCATGGTATCTGTGATGTGATACTGTTAACATAAGGGAGAGGTCATTTGACACAGTAGACACAGTAATGTTCCTGTGTTGGTACAAGGAGATTGGATTTACAATTGCAATTTGAAGAAGTTTAAGAACAGAATATTCCACAAATGCATTAGTAGAAAAAGACTTGAAGGAACAAAACAGCAGGGGCCATGTCAGCTCATTGTTGTGTTCTTTCCACGACACTGGTCGTTCACGGTCCAAAGTGTTGTGTATAGAAGTGTTCAGAAGATGTATGAACGAATCTTTGACAATGAGTCTGAAAACTGAACTGACTGCACTGAATCACCATTGTCACTGAACAAATCAGTAGCTTTTAGCAGCGGAGCTCCTCACTGCTTACTGAGAAGATCGTCGTCACCTCAGCTGTGATACACTGTACATCACTTTCTCCTTAAAAGTGGTGAAAGCCCCAGAAACAATACTAGTGAACTGAGGGACGTCAGAATCAGCGCTAAACATTGCAT
Organism: Enoplosus armatus; assembly: GCF_043641665.1. Lineage (NCBI taxonomy): Eukaryota > Metazoa > Chordata > Actinopteri > Centrarchiformes > Enoplosidae > Enoplosus > Enoplosus armatus. The sequence goes on along the minus strand of NC_092181.1, from coordinate 2,043,773 downwards.
CCGAATGAACAGTGATGCGTTCACTTACTGATGCACATAATGAAGTAACTTTAAATGGTTATGCGACCACTGTAAAAGAAAAAGGGTAAAAAAGTGAACAAACTACATCGTCAGTGACTACAAGTCTTCGAACAATGAAAGGGTTTTAATCACCAAAGGGATTCGTTATTTCCACCTCTAGCTGAGTATGAGCCACACTAGTCTATACTTTTCCTTTCAAGACATAAAGAGGAGTATCTTTGGACACATTCGATTGTGTGTTTGCCACTTGCTTGTCCTTATATTGCTTAAAAGATAATGATGAGCAGCAAACTCAAAAATACCTGTCCAGAATGAGACTAGTACAAGGAGGAAAAGAGTCAGAGTGGAGAGTGAAGTAGAACCACCTAGTCTGTAGGGAGTCCCAGAAGCACTGGACTCGAACAACAGCCCAGCATCGTAGAACACACCCATACTGTCCTCCCCTCCACCTGGTGTGCAGCCTGTGTCGTACTTCTCTACGATGTCCCACACCTGAGCAGGGTGTCATACACACAGACACACAAACAGACAAGACTTAGTTATGCAAGTTAAATAACAAATCAGCAGAGGTGGAAGTTATGGATTACATTTACTCCCATTAATGTAAGTTTTTTGTTGTGTTTGTACTTCATCAAGTATTTGTAAGTATCAGTAATTGTGCTTTTACTCAAGTATTGTTATTACAAGTTTTGACAGGCGCAATTGGAGTACGTTGCAGCCCGTTTTGCGACTGCCGTCTGAGGCGATCTATGGGACCAGTTCTGAAACTTTTTGTACCTATTAATCATTTACACCCCAAAATATGTAAAAAGAAGAGCCCCGCTTCAAAAATACCAGAATCACCTTTAAATGAACCCTCTTTAAAAAACTTTTCAGAGTAAGTCAGGATAAAGAAATTGCCTTTTTCTGGGTGAGGCGGTGCTTGTTGTTCAGGACGTAGACGCCTTTGTCAGCTGCCACCAGTCCCACCGTGGCCCCTGGATCTCCTGTGACCTTCAGACCAAACATCCTGCGAGGCTCAAAGGATGAAGCGGGTCTGACTGATTCCAACTTCAACTAAAAGAGGAGTGAAGAGCAGCTTTGTATTTGCTTAAGCGGTTACAAATTAATTATACAAATGTGTATATGAGCCTTCAACGTTATCAGTGTCTTGTTTATCCACTTCATTCGTTTAACTCTGCGACATCAGCGTTGTGTGTCTCACCGAGCCCATGCAGGAGTCCTTGACATCCACCCAAACAGAGTCTGATACCACTTCATTATCATTTGTATGGTAGTAGGCGATGATGCGGAACGATGGCAGCATTTCTTTGGTAATGGGTTCTCTCAGGGAAATCAGTATTTGGCCTCTTGTCTTGTAATGGCCGTGTTTCACCAGCTGACCCCTGTTTAAGATCTGGGGACACAGATTTACACACCAGTACTTATCAAATATGAGGGTAAATACGACACAGACTGCTGAATGCAGCATAAACACTCAAGCATGTGCACAAACGTACACAAGTGGAAAACATCTCTCACCAGGTATGTGATGTCATTTTGTGTATTTTCCTGCCTGTTGCGTATGAGGTTGATTTTCAGGTTTTCTCCTAATGTTACTTCTGCTGTATCCACACCTGTAATAACAACATTCCACAATTAGTGTGAGACATTTAGGGGGGTCCTATACATGGACGTTAGGCACCCCTGCCACCACATAATGTTATTTCAGGAAGTTCCTCACCTATGTGGATGTAATTGTTGCTTTTAGTGATATATGGCAGAGCTGTCATTCTTGCTGATGCTTGTCTTTCACTTGAAATACGAGGATCACTGGTCTTTGCCTACAATTAAATGCACACAGTTAAGCATACACAGCCAGGCCAAGCCTAGCCTATACGAGTTTTGTTTCCTATCTTTATTCAAGAGCATGGTCTTTCAATTTGAGAGCACGACTTATTGATTTCATGTTTGTGTGAAAAAGACGTGAAGAAAGTAAGGGAAGTACATATAATAAAGCTGTGGAGGGCAGGAGTGGATGAACCTGGTTAAAGAGTAACTGCCTGTGAGGGATGCACGAAGACATAGGCCACTAACAGGCGGACCGCGGTCCGACTCCGGACCCAGACCCCGTCCCATACGGACCCGGACCGATAATCAATAAATTATTAAGGGATTTAAAATTATTTTAACCGGTGCAGCTTTTCTAGTCTTTACGGCACTAGTTTAGCGGATCAGGAAACTCACAGACCGATTGCATATGAGTTAAACCAGCCCACGTGATGCTACTCAGCCAATCAAATCTGTGAATTCCAGGCAATAAATATTGCGACTCTGAATACAGACAGACGAGAGAGGTGAGAGGAGAGTGACAGATGATAAGACGAGTGAACACTACAATTCAATTCTCACTGAACGACAGAAAGTGTGATATAAGAGAGAAAGAAAGAGAAACCGTAAAACTGTTCAATTGTTAAGATTTGTTGAGATTTATTTATTGTGAAATTGGTTGAGACTGAAGTTAAGATGTGAAACAGTTAACAAAGAAAAAGAGAAACTCAAGCTGCTGCTACACTTTATTTTTCTAAAATTAAGCACTTTATTTTAAGATGCATTCAAATTTTTCAAAAGCTATTTTATTAATTTTCTCTATTTTATTTTTAAATGCAGCCCTTCTTTTACTTAATGACATTATACAGATCTACAGTATTATATATCTGTATAGTTCAATGTTAAGTGACAATAAATATTGTCAAAATGTTTTTGAATGGTACTTTCTTTATTTGATTTGACAGTTGATCACATGCAGACGTTGCTAAACTACTAGGCTGCTTCAATATATATCACACTAAATCACAACGCAAGTTAGACATTATGATGTTCCGGACCTTTGCTTGAGGACATTTTCTCTAACTGGACCTCTACGGATTTCAGTTGAATACCCCTGCACTAAGAAGTAAAGCGAACACGCCCACAACAAGGAAGGGATAGTTTCATTAGTTAACACTACATCTGGCATCCAACTGATTTGGGATTTTTGACAGGGTTGTCGTACAAAGCAGAGCAGAAATCTGAGAACAGACGTTTCACAAGCGCACAGAAGCAGCCTAAATATATCCGAGTGCAAGTATGCATGGGTATCTTTAAGATTTTAGCGATACTGCCTGGATGTGATGCACTTTCACTAGAAGTTTCCGAAGATTGTTCGTCGTTCCAGCCTCACATGCTAAAGACTTGTTGCACTTGTGGCAACGAGCACTATCAGCATCAACTCGTGTAACCAGACCTTTGAGTGTTTAGTTCTCCGATATTGTAGCTAAGTAAATAGGAAATATTTAAGTTATGAAATCAATAAGTCATGTTCTCCAATTAAAAGACCATTGGAAAAGAACCCATAAGTCTGGCTTTATATTTCAAAATGTGATGACCTACAAAAGGAAATTTGCAAACAGAATAAAATAAGTAAATTAAATAACAAACAAACATGAAGTGAAATAGGCCAACATCAGTTGATGAGAAAAGAAGACAATAACTTGACATCAGCTGTACCCTATTCCTTTTATGTTTTTGTTGCTGTAATGCAAATTGAAAGGGTGAAAGATTTCAGAGACTTACGATGACCGTCAGATAGCTAGTTCTTGCTTCTGTATTGACGGTAAGCCTTGCAATGCCGTTGGCTGCGGTCGAGCCCTGCACCTGGCCTGGATCGACCACCACTACAACACCTGGTGCCGGAGTGTCGTCAGGGTTCACAACTTCAACCTGCCATCAGAGACACAAACAGCTGAACTATCAGAGAACATCTGTGTTTTTAAAAGCAGTCTTATTTTTTTAAAAGAAATTTAACCTTAATGTCGTTTCACCTAAATGTAAATAAGTATTTTACCGTTATTTCAAAGGGCATTCCTGGTTTGAAGTATTTGGGCGTTTTCTTGAAGTGGATGGTGTAAGGTGATGTGACAATCTGGATACCTCCCAACTCTGCCTCCACCATTTCACCACCTGTTCGTGATACGTGCACATCCTAAAACTCTTTTATATTCATTTTAAAGTAAAGCCCTTGAATCACCACATCAGGTGCAATAAAACTTAACTGGACTTTGTCTTCAGTCTTAAATAAGTCACATAACAAACAAAGTCCACGATGGTGATGGTAACACTCGTAATACTGGTTGTTATTTTGAGACAGCTGAATCTGTATGATTCACACACGATGAAACACACTTAACACACACAAACACATACATACTGTACACACAGTCTCTCTTTCTTACCGCTCTCCGTCAGCACACTGACAGCTACAAATATGGAAAACCCCACCAGGTCGTGGATGTTTGGGAAGGTCTGTGTGATGTGCTCTCTCCTCAGTGTGGCCACGCCATTACCACTCTCGATCTAATGTGACATTGTACAAAAATGCATCTTGAAATACAGCCAGTGAAAAGTAGGTGGGTCATTTTTCTGAATGTGTAGATTCTTATAATAAATCTAACTATCATTAATGTATTTGTAGATGTGAATCTAACAATTAGGCTGAAATGCTGTGACTGCAGACATGTGGAAAACAGTAAAATCACAGACATTCTTCTCTTTCAGATTTCTTTGCACTGATGAGGCCAAACTGTAGAACAAGTCTGAAGTTTGTTTTAGTTTTTGTTTTAGTTTCTTTTTGCGAGAGAAAGAAACACGAAAGATAAAACTCAGACACAAACAATACAGACTGACCAATCAGCTGACAGACTGACAGACAGATGCATCAAAAGTGTAAGTATGAACTAACCGGGACTCTCTGAAGAGAGCTGGGAAAGCTCTTCTTTTGACCCCCATACATGACCCCAAATACCACGTAGGCCGTCCCAGCCACCTCTTCACCAAACAGATACCTAAAACCACAAGAGAAGGACATGTTTAAGCCCATAATGAAGTAGGGGTCAAAATGTCACAACAACAACAACAACAACAACAACAAATGACCAGCAGATGAAAACACCCTTTATTTTGTCCTCCAATGAATCTACCAATCAGACCTGGTCTCTAAAGCCACAAAACAAAAACCTTCACGTACGTAGCTTTGATGTTGACGGTGAGCTCTTGACTGTCCACGTAGAAGAAGGGGCTCTCAGGCGTCAGTTTAACCTCAAAACTGGGCAGCACTGAAACATTAAATTGTGTCCAATCAGGTAACAAGTATGTGAATGTTGTAGGTCTGTATAGGTTTTAAATAAAAGTGCAGGTAATGAGGGACTTACCATATTCTTTGACCTCGAACTCTGCAGAAAAGCTCTGCTGTGGGTTGCTGTGGAACTTCGCCACCACCTTCCACAGTCCGACACTACACACAGACACACACAAGAACACGTATTTCATCAGGAAAACAAAAAATGTAAATATTCACAACATTTAGCGACTGAAGGTGACTCAGGAATCAGACCTCAGACTGCATCAAGTTCTATACATCTTACACAAATTAAGATATCACACAAATAGGCTCTTGACGTTTATACTACAGAGAGCAGTAACTGCAGAAACAATAAAGTTTAGAAGAGACCTTGGGAGACCCTACCAGGAGCAATTGCTCCCGACAACACAGCACCCAGAGTCACAGGGGCGCAAGCCCCTCCACCACGTTAAGGTAGCGATTCATGGAGAGGTTGCCAGTTGTGCTTAACTAATATTTATTCATTAATTCATCAGTTGGCCTATATTGGCGCAAGTGAAAAATCTGTGTGATGTGTGTACTGACGATTCAGCGTCTCCACACTTTATACACTGTATGACTTAGTGTGGAGAAGCTTGGCCAGAGGGCTAAAAATAGGAGGCAGACACAAGGAGAGTGGTCCAATTCCAACAAACGGTGGTTTATTTACAAAAATAAAAAGTGGCACGTGCTACACGTGTAACCAAAAAAAAGTATTTACAAAACAAAACAGTTAACTTTGATGAACTGAACAAAACTAAACCCATAATAGCTTAACTTAACATCACGTGCACACAGCTACACACTGACGCTCCGCCTTCAACAGCCAAAAGCAACTGCTTATATAGGCCCTGCCATCAGCAGGAGTCAATCTCGGCCGTACCAACCCTGCAGGTAAACAAGTTCTTCACTGGAAAGTGTAAGTGATAAAATTACTGCTTTCAATAACATTTTACACATCTACATAGTTTACCATATAACTTATATTGTAACTATAAACACATATTACAATCAACACACTAACTATTTTACCCCCCCTGATACTTGGTCTACTCCTGTGACATCAGTGATGATGTCACCCAGAGCACGAATAGAGGAAGTGGTTGGTCGGCTGTTGGGCCGACTGTGGCCGGATGAAATAACTTACATATTGCCCAGCCCAGTGTATTAGTACCGGTTTGCTTTCTACTAGCCAAGAAAGATGCAAGGCAGGGGTGGACAACTCGCTAACTTAACCGGAGCCATGGTAACGTGAAGTTTAGCTGATGAAGTAACTTGCAAACGGTAAGCTAGTTTGTATCACGGAGCCAATGGTCCAGATAAAATATAGGAACATTACAGATAGTAACTTTATTGTAAATCAGTGTGGTGTATGTCACTTCAACAGGATGACGGCTGCCATTCACTTAATGTCATTAATAACAACGACTTTCTGAAAACTCTATGTAGAACCTTAAATTAGTAATGTTCTGAATTTCATTCACCTGTTATCTATGGACAAATGTCAATTCACGACTAAGATACTCACCTGGCAATTTCAGGAAGTTTGTAATCTCCAGAGTGGATCCCTGATTTCAGAGAGACTTGATAAAGTTGAAAAATGATGCCTTCAGGGGTCTAAAAATAAACAATATTGACAGTGAGCCATGCAAGTTCACCAATAAATTCATTAAATCCATGCCATATTTTGCGGCAAGCCTTTTTTCTACAGTCCATCAGCCTGGTCAACATCTAGACACTTTTTTCAGCTATTTCTAAAATTTCTGTCTGCATTCAACTCAACCACTAGGAGGAGGCATGTATTTATTTTACAGTAAGTGGTTGGACAGTTGTCATTAGAGCGAGACAGGAAACTTAACAGTGACACAAGGTTCAATGCATGTGTTTCTGTTATTTTAGTAATTTGTTGGGGAATTATCTACCGGTTAGCATTTGTGATATCATCTCATCAAGAGGCTTCGTGCTTCCAGTCAAAGCTGATGATATGATATTACATTACAAGTGTGTGCTTGTCAAAGATAAAATACAATACCACAATCTCAGTGGTAATAAGACCATCAGTTTGGGTTTCATCATCCTTCTCTACGGGCTCCATACGGGGCGTCACTGCAAACATCCTGTAATAAACTGACAGAGAGAGAGAAAGAGGTTAATTTTGCAGCTGAAGGTTGAAGGAAGGTGCATCTGTTTTGAGTCAAAAGATGCGCTCATTTGACCGTAATTTACATTTCAGTTAGTCATTTAAAAAAAGTCAAACTGATAGAAATGAATACGTAGTGTGATATATTGTGTACAGTAACATCTTACCTTTCTTATCGAGACATTCTCACAGAAGTAAGTGTGTTTTTCAGCACTGATGTAGTGTTGAACTCACCTCTGCTGTTGGGGGTGTAGAGGGTCTTATCAGTCTGGATGAAGATGTACCCGGACTGGAAGGACACTAAGACGACTTTCTCCAGCAGTCGGTCAGGGAACTGAGCTTGCAGGTACACATACTGCTTCATGTTGGGATCCTTACTGAAGTCACCAGTAGGGATCTGAAACCAGTATGTGGAGACACAAGCAGTGTGTGAGGAGCAGGACGGGGTATGTCAGTATGTGCAGTTATACATGCTACATTTCTTGATTGGAGTCATAATAGAAAACAATTTCTTTAGACTAAAATAAATAAATTCAGGCTTTAAAATACTGATATCACTCGTGTATTTTGGCAACAGTAACGTGTGTTTCAGCATTTCCACATTACCTTAATTTGTGCGAGCTCCTGGAAGTTTTTTGCACTGGTGAGGGTCACAGATGTGGATGCCAGCAGATTAGTTTTGGTTGGATGGTTCATCACTCTGACTTCGACCCTAATGTCTCCTCCGTTGCAGTCTTGACACTCCACAAAGATGTTTTCTGCTGTTCCTACCCGCAACAAGTTGGGGGCAGACATCACCTTCCTGCAGAGCAGCAGTGAGAGAGAAAGAGGGTGAAGTCACTGGACAGAAAGGAGCACATGCTTTTTAGGATGTACTGAAAAACATTATTACGTTATATACCTTATTTTTAATTCAATGTATTTTAGGCACTATAAACCACCAAATTACCAAATAAAAACCCAACATAGTTGCTCAGATGAGGACCATGAGATCCAACGTGGACACATAATGAGTGATCTATTGATGATCTTGACTAAGATCCAGCACTGGATCAATGCAACATTTCATCATGGCTCTGGACTCTGATGTGTCTGGAGTAATGCATCACTGTGCAAACTGCACATAATTTAGGTCAGTTTACTGGCATCATGTGAAAGACCACATTACCCTGACTTATGTGACACAAACTGCAAACTGGACTACAGCTCCTCATTATGTAAGACACAGGTGAAATGGGACTGAGTTAAACCGATATTTGTATCCACACACTTTTTTTAATTGAATATAAATGCAGGAAACCCCTGATATTGTTGTTGCTCCCATTCCAGTTTAGCCAATAACAATCTGAATATCAGGAAGCTGAACAAACACTATATATTATCTCTGTTTTCCCTGAATTAATTCAAGCTCAGGGGGAATGTGTAAAGGCTGGTCTACTTACAATGGAGCTCCATCAGCCAGAGAAGTGAGAGAGGCAAAGGCCAGAGAGGCCACCAGCCACAGCAGAGTCCTACTCATCCTCCTACCTGATCCTGATCTGCTGTCAATGTAGAGTGTTGCTCCTTTTAGCCTCTCTCCTCCCGCACCTCCACTTCACCTCACTACTGTCTCATCCGTCCTCCTCCCAAAGTGTTTCAGTACACAAACACACTTACACATGATTTCCCAGCAGCAGTTGAGAAACTGTCTGTTATCTCCGCTCTGAGGAAAAAGATAAACAGTAGAAAATCAATGAGGGTTTACATGTTTGACTAACGTTTATACATATAGTTTACTGCAGAATTACAGGAAAACAGCTGTTCTGAATTCATGATGTTTTCTAAAATGACGCCTTTGTTTTCTTTCTTTCTTTTCCTTGTTTGGGAAAATATTGAGTCACTTATGATTCTTATTCTGAGCCTGCTGAATCAGCATAACTACACATGATCAGACATATTGAACGTGCACAAACACAGTCAACTAGTGGGGTGAAAGTCAGAAGTCATTTCTGGGTATCTGGCAGGGCTTTTAGGAGTTTCAGGGAATTTGAGTTTAATTTAATTTAATTTCATGAGTGATCTGGTGATGATCTTGGCTAAGATCCAGAAGAGAAGTCAGAGAGGAAAAGACCAGAAAGGCCAACAGCCAGAGCTGAGTCCTGCACGTCCTCCTGCCTGATCCCATATCTGCTGTTACTGGAGACTCTCGCTCTGCAGCACTCACCTTTCATGCACCTCCCTCCTCCTGCACCTTTACTTCTCCTCACTGCTGTCTCCACAGTCCTCTTTCATGACGGTGAACTTTTTTTGGACTAGTTTCAGTAAAATGTCACACCGGACAATTCCACTGCAGGCTGGCCCTGGAAGACCACATTAATCCACATGTTCCTGATTTGTCAAATTTCATGTAATGGCACACAATGTTTGATATACCTGTTAATATCCAAAATGTAATGGTTGGAGCCTGCCCTCTTTTTCCTGCACTTCTTGACATTGTCACGTCAGAGTATTCTGTCAATATATATAGCACCATATGCCACACTAGTTGCACTGTAATCCCTCCACCACCTTAAACCTGGCAGCCAGACATGAGGCTCTTGACAAATCAGATATGATTTACAGGGCTTAAGTGAATATATTGCTCTACGAAGTACTGAGATTTTTAACATGACACCTTCTTGATCCATGAGTGTACCATTTATGCCCATGGACTGTATGCCTAACAATTCAAACATGGAAAGAAAACATTTGCTGTAACTTAATTGCTTATTATAAGAGTGGCAAACAAACTACACCACCTGTGGGACTGCAGCCTAGGGAATATGTACAACTGGGAAAAATACCAAATACCAATAACCTCACACTTTGAGTAAATACACACAAAAAACATTGTTTGAGTTGTAGTCTCCTATTTTTTACTCGTCTCAGTTAAAATAAAAAAAGTAATTTTGTCAACTGTCAAGCACATATGTGCTGATAGAAGTATGTACTTCATCTAGTCCTCCAGATTCAAGTTCATTGCACCACCTAAAGGTTGAATGATCAAAAACTGTAAAGTTTGAAATGCTTGTGTACAAGGTTATCCTAAGATACGTCATGAGTTTATATATACATATATACACATACTGTATATAGACATTTCTACACACACACACACACACACACATACATATATATATATATATATATCATACGGGGGGAAACACAAAAAGGCAGGGAGTGAAGTAGTCCAAAACGAGAGGAGATATAGGTAACAAAATAAAAGAGGAAACATAAAACTAAACACACAATTTAGAAAGCAAACTGTGACACACAGAACTTGTATAATTTTAAGAAGAAAAAAGCTCTTTGGGGAAATATCAGAAATGCTCCTTTTCGTCTAGTAAATAGTAACTGTATTTGTTGTTAACTGTATATGCCTTTCACAAAAGTTTATGAATAATTGATGGATGTGGGAAATAGTCGTGAAGATGAAATATTCTTGTTAGAACATTATGTTAATGCAAGACCTGTAGACACGCAAGGTATAAGTACTCATTTTTGGTTGGAACAAACCTACATTGACGAGGAAGGTGGCAAGATAAACAACTAATCAATCTGAAACTTTGGCTGATCACTAAGTTTGTCAATTTAACACCAGTGCAAGAGGAGTTTCCTGACGTACTGTGGAAAGATTCGGGCGTTGGAGCAGTAGTGTGGAGATCCTGGTGCAGTGGCAACGCTCCTTCTGAATCCAGTACTTGGAGTACCAGCAGGGTACTATAGTACGGAATACAGGGACATAATCAGTAATCAAACCCATGACTGTGTATTTCCATCCTCCCGAGAAGAGTTAAGTGGGAAACAGGCAAATTTGAATATATTGTTAAAACCCTGCAAGATTACGGGACAGACAACCTAGGATTTGATTCCACAAGGGAAAGGAAATATAAGCCGGGCATTACTACTGGTAAGATATTTGTGTTTATAAGGACAAAAGACTTAAAGGAAGAGCCAGAAATTCCCAGATCATTAGCCAGTAGTGCACAACAAGCATACATGGGGGCAAAAGTAACAAAGGGAGGTGGAGTATCAGTGCCAATGGAGTTGATAATAAAACAATATCTGGATCATGAAAAGCAGATCCAACTATGCATGAAAAATTGGCATGAACAAACATGATGAAAGATAATGGAAAACAGGAAGAGGATAACATTAATGAAACAGCAACAACAGCCTACTTGTCTTTGTCACGTTGAGCTGCAGATGGTTCGCACCATGTGACAAAGTAGTCCACAGCAGCCCTGTACTCCTTTTCATCACCCTCACTGATACATCCAACTGTTGCTGAGTCATCAGAAACCTTCTGAAGATGGCAGGTCTCAGTGCAGTAGCTGAAGTCCGTGGTGTAGACGGTGAAGAGGAAGGGAGAGAGGACAGTCCCCTGTGGGGCCCCGGTGTTGCTGATCACTCTGTCTGACACACAGTGTTGTAAGCGCACATACTGCGGTCTGCCAGTCAGGTAGTTGACAATCCAGGACATGAGGGGGGCATCCACCTGCATCTCCGTCAGCTTCTCACCCAGTAGGGCCGGACGGATGGTGTTGAACGCACTGGAGAAGTCAAAAAACATGACTCACAGTGCTCGCTGACGTGGTTGAGCAGGAAGATGATGGCATCCTCAACTCCAAGTTGGGGCTGATAGGGAACTGAAAGGGGTCCAAGTGTGGCTTGAACATGGGCTGGAGCTGCTCCAGGATGAGTCTCTCCGTGGTCTTCATGATGTGGTAGGTCAGTGCCACGGGTCTGTAGTCCTTGGAGCCACTGGGGACACGGTGTCTTCGGTACAGGAACGAGGCAGGACGTCTTCCGCAGCACGGGGACACTCTGAAGACTCAGGCTCATGTTGAAGTACTCCACATAGCTTGGGGGCACAGGCTTGGGGTTGACACCATCAGGGCCCACAACCTTGCTTGAGTGGAGTCTCATCAGCTGTCTCCTAACATGGTCAGCATTGAAGCACACTGTAGAGGTGACTGGTGGGGGAGGGGTGGAGTCATCCGATTGGAGAGTGCTGTCAGCCTGGGAGCTGGGGAATGAGCTGTGAGGAGGAGGGTGGGAGTGGAATAGGTGAAGGTTGGAGGCAGACAGCAGAAGAGTCGGGGGGGGGGGGGGGGGGCAGTCCACATTGCCTTCAACTCCTCTGTTGTTGGTTGGCCTTTGCGAGCCCTGATACGGATAACGAATAACTCAGCCCAATCAGTGGACGGAAGAGGCGGAGGCAGCCTTCCAGGTAGTAAAAGAGGACTTGCAGTCTGCCTCAGCACTCAAACCCAAACTACTCCAAGCCTTTTAATTAACTATGGGACACTCAGTTGTCCTGTACATGTCTCACCAATTACATGCCTTGCTCACAAGTCAACAGTTTGTTCTGACTGAAGCTAAGAAGACAGGTTATGAAGTTATACTTTCAGCACCAGAGCTCACCATCCAACAGTGTAACACAGTAAACCCGACAACTCGTATGGTGTTGCGTGTGGATGGAACTCATGACTGTGTCCAAGCAACAGACACCTTCATGCAAGTATGTGAAGATTTGTATAATCAGCCAATCACAGCAGATCTTACGTTGTTTGTAGATGGCTCCTGTTTTAGAGATGCTATAGGGACTCATGCAGGTTATGCCATTGTGCAGTTGAATAAAGACAAGACCTTTACAGGCTTTAAAGACAACTGAGATTGCTCAACCATGTTCTGCACATTTAGCAGAAATCCAAGCTTTAACAGCTGCATGTAAAACAGTGCAGGGAAAGTGTCTTAATGTATATATCAACTCAGCATATGCATATGGTGTGTGCCATGTACATGGTAGCATCTGGAAGCAGAGAGGTTTTCTTAGGGCTGATGGCTGCTCAGGACCATTGCACAAGGGGGGAAAGTGATCAAACACCCTCAGGCAGTCTGGTGGACACCATCTTTGGCAACTACTACAGCATTGCATGAGTGTAAAGTATGTGCACAAAATAACACAAGAAAAGCATTTTTGGCCCCAATTTCACACATTCCCTGACCAGATGGTCCATTCAGCCACTTAACGATAGATTATGTAGACATGACCCAACGAATGGGAAGAATGAGGTACATCTTGATTGTGATCAATAGGTTTAGTAGATGGATTGAGGCAGTGCCAACAACACGGCCAGACGGTAAATCAGTAATCAGGTTTTTGTGCAGAGAAGTTTTTCCACAATTTGGTCTGCCAGTTACTATTAGCTCAGATGGTCCACACTTAGCAGGACAGCATTCAAGATGCTAGGGATAAAGCAGAAGTTTGGGTGTGTGTATCACCCTCAGTTGCAGGGAACAGTTGAATGCGCCAATGGTACCCTAAAAATGAAATTAGCTAAAATACTGGTAGACAGTAACAGTAAGCTTAACTGGATGGAGGCTTTACCACTGGCACTAATGAGTATGAGATCACAAACTAACAGACTAACACATCTAACACCTCGCGAAATGCTAATAGGGCGACCAATGCCTGTGCCCTACCTTAAGGGCCCATATGAAGGTCCTCCACTTGAACAGCTGGAAAAAGAACTAATGAGTTACATGCCGCATTAAACTTGAATCCACAACGTTATATTTCAACAGGTAAAAGGTGCCACAGAGAGAGAGCCCACCATCCCAGACCAGCTGCAAAGGGTGCGTCCAGGAGAGTGGGTATACGTCAGGGGACATTCAAAAGAAAGTGGGATCGACCTAAGCATGAAGGCCCCTTTAAGGTCATCTTATCAACCCCAATACCTAAGGTTGAAGGTAAGATGTTTTGGTACCATCTCAACCACTGCTGTAAAGCAGATGACCCAGAAGGTACGGCCGAAGCACACAGAAGAAGGGCACGCCCTCAGAGTCCACAGGGAGAAAGAAGATCCCAGAGACTGGCTGCTAGACAGGCTAGTAGCAGCTCAACAGGTAGTGGATCACTAGCAGCAAGGCAGGAAAATGACTCAGACACAGACAATGAACAAACCACAAGTGCAGCAGAAAGTCTGAGGGGACAAGAAGCAGACCCAGAAGCAGGGCCATCTGAAAGATGAGCGCAAAGAGACCATTAGAAAAGGATTATGGGGAATAGGGACAATAATCGTAGTCTTGCTAGTATATAAGTATAAAAGCAAAATGTTATAAAGTTGGAATTGGTTGCAGAGCAGAGACATGTTCTGTTTGAGAATTCCTCAAATGATACCCAGTCCAGGCAGTGAGTCAGAAGATTGTAACAAGAAGGAGACCTGTTTTGCATACTATGTAATGCGGATGGCTGGCGTGGGGGGATGGATTAATGATGGGCAAATCTGTCCAAGGAGGTTAACAAACAAACTCCTGGGGTCCACCGGTAGTTAACGTGGCAGAAGGGACAGTATTCCAGTATTGTATTGCACGTGGAAATGATATGATAGGGGCACCATCACTAAGGACTCTGCTTGGGCAGTGTTGCCACAGGATGTTGATAGACATCAACTGGTTGTAGCCTATGCCACCCAGGCTCTCTCTCTCTCTCTCACACATACACGCAAAGAAATGATGGTCCACTTTTGACAGAGACCTATGGGCTGTAGTGTGGGCTGTGCGTGAATTTAAACATTATGTTGAACTGTGTGCATTCACCATCATAACATGTTAACATGTTAATGCCGTGTGCTAGACCTCAGGTACATGGCTATTGATAATGACACCAGGGGACAGAGAGGCCGGTGGGATCTGGAGCTTGACCCATTCATCCTGTTTTGATAGTTAGTAGTTAGGAATATTAAATAATTGCTTGAATGACTTTCTGAAATTTGTTGCAAAATAATGTGTTCCCGGAATGATTTTGTAACTACAATGTTAGTGTGTCCTGAATCACGATTGCATGGCCATACTGATGTTTGAGAGTATGTGAATTTTGCGTGTACAACTTAAATCAGAATACATCAACACTAACTTTTACTAGTGTACAACACTAACTACTTTTACTAAAAAGTAGTATTTTTCTGTCTGTTCACATGTTTCTCACAACGAACATGTTTCTAGTTTGTGGCTTTTCCAAGGTGTCTTCCATTTTCTCCTGGTCTTCTTAGAGAGCTTGGACTGGGTCAGAAACCAATGTTAATCTGGTCTTGTAAAGCCCATAGGGACAATGTATTTTATATTAGTTATACAAATTACAAATTTTACAGAAAGTACCTAATAGTAAAAATAATAAAATATACATAAAAATGCATGTACATTTAGGAACTATAGAAATGAAAAACAAAATGTTTATCCTCTCCATTCACCACCCAAATGCTCCTCTACATGGCCACAGCATTTCACCAAACACAAGTGGGATGTTGCCCCCCTCTTACGTCTGCCACTTCTTTATTCTTTATTCAAAGTCAAGTGCTAATTACAGTACATAAAACTAAGATTTGCCCCCTGTGGTTTAAATGTGTTTGAGAAATTAGTTCATTGGCTGTCTTTTGTTAGGTGAATCTGACAACATATGAAGGCATTTGTTTCTTTAGGCATTATGACTATCAAATCAGTCAAAGATATAGAATAATATTCAAAAGGTTATGACAGTTGGCTTTCTTATTTGGAATATGAGGATATACACACAAAATTAGTGTCATTTTGACTGTCAGCCAGTGCTTAATGTGAAAATCAGAAGTCCAGGAACACAGGGTGCTGGTCCAGTGTCTGGAGCACATGGGACAACACCTAGGTGTTGGCTGTTAAAACTAAATAAAACTGATATCACAAACAAAGCATAAATGCTCTGATTAATAAATGTAAATAAATTGGCTAATGCTTGGCTTGTGATGACAGTTTAGTTTTAAACAGCTACTACTATCTTACAATCTGAATACTGTGCCCTTTAAATAGCAGGCATGCTAGTGACTTTAGACCAGGTTTTTGCTGGTCAATGGCGCTATTGCTTTCTGCTAGATGTAGACAGCAATACGCCAACAATGGGGCATGGGCGCACAGATGAGTGCGAGTACATTTGCAACTTACACTAAACTAGCAATGACACTTATGCTGCGCTGTGTGCCACTTAGCATTGGGTGTAAGGGCCCAAAGGGTCTAACTTTGGAAGATGTCTTCTTCTTCTCTCTTTTGCCTAATTAAGACTGCTGAAGCTTTAAATTAGCTTCAGAACCACATACAAAATTAAGCAGTATGCTGGTGGGAAATGCTATCAACAGCAATCCATTACAGTGATGGGGATGTAAAACAAATCTGGCAGGGTTTAGTGGCTTTACAGTGAGCTTTACACCTTTACATTCATTTACGTAATGTCTACCACCACTATTTATACTCTGCAAGAAAACTGGTTTAACAGTGCATCTGTAAGCCTACACACCTTCAACAATACAAATATGTTCTCACCACAGCCCGGTCCACCTACTACTCACACCTCATAGACTCTGACTCCACCAACCCCAAGGCTCTCTTTTCCACAATAAGCAAACTTATCAAACCCAGTGACACCTCCAAATCCTTCACAGATAACAAGTGCAACTCTTTCATTTCATTTTTCCAGACAAAAATTGACACCATCGACAGCAACCTGACCACCTTCCCCAGCCTCTCCACCTACCTACCCACTCCTATCCACACAGCCCGTCCTAGGTTTCCCCAGTGTCCCCATGTCCCCAGTGAGGTTGTCATTGCATTTGGTCTTGAGAGGGCATTTGACCAAATGAAGTGGGAGTAACTTGTTCAGGGTACTTGAAAGGGTTGTATTTGGACCCAAAATCATACACACTGGATTAAGGTTCCTCATGCATCTCGGTTGGCAGCTGTATGTATACATAATACTATATCTTGACAGTGTAATCCACTCTCCAAACTCCTGCGTGATGGAGCCACTAGCGATATGTAGAAATTTGCATATAGAAGGAATAATAGCTGATGTTATGTAACAAAAGGTTTCGCTATATGCAGACAATATGCTTCTTTATATATTAAAACCTATATCATGTCTGCCAAAGATCTTGGAACTACTGGAGAGATTTTGTTGAAATTCAGGCTATAAGGTAAACACAGAGAACAGTTGTGTTTGATTTGTAAAAACAAATATGATTTAACAATCACATCACTGTTAGGGTGATGATATTCTTGAACAGGGATACATTTATGAATCCGTTCATTTAAATTTTGTGAGAGGCTGCTGCACGTGCTGCATTTCAATCCTTAAGATTCACAATATACTTTTTCAACGTGATTTTCTTGCTCTTACCAATTTAGCCAATAAAACCACGACATTTCACTTACACATAGTTTCATTTTCAAAAAGACACAGACAATGAGATTACCGTAAGACCGTTACATTTTAATCAACACTGTAACTTCTGCAGCCCTCTCGTGGCAGTGAATGGTTTACATAATAAGAATAATGCAAAATGAAAATGAAATGATTTGAAAAGAAGATTATATTATAGTTCCACTACTGCTGACATCGAGAGCTCAGATCCTCCATGCCCAAACAGGTAGGTCTATATTCCTCAATTTGACACTCTGCTCCTGTGGGCCAGTACTCAATCCAGGTTCTCTCACCAAGTACATACTGATACCTGAGGAGAGCAAAGTAAAAAAAAACACATTGGGTCTTTATGTATCCAGGTATCTGTAACATGCTGGAACATAACATGAAAAAACATAACTCCTTCCTTCCCACAAAAAACTGTACATTTAATTATTAATAGCATAAACTAGTACAAAAGTATAAGATAGACAAACTTTTGAGCCCACATGCATCTATCCCTGAAATGTTCAGAAACATTTCCTGCATGGGGTCATGTGTGAATGGGCGCAGGGGTTGATATTCAGGGAAATCTCTACCGCCAATTTTACACAAGACCAAGTTACAATTCAAGGAACATGCCAGTACAGCTGTGTTCTGAATGAAAGCAGTAACTTTGCAGGGACAAGCATGTAAAGGGTTACGTCCATCTGATGAAAGATGCTTTCACATGGAGCGAGTGAAACAATCACAAGACTCCACTGATGACGTATTTTAATCCGTGCCTTGTTTGCAGTTGCCTTGCTGCAATCCTTTTGCCTGTGATTTTATAACTAAAATATTACTTGTCTCGCAGACTTGTAGAATATTAAATACATTACAAAAACATTGGCACGGACAAAAAAAGCTCCTTGTCCGCCATGTTCCTGAAAATAATAAGAGCATGTGTTGTATTACTGCCATCTGTTGGACTGTTCCTTGCCCCATCTATTCCGGTATTGCCATGGCATGTGTGAAAAGGCACAAGGCGGAAATGTTGTTGAATGTAGCTGCACGTGTGAATAGTGAAAATCACGAGTGGTGCCTGGATGTTTATCCCAGTAATTTAAAGAGAACTATGTGTAAAAGAGGCTTACAATATGATTTAGAAATCAAGCAGTGAAACTGTTCACATGTTTAGATGGAGACATCATGAGGGGTTCACACACCACACACATGCACATTCACACCAAGAACAAACTTACAATTGCTTTTGGTAATCTCTCTGAATATCTTGGGACGAACCCATGATAAGGTAGGTTTTGCCCGTCCCCAAATCTAAAGACTCCCTGCAGTGCGGGTAACTGAGGAATGTGCGCTGTTTACCCTGAGAACCCACATCATAACTTCCTATAATGAAAATATGAGAAAAAAGGGAAGGCACTTATGGATTAAATGCATAACAAAAGGTGCAGTACAAAACATTAACTGTATTCTGATATATTCCCAGTGGAATCATGCTTAAAGAATAGTTCAACGTTTTGGGAAATATTCTTATTCACTTTCTTGCAGAGTTTGATGGGAACATTGATACCACTCTGTATACCACCATGTCTGTATAGTATAACAAAATCAACTTACCAGCACCTCTAATCTTGTTTTTTAAAAGCTGTACAAAAAAACAATTTGCCATTTTACTGGTCCATGTACTGGACTATTTCTTGGCCAGGACCAGTAACTTCCTCTGTGTGTCGACTGGTTGCCTGGCAATGCAAGCTAAGTTAGCTGGCAGGTGGTAGCTTCATACGTAGCATACAAACATGTGAGTGGCATCAATCTTCTCATCTAACTCTGCAAGAAAGGGAATAAGCGTGTTTTCCAAAATATTGAACCTTTAAATGGCCAAGGATTTTTCTGTCTAACTGGAAACACCATAACATTTCAGAAAATGATGTCACCTCGACCTTTAAGCCACTTTACAAAAATTTTAAGGAAACCATCATGGGGTCGAAAATTGTAGGCAGTTCAGAGATAAATACCCACCTTCTTTGATGACTTCCAGTACCTGCATTGTGTAAATGTCGGTGGACAAATCCTCTCTAAACTGATCCAGTCTCACTTTGTACACTGAGGACAGAAACGTTGCAGATTGTTAGCTCACTTACTCCGTCGCTCAATTATTATCTCAATCTCTTAAACAACAAACAAACATACACGTCCATGTATTGAATCAAAGCGCAATATAAATGCGGTCCATTTACACTCTCTTACCAAAATCTATTTTGCCGGTCTGGTCACTTTCACAGGCCTTCGCTGTGCGATCAGCATTTTGGATGTTGCCCTTCTTCTGCATACTGCAGTTCTCTGGAAATACACAGTCGGCACAAAGTAAATACACAACTGCTGACTTGATTAAATAAGCACATGTGGGTGTGTGTGGATGGGTTAATGGGTGAGTGCAGCTGTATCTAAGCCACACTTTAGGTATGTTAGTGAATTATTCTTTAGCTCTGACTGCCGCTCTGATCCTACAGGATCCTGCAGGTGCGTGTTGCCTCTGACAGAAAGTTCTCATGATTACGTTACAATCTGGTGTTTTACTGTAAACCCAATTCCACGCCCATCTCAATGTATATTGTAGCTCTAAAAGGACCTTTCTGAGTCTGAGAGAATAATCCTGGTGATGTTTAGCCACTGTAGCTCCGTAGCTCTCATGACGGCAATGTCTGTCTGTTGATCAGTCGGTCCAGACTGAGGCATCCTAACAACTAAAGGATTGATTTCCATGAAATTTGGTAGAGATATCCTTGGTGGCCAGAGGATGAATTCTAATGGTGATCCCCCAGATTTTTCCTCTAGCGCCACCAGCAGGTTGACATTTTTAGCTTTTAGTGACATGTCTCTATTTGATGGATTGCCATGATATTTGGTTCAGACAATCATGTTTTCCTTCTATGGTGGCACTATAGAAGTGATTACAATGTGCCCTACGTTGTAATCACTTCTATAGTGCCACCACCTTTTTAAAATCGTAATTTGGTCAAAACCGACAAAACAACATTTCCATTAGCGTGCTAACATGCTAAACTAAAAGGGTGACAACAAGAATCATTATATCCGCTGTGTCAGCATGTTAGCATTGTCATTTTGAGCATGTTAGCATGTTGACAATAGCATTTAGCTCAAAGTGCTGCTGTTCATAGGTACAGCCTGTAGACTCTTAGTCTTGTTTAATCTTCTCTCCCCCAACTTTATTGAGGTACAATAATAAACTGCTGCAGTTTCCAGACGATGCTGGATGATGAGTCCCAAAAGATTGATCAGTGCTTTACCTCTATGCAGCACAATATTAGTATTGTGTTTAGGTGTTGCTTCAAGAATTTCAGATGTAACAAATTCACACAGTAGATAGACTAGGTCATCAGTTCGACATCATCCTGTCTACCTTCAGCACATGTGCATGCATCATTTATACAGAGCTGCAGTAGCTGTCCAGCTCTCCTCTCTGGCCGGTAGAATTTCACACAATGTGTTTCTGCAACAAGAAAGAAAGATATCTGAAAATACTTTGTGTTAATTGCAGTACATCAGAAAGTGTACATTAAATACTTTGAAAATGTAATAATGCCCGTGTTGTCTACTCTGACGTGTACTGGCAGCAAAGAAAAACTCCTTTAGCTCATGGAGGCAGCATATGTTTCTAAGTGTCTCAGAAACTCACGTTCATAGTATTCATAGACAGACACAGCAGCTGGTTGTAAGAAGTCCCCTTTCAGCTTCTGATGGATCCTAAAAGTGATCTCCTCTGGTTGTGTGTGAGAAACCTGTGGAGAGATGGAAAGCAAAGGTGAGATAGAGATGAAGAAAGAAACAACATGGCAGAGAGAAAAAGTATAGAGTTAGGAAACACTGATGTCTTACCTTATCCAGGTAGATGATGAGTGAGCCTTTTTCTGACAGGACTGTGTTCATCTCATACTTTGAAATTATGCGGGCACGTCCTTTGGACAGCTACAAACAAACACACACACTATCAGAGAACTCTCTAAACGATAAAATAAATCTTGTTTCCTCTAACCATAAACACTGACTTTGGCCCGGTAGGAGCCGTTATTTATATCTGTATATTACTTGTTGTTGATACTAAGTTTACCACGGGTGGCAGTGTAGAGCGCGGGGTAGGTGAAATCTGTATGAGCACAGGTGTATGAACCATGTAATCATTCATGGGTGACAGGTCGCTTGCACATTATGCTCGATGCAGCAACACCAGCCATCTTCTCATCATACAGGCTTTGTTTGCAATCTACAAAAGTAATTCTGCTGTAACTTACATATTCATTAAAAGGGAATCTCACCCAACTGTAAAACTGCCGAGACGTGGATTCTTTGAAGCGTATCAAAAACAGGACTTCCACGCACCCAGCCAAGTGACTAATTGCTAATCGCTACAGGCCCTGTATATGGGTATGTATGTATCTATAAAGGTTCTTACTAAGTTCAGGTCATCTGTGTTGACGATGAAACCACTTAGCAAGCCAATATCCAAGATTGACATGGTTGCATCATGCTCCATGTCCTTAAACCTGTACAGAGAATGGACAGAATAATTAAAAGAACACCTTGAAGAAGATGGATTGAGTGAAAGCAAAGCCTTTTAAGATGTTTCAAATACGATTATATACAATGGGCAGCTCAAATGAACTCAAATAGATGTTAAAGCTCATTTAAAAGAATGTTAAAGAAGTTGTATAATTTCCCTCCAGGGATCAATAAAGTATTTCTGATTCTGATTCTGATTTACACCATCATATTTTCTGATGGAAAAAAAGTGTGAAATGCAGGTGGATAACGAGGGAACAAAATGATGACAATAACAGAAACAAAAAGGGGAAGGAAGGAAGTAATGTAGTGGCCATAGCTGAAAATGTTCCGTATAAAGGCATGTTGTTGTAACACTCAACAACAACGATTGTACTTACAAAACCTCTATTTTTAGCTTGTAAATCTTCTCATCCCCATCCAGTTTCTCTGGAGGAACAAAACATATCGTGAGCATTTGGTTTATTTGGAAGATGGATTGACAGCAGGAAAAACAGACAAGCAGATACTATGACAACAAATAAACAAACTAAGACAAATTACCCGGGAGGAGCTGCACCGACAAGTCAAACTTCTGACAGTTAGTGTCCTTTTCTTTAGGCAGAGTGTAATACAGCGACACCATCTGTCACATAGATAGGAGTGCATCTTAGCGTGAAATAAGATAACAGGCATCCGTCTCAACAGTATTGTCCACACAAGGTAAAATGAATGCCTTTGGCCTCATCTGAGATTCAATAAGGACAAAAAAATATATATTTTACTTACTGTCACTTTTGCTTCTCCTGTACCCGTTGCAATCACTGTCACATTCTGGTTTATTTCATTCATCTGTGGGAATATAAATATGCACACAAAAACACACACACACACACACACACACACACACACACACACACACACACAGGGATCAGCAGAAGAAACATACAGAAAACAACAGGAATGATGACTTAATGAGCCACTGTGAGTTTGTTTGTGAGAGAGAGTGTGTTCTCACCTTAGATGTTCTTGTGACATAATGGTTTTCCCTGTTGAAGTTGAACTTGTCAGGTTTTGACCTGCCTGGCAACAAAATGTCCACATTCAGATCATACTCTGGTTCTTTAGCACTGGCCCAGTACTCAGCTACAGCCTGGTACACCATTATGGTAGCCTGGAGAGGAAAAGGGTTAGGGGGAGAAAAGAAGACTGAGAAAAAACTCAGATTAACAAAATAGTGGAACTGCACTAAAAACAGCTGGAGGTACATAACTGTAACAAGATAAAGAGAGGGAGGGGTCTGTGTTACCTGAGTTGATCCATAGCCTCCGCCCACCTTCTGCTGTTTGTTGAACCATCTGACAACTGGTCTGGCTTTGTCAAACTCCTTTAATAACAGAAGGCAAGTAAATAGATATCAACATATAATCATAGAGTGCTCTGGAAAGTGGTCAGCAGTAATGTAAAGGCTCCACAATGTTTGGAACCCTTTTAATGGATGATGACTCTGTTGTATGTTTTCTGTAGCATGACATACTGGTGAAGCAGTGGGACATGCTCACCTTGGCCTTGACCAGAGCCAGAAGAGCGTAAGCTGTGGCCTCCAGTGTGTAGACACGTCCCTTAGGTACAGGCCAGTGGGACAACTCTGAGAAGACACGCACAAATACCTATTTATTACTATGCTGTACCTGGAAGGAGCTTAATTCACTACTAATTCCCCAATCCCTAATCTTAAAATATTTCATCTCATAGAAATGAAATAAAAAAGAAGAAAGTAAAATATGGCTACTTTCAGAATTTCAGCTAGTCTTTCTATCCTTGTAAGGTCATTTGGTCCTCAAGAGCCGAGAGTCACCCGTAAACACGAGAGCCCGCCTACTGAAGGATTTTTAAGGCCAATGCAGATATGGATATTTGAGAGATTAAAAGATCTGATATTTGGGTTTTAACATAAACACGTACATTTGGTTATTCACAAATTTTACCAATATACACTATATTGCCAAAAGTATTGGCTCACCTGCCTTGACTCGCATATGAACTTAAGTGACATCCCATTCTTAATCCATAGGGTTTAATATGACGTCGGTCCACCCTTTGCAGCTGTAGCAGCTTCAACTCTTCTGGGAAGGCTTTTCACAAGGTTTAGGAGCGTGTTTATGGGAATTTTTGACCATTTTTCCAGAAGCGTATTTGTGAGGTCACACACTGATGTTGGACGAGAAGGCCTGGCTCTCAGTCTCTCAGGTTGAGGTCAGGACTCTGTTCAGGCCAGTCAAGTTCATCCACACCAAACTCTCTCATCCATGTCTTTATGGACCCTGCTTTGTGCACTGGTGCACAGTCATGTTGGAACGGTAAGGGGCCATCCCCGAACCCAGACTCGTCCATCAGATCGCCAGATGGTGAAGTGCGATTCGTCACTCCAGAGAAGGCGTCTCCACTGCTCTAGAGTCCAGTGGCGGCGTGCTTTACACCACTCCATCCGACGCTTTGCATTGCACTTGGTGATGTACGGCTTGGATGCAGCTGCTCGGCCATGGAAACCCATTCCATGAAGCTCTCTACGCACTGTTCTTGAGCTAATCTGAAGGCCACATGAAGTTTGGAGGTCTGTAGCGACTGACTCTGCAGAAAGTTGGCGACCTCTGCGCACTATGCGCCTCAGCATCCGCTGACCCCGCTCCGTCATTTTACGTGGCCTACCACTTCGTGGCTGAGTTGCTGTCGTTCCCAATCGCTTCCACTTTGTTATAATACCACTGACAGTTGACTGTGGAATATTTAGGAGCGAGGAAATTTCACGACTGGACTTGTTGCACAGGTGGCATCCTATCACAGTACCACGCTGGAATTCACTGAGCTCCTGAGAGCGACCCATTCTTTCACTAATGTTTGTAGAAACAGTCTGCATGCCTTGGTGCATGATTTCATACACCTGTGGCCATGGAAGTGATTGGAACACCTGATTTCAATTATTTGGATGGGTGAGTGAATACTTTTGGCAATATAGTGTATATGTACGAGCAGGACACTTTACAGTTGAAAAGTAACATTGTCAGCTCTGGTGGACAATCTATGTAAATGAGACACTGTTTCTAAATGACCTCAAACATATCATTTCTGTTCTGAGCTAAAATTATTCCATAATATCGACCATACTAATGTGTTGGTCAGGCTCTAATAAACATATTATACTAATTATTCATGAAAGTGTCATATTTTGAATCTATAAACCTATAGACTTTGTTTCTGAATATTAGTTTAAGACTACTGCTGTGTGACTGCACCTGGGGAAACAAACTTGTAGAGGATCTCTTGGCTCAGTATGTTTTCATTGGCCAGGGCATATGACGTCATGGTAACAGCATAGGGGTTGGTGAGGCTGGGCAGATGCCTCTCCAAATAGGCCACTGCTTTGTCTATACTGCCTGGCAGATGCTGGACAGAAGGAAAAGAAGGAGGGAGAAAGGAGGATAAGGGGAGAACAGATAGACAGCAGGGATTGCAGTGCAAACATAAGAGTCTGTGAAATGGGTCAGATAACTGTAATCCATTCTGACTCACTGTGTATGTAATGCTTCCAACACATTTTGAACGTGTCAAAAGTGACAGTTCGCTAAACCCCTCCTTCGAACAGCGATTCTCCAATCAAAGCTTAGCAACTGTAACTAAGCATGCAAGGTTGGTCAAGCTTTGGATTTCTCCACCTGCTGAAGCATTGTGCATGGGACTGTAGTGTGATACTCTGCATTTAAAGAGTTTTTATTAGCCTTTCCAAAACAAAAAACATGAGCCAAATTGTAAGTAACAGATTAAACTGTGTGTTTATCTGCTCTAACATAAGCTGCAATCATTAGCATGTCCTTTTAACTAGCTTAGTAGTGCTGTAACCAAGTGTTACTCTCAAGACCAAAGAGCACATTATTACCTAACTACATTAACTTGAGGGGCTACAGATTATGTTCAAGAAAGCCTCTCATCCCCCTCATGACTAGCACATTCACTGTGTAGTATTTCCCGACTGTGTGGAAGGTATGTGGAGTCCAGCAATCCCTGCAAACATTACCCAAGATAGCATTATATTTTCAGATTTAACCGTAGTAATCATCCTAAAAGCTCTTTCTCTAGGAATGTTAAAACATGCTGTCTGAAAATGTTAACAAATATAGCTGCGAAGCAAGTTATACTGTATTAGAATGAAATAAGTCTGAACTAACATTTTTCCTACCATACAAGGATTAACTACTGCATTGCAATACAATATCCTTTTCAACCAACTCATGGAGCTAATGTTAGCCTGATTACTCAAGCTACAGTTGACAAAATCTGCTATCGACTGGTGGCCAGAAAAACATGCCAGCTTTTGTCTGCCTCTGTCTGAATTGAAGAACCCATTTCAAAAAGTATGGGTTGGTAAATGTTCCCTCATTACCATTGTAAACAGAGTTATGTGCTGTGCAAGAACAGAAAGCTTGATAGGAGTAGAACAGTAACAAATGGGGGTGGAGCTTAGGAAATGGTCAGTTGCTTCATCCATCACTGGTGTGAAGGCAGTAAATGAAGAAATAAAAGGTGAGGGAAAAAGAGAAAAAATCGTATGGAGGAGAGGTACTCACATTAACAGTGGTGTCACATAGTGTGCGTGACTCCTGCATGGCAATAAGGCAGAAGGCCGTCATGGAGGCGTCTGAATTTGCGCCGCGCACATCACCCTACACACACACACACACACACACACAAACGTGTTTTTATGATATAAGATGATAGTCAATGACATGTTATTGTTTTCATTACAATTTGTTTGACATCAAGATGAGGACTTGATGTTAATGAAATCAGTGCACGTACAATCATCTCTCCGTGGTACACCTTTCCAACTTCTCTAAACGAGCCGTCAGGTTGCTGTGTGTTGAGAGTCAGAAACTTGACAGCGTCACAGATAACTTTGCTTTGCACTGCCACCAGATGGCTGGCCATGGCAAACACCTTGGCAACATACGCCGTCAGCCTTAGAGAGGAGAGGAGAGGAGAGGAGAGGGTGTTAACAGTATAGTTTAATGTATTTGCACATGAACTACACCCATCCTCCTCATGGTCAGAATCTAAGTGAAAGGAGGATGTGCAAACATATACGTGTGAGTTCATGGATGTTTGGGTGCCTCACCAGGTGCTGCTTTGGCTGTTGGACCACACAGCAAAAGACCCATCATTTTTACGGTAGGCGAGCTCGTTCTGGTATCCTGGACACAAACAAAACACACACATTTTACTGACTGCCATTCAACTCTCTACTGAATCTTATCTATTGGATACCACTTGGAGGAGTCCTGTTAAATTGTTTTTTGAGATTGTAACATCTTTCAAATTATTCTGATAAGTCTGTGGTTTTTGTTTATAAAGAAATAAGACAATCCTGGTGAAAACTTCTGTATTCAATATGTCTATGTGTTGCATTCAGACCATGTATTCTCAGTGTCCCTAGCTTGGACCTGTGGGGCAGGGGTAGCGTGCATTTCTGTGTACCACATTGTCTTTTTTGATACCACTTTTGCCAAGTCAGAAACTAGTATCTGCCCTAACAAATACATCTGTATGAGCCTACCGGTCGTGATGTGTTTGAGGGCTTCGATACGTTTCTGAAAGCCCACAGTTTCCCACTGGTTGGTTTTGTCCAAATATGCGGCTGCAATGACAGGCAGGGTCATGCGGGCCATGTTCTGCTCTCCACAGCCTGAGGGCTGGTAGATCAGACTACCCATAGAGTTCCCACTAATGGCGTTCTCCACCAGTACAGATACTTGTTCTCTCCCTGCATGCACACACACAAACAAAAAAACCAAAATGTTAAAAACCAATGGGAGGAAACAACTAAACAAACATGCAAAGTCCCCCAACAACTAATGAGTTGGTTGTTTCCCAATAAGAACAATACAAATTTACACCAATGCAGAGCTCATTGTACAGGCACTGTATCACATAACGTGCCCAAATATAAACATTATGTCTCACCTGTCACAGAGATCTCTGTGCTGGTAGGTGAGTCTGGAACCAAATCTTTCTTGGGAATTCCACTGTTGATAACTTCTTCTTGTGTACCACCTAAAAGGAGAAACAAGTTTGGGGACCAGTTAGCCAGTGATAAAAGCACAACATTACTAAACTAGAAAATCTGAATGCTGACAGCTGAAATTATTTTGAAAGCATTGCTGGAAATACAGAAATGTGAAAGGAATTGACTGCACTGCTGAAAAACCTGGAAGCGGAAAGGTAAAATTGGCAGAATTGGAAGATGAACTGCGTCCCCTAAAGAAGCTGAGAGCTGAAATACATCACTAGAAAAGCTGGAAGCTAAACTGTAATACTGTAAAAGCTGGAAGTTGACGTGAACTGCCCGAAAGAAGAAATGCTTTTAAATGTATTGTTATCCGACAGATTAACTGAATTTTAATGTAACTACTAGCTAGCTTTATTTTAGTTGATTACGCTAAAAGGGGATACATATATTTATGTAGGGTAACTGTGCTAATTGTTTGTACCTTTCAAAATTCTTGGGTAGTGTGTCTTTGTAAGCCATGTCTTCTAAAGATGTCTTTTCTAAACGGGAGGGGAAAGAAATGAGCCTGCCATGCTCGGAGTGCTCTGTCAGTGTTGGTGTGCTTCCCACAAGCAGTGAGTCACGCTTGGGAGAGAGGAGCTTCGGCCAGCAGGGCATGCAGCAGCAAATGACGACAATATAAATAATGGGCTCAGTGAAAATGATGCATATGATAATGTATATTCTCAGAGTGGTTACAATGTAAACCCTGGTAGTGTGAACGATAGAATGGGGCAGAACACTCATAATGCGAGTCAAAGTACTGCACATGGGGGACAACTATTTCAAATAATTCTGCAATTAAGGGCAGCATTTTGGGGCTTCTGTTGCTTATGAGTTGATTGCTAATGGCTCCATTCAGCAAGTGAATAACTCCACTCATAATAAAGCCCCCCAAACTCCCTCCCGTGGGTTCAGCTATGGCACAACCAGTTCCAGTGCATTTGATCTGTCCGAAGTGTTAATTTTACCTTCATTTGATAGTTGTAAAGTGTACATATGTGCGTTATTTTCATATTTTTATGCTGTTATTTTATATTTCATATTTCATACGAGGCTACACTGTATCCAAGGTTACGATGCAGCTATAAAGCCCATCACCGGGGAAACAAGTCAGACCGGGCTTGTATTCCCCAGGTAAGTGTTTGACTGATGAAAATGAAAATAAAAATTTGTAAATATTTATGTATAGCCTATCTGAGAGAGACAGTATGTATATTGACATCTAGAGTGATTAGCTGTGTGTCTTTGATCTTGGTCAAGGTTAGACCATTGGCCCTATAACTTATCAGTTATATGGTTAGTTACGGTCATTGAGCTTGGCTACAGAAATCCTTCATTAGTATTGTAAGTTTCCCTTGATTATGATTTTCTTTTATACTGATTAGTTTTACTGAGACTGGGCTTGTATCTCCCAGATCCCGAAGTGCTTGTAAGAAATAAAGAAATTATTGAATCGACATCAGAGCTGTTTCTTCGTTGGTGTCAACCAGCTAACAGTAAGCCCACCAGTTAGTCCACCACCATCATCAAACACAATGCAGAGACTGTTTGTTGTTACTACTATCAGCGATGTAAAGACTGGGGTGTTATAAACTGTATATACTGTAGTGGTAAAGATCAAATTAACCCATTTACATATGGGTTTTCCACAGCATTCACACTAATTACTATAATAAGCTATTTAATGGGTAAACTCACCTACACCATTATTAGTGGGGTCTAGAGTTACAGTCTGAAAAGATTTAACCAGTACGCCTTCAGGCTGGAAAAACAAAAGTTAGGACAAACATTAGAAATCACAACAATTTTTGAGTAATGTTTATATGCAGGTGTGTAACAAAATACAATACATCTTTCTTGTTCAAATATTCTATCTTGGTCTATTTATTTTCCTTATTTACAGTTCATTTTGAAAAGGCTAATATGGTATACACTTGCATCAAAATTAAGCCCGAAAAGATGCCTGTTTCCCAATACTGACTAACCCTACCCATATGGTTATTACTGTTACCATGACAACACAGCTCCTGTAACCTTAACAGAGTAGTCATTTCATCCCAAATTCTGAACCAAAAATAATACTCTTTCTCAAACTTTTACCAAGTTGTTTTTTTGTGCCTAACCAAAGCATTGTCATCATGAAATGGATATTTTTTCAGCAGTGATTTGTAAGGACTTGTTGAATATGACTTAACTACCACACATAGATTCTAATCATAACGTATTTTACTGTAACAAGAGAACGATTCTGATATGGTATAAAAAAAGCTCTAAACCTCAACAGGAGTGTGTTTCTCTTACCACCACCAGCAGCATCTTCTTGACTCCATCATTGAGTGATGAGTCTTTAACAGACGCTTTGACCTCAATGGGGAATTGTCCTTCCTTCAGGGGAATAATGATAAAGGGTACAGATCGTGTAGATAGGGGCTCAACTTCAACGTCCTGACGATACCTTCTACGTTTAAAGGCTGCACTGCACACATTCTCCTGTTCAATCAGATCCACACGCACCTTGAAAACGAGAAAAGACAAAGACAACGATGGAGAAAGAAGATGAAGACCCCCCATAGAGTAGATAATAAGGATCATAATCATCAAAAAATATCATGGTCTCATTGGCTCTGGCCTGAAACACCAGAGCAGAGTGACACAGACTTACAGTGGCAGGATCAGGACTGTAGTTGTGGAGGATTGCTCTAATTTCCAGCTGCTCTCCGCGGACAGCAGTGTACGGCAGCCTGAGATCAATGAAGAAGTCCTTCCGGACAATGACCTCTAATGGTTCGCCAACACAGATTCCTTAAAGATGAGAGGGATACAAAAAACAAGTGATGTAACAGAGGGAGAAAAAAAAGTGTGGGATGGGAGAGAAGAGGCACAACTAAAACACAAGACAGCTTGTAGTCACTGAATCCTCACCGTGAGTGCTTGACAGACTGATGCCAGTAAACTGCCAGGTTGTGATTGAGTCTGGCAACGGAACAGTTTTCACACTTGACGTGGTGTCACTGAAACAAAGAGACGTGTTAGCACTTTGAGAGGTAAGGGGTAGCTTACTGTTATTAATGAGGTTATCAGTGTATTTTTTGTGTGTATATGTTTCAGTTGACTCACCAGTTAGAGCATGTAGGCAGTTTGATATCAGACCACAGCCAACTTTCAGGGAACTTGGTGCGAGAAACAATTTCATTGCTGTCCATGTAACTGTCATCCTCTTCACCTAAAGTGTCATTAAAAAGGTTATTATTTTCCATTGGGAGGCAGTGATTGTTTCCTAACTACCAGTATGACCATGGATAGTAACCACCCAGGGCTTTCCCCCATCCCTTGTCCCCGTCTCTTACTGCGACCCAGAATGAGGCTGTCGTGCATCCTCTCGGCTCGCTGGCTTTCCATCTTCTGACAGCAGTCCACGAAGGCCTGGACACAGGCTGGACCGTCCACGATGTACTCGCTGCGCCTCTCGCAGTTGTATGAAACTGTGGTGCCCCTCATGCCATCCAAACAACAGTCACGTTGCAGTTGGTCTTCATATTTACTCACTGGAAAGAAAGAGGGAGACAGAGACAAGAGACAGAGGAAAGAAGGTATGGAGCGCAAGAAGAAGGTGAACTGGAAAGTTGTAAATAAAGCATTTTAAAATAAGGCATATTAGAAATAAACAAAACTCTTGTAGTTAAGTCAAATTAGTTTTATTTGCATGCCCTCTATTCTTAGACCTTTGATTTGAATCAGAACCCCCCCCCCCCCCCAAGAAAAATAGGCCCAAAGAGTCAAATAGGAGGGATTCCTCTCCCTCCAGTATTGGACAGACATGCTATACATGTAGCAGTATGATGAAGCAGATTGACATATTAAGTAGATAAAGTAGAAAGTTTAATTTGTCTTTCCACTAATACCTAATACACAGGTTGATTGGCTGCAATAAACTCTTATATTGTATATATTGAGCCTGAGCTGCGTGGCAGAAGACGACTGAATATGTGGTTATTGGGTAGCTTCAAGCTGTGGTTCTTACCTAAACTGGTGGTGACGTCCATTATAGTAGTGGTGCGTTTGCTCCTGCTGGGGGCAGGACATTTCAATTCTGGAAACGCAACACAGACTAGATCTTTAACAGAACCAAACAAGGTCGGACCTAG
This sequence comes from Enoplosus armatus, assembly GCF_043641665.1. Taxonomy (NCBI): domain Eukaryota; kingdom Metazoa; phylum Chordata; class Actinopteri; order Centrarchiformes; family Enoplosidae; genus Enoplosus; species Enoplosus armatus. The sequence goes on along the minus strand of NC_092181.1, from coordinate 2,011,403 downwards.
ACTTGACTCTGCATGGTATAATTGACGTGATGCTCTTAAAATCAAAGTAAGGTCATTTATCTGGGACGATGGATCTACAATTGCGCGTCTCATTTGTGGAAATTTTAAAACACTGTATAAATGCTTATTTATATTTGAAGAAAATGATAACTTTTTACAACCCCAAACAAAACAGAGGGAGCTGTATTGAGCTCATGTGGCAATCAACACGGATGACTGTTGAAGCCAAGATGGAAATGCCTCAAAGGGACAGTTCAACCAAAAACAGATTATCTCACTTACCCTCGTGATATTTGGTGGATCATTTTGGTTTTATGTGTAAAAGTGGTGAATGCAACTTTGTTTGTTTATTTGTTTGTTTAAAAAAAAAAGCAGTGTGTCCAAAACTTGCTGCATAGTTAGATGCCACAAAAGCAATAAATATATATACAAACATAATATACATTTAATATAAACATAATTTGGGTGAAAAGACTCTATAAGATGCAGTTCCTCTGCTGTCCACTAGATGCTTCCTGTGATGAATAAGAAAACCCCAAACTTCTACAGCCACTTATCTTAATTCGTGACATTTCATGGTACAATATTAAAGCCTACAAAGGGATATGTTCAGGGAAGGGAAGGGTAAGGTAGTGTCACCTAGTCTGTAGGGAGTCCCAGAAGCCGTGCTGGACTCAAACAACAACCCAGCATCGTAGAACACACCCATACTGTCCTTCCCTCCACCTGGTGTGCAGCCTGTGTCGTACTTCTCTACAACGTTCCACACCTGAGCAAAGTGTAAGTCATACACATAGAAATACAAACAGACAAGACTTACAGTAAGTGAGTTAAACGTGCATATCCGTAAACTCACATGACAGTTCTGAGATGGCATTAGAAACATTTACTTACGCAATGTATTGTATTTGTACAATATGTATTTGTGTAATTCTTCACATATATGTTTTTAAATGAAACCCCCTTCAAATATTTTCAAGATTAATTGTGAAATAAAGAAATTGCCTTTTTCTGGGTGAGGCGGTGCTTGTTGTTCAGGACGTAGACGCCTTTGTCAACTGCCACAAGTCCCACTGTGGCCCCTGGATCTCCTGTGACCTTCAGACCAAACATCCTGCGAGGCTCAAAGGATGAAGTGTGTCTCGATGATTCCAGCTTCAACTAAATGTGGAGGGGAGGTCAATGAGTCAGACATGCATTTTGTATTTGTTAAAGCAGTTGTATAAGTAAAGACATGTCCTAGAAATGAACAATGAACTTTATCAGTTTGTGTGTCTCGTTTATCCACTTCATTCGTTTAACTCTGCGACATCAGCGTTGTGTGTCTCACCGAGCCCATGCAGGAGTCCTCGACATCTATCCAAACAGAGTCTGATACCACTTCATTATCATTTGTATGGTAGTAGGCGATGATGCGGAACGATGGCAGCATTTCTTTGGTAATGGGTTCTATCAGGGAAATCAGTACTTCGCCTTGTCTCCTGAAACGGCCATGTTTCACCAGCTGACCTCTGCTCAGGACCTGGGGACACAGATTTGAACCACAAAACTTATCCAACGTTTACTACACACATTTATATACTGCACAGGTCGTGGGACGCAACTAAAATAGTTTTCTATGAGCACACATGCTCAGGTGTAAAACATCTCTCACCAGGTATGTGATGTCATTGTACTGATTTTCCTGCCTGTTGAGGTTGAGGTTGATTTTCAGGTTGTCTCCTATTTGCAGCTCAGCTGTATCCACACCTGCAAAAATTACATGTTGCGATGAGTGTTGGCACTTAGTTTAATTTTTCATTTTTGCACAGTTTAACATTACAAGCAGACCTTTTGTTAGCTTATTCATAACCAATATTAACATATATATTACAGAATTCTTGAGCAATATCAAATGGACTGTTAAGACAATTTTCACCTTCCAAAAAGACTAGAGGTAACTCTGGGGTAGTCTTTTGCCTTTGAAGCAACGGATTTATTACTTTCCAGTCTTTTGAATCCTTCTGAAATTCTTCACTGAAAAATTTCTTTTTTGCAGAATGAATATATTTATTTCCATAATATTTATAAACGCCATGGGTAAGAGGAGTAGGAGTAGGATTTGAGACATATTTTCTGCACAGTTTAGTCTTTTTCCTCAACACCTTCAGTTCCTTCGCTCATAGAGTTACTTAAGATGTTATCAATCAAGGTTGCTGTGTTTTCTTTAACTCATGTAGATTTATGAATAAGAGGGAAAAACTAACTAGAATAAAGAATATTAAGAAAATCCCCAGTAAGGGTATCTGGTTTATTTTTAAACAGATTTATATTGGAATCTCCTAAAATGTAACCAAGTTCATCTTCATTGTTTATCAGGTCAAGAGAACTGATAAGACCTGGTGCATGGTACATACTTTGCCACTGCCACCACCCTAACCACCTTTTTTTAACCATCTGATGTTATTTCAGGATGTTCCTCACCTATGTGGATGTAGTTGTTGCCTTTAGTGGTGTATGGGAGAGCTGTCATGTTGGCTGATGCTTGCCTTTCATGTGAAATACGAGGATCACTGGTCTTTGCCTGCAATTAAAGACACATACAGACACTTACACACTTAATGGAATAACAAAAGGACAACAAAAAGCTGGTGATCATCACTGCCAAATGCAAAGTCTGCAGTCTGCATATGGTGCACTGCATTGTTTCATTTCTGTGCTGTGTTGCCATTTAATTGAGTAAGGTAAGGTGTTTTATTTCTTGAGGTAAGACAGTTTAAATTGACCTCTAATAAGCATCAAGTCAAACTACAACTTAACTAGACGAGGCACTGACCTGGCTGTTTTCATCCACATTGCCCCGTTCTGTCACTTGAAGCTGCATTATTTAATTTTTCTTGCCACCAGGGGGCATAAAAACATCAACATACACAGCCTCCACCTACAGTATCACTGGCTTATTAAGTCGGTATGGCTAACGTGTTAGCAAAAGAACATCTACTTGCAGCAGACACAAAACAACATTCGTATTAATTTGAAATCATGTTTCTGCCCATCTGACAAATTTAAGTCAAATATTCACTCTCCTTTTCGCTGTTTTGGTATCCACCAAAAATATTGTGGTCTTTAGCTTGAAGATGCTGGAGAAAGGTCTCGTGAACCTATTACCATTCTGGTCAACACTCTGTCTTGTTTGTATTTCTTTAAACCAATCACTATCATCTTGGGCGTCGCTAAGCCTTTTCCCTTGGAAAACGGTAACATGTCTGAGTCTGAGAATTCCAAGTGAAAAAGTCGGCCAATGGCAGACTTAAACCGACAGCCTACATCCGGTGAGTCAGACTAACCATTCACATACTGTACAGTAAATAAAACAATAAGCTAAGGAAGCTGCTAATCTGCATAGAGCTGCAGAGTTGAGTGATAGCTCTGCTTGATTTCACCACTACACGCAACTATCAAAAATGTTGATTGTTATTTATTTATCTGATTAATGTAAGCTTCCATTTGCCAAACGGGCTGTAATACAAAAAGCGTAAAAAATAAATTGAGACTTACAGTGATTGTCATATAGTTAGTTCTTGCTTCTGTATTGATGGTAAGCCTTGCCATGCCGTTGGCTGCGGTCAAGGCCTGCACCTGGCCTGGATCGACCACCACTACAACACCTTGTGCCGGAGTGTCGTCAGGGTTCACAACTTCAACCTGCCATCAGAGACACAAACAGCTGAATAATCAGAAGACATCTGCCTTATTAAAATTAAAGGAGCAATATGTAATACTGACAGCTAGTGTATAAAAAGGGAATTGCCGTCCATTTTCAAAACAGACTAGAAGCTCACGTGGGTTGCCAGGTGAAGGACACTGAACGTACACGGACGAGCGCCAATGGAAAGAGACGCCGAATGCATGCGTTTACGGAACTGCAGAGACGACAACAGACCTGAAGAGAAAATGCTGTGGCCAGGGGCCTAACCATTGCATCAGCCAGCTGCCACACTTCTCCCTTTACTGTCTTGAAGATGGGTATTTGCGTCTGCACTGACAGTACAGGAATGATGTGTTGGCGAAGCAAGGGAGCCCAGGGATGACAACCGGGAGTTCAGATATGCTGACTACCAGCAGTACATCTTCTGGCAACATGGGTCATGCTTGTCATCCCTAGCTGCTGTGTCTGGTGGATCAGAGACAAGTACCCTGATCCTCAGGGCAAGTACACTGGTTCTGTCCCTCGCCTCTAAAAAGCAAACCCTCTTCCTCTGTTGGCATTTCCATGCAAACCTTTTAAGTTATACATTTATAAGAAACCTCACCCTCAAATTGATGTATTTATAGTCATACACAAGTTTATTCCAGTTTGTTAAACCTGATTTATGTTGATAATGTTTGTTGTTTAAAATAAAGTTGAATTATTCACGAATAATACTGTTGTAATACTTATTTCTTTAAAAAATATCACAATAATCAGTAATGTGACTGTTACAAGTTGATGAAAGAAAGACAACATTAAAATTAATGAAGGATTTTATTATTTATTTGGCCCTGAATGCCTCCGAAACACAGTATCTAAAGATATAGTTACTCTAGATGGCATTGCCCTGGCCTCCAGCACCATCGTGAGGAATCTGGGATTTATCTTTGATCTTTGATCAGGACATGTCCTTTAACTCTCACTCTCTCAAAACAAACTTCAAGGACTGCCTTTTTTCACCTCCGTAACATTGCAAAAATCAGGAAGATTCCGTCTCAAACAGATGCAGAAAAACGAGTCATTTTTTACGTCTAGGCTGCATTATTGCAATTCCTTATTATCAGGCTGTCCCAATAAGTCCCTTAAGACTCTCCAGTTGATCCAGAATACTGCGGCACGTGTACTGAGTGGAACATATTCTTCATGACACAGCCAGGTTTCTGTCAGACCGAATAAATCAATATGATTATCTGATAGTAACTCGTTTACTAATACAGCTTTAGATGACAGAGATCTGATGTTTAACAGTCCACACTTAATCTTCCTATTGTTTTGGAAGTTTTTGTTTATGACTCCTCTCCTGTTTACTTTTGATTGAATTAATTTAAGTGGTCGGGGGACAGACACAGTTTTTATGGGGTTTTGGGTGGGTAACTGCTCTAACGGACATTGGGGGGGCTCAACTCTGTCTCCTGGTCTGGACTCCGGGTTGTCACAGTTTTGGTTCAGCAGTTTTCATGGTGGGGAACAGCGCCTCCAACTCGCCTCGCCTCGCCTCCAGCAAGTTAAATAAACTAAATTTATTACATTTACCATTATCGCTAAAGGAGGCGGAGAAATAACTAAACATCTGACACACCGAGCAGGACAGAACAGGAGAGTGAGGAGAGAGAGAAGCCGTCGCTAGCTGCTAAGCTAATGTAACAGGCAGAATAGTGTGTAAACAACTGAGATTAGCGAAAAAGTTGTGCAGAAACACAGGTCCCAGGTCAGACAGTTGTGTGTGCATCCCACACTGCCCCCAGGGGCGCCGAACCTCCTCCTGGGAGCTGCAGAAGTCAAAGACACAGAGACTGACACCAGACAAAGAGCTGGTCCTCTTCCACCAACATCAAAGCCTCCAGGTAGACGGGACAGATTCACATGTGGCTATTAGTAGTTTTGGAGATTGTGACCAAACATCTCCCAGGCCTTTGTCACAGATGGAGATAGGCAGCTTCGCCACAGACTTTCAAGAAGTTATCTCCTGCAGTTTTGGCTTTCCTCTTGGTTGTCTCCCACAACACAGCCTTATATCCAGAATTAAGGCAAAATGCTATAATCTGTTTATTTTCTTAATTGTTTAAAGCTATACGTTTGTATTGGTAACTTGATTAGAAGTTGGTGATCATTTAGGACTAAATTCCTTATGCTGTACGTTGCAGGCTGTAATCTAAAGCGTTGCTAAATGTTTTCTGTAAAGGGTATTTTATTAAAGTAGAATTATAGTCATACTTTTGCTGTCAATTTATGTAAATTTAAACAAGTACTTTACCGCAACATCGTAGGACATTCCCTGTTTAAAATATTTGGGCGATTTCTTGAAGTGGATGGTGTAAGGTGATGTGACAATCTTGATATCGTCCAATTCTGCCTCCACCATTTCACCACCTGTGAGTTGACACATTCACACAAACTGTTCACTTTCTTCTAGATTAACTGATACAGAAAAATGTATCCTGGTATGACATCTATATTTTGTTTTTTTATTCTTGTTTGGGACATTTTAGACACTAATAATACCAATAGTTACTTTGACTTGACTAAGCATGAATCACAAGTGATCAAACATACTGAACAGACACAAACACACAGTCTCTCTTTCTTACCGCTCGCCGTCAGCACACTGACGCGTACGTATATGCAAACATTCACCAGGTCAAGAATGTTTGGGAAGGTCTGTGTGATGTGCTCTTTCTTCAGTGTGGCCACTCCATTACCACTCTCGATCTAATGTGACATTGTACAAAAAGGCATCTTTACAGTCAGTGAACAGTTGGAGGCAATAGTGTAAATTCTTATGTCAACCTGGATTTCTTCTGAACATCCTAAATATCTGTAGATAGGAATGCAACAATTTAACTGAAATACAGGCATGCAAACTTGTCACCTTTCAGCAAAATTCGCTGTTTCACCTGACCTGCTGTGTGAGCTAGATAGCTAGATAACCTTGTAGCGTTGTTAGCTAACATTAGCTTAAGCTAGATAATCGACCAAATACTAAGCCAGAGTGACAGGCAGCTGTTAACGTTAATGTTAACGTTAGCTAGAAAGCAAATTTTACAACATCGTCATATGCAATAACCATCTTAGTGCGTGGGCCAGACCTGCAAATTCAACATATTGTTACCATCTTGGTGGCAAAGTTTCAATGGTCATAGATATATGATAAACCTGTCAAAAGAGTAGCTAAATATATTTTATAAGCCATAATAGATCTGCTCATTATGGGAAACACATACTGTATGAGACAGAGTGAGCAATCAATTGGCCGACTGACAGACAGAAATACAGCAAAAGTATGTGCTCACCGGCACTCTGACAAGAGAACCTTGAAAGCTCTTCTTTTGACCCCCATACATGACCCCAAATACCACGTAGGCCGTCCCAGCCACCTCTTCACCAAACAGATACCTAAAACCACAAGAGAAGGACATGTTTAAGCCCACAATGAAGTAGGGGTCAAAATGTCACAACAACAACAACAACAACAAATGACCAGCAGATGAAAACACCCTTTATTTTCTCCTCCAATGAATCTACCAATCAGACCTGGTCTCTAAAGCCACAAAACAAAAACCTTCACGTACGTAGCTTTGATGTTGACGGTGAGCTCTTGACTGTCCACGTAGAAGAAGGGGCTCTCAGGCGTCAGTTTAACCTCAAAACTGGGCAGCACTGAAACATTAAATTGTGTCCAATCAGGTAACAAGTAAGTGAATGTTGTAGGTCTGTATAGGTTTTAAATAAAAGTGCAGGTAATGAGGGACTTACCATATTCTTTGACCTCGAACTCTGCAGAAAAGCTCTGCTGTGGGTTGCTTTGGAACTTCACCACCACCTTCCACAGTCCGACACTACACACAGACACACACAAGAACACGTATTTCAACAGGAAAACAAAAAATGTAAATATTCACAACATTTAGGGACTGAAGGTGACACAGGAATCAGACCTCAGACTGCATGACGGTATTTGTATGTTACACAAATTGAGATGTACAAAAATGAGGTGCTGCAAAGTACTTGGTGTTTATACTGGCCTTCAGAGAGCAGTGAGTACAGAAATAGTGATATTTAGAAGGTTTAAAGTTTTCAGATTGGCCAGCAAATAGATACTGTCCCGTTATCTTATGCTGTTTTAGGCCGATTAGTTTAGTTCATAGTTCACAGGGATTAAATGTATTTCTGTTTTGTTATCACTGACTGTCCATTTACAGTTTAGATCAGTTAGATCAAAATAAATGATTTTATTATATTTAATGGACAGATATGACAGTGGTATCAATCTTATTATCTTACTCTCTGCCACAATTTCCCAAAGTGTCAAACTATTGTTTTGATAAATTCAGATGAGAAGTTTAAAGATAGCTTTACCACACCAAATCACAAGATTTCCTCTAGCAAAGATGGCAGTTATTGCTAATCTGCTTAACTAATATTTATTCATTAATTCTTCAGTTGGCCTTGATTGGCACGACTGAAAAGTGTCTCCACACTTTATACACTTTTTGTTGAGTGGTTTAACAAACGTACAACATCGAAGTTAATTAATAAAACATAACATAAACATCTTAAAAAATACTTTACATAATCTTACATAATTGAAGTTTGTTGTTATTGTTAAATACTCACCTCACAATTTCTGGAAGTTGGTAATCTCCAGAGTGGATCCCTGATGTCAGAGAGACTATGTTACGTGTTAAAACGATGCCTTCAGGGGTCTAACAAGAACAATATTGAAGAACCATTAACAGTGAGAATTGCCAGTTCAGAAATGAATTGAGTAAATCCATGCTACAAATCTTTTGTCTACAATCCATGAGCCTCGTCAGCTTCTACATTGACACCTTTTTCAGCTATTTCTTAAAATGTTTAGTCCCCCAATGCATTCAATATGCAACTCAACCACTAGAGGGAGGCATGTTTTTATTTTTACAGTAAGTGGTTGGACAGGCGTCACTAGAGTGGGACAAGAAACTTACTTACTTAGTGCATGTGTTTATGTTTTTTTGGCTTCGTGCTTCCAGTCAAAGCTGATGATATGATATTACATTACAAGTGTGTGCTTGTCAAAGATAAAATACAATACCACAATCTCAGTGACAATAGAAGCATCAGTTTGGGTTTCATCATCCTTCTCTACGGGCTCCATACCGGGCGTCACTGCAAACATCCTGTAATAAACTGACAGAGAGAGAGAAAGAGGTTAATTTTGCAGCTGAAGGTTGAAGGAAGGTGCATCTGTTTTGAGTCATGTGACTGTTCACAGCTTTTTGACTTTTTTATTCCACTTTTGTTCAATAAAAAACGGGTTATTAATTTTAAAAAGTGAAAAATGCTTCAGTCAAACTGATAGAAATGAATATGTAGTGTGATATATTTTGTACAGTAACATCTTACCTTTCTTATCGAGACATTCTCACAGAAGTAAGTGTGTTTTTCAGCACTGATGTAGTGTTGAACTCACCTCTGCTGTTGGGGGTGTAGAGGGTCTTATCAGTCTGGATGAAGATGTACCCGGACTGGAAGGACACTAAGACGACTTTCTCCAGCAGTCGGTCAGGGAACTGAGCTTGCAGGTACACATACTGCTTCATGTTGGGATCCTTACTGAAGTCACCAGCAGGGATCTGAAACCAGTATGTGGAGACACAAGCAGTGTGTGAGGAGCAGGACGGGGTATGTCAGTATGTGCAGTTATACATGCTGCATTTCTTGATTGGAGTCATAATAGAAAACAATTTCTTTAGACTAAAATAAATAAATTCAGGCTTTAAAATACTGATATCACTCGTGTATTTTGGCAACAGTAACGTGTGTTTCAGCATTTCCACATTACCTTAATTTGTGCGAGCTCCTGGAAGTTTTTTGCACTGGTGAGGGTCACAGATGTGGATGCCAGCAGATTAGTTTTGGTTGGATGGTTCATCACTCTGACTTCGACCCTAATGTCTCCTCCGTTGCAGTCTTGACACTCCACAAAGATGTTTTCTGCTGTTCCTACCCGCAACAAGTTGGGGGCAGACATCACCTTCCTGCAGAGCAGCAGTGAGAGAGAAAGAGGGTGAAGTCACTGGACAGAAAGGAGCACATGCTTTTTAGGATGTACTGAAAAACATTATTACGTTATATACCTTATTTTTAATTCAATGTATTTTAGGCACTATAAACCACCAAATTACCAAATAAAAACCCAACATAGTTGCTCAGATGAGGACCATGAGATCCAACGTGGACACATAATGAGTGATCTATTGATGATCTTGACTAAGATCCAGCACTGGATCAATGCAACATTTCATCATGGCTCTGGACTCTGATGTGTCTGGAGTAATGCATCACTGTGCAAACTGCACATAATTTAGGTCAGTTTACTGGCATCATGTGAAAGACCACATTACCCTGACTTATGTGACACAAACTGCAAACTGGACTACAGCTCCTCATTATGTAAGACACAGGTGAAATGGGACTGAGTTAAACCGATATTTGTATCCACACACTTTTTTAAATTGAATATAAATGCAGGAAACCCCTGATATTGTTGTTGCTCCCATTCCAGTTTAGCCAATAACAATCTGAATATCAGGAAGCTGAACAAACACTATATATTATCTCTGTTTTCCCTGAATTAATTCAAGCTCAGGGGGAATGTGTAAAGTCTGGTCTACTTACAATGGAGCTCCATCAGCCAGAGAAGTGAGAGAGGCAAAGGCCAGAGAGGCCACCAGCCACAGCAGAGTCCTACTCATCCTCCTACCTGATCCTGATCTGCTGTCAATGTAGAGTGTTGCTCCTTTTAGCCTCTCTCCTCCCGCACCTCCACTTCACCTCACTACTGTCTCATCCGTCCTCCTCCCAAAGTGTTTCAGTACACAAACACACTTACACATGATTTCCCAGCAGCAGTTGAGAAACTGTCTGTTATCTCCGCTCTGAGGAAAAAGATAAACAGTAGAAAATCAATGAGGGTTTACATGTTTGACTAACGTTTATACATATAGTTTACTGCAGAATTACAGGAAAACAGCTGTTCTGAATTCATGATGTTTTCTAAAATGACGCCTTTGTTTTCTTTCTTTCTTTTCCTTGTTTGGGAAAATATTGAGTCACTTATGATTCTTATTCTGAGCCTGCTGAATCAGCATAACTACACATGATCAGACATATTGAACGTGCACAAACACAGTCAACTAGTGGGGTGAAAGTCAGAAGTCATTTCTGGGTATCTGGCAGGGCTTTTAGGAGTTTCAGGGAATTTCCAATGACAATCTGATTAAAATAATTGTTGTCTGTAATTTTAATTATTTTTATTAACTTAATTCCTAATTAACCCTAATTATATAATTATATATTTTTGTATTCAGATCTTTCAGTGGATTCAATGATTTGAATGGATGTTGCATATTGGCGAATGACTGGATTTACTAAAACATTTGGGCCACATTTGAAACACGGACGTAGCGGGAACAGGAACAGGGTTGGGAACATGAACAGATTCAGATGGCTGGAAAGCAAGGCACGAAGCAACAGTGACAATCTGGCAGGGAATGAGAGGAAACTGGCCGGTTATATACTGCAGGGCTGACGAAGGAAAGTTGGAACAGGTGAGCAGGTGAATGTAAGAATCTGGGGTTGGATTACGGCTATCGGATTGGATCAAATCTTGAAAATGGGTTGTTCAAAAGGAAATCTGGTTTCTGAAAATCAAATCAGATCACGTAATGCCGTTCTGTTTTTCTGAGTTTGTGTTCAAAACTTTTTAGTAGGATTGGGATCACTTTGATCCAAACAAACAGGATTATTCTGATCCCAGCTGCAGGGTGGATTCAAGATCAAAATGTCATAAATTGATCTTTGAAATTGATCAAAAATACATTTAAATCATGTAGTTTAAATACATTTATTTACATTTTGCACTTGATTATTTTAACTATTACCGTGATAAAGAAAAAGTGTATTAAATTGAATTATCATTTACTACTGTAAATTATTTATAATGGAACAATCATCAGAGATGAAGCAGATGACTATTTAAAATGGTATTGAAAAGGAAGAGCGTGTTGGTATTCTGTTGGTCTGTCTCTTCAATTAAAAACACTTAAAGTTACTAAAGTTACTTAAAGTAACTGTTGTTACCATTCAGAACACTGGTAATCCAGATTTGGTGATCCTAAAAAGTTGGATTTTGGATCACAATCCAATTGTCTTTGAAAAACCAGAACAAAAGAAAGATGCATTACCTGATCCTGGTTAGAAAAAAAAGGATCCAGATCATTCTGATCCAGATTACATTTATTTATTAAAAAATACATCCAACTTTTTAAAATCACCATATCCTGTTTCTGGTTCCCAGTCGGCGTCCCGGCCAACACCAGTTCCTGTGCTGCAGCAGTCACCAGTTCCTGTGTTACTGCAGCCTTCTCCTGTTCCCGAGTTGCTGCTGTTATCCTGACACCGGCTTCCCGTCCTGCTGCCCAGCCATGCACTCCAGATGCTGCTTGTTTATCCAGCAGCCTGCCCCGCCTTGCAGCCAAATCTTCTGGTGCTAGCCTCTAGAGCAGTCCCACCGTTCCGCCTGTCTGGTCTTGTTTCTGCCCGTCCTCCAGAGCGGCTCAGCCTGTCTGGTCTTGTTTCTGCCCGTCCTCCAGAGCGGCTCAGCCTGTCTGGTCGTCTTCCTGCCCATCCTCCAGAGCTTCTCCATGCGTCTGTCTTGGTCTTAGGCAGTCTGCCTGATGCTGTCCCCTGTGTCTGCATTTGGGTCCTATTTCCTGTGTGCCTTTTGCTACCCTGCCATCACAGCCGTGACAGTTTCTACCTCTCTATCTATCTATTCCTCCATGTAAACCAGCTTAATGGTAGATTTTGAGTTTTTTACCATAAAGTTGACAGAATATATGATTTGTTTTCCTTTGAAAATATATATGTGAAGAGTAGGGGTATAACGATTCACATATACGATGGCCCAATTCTAAAGTTGAGCAACAAAAGTATTTGGGATTCCCTGGTCTTTTATGAAAGATACAGTATCTATTTGAAGGTAAGCAATGCTACTTTTATAGAATTGGCTTATTTGAATTTAGAAGGGAAAATGAATGCCTACATTAAACAAATGTTAAGAACTGTTGCTTTTCAGTTTTCACGGTGTCAAAGAAATGCTGGTCATGCTGTTCGTCCAGACGAATAAATGATTGCACCCGTCGAGACTCTGCCGTTTTTTACCACACCGAGGGCTGCTACAATCAGATTGCATCGAATCGTTCTGTATTCAAATGTATCGTCCCAGAATCGTATCGTAGCCCATGTATCTAGATATGTATTGGATCGTCTTAGAAGGCAGAGATGCACGCCCCTAGTAAAGAGGTTTTGAGGGTAGACTTATGCATTTTCAACATGACTCCATTGCTCTTCTATTGTGTTGTGGCGTAAGTAAAATACTTGAGTGGCAAGATGCTATAATTCTAGATCTGACACATTAAATCTTCCCTCTAACTTTGGAAAATGTAAAACCTCCCCTTTAATCGTGTTATCCCCCCCCCCCAATATAAAGTTTGCGATAATTGAACATGCTGGGGCTTTCTTGAGTGCAAATGTTGAGCAAATTATTGTCTCACCCATTCAAATGACAAAAAAGGCAATATGTAGATTGTCATTGCATTTGGTCTGGAGAGGACTGAAGATAATTTGTTGAATCTCAGGCTAAACAGTAAACAAAGAGAAAAGCATCGCAATCCGTTTTGTTGTTGGAATCAGAAAAATAAAAAAGTTAAAGTCTGCTGCAGGTGCTGCGTTACGATCCTTGTGCAAGATTCTCAATCAACTCTTTTGACGTGATTTTCTTGCAAAACCAATTTAGCCAATTAAACGACAGACTTTCACTTGCACACAGCTTTGTTTTTCTTTTTTCCAGTGGTTTTACAATTGCTCAACCCCCCACCACTTTTATTACTGCTGAACTGACAGATTTTAAATTTGTTTCATTCTACATTGTTGAACTTCCTGTACATCACTCTGCTCACTCAGCACTGAGCTCAACATTATCAAACCACCTATTAAACTTCTACTTCTAATTGAACTTATTAAAGCTTATTATATAGCAACCAGACAGTAATCTCTTTTCTAATTTTCTACATAAACTAAAAGATAATCTGTAAAAAAGACACAGACACAGACAAATATTAAGACCATTAGACCTTCATTTTAATCAGTGCAGTGTAACATTGCAACTTCTGCATCCATTATATCTCATGCTTGTATGTTCAAGTGAACAAAATAAAACAAATTTGAAAAGAAGACTGCACTACAGTTTCACTACTGCCGACATCCAAAGTCACGATACAGCATGACCACTTGCTCCATGCCCACACAGGTAGGTCTGTATGTGTCACTCGTTTGACACTCTGTATTTGTGGGCCAGTACTCGATCCAGGTTCTCTCACCGAGTGCGTACTGATACCTGAAGAGAGCAAAGTGAAAATACATTGGGTCTTCATGTAGCCAGGTGTCTAACACGTTGGAACACAACATGAAAAAGCATAGCTCCCTCTTTCCCACAAAAAAAACTCTTCATTTAATCCTATCAATAGCTTCAGTAATATGGAGCCAGGACAGTGACATTGGTTTTCAATGACAATCTCGGGATTCTTTTCTTCATTCCACTCGTTTTTAAGTGACACCTTCTTTTTTTTATGCTGTCAGGTGGTTTTCAGTTTCAACTTTCTGTCACGGGGAGAGGAGGGGTTTAAGGGGAGGGGCAAGGTGATTTACATATAATCTGCATACTAAGGACAGAACTTCACTCTTCCTGAACCAGCTGTCCTCCCCGAAGCCTCTGGCATCACTGCAAACTTACGGCAATGGCTTCCACAAGCTCACCTGGAACTTTCAAACAGAAAGTAAGTCTGTTTCTCTAGATTGTTGTTTTCTCTCATAGAACCGAGCTGAGTTAAAGTAACTTTTAACTGACATTATGCTGGTCTGGCAGAGGTCCGCTGGAACAAGCTGTTAACATGTTTAGATGGACACAATATTATGGGGGGGGGGGGGGGGGGGGGGGGGTGCACACACCACACACATGCACATTCAGAACAAACTTACAATATATTTTTGGCATCATAGTGAATATCTTTGGACGAGCCCATGATGAGGTAGGTTTTGCCCTTTGCCAGATCTAAAGACTCCCTGCAGTGCGGGAGACCGATAAATGTGCGCTCTTTATCCTGAGGACCCACATCTTTACTTCCTGTAATTAAAATATAGGAGAAGAGAGAGAAAGTACTTAGCAAAAGGTGCAGGACAAAACATTACTGTTGTATTATTTTTTGTTTCAGTAAAATTTGCCATTTTACTGGTCCATGTACTGGACTATTTCTTGGCCAGGACCAGTAACTTCCTCTGTGTGTCCACTGGTTGCCTGGCAATGCAAGCTAAGTTAGCTGGCAGGTTGGTAGCTTCATACGTAGCATACAAACATGTGAGTGGCATCAATCTTCTCATCTAAGACAGGGAATAAGCATGTTTCCCCAAAATATTGAGCTTGTCCTTTAAATGGCCAAGGATTTTTCTGTCTAACTGGAAACACCATAACATTTCAGAAAATGATGTCACCTCGACCTTTAAGCCACTTTACAAAGATTTTAAGGAAACCATCATGGGGTCGAAAATTGTAGGCAGTTCAGAGATAAATACCCACCTTCTTTGATGACTTCCAGTACCTGCATTGTGTAAATGTCGGTGGACAAATCCTCTCTAAACTGATCCAGTCTCACTTTGTACACTGAGGACAGAAACGTTGCAGATTGTTAGCTCACTTACTCCGTCGCTCAATTATTATCTCAATCTCTTAAACAACAAACAAACATACACGTCCATGTATTGAATCAAAGCGCAATATAAATGCGGTCCATTTACACTCTCTTACCAAAATCTATTTTGCCGGTCTGGTCACTTTCACAGGCCTTCGCTGTGCGATCAGCATTTTGGATGTTGCCCTTCTTCTGCATACTGCAGTTCTCTGGAAATACACAGTCGGCACAAAGTAAATACACAACTGCTGACTTGATTAAATAAGCACATGTGGGTGTGTGTGGATGGGTTAATGGGTGAGTGCAGCTGTATCTAAGCCACACTTTAGGTATGTTAGTGAATTATTCTTTAGCTCTGACTGCCGCTCTGATCCTACAGGATCCTGCAGGTGCGTGTTGCCTCTGACAGAAAGTTCTCATGATTACGTTACAATCTGGTGTTTTACTGTAAACCCAATTCCACGACCATCTCAATGTATATTGTAGCTCTAAAAGGACCTTTCTGAGTCTGAGAGAATAATCCTGGTGATGTTTAGCCACTGTAGCTCCGTAGCTCTCATGACGGCAATGTCTGTCTGTTGATCAGTCGGTCCAGACTGAGGCATCCTAACAACTAAAGGATTGATTTCCATGAAATTTGGTAGAGATATCCTTGGTGGCCAGAGGATGAATTCTAATGGTGATCCCCCAGATTTTTCCTCTAGCGCCACCAGCAGGTTGACATTTTTAGCTTTTAGTGACATGTCTCTATTTGATGGATTGCCATGATATTTGGTTCAGACAATCATGTTTTCCTTCTATGGTGGCACTATAGAAGTGATTACAATGTGCCCTACGTTGTAATCACTTCTATAGTGCCACCACCTTTTTAAAATCGTAATTTGGTCAAAACCGACAAAACAACATTTCCATTAGCGTGCTAACATGCTAAACTAAAAGGGTGACAACAAGAATCATTATATCCGCTGTGTCAGCATGTTAGCATTGTCATTTTGAGCATGTTAGCATGTTGACAATAGCATTTAGCTCAAAGTGCTGCTGTTCATAGGTACAGCCTGTAGACTCTTAGTCTTGTTTAATCTTCTCTCCCCCAACTTTATTGAGGTACAATAATAAACTGCTGCAGTTTCCAGACGATGCTGGATGATGAGTCCCAAAAGATTGATCAGTGCTTTACCTCTATGCAGCATAATATTAGTATTGTGTTTAGGTGTTGCTTCAAGAATTTCAGATGTAACAAATTCACACAGTAGATAGACTAGGTCATCAGTTCGACATCATCCTGTCTACCTTCAGCACATGTGCATGCATCATTTATACAGAGCTGCAGTAGCTGTCCAGCTCTCCTCTCTGGCCGGTAGAATTTCACACAGTCTGTTCCTGCAACAAGAAAGAAAGATATCTGAAAATACTTTGTGTTAAATGCAGTACATCAGAAAGTGTACATTAAATACTTTGAAAATGTAATAATGCCCGTGTTGTCTACTCTGACGTGTACTGGCAGCAAAGAAAAACTCCTTTAGCTCATGGAGGCAGCATATGTTTCTAAGTGTCTCAGAAACTTACGTTCATAGTATTCATAGACAGACACAGCAGCTGGTTGTAAGAAGTCCCCTTTCAGCTTCTGATGGATCCTAAAAGTGATCTCCTCTGGTTGTGTGTGAGAAACCTGTGGAGAGATGGAAAGCAAAGGTGAGATAGAGATGAAGAAAGAAACAACATGGCAGAGAGAAAAAGTATAGAGTTAGGAAACACTGATGTCTTACCTTATCCAGGTAGATGATGAGTGAGCCTTTTTCTTTTCTTTCTTCTTCACTTTCTTTTCTTTCTGACAGAACTGTGTTCGTCTCATATCTTGAAATGATGCGGGCGCGTCCTTTGGACATCTACAAACAAACACACACACACACACACACCATCAGAGAACTCGCTAAACCATAAAACACATCTTGTTTCTCCTAACCAAAAACACTGACTTTGGCCCTGTATATGGGTATGTATGTATCTATAAAGGTTCTTACTAAGTTCAGGTCATCTGTGTTGACGGTGAAACCACTTAGCATGCCAATATCCAAGATTGACATGGTTGCATCATGCTCCATGTCCTTAAACCTGTACAGAGAATGGACAGAATAATTAAAAGAACACCTTGAAGAAGATGGATTGAGTGAAAGCAAAGCCTTTTAAGATGTTTCAAATACGATTATATACAATGGGCAGCTCAAATGAACTCAAATAGATGTTAAAGCTCATTTAAAAGAATGTTAAAGAAGTTGTATAATTTCCCTCCAGGGATCAATAAAGTATTTCTGATTCTGATTCTGATTTACACCATCATATTTTCTGATGGAAAAAAAGTGTGAAATGCAGGTGGATAACGAGGGAACCAGGGACATGGAGGGCGGGACAAATCAAAATGATGACAATAACAGAAACAAAAAGGGGAAGGAAGGAAGTAATGTAGGGGCCATAGCTGATTAGAAAATGTTCCGTATAAAGGCATGTTGTTGTAACACTCAACAACAACGATTGTACTTACATAACCTCTATTTTTAGCTTGTATATCTTCTCATCCCCATCCATTTTCTCTGGAGGAACAAAACATATCGTGAGCATTTGGTTTATTTGGAAGATGGATTGACAGCAGGAAAAACAGACAAGCAGATACTATGACAACAAATAAACAAACTAAGACAAATTACCCGGGAGGAGCTGCACCGACAAGTCAAACTTCTGACAGTTAGTGTCCTTTTCTTTAGGCAGAGTGTAATACAGCGACACCATCTGTCACATAGATAGGAGTGCATCTTAGCGTGAAATAAGATAACAGGCATCCGTCTCAACAGTATTGTCCACACAAGGTAAAATAAATGCCTTTGGCCTCATCTGAGATTCAATAAGGACAAAAAAATATATATTTTACTTACTGTCACTTTTGCTTCTCCTGAACCCGTTGCAATCACTGTCACATTCTGGTTTATTTCATTCATCTGTGGGAATATAAATATGCACACAAACACACACACACACACACACACACACACACACACACAGAGGGATCAGCAGAAGAAACATACAGAAAACAACAGGAATGATGACTTAATGAGCCACTGTGAGTTTGTTTGTGAGAGAGAGTGTGTTCTCACCTTAGATGTTCTTGTGGCATAATGGTTTTCCCTGTTGAAGTTGAACTTGTCAGGTTTTGACCTGCCTGGCAACGAGATGTCCACATTGAGTTGATACTCTGGTTCTTTAGCACTGGCCCAGTACTCAGCTAAAGCCTGGTACACCATTATGGTATCCTGGAGAGAAAAAGAGTTAGGGGGAGAAAAGAAGACTGAGAAAAAATCAAGGTTATAAAAAACAGCTGGAGGTACATAACTGTAACAAGATAAAGAGAGGGAGGGGTCTGTGTTACCTGAGTTGATCCATAGCCTCCGCCCTCCTTGTCCTGTTTGTTGAACCATCTGACAACTGGTCTGGCTTTGTCAAACTCCTTTAATAACAGAAGGCAAGTAAATAGTTGAAATGTTCTGTGGTTGACTTTACATTGTATTTTTAAAATAACTTTAGAGAGAAGTCCTGATTGTGTTACAATTTACTTTACATGTAGATTACAACCTGCTAGTTTCCAAAGACTACCTTAGAGCTTCTAAATCTATTATTGCACAATCAAACTGCAGATACTTGAAACCTGCCTGATACAATGTTTTTTAATAAAGTTGTGTTATTATTGTGTGATTATGTGCGATTATTGTCCAAGTCATTGTATCTCTTGTAAGCAAAGGTTGCCCGGAGGGGCAGATATCGACATATAATCATAGAGTGCTCTGGAAAGTGGTCAGCAGTAATGTAAAGGTTCCATAATGTTTGGTGACTTGACTTTTGTTTCTGAACCCTCTACCCTTTTAATGGATGATGACTCTGTTGTATGTTTTCTGTAGCATGACATACTGGTGAAGCAGTGGGACATGCTCACCTTGGCCTTGACCAGAGCCAGAAGAGCGTAAGCTGTGGCCTCCAGTGTGTAAACATGTCCCTTAGGTACAGGCCAGTGGGACAAATCTGAGAAGACACGCACAAATACCTATTTATTACTATGCTGTACCTGGAACGAGCTTAATTCACTACTAATTCCCCAATCCCTAATCTTAAAATATTTCATCTCATAGAAGTGAAATAAAAAAGAAGAAAGTAAAATATGGCTACTTTCAGAATTTCAGCTAGTCTTTCTATCCTTGTAAGGTCATTTGGTCCTCAAGAGCCGAGAGTCACCCGTAAACACGAGAGCCCGCCTACTGAAGGATTTTTAAGGCCAATGCAGATATGGATATTTGAGAGATTAAAAGATCTGATATTTGGGTTTTAATATAAACACGTACATTTGGTTATTCACAAATTTTACCAATATATATGTACGAGCAGGACACTTTACAGTTGAAAAGTAACATTGTCAGCTCTGGTGGACAATCTATGTAAATGAGACACTGTTTCTAAATGACCTCAAACATATCATTTCTGTTCTGAGCTAAAATTATTCCATAATATCGACCATACTAATGTGTTGGTCAGGCTCTAATAAACATTTTATACTAATTATTCATGAAAGTGTCATATTTTGAATCTATAAACCTATAGACTTTGTTTCTGAATATTAGTTTAAGACTCCTGCTGTGTGACTGCACCTTTGGAAGCAAAATCGTTGAGGATCTTTTTGTTCAGTTTGTCTTCATTGGCCAGGGCATATGACGTTATGGCAACAGCATAGGGGTTGGTGAGGCTGGGCAGACGCCTCTCCAAATAGGCCACTGCTTTGTCTATACTGCCTGGCAGATGCTGGACAGAAGGAAAAGAAGGAGGGAGAAAGGAGGATAAGGGGAGAGCAGATAGACAGCAGGGATTGCAATGCAAACATAAGAGTCTGTGAAATGGGTCAGATAACTGTAATCCATCAATTTAAAATATCAAGGAATGTCGTAACATTTGACAATAGCTAAGAGTGGATTGTTTCGCAGCAAGATGTTTGGGTGCCTCGCTTCAACACACCAGCAGTCACATGACCACAACAAACGAGGCCTCATTACGTCACCTTGTGTGGTTGTTGGTTTGAATATGGGATGTGCTTTTCAATCTGGTACAATATTTAAAAGCAGAGATGTAGACTGTAGAAGAGTGGTCAGTTATTATCAGAGGTGGGAAGAGTAGGCAAAAACTGTACTCAAGGCAAAGTACCGTTACTTTGCAAAAACAAGGACTCAAGTAGAAGTAAAAGTAGTCATCAAAATAACTACTTGAGTTAGAGTAACTAGAAAGTAGTTTTTTATTTGATGTGGATATGACTGGAATTATTTCAATCACATGGTCTTCTCCAGGTAAAGATAAAGAAGTGAACATACACCTGTATTTATTTTTGATGGAATGACAAGTCATCATCTCCCGATTAGATAACTTGCCACAATATTCTCGGTCTGTATCTCTCAAGTGAGATCATAGAATATTACATTAATGATATACTCTATTAAGTACACCAATAAGTAAAGGAAATGGTCAGTTGCTTCATAGTGGTTCAGTGATTCAGAAAGCTTTGTTTCGTCCATCACTGGTGTGAAGGCAGTAAACGAAGAAATAAAAGGTGAGGGAAAAAGAGAAAAAATCGTATGGAGGAGAGGTACTCACATCAACAGCGGCAGCACATAGTGTGCGTGACTCCTGCATGGCAATAAGGCAGAAGGCCGTCAACGAGGCGTCTGAATCTGAACCCTACACACACACACAAATATGTTTTTATTCATTTAAGATGAAAGTCAATGACATGTAATTGTTTCACCTCAATTCGCTTTTTTTTAGCATCAAGAAGAATTGATTTAGATTTGAACAGTACGCACACGCATTATGCTTCTGAGCGCATATCTAACTTCTCTAAACGAGCCGTCAGATTCCTGTTGTGTGTTGTCAATCAGGAACTTGACAGCGTTACAGATAACGTTATTTTCCACTGCCACCAGATTGCTGGCCATGGTAAACCCCTTGACAACATAGGCCGTCAGCCTTAGAGAGGAGAGGAGAGGAGAGGAGAGGGTGTTAACAGTATAGTTTAATTTATTTGCACATGAACTACACCCATCCTCCTCATGGTCAGAATCTAAGTGAAAGGAGGATGTGCAAACATTTACATATGATGTTTGGGTGCCTCACCAGGTGCTGCCTGGATCTTCTTCCCACACAGCAAAAGACCCATCATTATTACGGTAGGCAAGCTCGTTCTGGTATCCTGGACACAAACAAAACACACACATTTTTACTGACTGCCATTCAACTCTCTACTGAATTTGAATCATTGAATGCCGGTTTGAGGAGTCCTGTTACACTGTTACTGTTACTGTTTTTCTGTGATTGTAACATCTTTCAAATGATTCTGATGGCAAAGGTTTTTGTTTGATAATTTTTTCTTTATTATGCATGTGTCAATAAAATATTTCTTCACTCATTTAAGTCTCTCCTGATTGAAATAAGACAGTCCTGATGAAAACGTCTGCACTCTGTGTTCAGACCACGTATTATTGCTTATTTATTTGTCCCTAGCTTGGACATGTGGGGCAGGAGTAACGTGCATTTCTGTCTACCACACTGTCTTTTTTGATGGCACTTCTGCCAAGTCAGAATCTTTAAAATCTCACACAGGGGGCCATCAATGACATTTTTAGCATCTGCCCTAACAAATACATCTGTATGAGCCTACCGGTCGTGATGTGTTTGAGGGCTTCGTCACGTTTCTGAAAGCCCACAGTTTCCCACTGGTTGGTTTTGTCCAAATATGTGGTTGCAATGATAGGCAGGGTCATGCGGGCCATGTTCTGCTCTCCACAGCCTGAGGGCTCTTTGATCAGTCTACTCATAGAGGTCCCACTAATGGCGTTCTCCACCAATGAAGATACCTGTTCTCTCCCTGCATGCACACACACAAACAGAAAAAACTAAATGTTAAAAACCAATGGGAAGAAACAACTAGTGAGTTAGTTGTTTCCCAATAAGAACAATACAAATTTACACCAATGCAGAGCTCATTGTACAGGCACTGTATCACATAACGTGCCCAAATATAAACATTATGTCTCACCTGTCACAGAGATCTCTGTGCTGGTAGGTGAGTCTGGAACCAAATCTTTCTTGGGAATTCTACTGATCAAAGTTTCTTCTTGTGTACCATCTAAAGGGAGAAACAGTGGGCAAGTTGGAGGATCAGTTAGGGATCAGTGATAAAAACACAATATAACTAAATTACTGTAATGTAGCTTTTTAATAGGTATATTGACTCACCTACACCATTATTAGTGGGGTCTAGATCTACAGTCTGAAAAGATTTAATCAGTATGCCGTCAGGCTGGAAAAACAACAGTTAGGACAAACATTAGAAATCACAGTTACTTGAGTAATCTTTACATGCTGGTGTGTAACAAAATACACTACGCCTTTCTTGGCAAAATATTCAGTCTTCAGTCTGTTTCTTATTTACAGTTTATTTTGAAAAGGTTGATACGGTATTCATTTGCATCAAAGCTAAGCCATAGAGAGAAAAAAATATATATGTTGAGGAAACATTTACTACATCTAGCACTCGAAATGGTAGTGCGTGCACACAAGATACAATTCATGTATCGAGATAAGTGTGTATACAAAGCCAGCACAACAGACCAGCCTTGAGTGTTGAGTAATGGGAAGCGTTAATTGTGAAGGACTATGAGCTAACAGTTTGAGTCAAACTGTGCATAGAGGCTGTATTATGTGTAGCTCTGTTTGTGTCTGTGTTTTTCTCCAGCGGCGGTGCTGATACAGCAGATTGTGAGCTGTAGTTTCCCTGGAAAACACACCTGAACACACCACACTCCTCATTCGGAGCCGCTCTTTGCTGCCAGAGTGTCTCTAGGCTAGGCTGGGCTGACAGGCCGGGCATCCGCAGGGCGGGCTGCCGCTGGTCTGCTCCTCCACACACAATAACGAACACACATTCATCATTCTGTCTGAACCTTCTTGTCACTCTGTTCTACGAACACTTCCAGTCACTGCTTCCAGAAATCAATCCTCGAGGGTGAAGCCAGTGTCTGATGAAACAATCAAACACGATACAGACACAAACAGAGCTACACACACTGATCTTGTATGCGCAAATTAACCAAAATGTGGAACAAATTTTATCTTGTGCGCACGCAATAGCATTTTGACCGCTTGATGTAGTGACGTGGCCTCGATATATTGTTTTTCTCTCTATGGCCACTCCGGGACTCCATAGTTTCCCTACATTCACTTCAACATGGGTGATGGGTGATTGCTGTTCGTTTCCTGTTTCCGACCAACAGTTGATGTTTTTTTTAAAGCATGACCACAATCATTCCCTAACCCTAACCACATGGTGTTTATTGTAACCGCAACGACAAAGCTCCGGTAACCTTTAAACCCCAATTCTGAACCCAAAACATGATTCTTTACCTAACATTTATCAAGTCTTTTTTTTGTGCCTAAACTTAACCAAAGCGTTGTCATCACAAAATCGATAATTTTTCTGCAATGATTTATCAGGATTTTGTAAGGGACAGACAAATGATGTCTTCCTGCTGATACTGGCGTCAGTTCAGGAAACGTTCCTTTGTGCCCAGTGTGTTTCTCTTACCACCACCCGCAGCATCTTCTTGACTCCATCATTGAGCGATGAGTCTTTAACAGACGCTTTGACCTCAATGGGGAATTGTCCTTTCTTCAGGGGAATAATGATAAAGGGTACAGATAGTGTAGTTTGGGGCTCAACTTCAACTTCCTGACGATACCTTCTATGTTTAAAGGCTGCACTGCACACATTCTCCTGTTCAATCAGATCCACACGCACCTTGAAAACGAGACAAAGATGTAGAAAGAAGATGAAGACCCCCCCATAGAGTAGATAATAAGGATCATAATCATCAGTTGTATTTTAGGCAACAATGATGCAGAAAAAATATCATGGTCTCATTGGCTCTGGCCTGAAACGCCAGAGCAGAGTGACACAGACTTACAGTGGCAGGATCAGGACTGTAGTTGTGGAGGATTGCTTTAATTTCCAGCTGCTCTCCGCGGACAGCAGAGTACGGCAGCCTGAGATCAATGAAGAAGTCCTTCCGGACAATGACCTCTAATGGTTCGCCAACACAGATTCCTTAAAGATGAGAGGGATACAAAAAACAAGTGATGTAACAGAGGGAGAAAAAAAAGTGTGGGATGGGAGAGAAGAGGCACAACTAAAACACAAGACAGCTTGTAGTCACTGAATCCTCACCGTGAGTGCTTGACAGACTGATGCCAGTAAACTGCCAGGTTGTGATTGAGTCTTGCAACGGAACAGTTTTCACAGTTGACGTGGTGTCACTGAAACAAAGAGACGTGTTAGCACTTTGAGAGGTAAGGGGTAGCTTACTGTTATTAATGAGGTTATCAGTGTATTTTTTGTGTGTATATGTTTCAGTTGACTCACCAGTTAGAGCATGTAGGCAGTTTGATATCTAACCACAGCCAACTTTCAGGGAACTTGGTGCGAGAAACAATTTCATTGCTGTCCATGTAACTGTCATCCTCTTCACCTAAAGTGTCATTAAAAAGGTTATTATTTTCCATTGGGAGGCAGTGATTGTTTCCTAACTACCAGTATGACCATGGATAGTAACCACCCAGGGCTTTCCCCCATCCCTTGTCCCCGTCTCTTACTGCGAGCCAGAATGAGGCTGTCGTGCATCCTCTCGGCTCGCTGGCTTTCAATCTTCTGACAGCAGTCCACGAAGGCCTGGACACAGGCTGGACCGTCCACGATGTACTCGCTGCGCCTCTTGCAGTTGTATGAAACTGTGGTGCCCCTCATGCCATCCAAACAACAGTCACGTTGCAGTTGGTCTTCATATTTACTCACTGGAAAGAAAGAGGGAGACAGAGACAAGAGACAGAGGAAAGAAGGTATGGAGCGCAAGAAGAAGGTGAATTGGAAAGTTGTAAATAAAGCATTTTAAAATAAGGCATATTAGAAATAAACAAAACTCTTGTAGTTAAGTCAAATGAGTTTTATTTGCATGCCCTCTATTCTTAGACCTTTGATTTGAATCAGAACCCCCCCCCCCCCCAAGAAAAATAGGCCCAAAGAGTCAAATAGGAGGGATTCCTCTCCCTCCAGTATTGGACAGACATGCTATACATGTAGCAGTATGATGAAGCAGATTGACATATTAAGTAGATAAAGTAGAAAGTTTAATTTGTCTTTCCACTAATACCTAATACACAGGTTGATTGGCTGCAATAAACTCTTATATTGTATATATTGAGCCTGAGCTGCGTGGCAGAAGACGACTGAATATGTGGTTATTGGGTAGCTTCAAGCTGTGGTTCTTACCTAAACTGGTGGTGACGTCCATTATAGTAGTGGTGCGTTTGCTCCTGCTGGGGGCAGGACATTTCAATTCTGGAAACGCAACACAGACTAGATCTTTAACAGAACCAAACAAGGTCGGACCTAGACTTGACTCTGCATGGTATAATTGACGTGATGCTCTTAAAATCAAAGTAAGGTCATTTATCTGGGACGATGGATCTACAATTGCGCGTCTCATTTGTGGAAATTTTAAAACACTGTATAAATGCTTATTTATATTTGAAGAAAATGATAACTTTTTACAACCCCAAACAAAACAGAGGGAGCTGTATTGAGCTCATGTGGCAATCAACACGGATGACTGTTGAAGCCAAGATGGAAATGCCTCAAAGGGACAGTTCAACCAAAAACAGATTATCTCACTTACCCTCGTGATATTTGGTGGATCATTTTGGTTTTATGTGCCCAAAGTTTTAGATATCTGAGATTCTGGCTCCACCCCAAAACAAAGGTGGTGAATGCAACTTTGACTCTGGTGCTCACAACACTGAACTATTATCTTAAAGTGGCAAAAGACAACTTTTGAACTTTTATGCCCTAGCGTTTCCAAGTAGTATTATTGTTTGCGCCGCTGTCGCAAAGACAACCAGATCGCTTCCCGTTTTCCCCGGAGCCCAGAAACTACAAACAACATAGGACACACTGCTTTTGTTTCCAAATTTCTGTGAAGAAACGATCACCACCACTTTGGAAATAGGAGATAAGAAAGAAGCATGTCCACTGAAGAGGTAAAGTGACTTGTCATAATTTTATATTGAGTAATAACAACAAGAAACAACCCTAAAAATCCCAATTTGAACTAGAAACCCCGAACTCTGTGCTATGATAAAGGCAGAGTAAAACACCTGGCAGTATTACTAAGTAGGCAGCTTTGGTTACTTACTGATGTAGTAAAAAGAAAGCCAACTGAATGTCAGTTTGGAACCCTCTCATGTGCTGGAGCTTTCTCCATTGAGTGAATGCCTGTCCAAGGTTCACTCTTGTTGTTTTTGTCACTCTCCCCCTTCGCCTTCTTTGCCTCCTCCGTCAAACAAGGCTCTTTTCTTTTTCCAGGTAGAGTTTCCACAGTTACTCTGGTTGTACCACCATCTGCTACATGGGGATAGCTACTAGAGCTACCAGGGACAGCATAAGTGCTATCCTCTTTTTTCATTTTCTTCAAAGAACTTTATACAACAACAGCTTATGTAAAAGCCATGGACGTATGAAGAGAATGGAAAAAGCTCTATCCTCTTTCTGTTTTGGTTGCACAATGGTTAACACACTTCTTTTGTGGCATATATCGAGCCTTCATTTACCCGGTAGAAGACAGAATTGCACAGTAACAGTGAAACTTATAGGGAACCAATATATACATTGATGGTGTCATTATACTATAGCCATAACATTGTGCAATCAACATTTACTTTCACAAATAAACGTGTCTATTGCCACTGAAAAAAACTGAAAAGCAACAAATCATTGCAAAGCAGTGTGTCCAAAACTTGCTGCATAGTTAGATGCCACAAAAGCAATAAATATATATACAAACATAATATACATTTAATATAAACATAATTTGGGTGAAAAGACTCTATAAGATGCAGTTCCTCTGCTGTCCACTAGATGCTTCCTGTGATGAATAAGAAAACCCCAAACTTCTACAGCCACTTATCTTAATTCGTGACATTTCATGGTACAATATTAAAGCCTACAAAGGGATATGTTCAGGGAAGGGAAGGGTAAGGTAGTGTCACCTAGTCTGTAGGGAGTCCCAGAAGCCGTGCTGGACTCAAACAACAACCCAGCATCGTAGAACACACCCATACTGTCCTCCCCTCCACCTGGTGTGCAGCCTGTGTCGTACTTCTCTACGATGTCCCACACCTGAGCAAAGTGTAAGTCATACACATAGAAATACAAACAGACAAGACTTACAGTAAGTGAGTTAAACGTGCATATCCATAAACTCACATGACAGTTCTGAGATGGCATTAGAAACATTTACTTACGCAATGTATTGTATTTGTACAATATGTATTTGTGTAATTCTTCACATCTATGTTTTTAAATGAAACCCCTTTATTTATATTTTCAAGATTAATTGTGAAATAAAGAAATTGCCTTTTTCTGGGTGAGGCGGTGCTTGTTGTTCAGGACGTAGACGCCTTTGTCAACTGCCACAAGTCCCACTGTGGCCCCTGGATCTCCTGTGACCTTCAGACCAAACATCTTGCGAGGCTCAAAGGATGAAGTGTGTCTCGATGATTCCAGCTTCAGCTAAATGTGGAGGGGAGGTCAATGAGTCAGACATGCATTTTGTATTTGTTAAAGCAGTTGTATAAGTAAAGACATGTCCTAGAAATGAACAATGAACTTCATCAGTTTGTGTGTCTCGTTCATCGACCAAATTCGTTTAACTCTGCGACATCAGCGTTGTGTGTCTCACCGAGCCCATGCAGGAGTCCTTGACATCTATCCAAACAGAGTCTGATACCACTTCATTATCATTTGTATGGCAGTAGGCAATGATGCGGAACGATGGCAGCATTTCTTTGGTAATGGGTTCTATCAGGGAAATCAGTACTTCGCCTTGTCTCCTGAAACGGCCATGTTTCAACAGCTGACCTCTGCTCAGGACCTGGGGACACAGATTTGAACCACAAAACTTATCCAACGTTTACTACACACATTTATATACTGCACAGGTCGTGGGACGCAACTAAAATAGTTTTCTATGAGCACACATGCTCAGGTGTAAAACATCTCTCACCAGGTATGTGATGTCATTGTACTGATTTTCCTGCCTGTTGAGGTTGAGGTTGAGGTTGAATTTCAGGTTGTCTCCTATTTGCAGCTCAGCTGTATCCACACCTGCAAAAATGTCATGTTGCAAGTGTTGGCACTGAAAAGATCTAGTGCATTTTACATACTTTGCCACTGCCACACCACCATCACCATCTTATTTGTAACCATCTGATGTTATTTCAGGATGTTCCTCACCTATGTGGATGGAGTTGTTGCCTTTGGTGGTGTATGCTGCAGCGGTCATGTTGGCTGATGCTTGCCTTTCATGTGAAATACGAGAATCCCTGGTCTTTGCCTGCAATTAAAGTCACACACAGGTAAGCATGCACAAACTGTTGAATAAATAATAAATGATATAATACATTTTGCTGTGCGTATAGATGTACATATGAGAAAATGTACTATGTATATATATATAAAACAGAGGTTGTAACATGATTGCCATTTATAACATTTAAACCTAGGTTAACCTTGTCTGTTACTCACTCATTACTAAGGATGATGTCCTGTTTATTCATAAAGGTGTTTGGTGAATTTCTGCAACTGAGGAGGCCCACCGTTTAAACATGGATGGCTGCATTAACATTGTAACTTAATTAATTCTTTAGAAATTGAAGTACAGTTTTGTGCTGATGCCCTTTGACATAGCTGCCCCTCTTTTACAAGACAAAGGAGAAAACCAAGGATCATTCTCTGGTTCTCTGGTGTTTTTTAACTCTTTTGTGCCTGACACTTTGGTTTTGACTGCTGGCCGACCAGGAACCAACAGCATCCAACCAACTTTGAAAGCAAGAACTTTCTGAAAGAAGCCTGTTCAATGTCAGTGTTCTAACACAACAAAAGTTAGACCTGAAGAAACTCTGAATACTGCACATACTGCATACTGGGTGTGTGCAGATGTTATCATCCCGCTGCCTGCTGAGAGAGAGAGGCACAGCCAACTCAAGCGCCTCGTGGGATCGAGAGTGCACCCCGAAAGTGGCTGAGACAGAGGAATAAATGATTCAAGCCGAGTCGCCGCGTGGGAACGAGTGCACCCGAAGATGCCCGATCAAGCTCCACAAAGGTACCCACAAGAGAAACGGCACTGCGTCTCTGAACCACCAGGTGAAACTTTACTTTTCCTGTGATAGTGAGGTTGACACTAGAGATTACTGATAGAAGCCCAATTTAGCATTCAGAAGTAGGATCTCCCTTCAATACGATCATGATATGGAATCATAAAGTAGCCTATTTCACTTGTGCTTCCCATACCTCTCAGCTGCTGAAAGGTACCTTTAGTGAATTTCACTGTTTAATGTTCAAGTTTCATAAACATGTGAGGACAATGTTTGTGTTATTACTCTCACTGCCAGAACTGGAGACAAAAGTTCCGTTCTCCAGCTTTAAAGCTGCGTTATTCGATCTTTGGCCTCCAGGGGGCAGAAAAACGTCAACACACACAACCTCCACATACAGTATCACTGGTTTATAAAGTTGGTATGGCTAACACGTTCGCAAAAAAATCTACGTTCACATCCAGCTGACACATAACAACATTAGCATTCATTTGGAGTCATGTTTCTGGCCACCTGACAAATTTAAGTCCAAGAGTCACTCTCCTTTTAGTTCTGTTTTGGTATCCACAGATATCTTGGTCTTTAGCTTGAAGGTGTAGGCTACAGTATGTTCACCAATGTGACACAGAACCAAAACAATATGCCATGGAAGCTAAAATCTGTATAGAGCTGCAGACTTGGGTGATTGCTCTGCTTCATTTCACCACTACATGTGAATATCAAAAATGTTGATTAATGTAGGTTTAAGCTTTCTTTTGCCAATCGGGCTGTAATAAAAAAAGGGTAAAAGATTTCAGAGACTTACGGTGATTGTAAGTTCTTTAGTGTTTCCTTTTGTATTGACGGTAAGCCTTGCCATGCCATTGGCTGCGGTCAAGCCCTGCGCCTGGCCTGGATTGACCACCACTATAACACCTTGTGCCGGAGTGTCATCAGGGTTCACAACTTCAACCTGCCATCAGAGACACAAACAGCTGAACTATCAGAAAACATAATTTCATTAAGGTCAAACTAATGCTATTTTCTGCAAACTGCACTACCTGATGATTTATATAGTAAACAGTGACCCACATTTTTAATGGGTGACTTTCGGTCTCATCTGTTTGTGAAAACCTGCCCTTACATCATTATGACAATCCATTAAAACATTACACATCAATTGGGAGCATTAAACAGCATGTGACTTTCATATTTTTGAGGTTATACAGTCATGTGTGTTTTCAAATAGTGATTTAAATAGTAGTAGTTAAATGTTTCCTGTAAAGGATATTTTATTAAAGTAGAAATATAGTCATACCTTTGCTGTCAGTTTATGTAAATCTAAACAAGTACTTTACCGTGACATCGAAGGACATTCCTGGTTTGAAGTATTTGGGCGTTTTCTTGAAGTGGATGGTGTAAGGTGATGTGACAATCTTGATACCATTCAACTCTGCCTCCACCATTTCACTACCTGTGAGTTGACACAGAAACGCAAACACATTCACACAAACTGATTACACTTTTCCTTCTAGATTAACTGATACAGAAAAACGTATCCTGTATATTTTGTTTTTTATTCTTGTTTGGGACATTTTAGACACTAATAATACCAATAGTGACTTTGACCCTTGGAGCTGTTGAATAAGCATGAATCACAAGTGATCAAACATACTGAACAGACACAAACAGGCGGTCTCTCTTTCTTACCGCTCGCCGTCAGCACGCTGACGACTACGTATATGGAATGCTCCAACAGTGTGTGGATGTTTGGGAAGGTCTGTGTGATGTGCTCTTTCTTCAGTGTGGCCACGCCATTACCACTCTCGATCTAATGTGACATTGTACAAAAAGGCATCTTGAAATACAGTCAGTGAACAGTTGGAGGTACTTTACTAAATGTGTAAATTCT
This sequence comes from Enoplosus armatus, assembly GCF_043641665.1. Classification (NCBI taxonomy): domain Eukaryota; kingdom Metazoa; phylum Chordata; class Actinopteri; order Centrarchiformes; family Enoplosidae; genus Enoplosus; species Enoplosus armatus. Next base: position 1,979,710 of record NC_092181.1, on the reverse strand, counting down.
TATGTCATCTGTATCTCTAGATGGGAATGCAACAATTGAACTGAAATAACTGCAGACATATTAATAACAGGAAATCCTACACGTTTCATGTTTTAGAGTATTGCAAATTTTGTAGCACTGGTTAAGGACAAGCTGTAAAACACATCGTTTTTAAGACAGAATGACCAATCAACTGGCGAACTGACAGACAGAAATACAATTGTGAGTATGTGCTCACCGGCACTCTGACAAGAGAACCTTGAAAGCTCTTCTTTTGACCCTGATACATGACCCCAAATACCACGTAGGCCGTCCCAGCCACCTCTTCACCAAACAGATACCTAAAACCACAAGAGAAGGACATGTTTAAGCCCACAATGAAGTAGGGGTCAAAATGTCACAACAACAACAACAACAACAAATGACCAGCAGATGAAAACACCCTTTATTTTCTCCTCCAATGAATCTACCAATCAGACCTGGTCTCTAAAGCCACAAAACAAAAACCTTCACGTACGTAGCTTTGATGTTGACGGTGAGCTCTTGACTGTCCACGTAGAAGAAGGGGCTCTCAGGCGTCAGTTTAACCTCAAAACTGGGCAGCACTGAAACATTAAATTGTGTCCAATCAGGTAACAAGTAAGTGAATGTTGTAGGTCTGTATAGGTTTTAAATAAAAGTGCAGGTAATGAGGGACTTACCATATTCTTTGACCTCGAACTCTGCAGAAAAGCTCTGCTGTGGGTTGCTTTGGAACTTCGCCACCACCTTCCACAGTCCGACACTACACACAGACACACACAAGAACACGTATTTCAACAGGAAAACAAAAAATTTAAATATTCATAACATTTAGCGACTGAAGGTGACACAGGAATCAGACCTCAGACTGCATGACGGTATTTGTATGTTACACAAATTGAGATGTACAAAAATGAGGTGCTGCAAAGTACTTGATGTTTATACTGGCCTTCAGAGAGCAGTGAGTACAGAAATAGTGATATTTAGAAGGTTTAAAGTTTTCAGATTGGCCAGCAAATAGATACTGTACCGTTATCTTATGCTGTTTTAGGCCGATTAGTTTAGTTCATAGTTCACAGGGATTAAATGTATTTCTGTTTTGTTATCACTGACTGTCCATTTACAGTTTAGATCAGTTAGATCAAAATAAATTAATTTCTCCACAATTTAAAGGAATCGTGTGACATTTCAGCAGATTGACAGACTGATATCACTCTGTTAAATATACAGCCAGCATCCCGTTAGCTTAGCTTAGCACAAGGACTGGAAACGGGAAACCACAAACAGTCGTTATGCTAAGCTAAAATAACCTTCTCCTGCCTGTTGCCTTATATTTAATGGACAGATATGACAGTGGTATCAATCTTATTATCTTACTCTCTGCCACAATTTCCCAAAGTGTCAAACTATTGCTTTGATAAATTCAGATGAGAAGTTTAAAGGTAGCTTTACCACACCAAATCACAAGATTTCCTCTAGCAAAGATGGCAGTTATTGCTAATCTGCTTAACGAATATTTATTCATTAATTCTTCAGTTGGCCTTGATTGGCACGACTGAAAAGTCTCTGTGTGATGTGTGTGCTGTGGATTCAGTGTCTCCACACTTTATACACTTTTTGTTGAGTGGTTTAACAAACATACAACATCGAAGTTAATTAATAAAACATAACATAAACATCTTAAAAAATACTTTACATAATCTTACATAATTGAAGTTTGTTGTTATTGTTTTGAATTGAATGAACCTGTTATCTATGTTCAAATGTAAATTCACTACTAAAGAACAAAATGTATAGAAATGCAATTAAAATAAAATACTCACCTCACAGTTTCTGGAAGTTGGTAATCTCCAGAGCGGATCCCTGATGTCAGAGAGACTATTTTACGTGTTAAAACGATGCCTTCAGGGGTCTAACAAGAACAATATTGAAGAACCATTAACAGTGAGAATTGCCAGTTCAGAAATGAATTGAGTAAATCCATGCTACAAATCTTTTGTCTACAATCCATGAGCCTCGTCAGCTTCTACATTGACACCTTTTTCAGCTATTTCTTAAAATGTTTAGTCCCCCAATGCATTCAATATGCAACTCAACCACTAGAGGGAGGCATGTTTTTATTTTTACAGTAAGTGGTTGGACAGGCGTCACTAGAGTGGGACAAGAAACTTACTTACTTAGTGCATGTGTTTATGTTTTTTTGGCTTCATGCTTCCAGTCAAAGCTGATGATATGATATTACATTACAAGTGTGTGCTTGTCAAAGATAAAATACAATACCACAATCTCAGTGACAATAGAAGCATCAGTTTGGGTTTCATCATCCTTCTCTACGGGCTCCATACCGGGCGTCACTGCAAACATCCTGTAATAAACTGACAGAGAGAGAGAAAGAGGTTAATTTTGCAGCTGAAGGTTGAAGGAAGGTGCATCTGTTTTGAGTCATGTGACTGTTCACAGCTTTTTGACTTTTTTATTCCACTTTTGTTCAATAAAAAGGGGTTATTTATTTTAAAAAGTGAAAAATGCTTCAGTCAAACTGATAGAAATGAATACGTAGTGTGATATATTGTGTACAGTAACATCTTACCTTTCTTATCGAGACATTCTCACAGAAGTAAGTGTGTTTTTCAGCACTGATGTAGTGTTGAACTCACCTTTGCTGTTGGGGGTGTAGAGGGTCTTATCAGTCTGGATGAAGATGTACCCGGACTGGAAGGACACTAAGACGACTTTCTCCAGCAGTCGGTCAGGGAACTGAGCTTGCAGGTACACATACTGCTTCATGTTGGGATCCTTACTGAAGTCACCAGTAGGGATCTGAAACCAGTATGTGGAGACACAAGCAGTGTGTGAGGAGCAGGACGGGGTATGTCAGTATGTGCAGTTATACATGCTACATTTCTTGATTGGAGTCATAATAGAAAACAATTTCTTTAGACTAAAATAAATAAATTCAGGCTTTAAAATACTGATATCACTCGTGTATTTTGGCAACAGTAACGTGTGTTTCAGCATTTCCACATTACCTTAATTTGTGCGAGCTCCTGGAAGTTTTTTGCACTGGTGAGGGTCACAGATGTGGATGCCAGCAGATTAGTTTTGGTTGGATGGTTCATCACTCTGACTTCGACCCTAATGTCTCCTCCTGTGCAGTCTTGACACTCCACAAAGATGTTTTCTGCTGTTCCTACCCGCAACAAGTTGGGGGCAGACATCACCTTCCTGCAGAGCAGCAGTGAGAGAGAAAGAGGGTGAAGTCACTGGACAGAAAGGAGCACATGCTTTTTAGGATGTACTGAAAAACATTATTACGTTATATACCTTATTTTTAATTCAATGTATTTTAGGCACTATAAACCACCAAATTACCAAATAAAAACCCAACATATTTGCTCAGATGAGGACCATGAGATCCAACGTGGACACATAATGAGTGATCTATTGATGATCTTGACTAAGATCCAGCACTGGATCAATGCAACATTTCATCATGGCTCTGGACTCTGATGTGTCTGGAGTAATGCATCACTGTGCAAACTGCACATAATTTAGGTCAGTTTACTGGCATCATGTGAAAGACCACATTACCCTGACTTATGTGACACAAACTGCAAACTGGACTACAGCTCCTCATTATGTAAGACACAGGTGAAATGGGACTGAGTTAAACCGATATTTGTATCCACACACTTTTTTAAATTGAATATAAATGCAGGAAACCCCTGATATTGTTGTTGCTCCCATTCCAGTTTAGCCAATAACAATCTGAATATCAGGAAGCTGAACAAACACTATATATTATCTCTGTTTTCCCTGAATTAATTCAAGCTCAGGGGGAATGTGTAAAGGCTGGTCTACTTACAATGGAGCTCCATCAGCCAGAGAAGTGAGAGAGGCAAAGGCCAGAGAGGCCACCAGCCACAGCAGAGTCCTACTCATCCTCCTACCTGATCCTGATCTGCTGTCAATGTAGAGTGTTGCTCCTTTTAGCCTCTCTCCTCCCGCACCTCCACTTCACCTCACTACTGTCTCATCCGTCCTCCTCCCAAAGTGTTTCAGTACACAAACACACTTACACATGATTTCCCAGCAGCAGTTGAGAAACTGTCTGTTATCTCCGCTCTGAGGAAAAAGATAAACAGTAGAAAATCAATGAGGGTTTACATGTTTGACTAACGTTTATACATATAGTTTACTGCAGAATTACAGGAAAACAGCTGTTCTGAATTCATGATGTTTTCTAAAATGATGCCTTTGTTTTCTTTCTTTCTTTTCCTTGTTTGGGAAAATATTGAGTCACTTATGATTCTTATTCTGAGCCTGCTGAATCAGCATAACTACACATGATCAGACATATTGAACGTGCACAAACACAGTCAACTAGTGGGGTGAAAGTCAGAAGTCATTTCTGGGTAAAGTATCTGGCAGGGCTTTTAGGAGTTTCAGGGAATTTTCTCCAATGACAACCTGATTAAAATATTGGTTGTCTGTATTTTAATTATTTTTATTAACTTATTAATTCCATAATCATATATATCTTTTGAAAGTATTCAAATCTTTCAATGATTTGAATGGATGTAAATGGTCTCAATGGCTTTTGATTTTCCAGAGAATGAGCAACAGATGTTTGATAAATACACTGAAATATATTTCACACAATGTTTTATTTTTTGGGCTCGATGTGAACCAAGGAAACTGTGGTTCATGGTCGCCACTCCTACATTACCAAGGCGCCCCATTTATACTGAAATATTACTTGAGGAGTGATAAATTATCAATTTATATTATATTGAATCCATCCAGTGAAAAATCTATGAAAAGAGATATTATATTTTAACTTTTTTGTACTTTTTAAAAAAAGATTTTTCATTTTTTCATTAATATTATAGAGTAAACACAAAAAAAGTGACCTTTGAGTTTCTATATATCACTTAAGATAAAAAATATATTCAAAATATAAACATTTAGATTGCATCTATTGTTTATAGGCTTGAGTGATATGGTGATAAATACACGAGATATAAGTCTATAAATTTGTCAACCATTAGTGATTTTTCCATACCATTTATGGTGAGGCATCTACCCCTTTCATCTCTCTGGTTGTGTTAGGCCATTGTAGGCAATGTGGTAAATCAATTAATTGATTTACACTCAAACTGTAACTTAAACTCAAACTTCTGTGTTAATTGATTTAAAACAAAATTCAAGTTGTGGTAACAAGAAATTGGCTTGATAATTTTTTCTTCAGTTCAGGATTTCAAGTCCCCTCCCCAACCCACTTAACATGCCTGGAGAAATTCAGACTTGCAAAGACTGTGCATTAGAGGACCTGCAGGCTGAACAAATATGATACAAAGGACGTTTGTTGATGAGAATCATTTCATTTACAAATAAATTCTACTAAAGCATATTCTCAATTGTGATATGACCAATAGTGTACTCGTATACAGAGGTTAGGCTACACCTGCTGATACAGTTGATGGAATATGTTGTATTACTACACGTAGCTAACGCTAGTCATATTTAGCAGTGTAATTTGGCCTCCTACCCTTTAGCTTAGCATGGCAGTGGATAAGAATGAAAGTTTCATTTAACAAATCTGTTTAACTAGAGCTTTTCATTTGTTCAGAAAATCTTTGTGAAACCTGACATCCAGCTGTTACAGTTTGCTATAGCGGGGTACTTAACTGGCCCGTCTTATTGACTGGTCTTTGGCTCCAAGTGACCTCTACCTTGACTTCACTTGGAAGGAAATACTAGTCAATAATAGCAGGTCATTTCAGTGCCCTGCTTTTTACCACCGTATGTCAGAGTTCACACAGATTTAGGAGTTGCTTCTCTTTACCAATTGCTGTAGTATGAATTCAAAAAGAAAAAATAACCCTTTAATGCAAACTAGAATCTGTTTTTCACAGTGAACTTGTCAGATGAATAGGTTGCAGGCATCAACACACAACATACTGTATATGTTCAATTTTATTTTTATCGCGCCAAATCAAAAACAAAACAAAAATCATCTCATGACACCTTACATATGGAGCCGGTCTAGCCCGTACTCTTTATAATATTATTTATAGAGACCCAACAGTTCCCCCCATGAGCAAGCACTAGGCACAATCAGCAAGGAAAAACCTCCCTTTACCAGGCAGAAACCTTGAACAGAACTGGACTCTAGGTGGGCTGTCATCTGCCTTGACCGGTTGGGTTGAGAGAGTAAGAGAGAGAGGGGGGGGGGGGGGGGCAGCGATATATACAGCTGCACAGTATGTGGGTGAGGCTTGGTGTTGAGCCGTCCTGTATGTCCATCTTAGCCCCACCAACAAGAGGTTCTTCCAACAACCAGTAAAGAGAAACAGCAGGCTCAAACATTTTCCATTTAAAAAGATTTCATGCTTAAAAGAATGTATGTGGCTCCATACAAACCAAATGATGCCACAAAGTAGAGGCCACCAGATTAATAACCACTGAAGCTCTCCCTCTGAAAGACATTTGCCACCTTTATTCCATACTAATCCCCCCAGTAAATGTGGGACCACCAGACCACCAATTTCCAATTTACCTTTGCCATTGTTCAATTTCCAAAATCATTAACACTTTTTCCTTGATCATCAACATCTTTTTGTTTGGTGACTAGGACTAAATTCCACCACCACTTTTATTATTTACTTGAGCTTCCTCCGCCTCCCTTTCCCCTTCAGTTTCATCTGTCTGCTTAGAGCCCTCTCCATCTTTATTGTCCATTTCTGTTTCACCATAAACATTTCCCCTTCGTACCTTTAACAGCATCACTTTTCCCAGCACTGGAACTTTCTCCTGGACAAGATCTAATCAGGTGCCCCTCTTTTCCACAGCTAAAGCATTTCATGCTCTCTGTTATTGCAAAAAGGGTGTAGTCAAACCCATCCACAGTCAGCTTAAAAGTCAAGTTCAACTCTGGACTGCTGTTGTTCAGGATTATATACAGCTGCCTTCTGTAGGAAAAAAGGTATTGTAGTTCAGGCACTTGACAACAGCCTGACAACAGCTTTCTTATCAGTGACACTATCTTCCCATATCTGGCCATCTCTCTTATTATTAACTCATCACTTACTTGATGGACTGAAAGCCAACACAAAAGTAATGAGTCTCAAGAAGATTCCACTTGTTTCACAGCACTATCAGATTTTATTCAGATTACGTTGTTTTGTATTTTGAAGTCCACTGAAGAGGCTACAAAACTGATAGCGCAACAGAAAAGGGACCACAAGACAAAACTAGTGATTGTTTCTCTGTCAAGTTGCCTTGGATATGCTGTATGTGCAACAAATCTTGTCTTGACAGTTGACAAAACAAAGATGATGTTTAAAGAAATACATATTTTCACACGTTACTTGCCTTTGGCTGTTATCTCCATGGAGACTCAGGTTGCCGTTGAAAGTTAATATTTAATGAGCACTTGCTTGGAACTTTGTTACAGTAGTTTGACAAATTGTTTACAAATGTTTTACAAAATGATTTTAAAACTGGAGTTCACAACAAGGGCCCAGGCCAGTGGTAAGGACTCAGCCCATGTGGTACGCGCTCTACCTGGTGAGCTACCGGGGCGCCCCATCTTAATTTCTTAAATGGTTGTCAACATAAAAACTTGTGTTCATGGTAATTAAGTATATAACACTTAAGGATTCCTTTTAAATAATTTGGAAAAACTTGTTGGAACAACTTCATTTTGTGTGAGTAATCAACTTATAAACTTGAGTTTGCTACTAATTATTAAGTAGGTGGTAATTAAAAATACCTTTGCTTGTAGATGAAAAGCTAATTCCCCTAACTCAGTGTAGTCCTCTGGTTGAACATTCATTAGGAGTTCCAAAAGATTGATGCAAACTGTTTATTTATTCATTCATCTATTTCATTGAGCCAAAACATTTGTGTGACTGTGCACAGCTCATAACCCCCCATAACACTGCATTGTGTCATTTTAAACTTTGGTTTTTGTGTGGATTACACAAACAAAATGTAATGTGTTAATTAGTGAGCTTTAGAGGTGCTGATAGATGGAATTTGTTAAATTTGGACATAGCCAAGCTAGCTGTTTTCCACAGATTACATTACTTTTTAACTTCTGCTAAGCCCTCGTTTAGCCTGGAGCAGCCATAGTGTGTCTTTGTTCTGCATGTCAGGACAGCCCCACTATTTGGACATGAACAAAGTTTGTTTGATTAGTAATAATGAAACTAGGCCACGCCATAAAGCGGATTGTCCTCTGCCTGCGAAACTCACACAAGGACCTTTCTCTCTAATCATTAAACCTCACCCTTCATGACATATCTGTTATTTGTTTGTCAAGGCAAACACAATCAATCAAAGCTCCGTGGTTTGTGTTCAACAACAAATCCAAAGTTAAAAAAAGATAAGAAAATATCAGAATTTGGATTATTTCATCGGAAATGTTGGAGCGAGAGAGAGAGCGAGAGAGATAAGCAGCTGTTTCTGATTGGCGCAGGTAGGACATGTGACCAGGTTGTTTGCATATGGACAGGTAGCGCAGGTGAGCACGCGTGGGAGAAAATAGTTTGAGCTGTGCTGCGAACACATCGACTCTGACTGGACTATGAGTTTTGTCGCTTTTCCGGAGCATCTGGCTTTGAACCAGGAGTCACTGCAGGGCACGTCAGTCATCTCACCTGGACGCTCAATAACCGGCAGGTAATCCCACTGAACCTATCACATTTATCCCCTTATAGCCCTACGAAGCACTTTCCTTCTTGTTTCATTTTCACAGCACCAGCCTCCACCCGTTAGACAGGTGGAGCAGGACCTGCTGCATTCCGCCGTGCAGACACGCAGCCGCCTGTGGCAGTATAAAACTTTGGTGGGTGTGTCAATGTGGGTGTCATTAGTTTATCGAGGATTAAGGAGCAAATTGGCCTTTTCGGAGTGAGAAAAATAACCTGCATCTGTGTCATGACGGGACATTAATGGTGAGTTTAGTGTATCAGGCTCTATTAATCTGCCGGTTTTGTCAATAAAATTGTCAGGAAATTAATAATCCCAGAGCTCAAAATGACATCTTCAATTTTCTGGAAATGTCTAAAACCTAAATAGATTTAATTTAGTATAATGTAAAGGGAAGTAAAGCAGCAAGTAGCTGAAACATAGTCACATCAAAATAGTTGCCAATTCAGTTGATGGATTGATCGACAAATCGTTTCAGCTCTTCTGCTTTTTATACATTGATTGTTCTGCTCACATAGTAGTCTATAAATCAGTATTTCTTCTCTTTCTGCTGCCACTAGTGTAAGGCTTTCAGTGTATGATGTTTTGTCTGCCTTTCAGCAATAACACGCTCACTGAGCAGAAACTTCAACACCCTTAAGGAGTGTAATGCAAATCCAATACAACAGCCTTTCGACTACTTTCGAGTCCATACCTTCTGGTGTTTATAACTAAACTAAATTATATTGAAGGATATTTCTAATATTTCACATACATGGAGCAACAAAAATAATTGTAAGGAGAATTGTATTGCGACTAGTCTTCAACTTGGTCCTCAAAATACTGCAGTTCTTGACTAAGACATGGTGGAGACATCACTGCTCCTCTTGAACATTTTAGCTGCCTTCCAGTCAGTGTTAGTTGATAAGATCTTTCTCCTGGTGTTCAAAGCTCTCAGAGGCCTTGACGATTAAGTTGCTTTCATATCACTCAGGTCATCCTGCTGGGGGGTTTTAGGCTTTAACTGTGTGCACCAGACAGTTAAAGCACATGTGTTTGAATCAAAAGGTGTGAGATCAGATTGACTTCTCAGGGAACGCCTCATGGAGCTCCTCTCTTAGTTAATGCTGACTAACCTCAATTATTTTTGGTTTTCTCTTTTCTTTTCCTCATAAAATCTTTGACAATGATGAGGGCCATCTGATCAACCCCTGACTTGGCTTTTTATTTATTTATTTTCTTCAGATGCCCAACTGTAGTTCGTATCTAACTGATGCTGTGTTGGTCCAAATGTAAGAACACACAGGCCTCACAGTCCTGATCGACACTTTAAATTCAAAGTGAGTGAGAGAGAGAGAGATAATCATAATGGAAATATGACTGATGATAGTACTTACAGCTGTAATAATAACTGAGATATGATTAATAATAGCAGTAATATGTTTAATAGTAACAGAACTATGACATTAAAATAATAATTGTAGCGATGAGAGTCAAGCAGGCCCATGGCGGCAGCAGCCAGGCGTACCAGGACCACGATCCACAGGAACCTGCGAGACGGGAAAACACAAAGAAACTCCAGGATATAAAGTTAGTAACATGCATTGGTGGGACATTTGGTGGGAATGTGTAAAGATGGAGAGGGAGAGGAGGAAAGCTCAGTGCATCATGGGAAGTTCCCCAGCAGCCCTAACTACAACCGTTATCAAAAAGCAAAGTTTTAAGCCTACTCTTAAAAGTAGGGAGTGTGTCTGCCTCCTGGACCCAAACTGGGGACCGATGCCACAGGAGAGGAGCTTGACAACTGAAGGCAAGACTTTGTGGAGACTCTAGAAACCACAAGCAACCCTGCACTCTGGGAGCGCAGTGCTCTAGTGGGGTAATAAGGTACTATGAGCTCTTTAAGATATGATGGTGCCTGACCAGTAAGAGCTTTGTAGGTCAGGAGAAGGATTTTAAACTCTACTCTGGATTTTACAGGGAGCCAGTGCAGAGAAGCTAATATTGCAGAAATGTGATCTCTTTTCCTGGTTCCTGTCAGTACGCGTGTTAAACCCATGAAAATATTCATTCATATTTTTTCGTGTAGACAAAATGTTCAGTTGACCTGATATTCCAGTACTGCTATTGAAAGACTGTGGGTTGTGCTTTTAATTTATTTTTAATTCAAGTCACACATTGAACACAGTCTTTATTTCCCCATATCTTGGAAATTATTCGGATATTACGGACCAAAACATTAGACTTTATTTGACATGTTGCATGTAATCATTAATGGTTTTATCTGGGGCAGCCTGACGTGTGTGTGTGTGTGTGTGTGTGTGTTTCCTTCCCCCAGCTGTTTGTCACCATGGTGATGCAGGAGTTAATCCCACCTACAGTGTCAGTGTTTGTGTCCGCCGTGCTGTCTCTGCTCAGCTTGGCTCTGCTGCTGCTGCTTTGTGTCTTCCGGAAGAAAAGAAGGATGGAGGGGACATACAGGCCCAGTGCAGAGGAGAGGAAACAGACGGGAGCAGCAGGACCTGAAAAACCTGGCCTGCCTCTACCGTTGCCCAAAGAAGAACGCCTCATATGATGAACATATAGAAGAGGCCTCGCACACTTTCACCCCGTCGCCACAGTGTAAACCTATGGATTAATGTCTCGTTTTCTGATGTCGACGTGCTGCTGTCCTCTGGGGTGGTGTTTGTCTTTTGCACCAGAAATCTCCAGACACACTTAACACTGTTTGTGCCGCACCTTTCGTTTCTTGGTGATAACAAATAGACTGATCAGACTGCCGAGACTATCACCCGTTTCACTGCATGAAAAGAGGATATATGAGTGCCATTTGAGTTTCTGTCGTATTCCCTTCTCTAAATAAGTCACTCCCTTTTTATTCTGCCACACGAGACGCATGAGCTGAAGTATATTTTGTATTTGTACAGAGGTTGGTCTATTTTTACTGTGTGTGTGTGTGTGTGTGTGAAGGATATTAATTAAAACACTGACAATGACTGCGATGTACTTTCATGTTGAGCTCTTGGATGTTCAATTTCTTGAAAAAAAAAATCAGTATGTATGGTCCAAGGTGTTCTGTTAATAAACCAGGAATGTGCACACCCAGTGCTACGGCTCTCTTTCTGTCCCTTGTCTTGGAGCATTGAAGGCAAGGAGAGAAGACCTGGATGTTCAAAATGTTTAGTTTATTAGGGTTCAGAGTCTGTGTGAAGAATTTGTCAGTTTTTGTTGGGATGTAGCTGATGGAGGGTTAGGGTTAGTCACTTAGTCACTCTCTCACACACAGCATACAGCATACAGTTGCTGATATGCAAAACATTCATTGTCCCCACTGTTAGAATGTATTTATTTCTTTATTTCAGCCATGCTGCCTAGTTGCCTTAATCCTAAGTGTAATTCACCAGTCATTTCATCAGGTGTACAATATTCAGACAAACAAAAATCTGGTTTTAAATATTTACTAAACATTGGCAAGGTGCCCTGTTAGCCAGTTTGTGCCCTGGTGTCTGGTGATTTTCTATGTTTTTCTTGTCAACAAATTCCATGAAAAGACCCCAAACTATTAAAAACACATCAGTGAGCCACACGGTGTCACTGGCTGCTGCATGTTCCTTCATTACAATGACCATACACTGTTTATTTTGACCCAATCCCACATACACTGTGCTGCTGCTGTAGATACTCACCAGCGCATCAAACCCAAACAAATACATCATTTACTCCATTTTTAAAGATCTTCAATAGCAACAGATGTGCTTGGAGCTGAGAGTCACAGACGAAAGTACTGAAAGTATTGAGAGACAGGTGTCGATATGGCTCATTTTAGTCTTTTCCTCTCATTTGTTGACATTAACAAAAACTAGAGTGTCCCCAGCCTCATCCATTAAGCTTCAAATTTCTTCTTAAGTTCAGACACTTTGATTGGAGGCGTGTCTTCCTCCTCCTGCCCCTCTGAGCGGTTGTACTCTTCTGATATATTTGAGTCACATGGCAGGTGAGTTTGTGCATTCTCCCTGCTCCGAAACGTGTTGCAAGGTCTCCCAGGTTCAGCCGATTCCTTGGTCCTGGACGTCACCTGAAAGCCCTGGTTATGCGCCCGAGACTGGAAGCGTGCCACAGCAGATAGCACTTTAGGAGGAGCGGGGGTCTGCCTCATGTCCCGCTCCTCTTTCTTTACTGCTTCTTCACTGCTTTTTTTCTGACCTACAGGAGGTTCAGGCTCAGCAATGAGACTCTGAGGCCCAGGAGAAGCTGTGGGTCTCAGATTGTCCTCCTGTCCTTGCTGCTCCCCCACAGTGTTGGGACGATGGGGATTCAGTTTTGTCAGTGTGTTTAAAGATCCTGTCACCTCTTCTTCCGTCTGCCTCTCATTCCCCTCTCCTTCTCTTGCTACACCTTTCTGCATTTCATTCCTTACTGTTTTTGCCTCTTGTCCCTCAACTACCTCCTCCTTTTGCTCATCTCCCCTCTTGTCTTTCAGCCCTTCATCCTCTCGCTTCTCAGCCACAGGGTCCTCTCCAAAACTCACTCTATTTTCCTGGCCATCTTTCTTTCTCTCTTCTTCTAAATTCACTTCCTTAAAGTTATTTCTGCCGTCTTTTTCTTCTTGGATCGCATTTATTGCTACCTTCACTTCTTCCTGTTTCTCTCTAACCTCCCCCTGTCCGCTTTCTTGCTCCTCCATTTCACACACTGCCAGCAGACTCTCTGTCCCCACCTCCTCTGGTACGCTGGTGTCCAAGCATAGCCAATCAGAGTCTTCTGTCAGGTCTGACAGCTCCTCTGTGGTTTCCAGATTCCAGCTGTGTAGGCTGCCACTGCCGCTGATGGACAGAGACAGGCTCTCCTGGCTGGGGTGGCCTGGAAAACCGTGCTGGAAAACACAACAGCCAATGTTAGACTAGAAACCAACGGCAGAGCAGGGGGGTGGCTTCTTGGGCTCCAGCTCCAAATGGTTTCTCAAAAGAAACCAAAAGGGTCTCCCCGAATCTTTTAGGTTTTTAAAATGATTTCAACTTTGTGTCATTTCCCCTCAGTCTGTCTGACCGAGCTGTAACACTTAACTTAGGCTAGTAGCAGTGAGTTGGTGAAGTGACTGTGGATTGCTGGCTAGTTAGCTAATGTTAGCTCACTAGTAGAGATGGGCGGATGATACCGCAGCTCTGAAGCTTGTTTCACTCCTGTGAAGTCACTGTATCGATGCATTGTGCAGAGCTTGTGTCAAATGAAGAATATAACGTGAGTGATGACGTCCAAAGCTTCAAACATCACTGGTGCCTCAGAAAGCGTCATCTTACAGTTGTCAGTTTTAATGCTAAACTCTGTGATCGACACATTAGTGGGATAAGACAAGAGGAGAATAGTTGAGGAATATGTACAAAATGTACATTAGAAAAACAATCATAAATATGAGATATTTCCTCCTGATACCAAGTAATAATTTAATAAAAGTCCTAACTTAATTTAATGAATACCACTCTCCATTCACATCACATTACAACTATGAAATGTAATGGATTCAAATGTGCATAGTATAACAGAATAGCCGAATTCCTACCCTAACTATGTTATGTAACTTAAAAATAGTGACATCAGACAAATTTTTGCCTCTTTTTAGGTGGCAGGAGTCATTTATTGTGTTGTGGTTTCAGAATGATGAAGACAGTTGGAGAACAATTAGATACAAAATAGGATGTAGGCTCTGCAGGGGTGGGCAAACTTTTTGACTCGCAGGCCACAGTGGGTTCTAAAAACTGACAGAGGGGCCGGGCCAGGAGCAGATGGATGGAGTGTTTGTGTGAACTAATATAAATGACATGTAAAAGCCATTACATGAAAGGATTTAGCCTTTAACAGGTAGCAAAGCATGAATATATAAGGCTCACTGTACAAATTGTTTTCCAAATGCATTCATTTCATAACACAGTCGAGAAACTCCCGTTCAGTTTCAGTGGGAACAGTGTGGTGGATCTGCCTTTTTTGCCAGTGCGTCAAAGTCTGGAGTTGTTTTTGTTGTGGCAATTCTCAGGATAGATCCGAGGTGTTGGTCAGTTAACTTTGGATCTGTGACGGGCTTTGTTGATGTTCATGACGCTGAATGTCTGCTCACATACGTAGGTCGAGCCAAGGCTGAGTCTGTAAAGTAGCCGTCAACCTCTGAGCCGTAGCCGCCCGTTCTTGCGTTGACTGCTTGCTAGTGTAGTTAGCATGCTTCGTGGCGAAGTGACGGCTGATATTGTATTCTTTGAAAACCACAACAGTTTCTTGGCAAATCAGGCATACAGCCGTTGATCGGATTTCAGTGAAAAAATATTTTGTTGTCCACTCATTATTAAACACTCGCTGTCCACTTTTCTTTTCTTTGGTCCGCTCATTTTTACAGAAGTGCTCAAAGGGCAAAGCGCAAAAGTGAAGTAGAAAGTAATACGCCACACTCCAGCAAAGGTCAATGTGTCTGGAGTGCGCCATCTATTGGGGAAACGTGGGCATTGCAGGGAAAAGGTCAAATGAATGAGGTTTAATTATAATATAATTTAATTTAATTTAATAATATAATTTGGACAAGTTCGGCGGGCAGGATTAAAAAGCCCAACGGCCCGTATATGGCCCGCGGGCTGTAGTTTGCCCATGTCTGCTCTACAGGATGACTTTTTGTCCTGTTTCTCCCAAATGATGTACAGATTTTAAGGCTTTCTATTATCTTAAATGGCTTGAAAAATACTGCATATAGCTGTCGTAAATGGGGAAAAAAATGGAGAACCATACCCCCGGCCACCCTTGGGTTTGGGCTAAGCCCCGCATGTTTACAACGTATGGCTCCGCCCCTGCCAGAAATCACATTGTGTGTGTGTGTGTGTGTGTGTGTGTGTCAGTTCCTCATCTTCTTACCTTCGTGATATAGTCATGACTGTCTGGTCCAAACAGATCCAGGCTGCGTGTGCCGTACAGCAGGCCACGCTCATGGGAGCTGCGGGAGCTGAGCGTGTCAAAGATCTCTCCCAGCAGATCCATCTCCTCCGGGTCACACAGCAGCGAATCTTCCCCCTCATCTTCATCCCTCTGGAGCAGAGAGTCAGGCTCGACCACTGGCCCCGACACAGCTCTGATGCACACAGATAACAAAACAGAATGGCACAAACAAGAAAATGCATGCTGTGTATTCCTATCTTTTTTTCCTGGGTTTTCCACATTTCTCCATCTCTCGTTTTCTCTCACCCATCCCATGTATCTCCGGCATCCTTTGTGTTCTCCTCGTCTCGGGGAGCCCTAAGTTTGTGAACAGGCCGACGGGGACGTGACTGACATGAGGCAACATAGAGTAATGAAGCAAAGGGATAGGAACACAACATTCCCCCAACGGTGACAGATGGTGGGGTGAATCACAATAAAGCGACAGAAATGGAGCAATAAAAGGTGTAAAATAGCACAAAGACGCAGCATAGGACAGTAGAATAGACAGATTGGGTAATGATGAGGATGTGAAGTATGTGGTATGATGGTGTCTGTTCCAATTTTATAAAATACTTAAACAGATATGGGATTGTTTTTGAGACAGATCTCACCATCCCAAAGTGTTGTGTGATTGGCAGACGATTCTGCAAGCTGTCAGATTGGACACGGCGGTGTGACACTGATCCTCCTCTCTGAAGGGCGTGCTCTTCATTGTGGGCCTGTAATGTACACGCACACACACGAAGAAGGATTACAATAAAACAGAATTTGATTCAAGCAAAGCACGCACGTAAACGCTGACCTACCTTGTGCATCAGCAGATTTTTCAAACCAGACTTGGAGAGACCTTTGGCCTGGGAGAGATAAAAAAAAGACTATGAAGAGAGTTGTTTTGGGTAATGCAGACTGAATTCACTTCCTCCCAGCAAAAGCACCTTGGCCTGTACTCACCCTCATGTTTGCTTTGGACTTCATGTTAAGGATGAGTGCTCCTCCCCCCTTCTGTCAAAAGCACAAGTGCATCTGTGTTGCACTTTTCAACAAGATGGGAACAAACGTTAAACAGTTTAAATGAAAAGAACTTACCTTTAAATTACCCACTAACTGTTGATAAGATTTGCTTCTTCCTGCAAATAAACAAAAATACAAAAAACAGAGGATAAGTGATAAGTGAGTAATAGGAAATTTGACACACACACACACACACACACACACATAAACACAGATACACACCAGCAGTTGTTTCACACTTTAGGATCTCCTCCTCAAAGAGATCATCTGGTTCCGTCCCTTTGTTCAGAATATCCAGACGGCCATCAATGAACTACAAAAAGAAAATATTTGATCAAATTATCTGATTTACACTAATATGAGGATGACTTAGTCCCACTGATTTACCAGTAAATTTATACACTTACAGACAATTATGTGGCTTTCATTGCGTAAAACATCTAAACAGGCTAGCAATATAACCTGGGATTGGCGCAACGTTTCATTTTAATTATCTGCCCAACAAGCCCTCCTCCAGTGTTATGTTTGCAGTATCTGTCCAGCAGAGGGCAGTAAATGACAGGAGGCACAGTGAGTACCTGTTTGAAGCACTGTAAATGAATGGCACTCTCTAGGAAATGCCTCATGCTAGAAGACTTGTGATCTAGAAACAGCTCCTCACTGAACCACATTTCACCGTCCTGCAAAGAAAGAAAGGCAGAGGGGGATAGGCAGAAGAGATACACATAAACTCACTGCCTTGACCTAAAAGGCATGCAGCCTATTGAAATGACTTAATAAAATTGCAGATGCAAAGCATTTTTTTTAGATACATAAAAAAATGCAAACAAAATATTCTAACAAACTATTCAATATTTACTCCACTGTTGTCATTTTTATGAGGAGTTGGAGTCTGCAATAGAGTGCTGCAGGGATGACATACTTTTGTAGACCAAACCAGAAGTTAGCATCGCCTTGGTCCCCTCGACAAAAAGCCAATGGGATTTTTCAATTTGGATTTTGGATTATTGCAGAAAATAAGCTCTGTGGCAAACAAAAGTTTATGATAATTAGCAGATAGTAGATAGTTTTGTTCAGCAAGATAATCTTAACAAATGAAAACAACTTTTATCATTTTGTGAAGCATAATGCAATCGTCAGTAGTAAAAAGTTAATGTTAGGCTGAACTACACCATGGTCGCATTACTTCAACGTCACCACCACTAAGCATAACTTTTAAGAGAATATATATATATATATATATATATATATATATATAGATAGAAAGAGAGATATATAGATAAATAAAGAGTATAAATATAACGAGGCTGTAAAGGGGTCAAGTGTGTAGATAAGTTTGCATGTTCAGCATGAAGACTTTAGCCACTTGTTAGCAACCGCCTTTTATAAGACATGTAAAACCTTCAAGAGTTGGGTATTTACTGATGTATTTCATCTCGTAGAACAAAATGTGAAAATCTCTTAAGCTTGTGTTAACCAAAAACCCACTGACTTCTAGACGAGGGAACCGGAAGTGTAACATTTCTAATTAATTTCCATGTTTTACAACTTATTCCTGCAGCACTCTATAAGCCTTTCTATGAGTGACTGACCTTGTGACCCTGCAGCGCATCCCTGTAGCCTCCAAACAGCAGAGCCTGAGCTTTCAGGAAGGCCCTTGATACACCGCAGCCAGGGGACACTGCCTGACGCTTCAAACACACCTTCAACCCAGCCATCTGGAGACATATTTACATTTATATTTGTGATGTAAGTCCAGAGCAACAGGAAACATGGTAAGAGGAGGGTAGGGGCCTGACATCTAGTAGTCCCTGACTATCTTCATACGACTGATATTGCAGCTAATAGCCAGTGTCCATTGCAGGAACGTCTAGAGGGAACCATTTCAGGAATGTCTCTGTCTCTGCTCTAGGGGTAGCTCTTTCTGATTGCGCAGGAACTATTGGGGCAGAGCTTTTAATGCTGATCATCACTCATTAGTCCCAAATCTCAAGCTGTTTCAATGTGGACTGTGTACAGAATTTATTCACACAGTGACCAAGCGGGTGACTGCTTGAGGAAACATTCTCATGTGTTAAAGTTGAATCTCAAACTGCCAACGTTATTCTTAAATCTGTCAGCAGTCTAATTTCCCAGTCTCTGCAGTTCTACAGATATGGTGTAAATGCAAACAGGAGTGCGAAGAAGGGACTTTTACTTCCTAGTTTATTTCCTGTGGCTCCATACGTCACCAGGGCACCTGTACCCTTTAACTCACAAGCATCAACTGAGTCTGTGGTACAGACTTCACTTAAATAACATTGCAGTCAACACTTAACTGTTTTTATAGTAAGGAAAGTATAAGTGTGAGACAAGAAAAAGACATATATATAAATATATATAATCACACACCACATCCGAAGGTATCCTTTTAAGGTCGTCAAAGGGGGTTTCCAGAGTGTTTGTGTCCACGTTCAGAATTACTACTTCCTCCAACCCACGACTCCTCACCCTCTGTCAGACAAAAACAGTACAATCTGTTGGTTCGGGGAGTTTGTAGGGACAAACCTGGTAGGTTCATAGGTTTGGTAGTATTTGAGTGACTGTAGACTGAAATAGTTTTAACCAGTAATTTACCTCAGATAGACTGGTGTGGACCCCTATTAGGTAAGGCATAGGTGCACTGCAACCAAATAAAAAAGTGTGAATCCATTATAGACAGACAGACAGGCAGGCAGGCAGGCAGGCAGGCAGGCAGATAGATAGATAGATAGATAGATAGATAGATAGATAGATAGATAGATAGATAGATAGATAGAACTCTTCTTACCAGCAGTAGTCCAGTAGGTGGGGTGGCAGGACAGGGATGAAGATGTGTTGCCAGTACATGGGGTATAACACAGCACTGAGTGCATACACGCAAGACGTCAGCTACACAAAACACAAAATGGAGGACTGTTTCAGACAATAACAACACAGGATACGCAAGCCTGGCTGTATGGTCTGCCATAGGCCACGTATAGTGTCCAATGTGTGACTTCAACCCAGCACAATGGAGATTATTCAAGCTACAGTGACTTTGGTTTCCAAGTAGTTGCATTCAGCAGAAGCTAAAGTGGTTTCTGTCTTCACTGGGGTTAGGTGAATGTTGATGGGTGAGAGTTGGCGTTAGCCAATTGTCAAATATGGTTATAGGTTAGGGTGACTTTCCAGAGAATGAACGTGCTTCTGTACCAGGAAGTAAATAAAATCAATCAATCAAGAAGTCTTACAGTGCTGAGTTTGCTGGCAAAGATGAGGATACGTCTCTCAAACAGCATGCTGGCATAGAGCTGGAGCAGGTTCCCCACATCTACTGCCACAATCAGCTCTGTCAAGTTCCTCTGGTAGACCCAGAGACACACGCGTCAGTTTCAATGGGCAAAGTGTTGTGTATAAAACCGCATCTACTTTGTAGGATATAAGATATAAACCCAAATATTCCATACTCACATTTTCAGGGATGGAAGGAAGACTTCTGGGGTCTGGAGCGATGAAATATGGAACCTGATGAAAACAAATGAAACAAAACATTAAAGAGTAAACTGGAAGTGTATTTGCTTTCCACTGGCTTCAACATAATACAGACACACAGGATGAGACTTTTCATTCCAAAATTCATCCAACAGTTCTGATTCACACTCCAATCCAGAAGGTGGAACTAAATGTTTCTTTCAAGTGGAGGATTTCTTATCTTGGAATGAAACTTGGAATGTCACATGGAGGCATTTCTCGTAAAGACAAAACATCTGTTGTGGGGTCAGTGCAATCACGGGTTATTCAGGGGTTATGGATACATACAGTCAACTGTTTCAAAGGTCATAACGAATGGCAGACGTTAGTGCAAATCGTGTTAAATTTGAATCAAACATTTAATTAGAGGGGTGAGTGACAAGGTTTTAGTCCACACGTATTAGGATTAGCCATCAAGTACAGACAGATGACGTTTTCCAGCAGGAGTTAGTCTGTATCTGCTTGGCTGTTATTCCACACCACATGAACTCACCCCCTCTTCTCCCTCTGGGTGTCCAACTGGATGGGACACCTCTGTGCTGACCAATAGCTGCTCTCCCTCAGAAAAAAACACAACACGCTAACCACTGACAAAAAAAAAAAACAGCCACAAAGTCAAGTGTGGCTCCTGGTTCTCATTGGCTATTTAGAGACTTACCATCTGCAGAGTGACAGATCCAGCTGCCAGTGGGATGGGCTGCTTGTAGAGGGCAGCCAGCAGCGCTTTCATCTCATTGGTCTGTTGAGAAGATGATGGTTGTTATGTTAATGATACTGATAGAAGAGTGTGTGGATTAGAGGCTGGTAGAGGAGCAGAAGGATTACACACAAGCAATGGAGACGCACCTGTCCTTTTGTGAGGTAATCAGCCAAGTTGTTGAGAAGTTTGTAAAACACTTCAAACCATGGAAGATAACTGCAAATGATTTAAAATGGTTTTTATCATCGTGTTAAAGGCATGGTTCAACATGACACCAGATTTACTCTTTCAATACTCCCCTTGCACACATTCACACACCCTCACACAAATGTACCTGAGTATGCAAAGGCATGTATGTGTGCTGTTGGTGAGACGACAGAAGCCAAACCGCTGGCATCCCTCAAGGTCAGTCAAAACAAAAGTAAAGTGCTGCACGGCCACTCCATCCCTCACTCTGTGCAGATGAATGTAGTGAGAGGTAGACATACAGAAGAACAGACCGGCTAGAAATGTAACCTGGAGTAAAGACAATCACGGCAATCCAGCCAGTTTATACTCACCTTTGTATGTCATACGGGAAGCAGAACCTGGGTAATGTTTGACAAGACTCCTAGAGTGGCATAGAATTGTGTGTGTAAAATGAAAAGTGAAAAAAATCCCAGAACAAGACTAAGAGTCTACAGCCATGCTAGTGGCTCTGTAAAGCTGTACATAGGCACGGTGGCACTTTGAGTTAAAAGTCAGCATGCTAACACATTCACAAGGACATTGTCAATGTTAGGCACGTATCATTTACCATGTTTGCGATCTTTGTTCAGTGTGTTTGCGTTCAAACATTTTCTAAGCATTAAACATAAAGTGCAGCTGAGGCTAATGGGAAGTTCAGCAGTTTTGCAGGTATTTGGTCATGAAGTGTTGGACATATTAAACATTTGACCAGGTGATGGCAGTAGATAAAAAGTCAGGGGATCAGCAAAGTGATTACAATTCATCATGAGGGGTACATGAATCTCCATACCAAATTTAATGGCAATCCATCCAATCATGTCATTCAAAACTACAAATGTCAACTTTGTAGTGGCACTAGAGGAGAAGTCAGGGGATCATCAAATTCAGTAGGATTCATCCTCTGGGGACCATGAATGTTAGTAATTGTTGAGATGTCTCAACATATCTGGACCGAGCGACTGACATTGCAATCCCTTGAGCCATGCCGCTAGCCTGGCTAAAAACAAGCAGCTATATGATCATTTTATTAATGTGATAATATATCCACAAATATTATAGGTTTCCAGGAGCAGGAGACATGAACGGCTACCTCATCACTGAAGTCCTCTGGAAACTGAAACAGTACACCAGGATCTATAACATTAAAAAGAATGAATGTCTTTTAAGTGTTTCACAAGGCAACAGTGAGTGAAATAATAGACAGATACAGTATATGTGACAACAGCTCACTGAAAATGGGCAAATTAAACAAATGTCAATAAAAGTGTTTTTTGGTGTTTTTAACCCCTTCAGCTCACACCCAGCTGCTCTGTCTGTCAGACTACCACAACCTGTTCCCTTCTGGTTCAAGTGTGACTAGGCAGGCTGTGTGGTTTTTCTGATCACATGACAGGAAGTATGAGCAACTCTCAGCTCAGCAGAAACACCTTCATATACACTAAGTCTTATCATCTTATTTCAAAACACATAAATTAATTATTTTTGAAGCTTTCTTGAAGTTTCAGATGGTAGTTAACGGCCAGACTGGTGTAGTGTGTCATGTGGGAAAATGACAACGTGAATAGGCCCCCAGTAAGAATTTGAGGAACAATTTTAATCAACTTCTCTGTTGCAGTTGGAACACAAGCTGGGATTCACAGTATTTGCAAATACCACCTGGCCCAGGTGTGCTGCTGGGAAAGAAGAGGACCCACCTTTGTCTCTGGCTACGGGGCAAGTTGCTTCAAAGAACCAGTAGAAGGTTCGCTCAGGGTTTTGTCTGGCAGGAAAGAGATTCACAGCACTGATGTGAGATTATACTACAGTGTGTTACCTACCAAAATGTGTGCACATTAATGCTGAGACATTCCAGGAAATCTGCCCAACATTTATCACATTACTGAAATTATAATTTCATAAAACCTAGATTTAGCTGTCAGATAATTTTGAAAAAGGTGTGCTCTTAAGGACAAAGGTAAGTCTATTAGAGACAGGTAGATACTTCTACATAAAGAGGGATTACATTAAAATAATCAAAAGCTGGTCATACGCAACAAACACAGATGAACATTTTGCTCTGCTTTGAACCAGATCATGTCTACCATGAAGTGTATGGCAGTACGAACAGGGCAACAGAGTTGCTGCAGGAAACTTCCTGTGCAGTTGTGAGAGGAAGTAATGAAAACCACAAGAACAGACTGACGGGCAGAGCGATGATGATGGAAGTCGAGCTAAAATTACATTATTTAACTTACTTCAGTCTGGAGCCCATGCTGTCTGGATGTGTCCATGTGTTTTGTCCAGGAGGGCAGAGATCTTCAGCAGGTGCGTTAGATAATAGTCATACCTCTGATGTAGCAGTGGTGTAAACGAAGGCAGTAGCAGTCTGCACAATCAGCGCCGGAGTGACAGAACACTTCCTGATCTATGTCAGTATGTGTGTTGTGTCAATGTGTGCATGTACGAATGACGTCTGTTATAAGACGACCTCTCCAAACTCTCAGCCTTCATATTCACTCACTCTTAAATTTCCATTACTTGTCCTTTGATGATTTTTCCCCCTCTGTTTCCTTTAAAACTTAGATCTTCTCATCTATTTTAAAAATGTACAGCCATCAGGTCAAAAGGTAGCCTTTAATTACAAAACACAAATTGTATGTATCTGCATGAGCAGCTGCAGGAATATAAAGAATAAAGAATATAAAGAAGAGGGCCTTCAGAGCTGGAAACAGAGACGAGGTGAGAACGATCCAGGGGGAACTGAAGGTAAAGATCAGGGAGGCCAAGGAGAAGCACAGGAGGAAGAACAACACCAGAGAGGTCTGGAGTGGAATGAGGACCATCACGGGTTACAGGCCGAGCAACAACAGAGGAGCTGAAGGCAGTGTGGACCGGGCCAACGAACTGAATCTGTTTTTAAACAGATTTGACTCTGTGGGCCCTGCTCAACCCCCCCATGACTCTTCTGCTGTCTGCCTCCAACCTTCACCTATTCCACTCCCCCCTCCCCCTCCCCCTCCTGCTCCTCACAGCCCCCCACCCCCCTGTGAGAGCTTTCCTCACACCTCGTCCCCCAGTCCCCAGGCTGACGGCACTCTTCAACCTGACGACATCACCCCTCCCCCACCGGTCACCTCTACAATGTGCTTCACTATGACCATGTTAGAAGACAGCTGAGGAGACTCCACTCCAGGCTGCAGGCCCTGATGGTGTCAGCCCCAGGGTGCTTAAAGCCAGTGCCCCCCAGCTATGTGGAGTACTTCACCCCGTCTTCAACATGAGCCTGAGTCTTCAGAGGGTCCCCGTGCTGTGGAAGCCATCCTGCCTCGTTCCTGTGCCGAAGACGCCGCCACCCAGTGGCTCCAAGGACTACAGACCCGTGGCACTGACCTCCCACATCATGAAGACCCTGGAGAGACTCGTCCTGGAGCAGCTCCGGCCCATGTTCAAGCCACACTTGGACCCCCTTCAGTTCGCCTATCAGCCCCAACTTGGAGTGGAGGATGCCATCATCTACCTGCTCGACCGCGTCTACGCACACCTGGATAAGCCGGCGAGCACTGTGAGAGTCATGTTCTTTGACTTCTCCAGTGCGTTCAACACCATCCGTCCGGCTCTACCGGGTGAGAAGCTGACGGAGATGCAGGTGGATGCCCCCCTCGTGTCCTGGATTGTCAACTACCTGACTGGCAGACCGCAGTATGTGCACTTGCAACACTGTGTGTCAGACAGAGTGGTCAGCAACACCGGGGCCTCACAGAGGACTGTCCTCTCTCCCTTCCTCTTCACCGTCTACACCACGGACTTCAGCTACTGCACTGAGACCTGCCATCTTTATCTATCATCAGCACATGTGCTTGACAGTTGACAAAATTACTTGCATTTTTTTATTTTAACTGAGACGAGTAAAAAATACAACTCAAAAAATGTTTTTTGTGTGTATTTACTCAAAGTGTGAGGTTATTGGTATTTGGTATTTTTCCCAGTTGTACATATTCCCTAGGCTGCAGTCCCACAGGTGGTGTAGTTTGTTTGCCACTCCTATAATAAGCAATTAAGTTACAGCAAACTTTTTCTTTCCATGTTTGAATTGTTAGGCATACAGTCCATGGGCATAAATGGTACACTCATGGATCAAGAAGGTGTCATGTTAAAAATCTCAGTACTTCGTAGAGCAATATATTCACTTAAGCCCTGTAAATCATATCTGATTTGTCAAGAGCCTCATGTCTGGCTGCCAGGTTTAAGGTGGTGGAGGGATTACAGTGCAACTAGTGTGGCATATGGTGCTATATATATTGACAGAATACTCTGACGTGACAATGTCAAGAAGTGCAGGAAAAAGAGGGCAGGCTCCAACCATTACATTTTGGATATTAACAGGTATATCAAACATTGTGTGCCATTACATGAAATTTGACAAATCAGGAACATGTGGATTAATGTGGTCTTCCAGGGCCAGCCTGCAGTGGAATTGTCCGGTGTGACATTTTACTGAAACTAGTCCAAAAAAAGTTCACCGTCATGAAAGAGGACTGTGGAGACAGCAGTGAGGAGAAGTAAAGGTGCAGGAGGAGGGAGGTGCATGAAAGGAGAGTGCTGCAGAGCGAGAGTCTCCAGTAACAGCAGATATGGGATCAGGCAGGAGGACGTGCAGGACTCAGCTCTGGCTGTTGGCCTTTCTGGTCTTTTCCTCTCTGACTTCTCTTCTGGATCTTAGCCAAGATCATCACCAGATCACTCATGAAATTAAATTAAATTAAACTCAAATTCCCTGAAACTCCTAACAGCCCTGCCATATACAAAGAAATGACTCCACTCGACTTTCACCCCACTAGTTGACTGTGTTTGTGCACGTTCAATATGTCTGATCATGTGTAGTTATGCTGATTCAGCAGGCTCAGAATAAAAATCATAAGTGACTCAATATTTTCCCAAACAAGGAAAAGAAAGAAAGAAAACAAAGGCATCATTTTAGAAAACATCATGAATTCAGAACAGCTGTTTTCCTGTAATTCTGCAGTAAACTATATGTATAAACGTTAGTCAAACATGTAAACCCTCATTGATTTTCTGCTGTTTATCTTTTTCCTCAGAGCGGAGATAACAGACAGTTTCTCAACTGCTGCTGGGAAATCATGTGTAAGTGTGTTTGTGTACTGAAACACTTTGGGAGGAGGACGGATGAGACAGTAGTGAGGTGAAGTGGAGGTGCGGGAGGAGAGAGGCTAAAAGGAGCAACACTCTACATTGACAGCAGATCAGGATCAGGTAGGAGGATGAGTAGGACTCTGCTGTGGCTGGTGGCCTCTCTGGCCTTTGCCTCTCTCACTTCTCTGGCTGATGGAGCTCCATTGTAAGTAGACCAGCCTTTACACATTCCCCCTGAGCTTGAATTAATTCAGGGAAAACAGAGATAATATATAGTGTTTGTTCAGCTTCCTGATATTCAGATTGTTATTGGCTAAACTGGAATGGGAGCAACAACAATATCAGGGGTTTCCTGCATTTATATTCAATTAAAAAAAGTGTGTGGATACAAATATCGGTTTAACTCAGTCCCATTTCACCTGTGTCTTACATAATGAGGAGCTGTAGTCCAGTTTGCAGTTTGTGTCACATAAGTCAGGGTAATGTGGTCTTTCACATGATGCCAGTAAACTGACCTAAATTATGTGCAGTTTGCACAGTGATGCATTACTCCAGACACATCAGAGTCCAGAGCCATGATGAAATGTTGCATTGATCCAGTGCTGGATCTTAGTCAAGATCATCAATAGATCACTCATTATGTGTCCACGTTGGATCTCATGGTCCTCATCTGAGCAACTATGTTGGGTTTTTATTTGGTAATTTGGTGGTTTATAGTGCCTAAAATACATTGAATTAAAAATAAGGTATATAACGTAATAATGTTTTTCAGTACATCCTAAAAAGCATGTGCTCCTTTCTGTCCAGTGACTTCACCCTCTTTCTCTCTCACTGCTGCTCTGCAGGAAGGTGATGTCTGCCCCCAACTTGTTGCGGGTAGGAACAGCAGAAAACATCTTTGTGGAGTGTCAAGACTGCACAGGAGGAGACATTAGGGTCGAAGTCAGAGTGATGAACCATCCAACCAAAACTAATCTGCTGGCATCCACATCTGTGACCCTCACCAGTGCAAAAAACTTCCAGGAGCTCGCACAAATTAAGGTAATGTGGAAATGCTGAAACACACGTTACTGTTGCCAAAATACACGAGTGATATCAGTATTTTAAAGCCTGAATTTATCACAGAGTCCAAAGAAATTGTTTTCTATTATGACTCCAATCAAGAAATGTAGCATGTATAACTGCACATACTGACATACCCCGTCCTGCTCCTCACACACTGCTTGTGTCTCCACATACTGGTTTCAGATCCCTACTGGTGACTTCAGTAAGGATCCCAACATGAAGCAGTATGTGTACCTGCAAGCTCAGTTCCCTGACCGACTGCTGGAGAAAGTCGTCTTAGTGTCCTTCCAGTCCGGGTACATCTTCATCCAGACTGACAAGACCCTCTACACCCCCAACAGCAGAGGTGAGTTCAACACTACATCAGTGCTGAAAAACACACTTACTTCTGTGAGAATGTCTCGATAAGAAAGGTAAGATGTTACTGTACACAATATATCACACTACGTATTCATTTCTATCAGTTTGACTTTTTTTAAATGACTAACTGAAATGTAAATTACGGTCAAATGATCGCATCTTTTGACTCAAAACAGATGCACCTTCCTTCAACCTTCAGCTGCAAAATTAACCTCTTTCTCTCTCTCTGTCAGTTTATTACAGGATGTTTGCAGTGACGCCCCGTATGGAGCCCGTAGAGAAGGATGATGAAACCCAAACTGATGGTCTTATTACCACTGAGATTGTGGTATTGTATTTTATCTTTGACAAGCACACACTTGTAATGTAATATCATATCATCAGCTTTGACTGGAAGCACGAAGCCTCTTGATGAGATGATATCACAAATGCTAACCGGTAGATAATTTCCCAACAAATTACTAAAATAACAGAAACACATGCATTGAACCTTGTGTCACTGTTAAGTTTCCTGTCTCGCTCTAATGACAACTGTCCAACCACTTACTGTAAAATAAATACATGCCTCCTCCTAGTGGTTGAGTTGAATGCAGACAGAAATTTTAGAAATGGCTGAAAAAAGTGTCTAGATGTTGACCAGGCTGATGGACTGTAGAAAAAAGACTTGCCGCAAAATATGGCATGGATTTAATGAATTTATTGGTGAACTTGCATGGCTCACTGTCAATATTGTTTATTTTTAGACCCCTGAAGGCATCATTTTTCAACTTTATCAAGTCTCTCTGAAATCAGGGATCCACTCTGGAGATTACAAACTTCCTGAAATTGCCAGGTGAGTATCTTAGTCGTGAATTGACATTTGTCCATAGATAACAGGTGAATGAAATTCAGAACATTACTAATTTAAGGTTCTACATGGAGTTTTCAGAAAGTCGTTG
This sequence comes from Enoplosus armatus, assembly GCF_043641665.1. NCBI lineage: Eukaryota > Metazoa > Chordata > Actinopteri > Centrarchiformes > Enoplosidae > Enoplosus > Enoplosus armatus. The sequence continues at coordinate 1,951,099 of NC_092181.1, read as the reverse complement.
TTATTAATGACATTAAGTGAATGGCAGCCGTCATCCTGTTGAAGTGACATACACCACACTGATTTACAATAACGTTACTATCTGTAATGTTCCTATATTTTATCTGGACCATTGGCTCCGTGATACAAACTAGCTTACCGTTTGCAAGTTACTTCATCAGCTAAACTTCACATTACCATGGCTCCGGTTAAGTTAGCGAGTTGTCCACCCCTGCCTTGCATCTTTCTTGGCTAGTAGAAAGCAAACCGGTACTAATACACTGGGCTGGGCAATATGTAAGTTATTTCATCCGGCCACAGTCGGCCCAACAGCCGACCAACCACTTCCTCTATTCGTGCTCTGGGTGACATCATCACTGATGTCACAGGAGTAGACCAAGTATCAGGGGGGGTAAAATAGTTAGTGTGTTGATTGTAATATGTGTTTATAGTTACAATATAAGTTATATGGTAAACTATGTAGATGTGTAAAATGTTATTGAAAGTAGTAATTTTATCACTTACACTTTCCAGTGAAGAACTTGTTTACCTGCAGGGTTGGTACGGCCGAGATTGACTCCTGCTGATGGCAGGGCCTATATAAGCAGTTGCTTTTGGCTGTTGAAGGCGGAGCGTCAGTGTGTAGCTGTGTGCACGTGATGTTAAGTTAAGCTATTATGGGTTTAGTTTTGTTCAGTTCATCAAAGTTAACTGTTTTGTTTTGTAAATACTTTTTTTTGGTTACACGTGTAGCACGTGCCACTTTTTATTTTTGTAAATAAACCACCGTTTGTTGGAATTGGACCACTCTCCTTGTGTCTGCCTCCTATTTTTAGCCCTCTGGCCAAGCTTCTCCACACTAAGTCATACAGTGTATAAAGTGTGGAGACGCTGAATCATCAGTACACACATCACACAGATTTTTCACTTGCGCCAATATAGGCCAACTGATGAATTAATGAATAAATATTAGTTAAGCACAACTGGCAACCTCTCCATGAATCGCTACCTTAACGTGGTGGAGGGGCTTGCGGCCCTGTGACCCTGGGTGCTGTGTTGTCGGGAGCAATTGCTCCTGGTAGGGTCTCCCAAGGTCTCTTCTAAACTTTATTGTTTCTGCAGTTACTGCTCTCTGTAGTATAAACGTCAAGAGCCTATTTGTGTGATATCTTAATTTGTGTAAGATGTATAGAACTTGATGCAGTCTGAGGTCTGATTCCTGAGTCACCTTCAGTCGCTAAATGTTGTGAATATTTACATTTTTTGTTTTCCTGTTGAAATACGTGTTCTTGTGTGTGTCTGTGTGTAGTGTCGGACTGTGGAAGGTGGTGGCGAAGTTCCACAGCAACCCACAGCAGAGCTTTTCTGCAGAGTTCGAGGTCAAAGAATATGGTAAGTCCCTCATTACCTGCACTTTTATTTAAAACCTATACAGACCTACAACATTCACTTACTTGTTACCTGATTGGACACAATTTAATGTTTCAGTGCTGCCCAGTTTTGAGGTTAAACTGACGCCTGAGAGCCCCTTCTTCTATGTGGACAGTCAAGAGCTCACCGTCAACATCAAAGCTACGTACGTGAAGGTTTTTGTTTTGTGGCTTTAGAGACCAGGTCTGATTGGTAGATTCATTGGAGGAGAAAATAAAGGGTATTTTCATCTGCTGGTCATTTGTTGTTGTTGTTGTTGTTGTTGTGACATTTTGACCCCTACTTCATTGTGGGCTTAAACATGTCCTTCTCTTGTGGTTTTAGGTATCTGTTTGGTGAAGAGGTGGCTGGGACGGCCTACGTGGTATTTGGGGTCATGTATGGGGGTCAAAAGAAGAGCTTTCCCAGCTCTCTTCAGAGAGTCCCGGTTAGTTCATACTTACACTTTTGATGCATCTGTCTGTCAGTCTGCCAGCTGATTGGTCAGTCTGTATTGTATGTGTCTGAGTTTTATCTTTCGTGTTTCTTTCTCTCGCAAAAAGAAACTAAAACAAAAACTAAAACAAACTTCAGACTTGTTCTACAGTTTGGCCTCATCAGTGCAAAGAAATCTGAAAGAGAAGAATGTCTGTGATTTTACTGTTTTCCACATGTCTGCAGTCACAGCATTTCAGCCTAATTGTTAGATTCACATCTACAAATACATTAATGATAGTTAGATTTATTCCAGGCTGAAATAAGAATCTACACATTCAGAAAAATGACCCACCTACTTTTCACTGGCTGTATTTCAAGATGCATTTTTGTACAATGTCACATTAGATCGAGAGTGGTAATGGCGTGGCCACACTGAGGAGAGAGCACATCACACAGACCTTCCCAAACATCCACGACCTGGTGGGGTTTTCCATATTTGTAGCTGTCAGTGTGCTGACGGAGAGCGGTAAGAAAGAGAGACTGTGTGTACAGTATGTATGTGTTTGTGTGTGTTAAGTGTGTTTCATCGTGTGTGAATCATACAGATTCAGCTGTCTCAAAATAACAACCAGTATTACGAGTGTTACCATCACCATCGTGGACTTTGTTTGTTATGTGACTTAAGACTGAAGACAAAGTCCAGTTAAGTTTTATTGCACCTGATGTGGTGATTCAAGGGCTTTACTTTAAAATGAATATAAAAGAGTTTTAGGATGTGCACGTATCACGAACAGGTGGTGAAATGGTGGAGGCAGAGTTGGGAGGTATCCAGATTGTCACATCACCTTACATCATCCACTTCAAGAAAACGCCCAAATACTTCAAACCAGGAATGTCCTTTGAAATGACGGTAAAATACTTATTTACATTTAGGTGAAACGACATTAAGGTTAAATTTCTTTTAAAAAAATAAGACTGCTCTTAAACATGTTTTTAAAAACACAGATGTTCTCTGATAGTTCAGCTGTTTGTGTCTCTGATGGCAGGTTGAAGTTGTGAACCCTGACGACACTCCGGCACCAGGTGTTGTAGTGGTGGTCGATCCAGGCCAGGTGCAGGGCTCGACCGCAGCCAACGGCATTGCAAGGCTTACCGTCAATACAGAAGCAAGAACTAGCTATCTGACGGTCATCGTAAGTCTCTGAAATCTTTCACCCTTTCAATTTGCATTACAGCAATTTTTGGCAGATGAAAGCTTATGCAAAAACAAAAACATAAAAGGAATAGGGTACAGCTGATGTCAAGTTATTGTCTTCTTTTCTCATCAACTGATGTTGGCCTATTTCACTTCATGTTTGTTTGTTATTTAATTTACTTATTTTATTCTGTTTGCAAATTTCCTTTTGTAGGTCATCACATTTTGAAATATAAAGCCAGACTTATGGGTTCTTTTCCAATGGTCTTTTAATTGGAGAACATGACTTATTGATTTCATAACTTAAATATTTCCTATTTACTTAGCTACAATATCGGAGAACTAAACACTCAAAGGTCTGGTTACACGAGTTGATGCTGATAGTGCTCGTTGCCACAAGTGCAACAAGTCCTTAGCATGTGAGGCTGGAAAGACGAACAATCTTCGGAAACTTCTAGTGAAAGTGCATCACATCCAGGCAGTATCGATAAGAGTAGCGGTATCGCTAAAATCTTAAAGATACCCATGCATACTTGCACTCGGATATATTTAGGCTGCTTCTGTGCGCTTGTGAAACGTCTGTTCTCAGATTTCTGCTCTGCTTTGTGCGACAACCCTGTCAAAAATCCCAAATCAGTTGGATGCCAGATGTAGTGTTAACTAATGAAACTATCCCTTCCTTGTTGTGGGCGTGTTCGCTTTACTTCTTAGTGCAGGGGTATTCAACTGAAATCCGTAGAGGTCCAGTTAGAGAAAATGTCCTCAAGCAAAGGTCCGGAACATCATAATGTCTAACTTGCGTTGTGATTTAGTGTGATATATATTGAAGCAGCCTAGTAGTTTAGCAACGTCTGCATGTGATCAACTGTCAAATCAAATAAAGAAAGTACCATTCAAAAACATTTTGACAATATTTATTGTCACTTAACATTGAACTATACAGATATATAATACTGTAGATCTGTATAATGTCATTAAGTAAAAGAAGGGCTGCATTTAAAAATAAAATAGAGAAAATTAATAAAATAGCTTTTGAAAAATTGTGCATCTTAAAATAAAGTGCTTAATTTTAGAAAAATAAAGTGTAGCAGCAGCTTGAGTTTCTCTTTTTCTTTGTTAACTGTTTCACATCTTAACTTCAGTCTCAACCAATTTCACAATAAATAAATCTCAACAAATCTTAACAATTGAACAGTTTTACGGTTTCTCTTTCTTTCTCTCTTATATCACACTTTCTGTCGTTCAGTGAGAATTGAATTGTAGTGTTCACTCGTCTTATCATCTGTCACTCTCCTCTCACCTCTCTCGTCTGTCTGTATTCAGAGTCGCAATATTTATTGCCTGGAATTCACAGATTTGATTGGCTGAGTAGCATCATGTGGGCTGGTTTAACTCATATGCAATCGGTCTGTGAGTTTCCTGATCCGCTAAACTAGTGCCGTAAAGACTAGAAAAGCTGCACCGGTTAAAATAGAAGCGGCCCTTCAAAATTTTAAATCCCTTAATAATTTATTGATTATCGGACCGGGTCCGTATAGGACGGGGTCTGGGTCCGGAGTCGGACCGCGGTCCGCCTGTTAGTGGCCTATGTCTTCGTGCATCCCTCACAGGCAGTTACTCTTTAACCAGGTTCCTCCACTCCTGCCCTCCACAGCTTTATTATATGTACTTCCCTTACTTTCTTCACGTCTTTTTCACACAAACATGAAATCAATAAGTCGTGCTCTCAAATTGAAAGACCATGCTCTTGAATAAAGATAAGAAACAAAACTCGTATAGGCTAGGCTTGACCTGGCTGTGTATGCTTAACTGTGTGCATTTAATTGTAGGCAAAGACCAGTGATCCTCGTATTTCAAGTGAAAGACAAGCATCAGCAAGAATGACAGCTCTGCCATATATCACTAAAAGCAACAATTACATCCACATAGGTGAGGAACTTCCTGAAATAACATTATGTGGTGGCAGGGGTGCCTAACGTCCATGTATAGGACCCCCCTAAATGTCTCACACTAATTGTGGAATGTTGTTATTACAGGTGTGGATACAGCAGAAGTAACATTAGGAGAAAACCTGAAAATCAACCTCATACGCAACAGGCAGGAAAATACACAAAATGACATCACATACCTGGTGAGAGATGTTTTCCACTTGTGTACGTTTGTGCACATGCTTGAGTGTTTATGCTGCATTCAGCAGTCTGTGTCGTATTTACCCTCATATTTGATAAGTACTGGTGTGTAAATCTGTGTCCCCAGATCTTAAACAGGGGTCAGCTGGTGAAACACGGCCATTACAAGACAAGAGGCCAAATACTGATTTCCCTGAGAGAACCCATTACCAAAGAAATGCTGCCATCGTTCCGCATCATCGCCTACTACCATACAAATGATAATGAAGTAGTATCAGACTCTGTTTGGGTGGATGTCAAGGACTCCTGCATGGGCTCGGTGAGACACACAACGCTAATGTCGCAGAGTTAAACGAATGAAGTGAATAAACAAGACACTGATAACGTTGAAGGCTCATATACACATTTGTATAATTAATTTGTAACCGCTTAAGCAAATACAAAGCTGCTCTTCACTCCTCTTTTAGTTGAAGCTGGAATCAATCAGACCCGCTTCATCCTTTGAGCCTCGCAGGATGTTTGGTCTGAAGGTCACAGGAGATCCAGGGGCCACGGTGGGACTGGTGGCAGCTGACAAAGGCGTCTACGTCCTGAACAACAAGCACCGCCTCACCCAGAAAAAGGCAATTTCTTTATCCTGACTTACTCTGAAAAGTTTTTTAAAGAGGGTTCATTTAAAGGTGATTCTGGTATTTTTGAAGCGGGGCTCTTCTTTTTACATATTTTGGGGTGTAAATGATTAATAGGTACAAAAAGTTTCAGAACTGGTCCCATAGATCGCCTCAGACGGCAGTCGCAAAACGGGCTGCAACGTACTCCAATTGCGCCTGTCAAAACTTGTAATAACAATACTTGAGTAAAAGCACAATTACTGATACTTACAAATACTTGATGAAGTACAAACACAACAAAAAACTTACATTAATGGGAGTAAATGTAATCCATAACTTCCACCTCTGCTGATTTGTTATTTAACTTGCATAACTAAGTCTTGTCTGTTTGTGTGTCTGTGTGTATGACACCCTGCTCAGGTGTGGGACATCGTAGAGAAGTACGACACAGGCTGCACACCAGGTGGAGGGGAGGACAGTATGGGTGTGTTCTACGATGCTGGGCTGTTGTTCGAGTCCAGTGCTTCTGGGACTCCCTACAGACTAGGTGGTTCTACTTCACTCTCCACTCTGACTCTTTTCCTCCTTGTACTAGTCTCATTCTGGACAGGTATTTTTGAGTTTACTGCTCATCATTATCTTTTAAGCAATATAAGGACAAGCAAGTGGCAAACACACAATCGAATGTGTCCAAAGATACTCCTCTTTATGTCTTGAAAGGAAAAGTATAGACTAGTGTGGCTCATACTCAGCTAGAGGTGGAAATAACGAATCCCTTTGGTGATTAAAACCCTTTCATTGTTCGAAGACTTGTAGTCACTGACGATGTAGTTTGTTCACCTTTTTACCCTTTTTCTTTTACAGTGGTCGCATAACCATTTAAAGTTACTTCATTATGTGCATCAGTAAGTGAACGCATCACTGTTCATTCGGATGCAATGTTTAGCGCTGATTCTGACGTCCCTCAGTTCACTAGTATTGTTTCTGGGACTTTCACCACTTTTAAGGAGAAAGTGATGTACAGTGTATCACAGCTGAGGTGACGACGATCTTCTCAGTAAGCAGTGAGGAGCTCCGCTGCTAAAAGCTACTGATTTGTTCAGTGACAATGGTGATTCAGTGCAGTCAGTTCAGTTTTCAGACTCATTGTCAAAGATTCGTTCATACATCTTCTGAACACTTCTATACACAACACTTTGGACCGTGAACGACCAGTGTCGTGGAAAGAACACAACAATGAGCTGACATGGCTCCTGCTGTTTTGTTCCTTCAAGTCTTTTTCTACTAATGCATTTGTGGAATATTCTGTTCTTAAACTTCTTCAAATTGCAATTGTAAATCCAATCTCCTTGTACCAACACAGGAACATTACTGTGTCTACTGTGTCAAATGACCTCTCCCTTATGTTAACAGTATCACATCACAGATACCATGCAGACTGGGTTTATACTTGTTGGGTTCTGTTTAAGAGCTAGTCTGCTTTGCATTTCCAGATTTGAAGTGTCCGGCCCCCAGCAGGAGGAAACGAGCCAGCAGCTTGGGTAAGAATCATAGCTCAGATTACCCAATTACCACATATTCACTGAACTTCTGCACGACAGTTCAGGCTCTCTAAAATGTTTCTAAGATATCTGCGTCTATGTAAGGCTATGTGGCAGCAGGTGACAGTAAATGGTTAATGCTGAATTGAATTGAAATCGTGCCATGTGATTTTCATTTTAGTACAAACCTAAAATGTGAATATTTCTATATTCATATCATATCTATTTATCATATCATATATCATATATATTTCTATATGAGACTGTGTTCTGGTCAGACTGTTTAAGCTTGCTTCCATGCTCAAACAATACTTACAGTAAATGGTTGTTAATTGTTTTGGCTGTCTTACCATCAGCTCCTCCAAATGTCATCAATCAATATTTTCAACTCAATTTCTTTACCTACTGTCGTTTCCTTAATGTTCTGGATCAATCAAGGGGATGGGGGACGCCCTGGGTGGTTACTATCCATGGTGCTTAGAAAACAATCAAGATAATAACCTCTTTAATGACACTTTAGGTGAAGAGGATGACAGTTACATGGACAGCAATGAAATTGTTTCTCGCACCAAGTTCCCTGAAAGTTGGCTGTGGTCTGATATCAAACTGCCTACATGCTCTAACTGGTGAGTCAACTGAAACGTATACACAGAAAATATACACTGATAACTTCATTGATAACAGTACTGGGATTGAAAGCTACCCTTTACCTCTCAAAGTGTTAACACGTCTCTTTGTTTCAGTGACACCACTTCATTAGTGAAAAATGTTCCGTTGCCAGACTCGATCACAACCTGGCAGTTCATTGGCATCAGTCTGTCAAGCACTCACGGTGAGGATTCAGTTTCTCTGCACGACTTAACTCTTTCTTTCTTTTTCTTTACATTAATTGTGGTTAAAAGGGCTTTCTTTAAGCAGAACTGCAACATTTCTGTTTGGATTCTGTCCCAGTCCTTTGTTGTATATCCGCCTCTCTGTCACCACGTTCCCTGTCTGTCTCAACTGTCTGCTGTCAAATAACGTCAACATACCAAGGCCTGCCTATAATGTTCCAATATTCGTTTGTTACATTGATATTTGATTCTCAAAATCAGTACTCAAACCTTTGTTTGTTTGTTTGTTTGATGAATCTTTCAGTCCTATAGAAGACTTATAACAACATCTGTCACATAAATGGATTTTTTCAATAGAGATAAAACAAATATGACTCAGTGTCAAATATTGGATTATGACAATGTTAACCATGTCTACTAGGACAAGAGAAGATTATGGCTTGTTGAGTTAAGGGTAGGACGGTTGTGTGGTCCATAGCAGTCTTCAGCAGCTCAGCCAGGGGTTACTCAGGCAGGCACCGTGAAACTTAGCGTTCAAAGCTTTCAGTAGGCTGCGAGAGTAAAATATCGAAGAATTTTAACCCTCTCCAATTTGTCAGGTTTTGGAGGAGGATTCTGCTCTTTGGAGATTTAGTCGGTTAATGGAGATACTGATTTAAACACTTATTATAATGTTTCTCCATGTCACCTGTCCCTCCACCATCCTCTTCCCCTCTTTCTTTTGCTTTTGTCTTATTTCATGATTATTTTTCCTCTCGTCTTTAAGGTGTCTGCGTGGCCGATCCATTAGAGGTCATTGTCCGGAAGGACTTCTTCATTGATCTCAGGCTGCCGCACTCTGCTGTCCGTGGAGAGCAGCTGGAAATTAAGGCCATTCTCCACAACTACAGCCCTGATCCTGCCACTGTGAGTCTGGGCTATTCAGCTCTTGTGTTTAAGAACAGATGGCAAGGTTGTCTACGAAACTGGTGGCATGCAAATGCACATTGCAGTTTTCATTACACCTAATTTACTGACTGATGCAAATGATGTGACATCAGTAAATTCAGCAGTATACATAATCAACCTCTGTTAGCATATCTCCACATATTATACTCACAATCTTCCCTTTAGAGGAACAGTTCAACACTTGGGAAAATATGCGTATTCACATTCCTTCAGAGTGTAAGATGTGAACATCAATAATCAATACAATAAGTCATTGAACTGCATCAGTCTGCCTGTTCCGCCTGCGTTTGAGTCCCTCCCCTGCTCAGCGAGCTATAACGTGTTAATTAGTGAGCTTAAAAGGGGCTGGTAGGGGGATTTTGTTACCTTTGGACAGAGCCAGACTAGCAGTTTCCCAGGTTTCTGCTCACTGTAACTTCATACTCCACTGACAGATATGAAAGTGCCATCGGTCTTCTCATCTAACTCCAGAAAGCTAATTAGGGTATTTCAACAAACGTCAATATGTTGCTTCAATTTAACCAAGCATTACCCTGTTTTATATCTATTGTGAATAAATGCCATGGTGTACATGAAAGAAGCTGTTAAGATCCCTGAAGAGACATGAAAAGAGACATGAGCGACCTATCAAATGAAAATACATAGTATTTATACATATACATATACATAGTAGTTCTTTTGTAGAACCAATATGAATCTATACTGTAACTGTGATTGAGAGACTTTTCATCCCACCTGGACGCCATTGTTTTAATACCGATAAGATTATACAGTCCTTAATGTAGCCAGTCTTGTTTGGTAACAGCTTCATTTTGAGGATTTCTTTTTTCAGAGGCATGTATCATTAGCGGCCTAAACTGACCGTTTTGATCCTTACGCTTGAATTATGTGGGTGTGTTTTGATGATGGTGGTGGAGAGCGCTGCCTAACATGTCGGTCCTAATTGCTTTTAGACCTGGTGACCGCAAAGGCCATCACTTCACACTCACATTCATGCTCACTGAACCATTCAGTGACCTGGAAACATCTGCATTGGATCATTTTTCCTCCCCCCATTCACTCCTTTTAATTTGTCAACATCTACATGTCAGTGTCTTTCTTTTTCCTTCTCTCCATCTTTTCCCATTTCAAGGTGCGTGTTGATCTGATTGAGGAGGCGCATCTGTGCAGTTCAGCCTCTAAGCGTCGGAAATATCGCCAGGAGGTTCAAGTTGAGCCCCAAACTATACAATCTGTACCCTTCATCATGATTCCCATGAAGGAAGGACAATTCCCCATTGAAGTCAAAGCAGCTGTTAAAGACTCATCGCTCAGTGATGGAATCAGAAAGATGCTGTGGGTGGTGGTAAGACAAACAGTCTCAGTATCTGTAACTGTAACTGTCTGATTTGCATGTATGTGTGGCTACTTTAAGCCAGTTGCAACCACATCAGACTGATGTTCAGAGTTGTATTTAGAAAGAAAGAAAAGCCCCAGTGCAGTTTTGTCACACAGTGGAACAGATAGTCACTCAAAGATAGTTGTTGTTCCGGGTGTGTTTATTAACTGCTGTTTTTCCAGCCTGAAGGCGTACTGATAAAATCTACAAAGATTATAACACTAGACCCTGCTACGGGAGGTAAGTTTACTATTGTAGTAGCAACAATAAGGAAAACTTGTAATATCTGTTTTTTTATTTGCTAATCCCCTACACCTTGCCAACTGTCTTCTCCTTTAGATGGTAAACAAAATGTAATTATCAACAGTGAAATTCCTCTGAAAGATCTGGCTCCAAACACACCTGCGAGCACAGAAATCTACCTGACAGGTGAGATGATGGGAAAATGTTTTTCTGAAACTTGAACCTCTAATCTCATCATGTAGCTAAATACAGCAGGTTGCAGTGTATGACACGATTAAAATAGCAAGTTTAGCTAACTAACATTATAAGCATTATTCATCGGTCCAGATCAGAAGATGATGTTGCTCCGAGACAGTTTGTTGTTCGTTGATACGTTTGTTCACTGCCGGTGAAGAAGTGTAGAATTCAGATCTCAGTAAAATTAGCTCCTGCTTTGTTTCCTTAAGTGTGGTCTCTGTGGTTGCCATGGTCACACAGCGAGCTGTTGAAAAAGTTCAGTGGCAAACAGTCGTGTGCATTCACAATATCGATATTTGTGTATCACCCCAAATTTGTTGTCAGTGGTAGATGATTATGTTTCAGGAATCTGAACTGAAACTTCAGCGAACAGAAGTGAATTGTAGAAGAAAGTGACTTAACATACACGTAATGTGTTTTGGGGGTTCTTCTCCGCCAACTACATCTATAAAAGCGGCCTTGCTTTTGAAGTAGGAGGTGGTCTGAGGTCATTAGGAAACGGGGAATTCAATGGCAAAATGCTGACCAGAATTCATAAACACAGCCTCATCCGCAGCACTCCGCAAAGAAATGGACAATTGCATTGCAACTGCATTTGTGCTGCCACTGACTTTGCACTGGCATGATAACAGGGCCCATTATGTTATATTTGGGCACGTGACGTGATACAGTGCCTGTAAAAATGTTTTAGTTTTCTTCCTTTTATCTTTGTCCACACAGGAAGAGAGCAGATGAGTGCACTGGTGGAGAACGCCGTTGGTGGGAAGTCTTTGGGTACTCTGATCAAACAGCCCTCAGGCTCTGGAGAGGACAACATGATCACCATGACCCTGTCTGTCATTGCAACCATGTATTTGGACAAAACCAACCAGTGGGAAACTGTGGGCTTTGAGAAACGTGACGAAGCCCTCCAACACATCATGACTGGTAGACTCACACACATAGATGCATTTGTTAGCACAAGTACCAGAAATTCTGTCTCACCGAGGAGTCCAATTTAAAAGGACTCCTCAAACTGAAGAGGAGCAACTGTGTTGTGTGTTTTGTTTGTGTCCAGGATACAACAACGAGCTTTCCTACCGTAAGATTGATGGGTCTTTTGCTGCGTGGGCCACTCGCCAAAGTAGCACCTGGTGAGGCATCCAAACATTCATGAACTTGTACATGAATGTCTCCACATCCTCTGTCGACTCCTTTAACTGTTAGAACACCATCTCTCCTCTCCTCTCCTCTCTAAGGCTGACGGCGTATGTTGCCAAGGTGTTTGCCATGGCCAGCCATCTGGTGGCAGTGCAAAGCAAAGTTATCTGTGACGCTGTCAAGTTTCTGACTCTCAACACACAGCAACCTGACGGCTCGTTTAGAGAAGTTGGATTAGTGTTCAGTAGACAAATGATTGTGCGTGTACTGATTTCAGTAACAGCAGTTCTTAAACCCAGTGCTACACAAAAACAATAAAAAAGACATCTTTCCGTGTGTGTGTGTGTGTGTGTGTGTGCGTGTGTGTGTGTGTGTGTGTGTGTGTGTGCGTGTGTGTGTGTGTGTGTGTGTGTGTGTGTGTGTGTGTGTGTGTGTGTGTGTGTAGGGTGACGTGCTCGGCACAGATTCAGACGCCTCCATGACGGCCTTCTGCCTCATTGCCATGCAGGAGTCACACACACTATGTGTCAACACTGTTAATGTGAGTACAATGTTTTCTCTTCTACTTTACTGATTTCTGCCTCTTGCTTTTGAAAGAGGCCCACTAGTCCGTTTTCCTGATACAGTAAATCACAGGAGAGTATAAGAGAGGGGACAATCAAGACTCTATGAAGTATAAGTCATTGTGTACAGGGAAACGGACTAATAAAAACCGCTACTGTCCACCACTGAACAAATTAAAACTAAATTTAACATTTAATAATGATTCTGAGTAATGCAATGATTGTGAGAGCTTCCAACTACCACAGTTGTATGCATGAAATAGTCCAATACAGAGCCACGTCCTTTTCCTCTTGTTCTTCTTGTTATTCCTTAGTTTTTATGGCTGACTACAAATCAACAAGACGGACCCCTGTTGTACCTTATGTGCAACATCAAGACTTTATGTATGTAAATGTGTCCTTTAGTGTCCTGAAGTTACCTAAATGAAGCCCTTCCAACTCTCCAACAGCCCTTTAATGCTCCACTCCCTAAAGTTGTTTTATTCATCTTTAAGTCTCTTTCTACATTTAATGGCCGCTTCACACAAAATTAAGGGAACAAAATCATATTTTCCCACCTACCATTAGAGGTCTCTAGGCTCCCTGTATATAATACATAATACACAATAATACATACATAATACCTGTCCTATGACTTCTTCTGCCACCCAAAGCATTAGATGTGGATGGATTTCATTTGTGTTGCTCATAGCATTGCAAACAAATGACATCGTAACATCTGCTACTACTTGCATTGCTGACATGGCTGATCTGCACACTCCATCGTTTGATTTGTTTTAGTAATTTAGTTTAAATGAATGATTCATAGTTTTAAATAAACCTATTGGGTGGACTCCCTCCTTCTCGTCACATTCTTTCAGCCAGTTTGTGACACAGCAACATCTCTTTCCAGAAACGGTGTGTCCCTATTACTCTGGATAATCCATAGACATTTTTGTGTGCAACTTTCACAAGTTGTTTCTGTCCTCAGCCTTAACACATGGGTCAGCAGTGACGGTCAGATCACTGCCCAACTGCACTTGACTTTCAGCTACCCTCTTTGCACCTACTCCAAATCCAACAAGAGGCTGTCTCTGCATCTAATGTGGGTGTATGTCCTAATATGGGTACACACGACAGCAGTTACCTCAAAGATGAGAGACTCAGCAGGATGGACACAGTGTTAACAGCCAGAACTGCAAACATGAGAGCTGGATCTCAAGTCTGCCACTCACTAAGCCTCTGGTTATCTCTCCTCATTAACTGTCTTTCCCTTCTGTCCAGAGTCTGCCAGGCAGTATAGACAAAGCAGTGGCCTACCTGGAGAGGCGTCTGCCCAGCCTCACCAACCCATATGCTGTTGCCATGACGTCATATGCCCTAGCCAATGAAAACATACTGAACCAGGAGATCCTCTACAACTTTGCCTCCCCAGGTTTCCTCACACAATGCTCCTAAACATGACCAGAAACAAAATCTACTGTTTACTTTGTGCGAGTGTGAGTGTGTGCATGTGTGCTTTTGTGGTCCAAATAACACTACAAAGAGCAAACATACACATACAAGGGGGTTTGTGGACTTAATAGTCAATGAATCTTGTCACAACTACAGTAGAGTAATAAGAAGTTTGTGTGTGTGTGTGTGTGTGTGTGTGTCTTCCTCAGAGTTGTCCCACTGGCCTGTACCTAAGGGCCATGTTTACACACTGGAGGCCACAGCGTACGCCCTTCTTGCTCTGGTCAAGGCCAAGGTGAGCAGGTCCCAGTTATGTGCTTCAGCTTGTTTCACCATACCAAGAAAAAACAGACCACAGAGCCATAATCCATGTTACTACATTACAAGAGTAGAAGGTTGGTGAGGACAGACATTTCCCTGACAAGAACACTTTCTCAAAAGAGATCAAAATGTTTTTCACATTTCCTTTTTTAAATGACCATATTCTTTCTTCTATTTTGTGTCAATTTGCAGTGTAATTAATAGCCTGTAATATTCCATTACGTATCCAGTTTACTGCCATGCTAGCAACTCTGTGAGGCTGTATTTCGGTTGAGTGGCGGTTTGAGCTAAATGCTAACATCAGCATGCTAACATGCTCACAATGACAATGCTAACATGTTGATGTTTAGCAGGTGTAATGGCTGCCATGTTGACCATTTTAGTTTAGTGTGTTAGCATGCTATCGTTTGCTAATTTGCATGAAACACAAAGTACAACTGAGGCTGATGGTAATGTCATGAGTTTTGTTTATGGTCATGAATGCAAGTACTGGGCAAGTTAGGATTTCGACCTGATGATGGCGCTAGAAAGTCAGGGGATTATCAAAGTCATTAAAATATACCCTCTAGATATGTGAAGATATGAAAAATGGGTCCAATATTTACTTTGGCAACGACAGGGCGAGAAAATCAGTCATAATCTGTCCTCGAGTTCACTTCTCTCATTGGAGTGAATAGACTCAGGACGTGCCACTAGTCTCCTAAAGGCGCAAGGCGGTGGCCAAACCCATGTGACACAGGAAATGACTCTAAGTTGAACCGCCTCTGCTTGCATTCAGCTCCACTACAGGGTTTATTTTGCAGTGCTTGCCTCTCAGGGGTTTTAGGCTCCTCCCAAGCTCTATGTGCCGTCTGGTGACCTGTCTGAGTATCACACTAACGAGTAGAGTACAATGAAATAGCAATAAACTGTACCATTGTCCCATAATAAACTGTACCATAGTATAGACTTCCCGACACAGAAGATCACTGAACTTTTAATCCACATATTAAGCAAAAACTCTGATATCCTTTATGTGATTATGTCCCTCTTTTTATGCCATTGTTCAAGCACCTAAAACACTTGTCTCTATGTAGATAATATGATACCAAAGACTTCTTAGACAATAAAATACATTCAGAAATCTATGATATGCTTTGGAAGGTTTCAGGCAGCATTGAATCAGGACTTCTACATTCAGTAAAATCATTTCAAACAGCTAATAAACTGTCAACTACAGAGATTTCAACCCTTTACTTGCCTTCTGTTGATAAAGGCCTTTGAAAGAGCCAGACCTGTTGTCAGATGGTTCAACCAACAGCAGAAGGTGCACGGAGGCTATGGATCACTTCAGGTAACACAGGACTCTCTCCTTCTCTCTCTGTTTGGATGCATTCATGTGTCAATATTTTTAGCTTTTTAGCACTGTTCTGCTTCTTTTTTGTTCGGTAACAAGCGCTCAGGTTATTGATTATGTCTCTCCCCCCAGGCTACTAAAATGGTGTACCAGGCTTTAGCTGAGTACTGGGCCAATGCTGGAGAACCAGAGTACGATCTGAATGTGGACGTCTTCTTGCCAGGCAGGTCAAGACCTGACAGGTTCCATTTCAACAGGGAAAACCACCACGCCACAAAAACATCCAGAGTGAGAACGCATGCACATACAAACACAGAGAGCCTCATTACAACTGCATTAATCAGCTGTCCGGCCATATTGAGCAGAAGAACTGTTGTTATAGCTAACGTGCTCAGGTTATAGCAGGAAAACAGCTCGGCAGCAGTAAATGTCCTACGAGGTCAATGAAAAAACAAGCTAAAATAGAGCTTCTCATCATTCGCTCTGGATTTGTTACTTCAAGTGACTCCTTTGATATTACACCTGGAAATGTGTTTCCATGTTAGAAATATCAAATCTGCTTTAGAGTCAGAACTCCTCTCAGTTGTGTGTGTTTGTTTGTTCCTAATGATCTGGTAATACTGATGATTTCTAATGTTTTCTTTACCTTTGTATGTGTGTATGTGTTTGTTTGCACGTGTGCATGTTTTAAATCTCAACAGTTCAACGGTATAAATAAGGATGTAAATGTGACTGCCACAGGAAAAGGAGAAGTGACGTTGAAAGTAAGTATAACACATTTTTTGTTTGATATTTTATTAGTATTGTTGTGTGATTTTGATCAATCTGACTCTAGCTGGTATACGTGGTGTCCCTGAATAGACGAACTGTAGGTTGCAGGTGCAGTGTTGCTGGGAAGGTACATTTTGACTTGGAAACATTTAGATTTTATAATAAATGCTGTTGACAATATAAATGCACATTAAATGAGAGGTGATTTTTGCTAAATTAGATTTTGAACTTATCTTGGGCCCTCTTTGAGGCCCTGACGGTTCCTCAGGGCTTTAAGATGCACTCCTATCTATGTGACAGATGGTGTCGCTGTATTACGCTCTGCCTAAAGAAAAGGAGAGTGACTGTCAGAAGTTTAACCTGTCAGTGCAGCTCCTCCCAGGTAATTTGGTGTCCTCTGTCTCTTTCTGTTGGTTTTTATTTTAGCTGTCTTTGTCTTGCTTGTATTTGTCAGGTTGTTATTGTTTTGGGGGGTGTTTGCCAAATGTAAACTAAATGCTCAAATCAGATGTTTTGCTTCTGCAGAGAAAATGGATGAGGTTGAGAACATATACAAGCTGAAAATAGAGGTTTTGTAAGTACAATCAAGAAGTCATACTGACAAGTGACACATGGCTTTAAACAGCCATCACCACTTCCATTATTTCATTTCTCTCCACTCTTTCTTTGAGTCTTTCTTGTATTTCTGTTGTTTGTTTTTCACTCTTGTTTTAATGGTCCTACCCTCTGTGCCCTGAAATCAACACGGGCTAAGAATGGTTGCATATTACTGCTCTCTCTCTCTCTCTCTCTCTCCTGTGAGCAGCTCTGACTCACCATGCCTTTCCTCATAGTTTAAAATTATATTTGAAACATGTAAAAGCTTTATGAAGGTAGTTGGATTTGACATTTGATGAATCCACCTTTTATATGTCATCATTTTAATTATTCCGTCCATTCTGTGTACAGGTATAAGGACATGGAGCGTGATGCAACCATGTCAGTCTTGAATATTGGCTTGCTAACTGGCTTCACCGTCAACACAGATGACCTGGACTTAGTAAGAGCTTATATGCACACAAACATGCAAACACACAATCAGTCTTGAAACACATCTTGTTTCTACTAACTTGTAGTTTTAAACTGTGTTTGTATGTTTGTGTGTGTGTGTTAGTTGTCCAAAGGACGAGCCCGCACCATTGCAAAATATGAGATGAACACAGTCCTGTCAGAAAGAGGCTCACTCATCATCTACCTGGATAAGGTAAGGCTTTCTTCCCTCTATCCCCTTTTCTCTCTGGCTCCCTTCCTCAAATACGTTTCATTGACAAGAACATTAAAGCTTACATTAATTCATCATCCTGCCCAGTGGTGCTTCTCATTGATATGGTCGGCTGTAGAGAGCTCTCTCCCAAAATGTAGGGAACTTTACCCTAATTTGTCAGTGGCCAGTCTTCGCTCACTGAGTCTGTCCACCATTCAAGGGCCAGTCCACCAAAACCCTAACATTTTTTCTCACTTACCTCTAGTTGTATTTGTCATTGCTGACAGTTTGGTTTGTTGTGCTCACAGCTTTGAAAATTACATTTAGAAAATTCAGCAGCAATGTCTGCTGTTGTGTATGTGCATCTTATGGCCAAAAAACAACTGAAATTAAGTTGTTTTTCTCTCTCTCACACACATACTGTACCTTTGCTTTCCATCTCTCCACAGGTTTCTCACACACAACCAGAGGAGATCACTTTTAGGATCCATCAGAAGCTGAAAGGGGACTTGTTACAACCAGCTGCTGTGTCTGTCTATGAATACTATGACCGTGAGTCTCGGAGACTCTTAGACACATATGTGACCTCAGACAGACATATCAACAACAGCTCAACAATTTATTCATCGCTGCAAATAAAATAATCTACTCTGAAAACATTTTATGACATTTGCTGATGTACTGAGATCCTGCGATCAACCAACACACAATATTTCTTTCTTTCTTGTTGCAGAGACACAGTGTGTGAAATTCTACCACCCAGAGAGGAGAGCTGGACAGCTACTGCAGCTCTGTATAAATGATGCATGCATGTGTGCTGAAGGTAAACAGGAAGACCTAAACTGTCTAAGCACACATTTGTTCAATCTGAAACTCTTGAAGGAAAACCAACATTTTGCTTCAAGGGTGTAAATTATACCTTGATCAATGGTTTGTGCCATTAATATAATTAATACAAATAGATAAAAAGCCACCAAAGCACGTTAAAAGAAGTCAAATTAGCATTTTATGGCAAAGATAAGAAAATGCTTTGTCCAGTTATAGATAAATATTCCAGCCACTCTGTTTGTGATGAGAGCTAATACATAAACAGTTGTTATCAGCTGCCACTGAATGTCCAAACTGAGTAATGTTATATATTATAGTTTGTATTAAAGCACACCTGCAGGTCTCCGGTGACAGGGGCTGAGCAAAAAGACGACACGGGTGGGAGTGGGGGTGGGGGTCCTCAGCCTGTCCATTTAAAATACATCGGTTCCTATGCAGCTATGATCGGAGTTTAGTAGAAACAATGCCACACATGATGAACAGTGTTTGTGGCTTTGCTAAAAACATTCAGGGCTTGAGCCCTGTAAGCATTAGGTCAGAAAATGATGAAGTTTCTCTAGTAACTCTTTGTGCTAGATAGGCAGGGATGACGGCTGAGAGGGATCTTTGCTTGGGTGAGTGTCGCCCAAATGCTCAGTGTAGGATTTATGCACTGTGTCAGAAATCCCCACAATTGAACAAAAAAGGTAGTGTCCATGGCATGTCCTCTAGTTCCTGTTAATAATCCCACAATGCAATGCATCACATTTGATAGATAAAAATGAGGTGTGCAACATTTCAACAATCAGTGATGATTGTGGTTATTAATAAGTCTCAATTTACTGCCCACCACAGAGTAAACCACCTGGTATCTGTCATACAGGAAATAGTGAATATGTAAACCAGGGACTGCCTTGTGTATTTGGGTCAGGACTTAGTTGCAGACTAAGGACTTGGGTCAGACATGCCCATGTGCTCATTCATTTGAGTCTTCCGTTGTGTATTTACTTTGTTCCCTCTGTGTTTTTCCAGAGAACTGTAGTATGCAGAGAAAGGGCAAAATCAGAATTGATGAGCGCACTGAAAAGTCATGTGAGAGCTCACGGACCAGCAAGATAGATTTTGGTAAGAGTGTGTGTGTGTGTGTGTGTGTGTGTGTGAGAGAGAGAGAGAGCAAGTGAGCTAACTATCTGCAACTTGTGTCCTCTCAGTGTACAAAGTAAGAATGGAAGCGTTTACAGGCGAGTTGTCCGCTGACGTTCACACAGCGCGGATAGTGGAAGTCATTAAGGAAGGTTAGTGTTAATCTCCTTTCCTTTATGGTCACTTTCCATCCATTCTGGTGTTTCTAGGCCTTCTTTGCCGTTTATACATGAGATGTCTACTGTAGAAGTATTAATGCTGTGCATGTAGTTTTGTTATCAATGCAGTAAGTTGCAATGCACGTCAACAAGGGATAGTGGAAGTATCCCATAGTAGCCCATTTATACATGACTTGATGGAAAATGTGTGCATGAGTAATGCTTCTATATGAAACCTGTTGTTATGTAGTTAATTATGTCCTCTTGTATTCTCTTCTCCCATATTTTAATTACAGGAAGTTATGATGTGGGCCCTCTGGGTAAACTACGCACTTTCCTCAGTTACGCACACTGCAGAGAAGCTTTAGATCTGAGAACAGGAAAAACCTACCTCATCATGGGTGCATCCACAGATATTCACAAAGACCAACTGAGTCAATCGTGAGTTTGTTCTGTATGTGTGTGGTGTGTGCGTCCCCCTCGCAATTTTGTCACCATTTCAATCATTTTACTGTTTCCCTGCTTTCTATCACTGCATATACTTCACTTGAGCCAATCAAGTATGTCTACACTGTAAGTCTTATTTGATGTGGTAGCGTTCCTGAGTCATAGAGGGACATCATCAAATCAACTTAGTGACACAAACGCAATGACGAGTACAAAGCAGAAGGTCTGGTGCATATAGACTGTGAAGGCGTCTCTACGTGTGCCTGCTTTTTTGGGACACGTAAGTGCAGAAGCACGACATGCAAAGTGACTGAGTGAAGTAGAATATAGATCAGACTGTGTGTTGGTTAATAAATACACTCTCACTCTTTTCAAATTGGAGGCTGCAGACTATCACACATATTTCATACAGGATGAAGAAGAAGAATCATCTCCATGGATTTATATATCAATGCAGAGAACTTTACTGACTTTTCTGCAATAATCACATTCAACTTTTATTTTTGATACCGAATTAAATGCATCTACAAGTTGGAGAGTATTTCACTGAATTTATTTACATTCTTAAGCATTATGCCATCATGGTCATGAATTTTAAATCCGTGCAGAAGGACTTTGTGCCAGAAATAGATCTGGGGTCTCATTTATAAAACAGTGCGTAGGATTCAGACTAAAAGTGTATGTACGCACAAAAGCTGAAAATGGCGTGCATTATAAAATCATGCGTACGCTCGTCTGCAGGCAATGTTCCCATGAATCATGGCAGTCCATGTGCAGGTGGTGAAGATGAGCCGGGTGAGGTGACTGGAGAAGGCGGAGTCTGTTCACTGCAGCGATTCTACACACAAAAACTACATAACAACTCAAATCGTACTTGATGATATGCACAGTATTAGAGGACATTATTAGAAACTGCTGTCGCTCTGTTCTGCAGTTCTCTTATACTGTTTGATGTAATCTTTTTATTTCTACAACCAATGATGATAACTTCTTCAGTTAGTTCCCGTACAGTGTGGCCCTCTCCTCTGCTCCAGTTGAAACTTTGAGCAGACTTTGATTTAAGATTTGAGTTGCTTATGCACTGCTTTGATATTAAGTGAAATGAAATGTGTGAGAGGCATCATTATACAATCTGGTTTCAATTCACCACCTCACCGTCGCCAATTTCCCCTGTCTCCAAAATGTTCGTAGGCGTGGGTCAGAGTTCACTTACAGGTGCGCACATTCTCCCGCCAAGTTTGTTTTTATAGATCACACCTTGTGTGTGGGAAGTGGTGTGCGCCTCTTTCAGGCCCCGTTTTGTGCGTACGCAACAGTTATAAATGAGACCCCTGGTTCTCTCACGTTCATTCTCAGCACAAAATAACAAAAACTGGCTTTGAACTGTCTCATTTGAATCTCCCACCTGTTTGCGCCACTCCTCTGCACCTCCCTGCTGTGCGTGCTACATACCAAACAAACAGGCATGGTGAATTTCAAAGTTGGATGGAAATGAATGCACTGTTTGTTTGTGAGGCAGGAAGATACGTTTGAATCAACTATGATATTTCTGTGTATTTAATTGAATTGCAACATGTTGTAGATTGTAGAATGGATTATAATGTGACCTTGAAGAATTCTATTTCCCTACGAACAAATACCTGGCCACATGTTTTTCACTTTGTTTTCCTCAGGTATCAGTATGTACTCAGTGAGAGAACCTGGATCGAGTACTGGCCCACAGAAGAAGAGTGTCTGACTGTGGAACACAGACATACCTGTTTGGGCATAGAGGAGATGGTCGTTCAGCACCAAGTCTTAGGATGTCCGCACACATGCGTGTAGTAACAACAGGGGACCGGGGACACGTCCCCCCAATGTACGAAAGAGACACATCCCCCCAAAAAATTGTCTTCCAGAGATAGCTCATACTTTTCTGTAATAAAGTGCTGTTTGCCAAAACAAATTGTGACAAACTGCGTTGCTTTTAGCCAACAATAAATGATGTAATGGTACAAAGCAAAGGTGTATTAACGTTATAGGGTTGGTTTTGAGAGCCCAGAACCCAGAGAGGCAGCGGGGGAACACAGTGAGTCACGTTACAGCCAGAATATTTTATATATATATATATATATATTATATGTTAAGGGCTTATCTCCACCAAAACCGTGTTGGTGATTGTTGGAACAGTCAAAAGACTCACCAAGACGGTTTTGGTGAGTTTTAGTTTGTTTGAAGTGTGTTTTATGATGAGTTAATAAGCTAATTAAGCTAGTCTTAGTCCGGTGGGCGAGAGAAACTTGAATTCAGAAGGTACACAATTGTTTTTTTCTGTTTAATAAGGAAAGTAGGTGTAAGAGTATTTCATTTGACATTTTGTGAGTTTATTTATCAGACTAAAGAAAGCTAAGAGGGATTGTGGAGCATAGCGAACTCGCACACATCTCCCAGCTGAAACTTCGGGGGGCGCCGCACATACTTGCAGGAATATATCAGCAATCGCCGGCCGTTGGGCTGACTGTGGCCGGCTGGAAAACTTAGCATATCGCCCAACCCATAACTAACATTTGCTTTCTACTCGCCAAGATGCAAGGCAGGGGTGGACAACTCGCTAACTTAACCTGAGCTAACACCGGAAAACTGATACTGAGAAATACTGTTTGGATTACAGACTGATTGTACAGCTAATTTAATCTAATTAAGACTTGGGCTAAAAGAAGGGATCTAACAGTGTTAAGGTTTAAAAAGGCACTTTCAACTTTATGACCAGGCCCTGGCCAGCGTCTTATCTCAGGCCACATCAGGGTTTGAGAGACAAAATGGTAGTATGTGATTACATGGATAAACAAGATGTTTACTTATTATTAGCTAATTTTTCATGCTATGATCAACAGAGTTAGACCCACACTTCATGAAAACGTGCTTAGTAACGTGATTGCATTACATGAGTTCCAACTTGGGTTAAACAAAACTCTTTCCAAGGCACTTTGTTCAGGAATGCATCCCAAGATTTATGTCACATCTACTGAGGTCCTTGTCTGTTTTCACCACTGTGCGTGTGATGGGTGCGAAGGTCCCAGGCAGAGTGGCCAAAGGAGATGACTGATTGCCCCTTCTGTTTTATTCTGTTCATTGACTTGATGTCATGTGGATTCAGTCTCAAAAAGAGAGAACTCCAGTATCTGCCCCAAGGAAAGGTAATCCTTTTCATACATCTGATGTATTCAAACATTTTCCTGTGGTTTGTAGCCAGATAAATCAAAGGACGAGCTGTTCAGTGGATCCAGTCGTCTTGTTATCATGACTAGACACATACCTAACACATAAGTCTCGGTACCAAGTCTGGGAGGTGTCAGAGACAATTTTACTATTGAGGAGTGTTAAGTCAGCTTACAAACCCAGAGAAGTCTCAGCAAATGTTTATTAAAAACCCAGAGGAATTTCATAAACAGTTCCTCCCTTTTGGCCTTCTCAAACCTAAATCTGGAGGCTTCGATGAAGTAAATACTTCTATCAGCACATATGTGCTTGACAGTTGACAAAATGTATTGTTTTATTTTATCTGAGACTAGAAAAAAAATAGAAGCCTACAACTCAAAAAACATTTTTTGTGTGTATTTACTCTGTAAGTGTGAACTTAAGGTTGTTGGTATTTGGTATCTTTCCCAGTTGTACATAATTCCTTACAGCCAACTTTTTCTTTCCATATCTGAATTGTTAGGCATACAGTCCATGGGCGTAAATCGTACTCTCATGGATCAAGAAGGTGTCATGTTAAAAATCTCAGTACTTCGTAGAGCAATATATTCACTTAAGCCCTGTAAATCATATCTGATTTGTCAAGAGCCTCATGTCTGGCTGCCAGGTTTAAGGTGGTGGAGGGATTACAGTGCAACTAGTGTGGCATATGGTGCTATATATATTGACAGAATACTCTGACGTGACAATGTCAAGAAGTGCAGGAAAAAGAGGGCAGGCTCCAACCATTACATTTTGGATATTAACAGGTATATCAAACATTGTGTGCCATTACATGAAATTTGACAAATCAAGAACATGTGGATTAATGTGGTCTTCCAGGGCCAGCCTGCAGTGGAATTGTCCGGTGTGACATTTTACTGAAACTAGTCCAAAAAAAGTTCACCGTCATGAAAGAGGAGAGGGTTGGGAGTTTAGTGAGGAGAAGTAAAGGTGCAGGAGGAGGGAGGTGCATGAAAGGAGAGTGCTGCAGAGCGAGAGTCTCCAGTAACAGCAGATATGGGATCAGGCAGGAGGACGTGCAGGACTCAGCTCTGGCTGTTGGCCTTTCTGGTCTTTTCCTCTCTGGCTGATGGATCTCCAATGTATGTAGACCTGCCTTACCTTTTCACACTCTTCCTTGAATGTAGATATTTTTGTGTAATGTACAGTAAGTAACAAATATTAGATGTGTAGCCACATAGAGGAGCTTTAACATGGCCAGTGGATTTTATATTTCCATTTCTAGCTCTGGTTCCCGGTTTACATGAATTTGATGAATTGAGACATTTGTACTGTACAATAACAGCATTATTTCTTTGTGTTTTACATTGCTGTTGCTGTTTGTGCTTTCTCTCTTGTTTGTTTGTAGAACCCAATACCAAATGCAATGCAATGTGGGCTTCACATGCCCACATTATCAATGGTTCACGAGCCAACCCAACCCAAGGAGACCAAGAAAAACCATTAGAAATACTGACATATGAACATGAAACATGAGTTTTGATGGATACTGTTCGGTTGCTATAGGGAAAATTTCACTTCACTACTGAGTGATGGCAAGTCTCAATGATGAGGGAAATACAGAAACACAACTTCAGTGGCTGCACAATCGACACAATTCCTTACACTTTTGTCTTTATTGGTTTAAGTGTCGAGAAAGGGAAATTTCAGTTTAGCAAAAATGGACAAGATTATTAGTTAGTCACAGTTCCATTTCACCTTTGTCTTAAATAATTAGAAGCAGCAGTCCAGTTTGTAGTTTTTTATGACACAGATCAAGGTATTCTGGTCTTTCAAATGTTGTTTTGAGTTTGCTCAGTGATGCATTCCACCAGACACAGCAAACAGAGTCCAGAACAATGATGAAATGTTTTATTGATCCACTGCTGGATCTTAGCCAAGATCATCAATAGATCACTCATTGTGCTTGAAGTCCATGCTGGAGCTCATGATCCTCATCTAACCAAATATGTATTGTTGCAAATTTGGTGAACCAAAACATTAACTCACCGTTAAGAAAAACATAATAACATAAAATCATAATTTGTTCCTGACTTCACTCCCTTTCTCTTTTCCCGCTGCTCTGCAGGAAGTTAATGTCTGCCCCCAATGTGTTGCGGGTAGGAACGCCAGAAAACGTTTTTGTGGAGTGTCAAAACTGCACCGGTGACAATGACATCAGGGTTGAAATCATTGTAATGAACTATCCAACCAAAACCAAAAGGCTGACATCCACACCTGTGACCCTCACCAGTGCAAAAAAATTCCAGGACTTTGGACAAATAAAGGTGATATGGAAATACTGAAAAATATGTTACTTGTTTTGTTGTCAATAATATATAGTAAAAATAAATTGTTTTGTATTATGACTACAAACAAGATTTCCAAATGTAGCATGTATAACTGCACATGATATTATGCCCCGTCCTGCTCCTCACACACTGCTTGTGTCTCCACATACTGGTTTCAGATCCCTACTGGTGACTTCAGTAAGGATCCCAACATGAAGCAGTATGTGTACCTGCAAGCTCAGTTCCCTGACCGACTGCTGGAGAAAGTCGTCTTAGTGTCCTTCCAGTCCGGGTACATCTTCATCCAGACTGATAAGACCCTCTACACCCCCAACAGCAAAGGTGAGTTCAACACTACATATCATGCCTTCTATTTTAAGTTTTTGGGCAACCAGAGCATCCAGTATTTAATTTCAAAATTTTAGGATATTTATGACGATGTCCATGTTGCATGTCAACCCCCATGTCTCTCCTCTTCTTTTTGCTTTAAAAGCTATCATCTTTGAGATAATTGACTAAGGTATTTTTATTTCCAGAGTGGATGACAGTACCATAACATGTATTAAATGCTTCAACTGTTAACAGGGAAAGATGTCTTTCTTTTAGTTCATTACAGGATGTTTGCAGTGTCGCCTAGCATGGAGCCTGTGGAGAGGGATGATGAAACCCTAACTGATGCTTCTATTGCCATTGAGATTGTGGTATTGTATTTTCTTTGATAAACACAGAATTTAATGTACTATTAAAACACTTAACTTTTAGATCATTTCCATACTTTCATCATTGTCTCATGCCTCTAAAATACCAAAATTACAGCAAGGCAAAGAGTCAACAGCCACGCTAGCTGCTCTGTGAAGCTATATTGTGAGGTTCACTGAATTGTTCCTTATTTTAGACCCCTGAAGGCATCATTTTACCATTTGGTCCAGTCTCTCTGAAATCAGGGATGCACTCTGGAGATTACAGACTCGCTGAAATTGTCAGGTAGGTATTTTATTTCATTTTAGGACCTTGTGGTTTATAATTTCTTTTTTTTAGTGGTGAATTTCCTTTTTTTGCATGCATAGATGAATTCAATTGTATTGCATTAACAAGACCAAGAATCTACAGCCACGTTAGAGGGTCTATGAGACTGCACAGTGGTGCTTTGAGTTAATTGGTAATGTCAGTATGCTAACATGCTGATGTTTAGCAGGTGTAATGTTTACTTCACATCTTGGTTAACATTTACTAATTAGCACTAAACACAAAGAAACCTGTGAATATTACCTCATATTATATTTATTTAGCTAACACTTAAATCCAAAGCGATTTGTTTTATGCATTCAACCATATAGATACAAGCCAAAACTTGCAGGAATTGTACGAGTACATCAACCTCATCAAATATGCTGAACTGCTTCAAGTGCCACAGTGAAGACCACACGCTCAAGTGTTTTAGAAAGAAATGGATTAGAGAGACAGGTCTGTAATTCTTTACATTAGAAGGGTTGAGTGTGTGTTTCTTTAAAATAGGGTTCACTATAGCTACTTTTAGAGTTTTAGGAAAACAAGCAGTTGTCAAAGATGTATTGATGAGGTGGGTGAGGAAAGGAAGGAGGTCAGGAGGCATGACTGACAAGGAGTCAGGTGAAGGGAGAGCTGATACGATAGATGATGCACTTTGTGGTGTTTGTATTACATTTATACCGTCATTCAGCTTTGGTGCATACTCAGTTAGCTATAGAGGATATTTGACAATACTTTCAGTGTCTTCTGTCATATTGATACAATGATCTGCACTGTATACATCGATGTGAAGACTGCATGTAAAGGTTTGAGAATTTTAACAAAATTTTCCCCTCCAGACATGTTTGATTACCTAAAGAAAATACTCTGCTTTGAATAACGCTTTCTGTCTGATTTGCAAAACACTTTGTGAGATAGTTTAGCTTGTTTAGCATCTAGGAAGGTGGTAGGTAGGCAGACTCAGCAGACATGAGGATTTCCCAGAGGTGATGTTTTTTATTTACAGTGCTTTCCATTTACATGCAACTAAAAAAAAAGGAAAATAATACAAAGAAAACTAAGAAAATGAGCTCATTGCAAAGTATGAACAAAGAAACAAACAATTAAACCACTTCAAACTTTGCAATGGTAAATTATAGCAAAATGAACACATGTAGAAAATGATAATGTAATGTGTAAGACTAACCCAGAAGGGACAAGTGGTGAGTGGTCAGAATTTCTCACCCACACTTCTTTGAGTAGAGGGGGGCTTTAAGCAGTTAAGAAAAACTATTAAATAAAGATATATAATAAAGACTACATAGTGTTAGCCATTAGCTATTTTACTTTATCTCTACACAAGTCAAGATAATGGAAGTGTGTGTGCGTGTGTGTGTGTGTGTGTGTGTGTAGTATCGGACTGTGGAAAGTGGTGGCAAAGTTACACAGCAACCCACAGCTAAGCTACTCTGCAGAGTTTGAGGTCAAAGAATACGGTGAGTCAGAGCTGAGGTCCTCTTTACCTGTTATAAAGAACTTACACCACTTGTTCTTACTTTTGACCTGATCAGACACAATAAAATGCATTTAATGTTCCAGTGCTGCCCAGTTTTGAGGTCAAACTGAAGCCTGAGAGCCCCTTCTTCTACGTGGACAGTCAAGATCTCACCGTCAACATCAAAGCTACGTATGTGAAGATTTTCGTTTTGCAGAGCCCAGGTTTAATTAGTAGATTGATAAAAATGATGGGCTTGTTTACTTGTGGTTTTAGGTATCTGTTCGGTCAAGAGGTGGATGGGATGGCCTACGGGGTATTTGGGGTTATGCATGATGGTCTGAAAAACAGCTTTCCCAGCTCTCTTCAGAGAGTACCGGTTAGTACATAGCATTACATGCATCTGCTCGCTGTCTGTCCATCAGCCAGTTGATTATTAATTCCATCTTTTACGTGTTTTTGTCTCTCTCAAAACACATGCAAAGACAAGCACAGACCTCAGCTTGTTTTACGGCTTGGCCTTTTGTCAGTGCTACAAAATCTGCAAGTAAATTTACCTGCCAGCTGTTCACTTACTTAAGATGCATTTCTGTATTCTGCTACATTAGATCGAGAGTGGTAATGGAGTGGTCAGACTGAAGAAAGAGCACATCACGCAGACCTTCCCAAACATCCTTGACCTGGTGGGGAGTTCCATATTTGTAGCTGTCAGTGTGCTGACGGAGAGCGGTAAGAAAGAGAGTGTGCGTGCTCAATTTTCGTACTATACTTCCATGTGCATTCATAATGAATACAATTTAACACGTTGCATTTGATTGTGTTATTTGTTATGTTTTGGGACACTATTATGTTGTAATTAAGTGTATTTAAGTACATTCTTTGCACTAATGTTAGAGTTTTTAACATGTACATTGTGCATACTTAAAAGGTATTAATTTATACATCGTTTACAGATATTAGTCAATATTTAGTAAAGTAGAGATGTTTGTTTAATATACTTTAGATATATATAATTAGCATAGCTTGAGAAAAAATAATAAATAATAATATTTATAATAATAATTAAGAGAGTAAATTATAAGTTAAGTTATATTGGCTACAAAAGAGTACATTCAAATACAAATCAATATTAAATATTCTAAATATGTTTAAAAAAATGTAACAAGTTTATTTCTTAAGGCTATTCATTAAGCATACTTAATAAAAAATATATAAAATCCACTTTAATTGTACTTATATTTAATATGATCAAAGCATAACTTGAAGACTGAATACTGAAGTACTACTAGAGAAATAATGCACATTAAATTAGTACAGTGAAACACAGATGTAATATGTTTTGTTGTCATTGAAATTTAGCACTAAAAATAATAATGTGCGTCAAATACGCATAGGTACACTAAAAGTATATAGTCTACTTACTTTGTACCTTGTGTGTGTGTTCAGTGTTTGGTCATGTGAATCATACTGACTCAGCAGCAGCAGTTAGTACTTAGGAGTGTTTTTTCCCAAACAAGAAAAACAAAGAAGGCAAAGACTTCGTATCTGGATAAGTTCATAATGCATGGCATGTTTTTCTGTAATTAACTGAGCCGTTTCTTTTCAATTACATAGGTAGAAATCAGTCAAACAAGACCAGTGGGAAGAGAAGTAAAAATACTTGTACTTAATAATTATCTTACGTTCACGTATAAAATGGTAAACGCTTTACTCTCATTCACTCATTCACACACACACTGATGGCAGCGATCTACCATGCCAGGCGCTGGCCTGACCATCAGGAGCAATTTGGTATTCGACCTGTAAATGGGAGGAGCTGGGGATCGAACTGCCAACCCTATAAACCGCGGACAACCCGCTGAGCCACAGCCACATGTGTCTTTGTGTGTTTATGTGCATCTGCATATATCTTTGCACAGGTAGTGAACTGGTGGAGGCAGAGTTGAGAGCTATCCAGATTGTCACATCACCTTACATCATCCACTTCAAGAAAACGCCCAAATACTTCAAACCAGGAATGTCCTTTGATATTGTGGTAAAGTACACACTTGCATGTATTTAAATTCACCAGTCACAACCAATCACACAGGACTGTATCCTGAGGGTTATTTTATATTATTTGAAGTATTATTTTATATCTGAGGGATGTTTAATAACCAATAATAGACCTTTCTTCAGTGCCTATAAATCTCCTCTCAAATGTCCTCACAAAAATAAAATCCACACACTTTTTATTACTTGATTATTCATTTATTACTGCTATGTTTGGATCCGCCATGGATCTTGATTTTGATGCAAATGTAAATCTCTTCAAACAGATGAGTGTCCTGAGAAAAACTAGAACTTTATGTAGACATACTGGGTCATTATTATCTCAGTCATAACTTGTCATAACATGTTATAACAAGCTTGCAGACAGAATTTCTTCTATTTCCATAATAGTACTAGATTGTCCTTAAACTTATTTTCATGAGGTAGTTGGATGTTTTTTGACAGATTGAAGTTGTGAATCCTGACGGCACTCCAGCACAAAGTGTTAGAGTGGTGGTGGATCCGGGTGAGGTACAGGGCAGCACAGCAGCCAATGGCATGGCAAGGCTTTCCATCAATACAGAGGAAAATCCTAAACCACTGACAGTCACAGTAAGTGTTGAGAATTGCTCAGATTGTATTTATTTATTTACATTTTGTGTTAAAGCACATTTAGCAAATGTAGTGAGAGAATATTGAACTAGCCAGAAACACAACCGCTTCACCAGGGCAGCTGTTTGACGGGAAAGAGGGTGAGCTACGGGGCGCCCCCAAGCTGCCTTTCTAGGAAGACACAGATTGCGCCCACCCTGCCTGCTTGCCACGCATTCACCCATATTGTGGTCCAGCCATTTGGTGTGCCGACATTCAAATAACTTGGGCAGCCACCTCCTTAGATGGCTGTTCCTGGCAAGGAAATGATGCAGAATCCGTATTGGAGCTGCCACACTGATCATCTTAGAGAAGCAGGTTCTGCCTCTCCCCATCAGCGTGTCGGGCTCTAGTTGGACCTCTCAGAGCACGCCCCTGTTCAGCTGAATTATGGGTTTCACAGTCTTATAAGCACACGTATATATCGTTCAAAACACACCCAGTGCTGCTAGGCAAGGGTACAGGAAAATTGTGTGAAATACTGTATGTTGAAAAACTGTCTTCACCCAATAGGAACCTCAGTCCCTGTGATGGTAAGCCACAGCAATGAGCACTGGGATCAGTGGGTATCGTTAAGATTTTAACGGTACTACTAATCTTATCGATACTGCTTATCGATCCGGTACTTTAACGGTACTCTTAACGGTTCTTTTTGTTTATAGATAAACAATCATCTGACTAATAGTTACTTTATATAAATATTTTAAAAGGGTTAAGGGACAGTAGAGAGAGAGAGAGATGCAGTAAAGAACCCTGTCCAGACTTGGTGAGGCCACTGCGGTGCACTTTATGGTTTCTTCTATGGATCAGCATTGACTAAATATCTAGTAAACAAGCTTAGTAATAGTGTTCAAATTCAAACCTCTTTTTAGTTTAGAGAGGTTTGGAGTATGAGTTAAATGAGTATGAGTCATATTTATTCTGGTTATTATCTGCCCAAGATCTTCCTCTTTGTCAGTGTTTTGGTTCATTTTGTAAAAAGAAAAAAGATGAGTTGAATGAAATCTTGACTACGGAGGTAAAAATGAAACACCAAAGTATGGTTTACATTTTGTATTACCTTGTCATTTGCAAGTGCCTTCATCATTTCAAGTGTTAATTGTAAAAAATAATAATAATTTCCCCTTCTGAGTCCTTGGTCAAATGCACAGAGGCAGCTGTTTAAGAAATTAGGAATTTTTATTGCCACTTGAATAGATGACTGGCTGTTACCGCGCAGCTCGTAGGAAGATAACTCTGGGCTTTGCCATCAACCTGGAACCCAGCGCCCTGGGACCCACCCAGGCATCTTTGTTGGAGGTAATTTTTACTAGGCAGACTGCACATGAGAGAATCTCAGGAGCGACCGAGTCCAAAAGTGACAGCCAACTGCACCGCAGGGCTACACCACTGGAGGAATCCAAATTCCTCTTACGGGCAATGTTTAGGAGATCTGTCACATCCAGGACGATGGTTACCTCAGATGCAAGTCTCAGGGGCTGGTAAGCCACAAGGGCAAAGTAATGAGTGATGTGTGAGGTGGGCCTCAGTGGGGCCACCTAGGACTTCCTGCCATTAATGAGAGATCATCAGAGCAGACAACAGACTAGGTGGACTATGGTTTCATCCTGTGCACATATTGGCTAGTTGTCTGATAATGTCGAGCAGCATTCAGTGCTGTCCCTGAGAGCCACTCATTTTCCAGGAGTCCAGCACTTTAAGATTCCACTACCATCCTACAAATACCATCCTCAAGTGGTAATTCAAATTTTGGCTTGCTTTGGCCTGCTTTGGCCTATCCCAAGTAGACCTTAAGGTAGTTTGCCTTTAAGGAAATGCTCAATGCCCAAAGTATTTATCCCTGAGGGACCAGGAGGCTCCATTGAAAACACACAAGTGGCCACCAGTTCTTTTTTACATGTCACCCCCACTGTCCCTGATTTCTCCCACACTGATGAGAGTGATAAGCAAGGCACTATCTTTGATACTGATTGCCCATATGGATAGAGGAATGCCATGTGCTGGGACCTTCCCCAGGCCACAGTGGAGATATTTAATTCTGGTCACAGGTTATCTCATTCCAATCTGACAGCAATCCTCTCTTTTCTTGTGAGAAAACACCTCATTCTTTGCTCTGCCCCATGTCTAAACCATTTGTCTCCTCATAGGTTTTATCCCTAGTGCTAGACGCAGTCACCCAGCCACCATTTGAATTTTTGGATCAGGTGGACATGAAGACACTGAGCAGTATCTCTCCCACTGGATTGTTGGAGCAATTAAAATGGCCTAGACCAGTAAATGCCTCTAACCGCCAGCTGAAGTAATTGTATAGAGGCTTCTGGGGAAAACGCTGAGATAACGTCCCCCATAGTGAGACACCTCACTCACCCTGTTTGTCTGTCAGTTGGTGCTAGCCTGTATAGACAAGGTGTCGGAGAGTCTTAATTCAAGAGGTAAAGAAAAAGGGACACATTTTTACCTTAAAACAATTAAATGGATTCCTTTGTACACACAAGAATGTGGTACTGTATGAATGCTCAAGAAATTCACTTTTCATGGTATTATGTCAAGCTAGTGTTGGGGCTGTGTGTGTGTAGGCACAGCAGACCTAGCCTATGGATAGTTACATCTCACATCACTTACCTGCTTATCGCTTACCTGTGTGTTTAATTGTAGGCAAAGACCAAGGATCCTTATATTTCACCTGAAAGGCAAGCATCAGCCAACATGACAGCTCTCCCATACAGCACTAACAGCAACAGTAACATCCATATAGGTACATACTGAAATTAAATCAGGTAGTGATGGTGGTGGTGGTGGCAGTGCTGTCAAACTACCATAAAAAACTTTGTAATGTTGTTTTTACAGGTGTGGATACAGCAGAAGTAACAGTAGGAGAAAACCTGAAAATCAGCCTCAACTTCAAAAGGCAGGAAAATACACAAAATGACATCACATACCTGGTGAGAGATGTTTTGCGTGTGTATGTGTACGTTTGTGCACAAGCTTGAGCTTTTGTGTTGCGTTCAGCAATGTGTGTGGTACAGTGTGAATGCATGTCGGATGAGTACTGAATTTCAAATCTTTGTCCTCAGATCCTGAGCAGAGGTCAGCTGGTGAAATATGGTCGTTACAGGGCAAAAGGTCAAGTACTGATATCCATGATTATCACTGTGACCAAAGAAATGCTGCCATCGTTCCGCATCATCGCCTACTACCATACAAATGATAATGAAGTGGTATCAGACTCCGTTTGGGTGGATGCAAAGGACTCCTGCATGGGCTCGGTGAGACACACAGCGCTGATATAGCAGAGTTGAAGAGGCCAAACAATACATTATTATATTTTCACAACTACAAGTATGCCTCCTCCTTTAGTTGAAGCTTGAATCATCAACACCTTCTTCATCCTTTGAGCCTCGAAAGATGTTTGGTCTGAAGGTCACAGGAGATCCAGGGGCCACAGTGGGACTTGTGGCAGTTGACAAAGGCGTCTACGTCCTAAACAACAAGCACCGCCTCACCCAGAAAAAGGCAATTTCTTATTAATCTTTGAAAATATTTTAATATTTTAATCTAAAAGGCTCATTTATTTCTGAAACTGAAACTATTATTACACAAGTTTGTTAGCCTGTGGATTCGAATAGTGTCCAGAATAAGTTTGTCCTGCAGCAGATATTTTGCATACTGTTTCTGTCATACCAGATATGTCATATAACTTACATGGTAATTGTACTGCTTTTATATAATGTTTTCATCCAAACTGCTTTAAAATTTTGCCTCTCATTCACCCATGCACCCCATCACCAATGGCAGCGGACCTGCAATGCAAGGCACTGTCGGGAGCAGTTTGGAGTTCAGATCGAACTGCAAAACCTGGGATTGATGGATAACACGCATGTGGCATAACCCTAAGCTTTGTCTGTTTGTATTTCTGTGTGTATGACACCCTGCTCAGGTGTGGGACATCGTAGAGAAGTACGACACAGGCTGCACACCAGGTGGAGGGAAGGACAGTATGGGTGTGTTCTACGATGCTGGGTTGTTGTTTGAGTCCAACACGGCTTCTGGGACTCCCTACAGACTAGGTGATACTACTTCACTCTAGTCTCATTCTTTTCCCTCCTCCTGCTAATCTGGTACCTTCCAAATGTCCTATTGTTTGGAGCAAGAAAATCCAAAATTGGGCAACAGGTGGGAGCCAGGGTTAAGCTCATTGTACCAATGAAATATCACTAATGAGAGGTGTGCGTAGACCTTTGGTTTTCTTATCCATTGCATTCATTTAAGCCTAAGCAGACAATATATATTGTTTGTATACTCTCAATATATGCACATAAAAACACCTATGTAACTTGTATTTATTCTAGCACTCTTGCACTAACAAGGACTCATTTATGACCTGGGCAAGTATACATTGTTGGCCAGCTCTTGCCTGAATGTAAGAGCAATACATTAAAATTGCTCATATTTGTTTGGGTATTGTTTTGGTTTTATGGCCCACAACTTTTTTTGACTGTCACCCTGCTCACGGTTACTCAGTTACTTCAAGCAGCAGGCAGCTGTTTTCAATGAAAATGCTCTAAAATCCCACTGTTCACCACCTGCCCGTCACCACATGACAATCAGACACATGCTGGTGCGACTTGCTGGTGAACATAGTGGAGCGGTAAGCAACTAAAGAGTTAGATATTAATGGGGACTAAAGGAGAGTGAATCTTGGACTTGCTTATTTTGGGGCCAGAAACATCACTGCAAATAAATGCTGATGTTGCTTTATATCTGCTGAACGTGTAAATAGGCAACTGCTGCTAACAACTTCACCAGTGGCAGAATTGTGTTTACAGCTTTTTTCCCCTGCCCTCAAGTGGCCAAAATACCAGTTAATGCAGGTTTAAGGTTTTTAAGGGGTAAGGATCTAGTCGACAGCAGAGGGACTACATCTTAAAGGGTCAGTTCACCCAAAAAAGCACTTTCTCATTTCCCATTTGGCAATGCAGATAGTTCAGGGACACTGTGTCTGAAACAACTTGTTACTGGTTAATACCACTAGGGGTAAGTGAGATAATATGGTTTTCATAATTAGTTTGAACCAACCCTTTTGGGCATTTTCATGTTGGCTTCCATATCGGTCAACCATGGTGATTGCCACATGAGCTGATTGTGGTCTGTGTTTCTATTACTATTAATTTACTCCATCAATATTTTTTTTATGATAGAGCATTTGTTTAAACAGTCCAACAAATTCGAAGTGCAATTGTAGATCAGATTGTCTCATGTATGTCCAACCAGCTAATTACCTAACATCATGAGCATCACGTCAATTATACCATGCAGAGTCAAGTCTAGGTCCGACCTTGTTTGGTTCTGTTAAAGATCTAGTCTGTGTTGCGTTTCCAGAATTGAAATGTCCTGCCCCCAGCAGGAGCAAACGCACCACTACTATAATGGACGTCACCACCAGCTTAGGTAAGAACCACAGCTTGAAGCTACCCAATAACCACATATTCAGTCGTCTTCTGCCACGCAGCTCAGGCTCTCCAAAATGTTTGTAGTTTGATATCTTCTGTTGTTGACACCATGCCTTTAATGGGAAGATAGAAATGAGTACTGGAGGGAGAGGGATACCTCATTTCTTGTCATCTACATCTTTCCATATGAGTGAAAACGTTTCACATTTAATGTAACATTATCTGAAACACTTATTTTATCTTATTTGACTTTATTTGTACTTTATACATGTATTTCTACATTTTTCAGTCCAATGTGGCCACACTGCTTATGCTCCACACCTTCTCACCTCTGTCTGTCCTCCACATCCCTCTTTCTTTCCAGTGAGTCAATATCAAGATGAACTGCAACGTGACTGTTGTTTGGATGGCATGAGGGACACTCCTGTTTCATACAACTGTGAGAGGCGCATCGAGTACATCGTGGACGGTCCAGCCTGTGTGGAGGCCTTCCTGCACTGCTGCAAGGAGATGGAAAGGCAGCGAGCCGAGAGGAAGGAAGAAAACCTCCAACTGGCTCGTAGTAAGAGACGGGGACAAGGGATGGGGGAAAGCCCTGGGTGGTTACTATCCATGGTCATACTGGTAGTTAGGAAACAATCACTGCCTCCCAATGGAAAATAATAACCTTTTTAATGACACTTTAGGTGAAGAGGATGACAGTTACATGGACAGCAATGAAATTGTTTCTCGCACCAAGTTCCCTGAAAGTTGGCTGTGGTTAGATATCAAACTGCCTCCTTGCCCTGAGGGAAAACCTAATTGGTGAGGAAACTGAAACTTATACACACAAAACAATACACTGATAACTTACCTTTTGCCTCCCAAAGTGTTAACACCTTTCTTTGTTCTAGTGACACCACATCAGTGAAGAAAGATTTTCCTTTGCAAGACTCAATCACAACCTGGCAGTTCACTGGTATTAGTCTGTCAAGAACTCATGGTGAGGATTCTTGTGTTTCAGTTGTGCCTCCCACCTCAAAACCAAGAGCCAACCCTACTCTTTCTCTATTTCCTTTGGTCTGTCCTTCACTCAGCCACATCTTTTTTCCCTGCTATGTTTCATGTTTTTTTAAGGTATCTGTGTTGGCGAACCATTAGAGGTCATTGTCCGGAAGGATTTCTTCATTGATCTCAGGCTGCCGTACACTGCTGTCCGCGGAGAGCAGCTAGAAGTTAAAGCAGTCCTCTACAACTACAGCCCCAATATTGCCACTGTAAGTCTGGGTCATTCAAGAAAGCCAACAGGACCATATTTTTCATTAACTAATCCAGGGCAAAAGGACAGAATACAATAGGTGGCTAAAAAGAGGATGAATGCAAATAATGCAAGAAGAACTATTTATTCAAGTAGCTACTTTATTTCCGTAGTACCTGTTGTGTAGACCCCCTTCTTCAGTCAGTACTGGAACTGGATCCCTATTTTAGACAGAAATAGTATTATTGCTGTTCTCTAGGTAACAACTACAGACTAGACTCTATGGGGGCTCTTTATCTTTGATCAGCTACACATGTCTCAATCTCTTTCTCCACCTTTGTCTTGTTTTCGAGGTGCATGTAGTTCTGATTGAGGAGGCACATGTGTGCAGCGCAGCTTCTAAGCGTGGGAGATATCATCAGGAGGTCAAAGTTGGGAGCCAAACTACACGTTCTGTACCCTTCGTCGTTATTCCCACTAGGGAGGGAAAATTCCGCATCGAGGTCAAAGCATTTGTTAAAGACTCATCACTCAATGATGGAACCATGAAGATGCTGCGGGTGGTGGTAAAAGAAACACGCTCCATGTCAGACATGTTGATAAATCTGTGCCATGTCAGAGCGCAGTGCCATTACGCCCTAACTGTCCACTGTGTTTTCCTTATGTAAATCACGCTCCCAAGACTTACTTACCCTCCAAAAAATCATAAAGATATTTTTGATGAAAATCATCAAAAATATCCCTCTTCCTCCTTCTGCTGACCAAACAATGCTGGTGAAGGAGGTGTGGATGGAGGTTAACTATCCTCCACAGCTCTGTATCTGTCTGTATTTGCAAAGCTACTCCGACCTTTAAGCAATTGAAACAAATCTTAACAATTAGATCAGCTCTCTCTTGTAATTATACCCCGCCCATATATCACAGAAGTTAAAGATATGGTTTGTGACAGTGACCTTCATCAAGACCAGTAGCTTAAAGGTGCCCTGTAGAATCTTCCTGTAAACAAACAAAAGTTGTGTTAACATTCAGTTTTTCTCACCGAAATGTACTGTCCTCGAGGTCCTTCCTGATGAAACACAGCAAAGCCAATTTTTAAAAAATATTATAAATCATGCAGTGTTTACATACATGTTTGCTAGTTAGCAGTTTTCTTCTTCCTTATCTTTGTTTGCATATTGCTACACTTCTTTATGCTTTACCGCCACTGTTTGTCTAATGTGTATATTGCACCCCCGCATATTCAAGCAGGTGCATGCGCATCCTCATGCGTGGGCATGATACAAAAAAAGGCCCACTCAAAAACTTGCTCCATAGTGCTACTAGTGGTTGAAAACTTCACAGGGTACCTTTAACTGCTAGTAATGCTTTATGCGCAATTCACTGGACTAAAAACATGAGTGAATGATTTGGCACACAGTGCACTGGAGTAAGAGCCTGAAAACACGGCCCCTCTTCTACTTATTTAATCAAGAATCGATTCTGAATTGAACGGTGATGCTTCTGAATCCAAGAATTATACTCAAATCCGATCGTGAGATTCCCAAAGATTCCCACCCCTAACTTTAAAGTAAATAAATTAATAAAAGTTTACTCAGAAAGTTTTGATTCCTGATGTTTGTCCTAACTGTTTTTCTCCAGCCTGAAGGTGTTCTGGTTAAATCCCCTCAGATTGTAAATCTAGACCCTGCAAAAAAAGGTGTAGGTGAGTTCACTCTGCTGCTGTATGGAAGAAAAACCCAAACATTAATTACGTAGTACCAGATATTAGATAAATAGATACCAGGAATTGTAAGATTACTGCCAGTAATTGTGTTGTGAGGTACAGGCTTAAGTCCCTGATATACACCAAAATGGACACCGACAGCTGGGTGGATAGTGGACTGTTGATTTACACATCACTGGGTGTCGTACACATGTCTACATGTGCATACAGGGTGCAACAGGGTGCAAATCCTAGTCCTTGGTGGAAATAAAGTGCTTGAATGTTTCAGTGTCTTTTCCGCGGGGCTAGAGAGATAAACACAGGCTATGCAGCCTCTGGATGAAAATGTAACTCTAGCTGATTGGTTACAAGACTACTTACTGGCTCAGGCGGTGTACAGAACCTGCACCTTTGATTTTACCTGTTAAATGCGTAATTATTTCTTATTGTCTGTATGTAATTAATAGTCTGTTAATTAAAAGGTTTCCATATCTGTTTATTGTTTGTGAATTAATCCCAAAACTTGCAAACTCTTTCTACTTTTTAGATGGTCAACAAGTAGAAATTATTAACAGTGGAATTCCTGAGAAAGATTTTGTTCCAAACACTCCTACTAGCACACAGATTTCTGTGACAGGTGAGATATGTTATGGCATGGTATGTGGTAAAGTGCCTGTAGTATTACCTCTGCATAAGTGTAAATGGTTACTGTTGTTCTTCTGTGTTCTTAGTGGCAAATTATGACCTCACTTGTGGAAATGTTTGCAGGAAGAAAGCAAAATGTGCTGAAGAATGACATCGGTGGGAAATCAATGGGTAGTCTGATCATACAGTCCTCAGGCTGTGGAGAGGAGAACATGATCCACATGACCCTGCCTGTCATTGCAACCACGTATCTGGACAAAACCAACCAGTGGGAAACTGTGGACATTGAGAGACGTAATGACGCCCTACAACACATCAAAACCGGTGGGCTCACACACATTTATTGGCGCAGATAGCAGAAATTTAAAGCCTTTATGTATAAGATATGAAGCTCACTGACTGAAAATGTGGTATCAAAAAAGACAACTGGGTAGACAGCAGGACAGACCACAATTTGAATGGGATACTCAACCTGACCTCCAATGCATACGTTTGTGCAGAGGTTGTGAGTTTTTGTTTGTTTTATGCAGGTTACCAGTATCAGCTTGCCTACTGTAAAAGTGATGGGTCTTTTGCTGCGTATCCTGATCACCAAAGCAGTACCTGGTGAGGTCTGCGAACATGCACCATGAACTCATTGTGTTTGCGCATCCTTCCACTGACTATGTGAGAATGGGTGTGTTTCGTGTGCAAATAAATGAAACTATACTGTGACCTCTCCTCTCTAAGGCTGACTGCCTATGTTGCCAAGGTGTTTGCCATGGCCAACGATCTGGTGGCAGTGGAAAGTAACATCATCTGTGACGCTGTCAAGTTTCTGACTCTCAGCACACAGCAACCTAATGGCATGTTTAGAGAGGTTGGAAGGGTGTCCCACGGAGCGATGATTGTGCGTGCATCAAGTCTTCATCTTCATGCTAAACAAAAGACCGTATCAAAATGAAAACCATTACGCCACTGGCTATCAGCTTGTATTAATAAACAGGTTTAATACTGATGACAGTAATGTGTGTGTGTGTGTGTGTAGGGTGACGTGCTCGGCACAGATTCAGACGCCTCCATGACGGCCTTCTGCCTTATTGCCATGCAGGAGTCACGCACACTATGTGCCACCACTGTTAATGTGAGTACCTCAACTCCATAAAATGTCTTTTTCATTTTCCCTGTTTTTTCTCTCTTTACTGACCGGACACCCCAGTGGTAACTAATGAAGTTCAGGATGGTTCAAATGGTACGACAACATTCAACAAAGCTGTCTGTTGAATGTTGGAGTAATGCAAAAAGCATTGTATTTTGTACCCTGTACATGTTGGGATAGGCTCCAGCAGCTGCGATAGTATTCCTGTACTTTCACACTTTTTACTGCCTGTTACGCAGTGAAATCTCTGCTGTCTATTCTCCCATGACTCTTCTCCCTCCTTCCTTCCTTGGTCTTTCCCTTCTGTCCAGAGTCTGCCAGGCAGTATAGACAAAGCAGTGGCCTACCTGGAGAAGCGTCTGCCCAGCCTCACCAACCCCTATGCTGTTGCCATGACGTCATATGCCCTGGCCAATGAAAACAAACTGAACCAGGAGATCCTCTACAAGTTTGCCTCCCCAGGTTTCTTCGTACAACAACATTCACATACATATTCAGAGTATAGGTGAATAGTGATATTCAGATAAAATAGAAATAGTGCATATCCACAGATGGAGCATAACGACTGTAACATGTATACCCGAGCCCAACTACATTGTCATGCGTGATATTATTTGCTGATTTTAGCTACTCACAGACACTGGTTCAGTATGTCACTATTGATGTTTAATTAGATAGTAAGAAACAAGAGTTTGCAGTACAGAAATCCCAAATATATTTGTGATGTAATATAGAAACTTGCCATTACACAGTTTGTGTACTGCAGTACATGTCTTGCCTTGTCACAAGTACAGTATAGTAATGCAAACGTTACGTTTGGCTCTTCCTCAGAGTTGTCCCACTGGCAGGTACCTAAGGGACGTGTTTACACACTGGAGGCCACGGCTTACGCTCTTCTGGCTCTGGTCAAGGCCAAGGTGAGCAGGTCCCACTTATCTGTATCTGTGTGTCTTGCTATAAAAACATTCAGCAGAGTCATCTTTCATGGTACTACACAAAAGGGTACAAGGTTGGTGAAGACAAGCATTTTCCTGAATGCAAAGGCTGCTTTTACAGCACTGCTGACCATTTTACAAAGAACATCATAGTTATTTAGATGACTAGCTTTTGCCCATCTAGGCATCCTTTTTATTTCTTTTAGTACTGAGAGGAAATCCTTACTGAGACTTACAACTTGTTTGAGAGAGAAACACTTCAAAATCATTTAAAACAGGCATGATGTTTTTGTTGTGTATTGCTTGTATAATTTGATTGTGTCAAAATAGAAAAAACAGGTTTGCTGTAAAAAGTGGCATGGAGTAATGTATAACCATAAATAATGAAAATTATATTTGTTATAAAACAGCTATAACAAAATTGTCTAAATATTCAAAATGATGATTGTTTTAAAATCAAACTCTTCCTCATCCCAACCCTTGTCCTCTATTAATAAAGGCCTTTGAAGAAGCCAGACCTCTTGTGAGATGGTTCAACAAACAGCGGAGAGTGAGTGGAGGCTTTGGATCAACTCAGGTAACACAGACCTCTCATTGCTCTCTCTATATATCAGCCTTAAACCATTGATCACTTTTTTCATTTTCTCTCTCACTCTTTTCCTCTCCAGGCTACCATAATGGTGTACCAGGCTGTAGCTGAGTACTGGGCCAGTGCTAAAGAACCAGAGTATGATCTGAATGTGGACATTTTGTTGCCAGGCAGGTCAAAACCTGACAAGTACAACTTCAACAGGGAAAACCATTATGCCACAAGAACATCTAAGGTGAGAACACACTCTCTCTCACAAACAAACTCACAGTGGCTCATTAAGTCATCATTCCTGTTGTTTTCTGTATGTTTCTTATGTGTGTGTGTGTGTGTGTTTGTGTGCATATTTATATTCCCACAGATGAATGAAATAAACCAGAATGTGACAGTGATTGCAACGGGTACAGGAGAAGCAAAAGTGACCGTAAGTAAAATATATTTTTGCTCTGAGCGTTATCATCTGTTTGTTAATGTGTCCTTTTTAAACCTCAGATGAGGCCAATGGCATTTATTTTACCAGACCAACAGAACAGAACAGGCCAACGTTTCAACACTACTGTGTCTTCATCAGAGTCAAAATGGACAAAAACATCAGGCAAACACATATAGTCAACCTAGAATAGGTGTACAATATCCATGGGATGGACTTGGAAACATTTAGATTTTATAATAAATGCTGTTGACAATATAAATGCACATTAAATGAGAGGTAATACTTTTTTGCTGAATTAGATTTTGAACTTATCTTGGGCCCTCTTTGAGGCCCTGACGGTTCCTCACGGCTTTAAGATGCACTCCTATCTATGTGACAGATGGTGTCGCTGTATTACGCTCTGCCTAAAGAAAAGGAGAGTGACTGTCAGAAGTTTAACCTGTCGGTGCAGCTCCTCCCAGGTAATTTGTCTTTATTTGTTGCGATTGTATCCGTTTGTCTGCTTCTGTTTGTCTATTTTGTGTCGTTATCTGCCCGTCCTTTTACGTTTTTTGGTGTGAAGAGATTTTATGTTCGTCTAATGTTTTGTTCCTCCAGAGAAAATGGA
Organism: Enoplosus armatus; assembly: GCF_043641665.1. Taxonomy (NCBI): domain Eukaryota; kingdom Metazoa; phylum Chordata; class Actinopteri; order Centrarchiformes; family Enoplosidae; genus Enoplosus; species Enoplosus armatus. Next base: position 1,907,385 of record NC_092181.1, on the reverse strand, counting down.
AGAGGATGAGAAGATATACAAGTTGAGAATAGAGGTTTTGTAAGTACAATCAAGTAATCATACCAAGAAACATAACATTAAAAGGGCTTTATACAGAACATTTTCTAACCAGCCAACATAAGTTATTCCACTTATGTTACAGATATTATGGTCACCAACTTAACATTTGGTTGGTCCGGTTTAAACTTAATTTGTGTATATTTGAACATATGAGTAAATAAGAAACCATTAGCTGGTCTGGAGCTTTCTATTGTATCACCTTATCCTCATCAGATGGAGTTTACCCGGTTATGTTAAATTTCCATTTAACCGGCTGACTTAAAAACTCAAATTTAAAGTGAATTCTTGACCTTGGAAACAACAGTCTCACCACAATGTCTATTTCCTTAGAAATTATGGTTTTGTCAACTACTTTTGATTTATGTTTCAAACATTTTCTTCATATTGCTTCTTTATGTCTTTGAAAAAGGGCTTTTTTCTTACTAATTCCTCCTTTGTCTTAATTGCTCTGTCCAGGTATAAGGACAAGGAGCGCGATGCAACCATGTCAATCCTGGATGTCGGCTTGTTAACTGGCTTCACCGTCAACACAAACGACTTGAGCTTAGTAAGACACACACACACACACACACACACTCACAAAGAGCTCAAAGGTCACTGTTTATGGTTAGTAAAAACAAGATGTGTTTTAATGTTTGGACACAAACATGTAGATGCTGTGGGCATGTGTGTGTGTGTGTGTGTGTGTGTGTGTGTGTGTGTGTGTGTGTGTGTGTGTGTAGTTGTCCAAAGGACGTGCCCGCACTATTTCAAAATATAAGATGAACATCGTCGAGTCAGAAAGAGGCTCACTCATCATCTTCCTGGACAAGGTAAGACATCAGTGTTTCTTCCTGTCCCTTCCTGTCCCCAAATCAGCTCTGTTCAAAACACACTCACCACTTGTCCCTTCTGGGTTAGTCTTACACATTACATTATCATTTTCTACATGTGTTCATTTTGCTATAATTGACCATTGCTTTTGTAACAGTGCATCACTTACTATCCCGGGTTTGTTTGTGTTGGCATTAGGTTACAGGTCACATCAAAGCACATGTAGGTTAAAGCAAACACACAGTCATGAGTTATTTTCAGTTACCTTTATCTGAGTTGCAAAGTTTGAATGTGGTTTAATTGTTTGTTCCTTTGTTTCGGCCCAGCATGCAGGGCTAGTGTTTGGGAGGGGGCCACCCAGCATTTCCTGATTTTTATAGTGTTGGTGATGTCATGGCTGACATCATTGGGTCAAACCAAATGGAGGGGTTTTCTTTTTTGTAGAAAGGTTTTTTCTGTTTGTCTTACCCAGTCCAAGTAATGTTTTAGGAACTATTAACTATTAAAGAGCCATTCAGTAGGGTTAATGAGCTGAGGCGTAAGTTTACGGTGCAGTTCACCCACTTTTGGTTTAGCACTGGCTGTGTGTGGCTGGGTTTTGCTGGGGGAGAGAGTTGAGGCCGTGCTGTTAGTTTGCGTTGCAATGAGCTAATTTTCTTAGTTTGCGTTGTATTTTTTTCCTATTTTTGTGAGTTGCATGTAAATGGAAAGCACTGTAAATAAAAAAATCACCTCTGGGAAATCCTCATGTCTGCTGAGTCTGCCTACCTACCACCTTCCTAGACGCTCTAGCTAAACTATTTCACAGACTATTGCAATGCCCTATACCTAGGCCTGCCCCAGTCCTCATTAACTCGTTCGCAGATGGTCCAAAACCAGTTGCCACTGGATATTCGAAGTAGTATCTCTGTTTTTAAATCTAAACTAAAGACCTATTTGTATTCACTGGCCTTTTTGGCTCATCAGTCTTTATTTGTTGCCTTGTCTACAGTTCTGTACTTGCCCTCTGTTGTTTATTGTTGCCGTTGGTATGTTTTCCTTTGTGTATATTTTAATGTACTTTTGTACAGCACTTTACTTACTTATTCTCTCTGCCATGTTCTTTTATTTCTTCATCGCTATCTCACCTTTGCTTTCCATCTCTCCACAGGTTTCTCACACACGACCAGAGGAGATCACTTTTAGGATCCATCAGAAGCTGAAAGTGGGCGTCTTACAACCAGCTGCTGTGTCTGTCTATGAACACTATGACCACCAATACAGTAACCGTGAGTATCAAAGACACCCAGAAACGTACTGTTTGCTGACCTTGTCTCTGACACACAGACACACACATACCATAAGTTTGCCACTTTTCAGCTTGACGGATAGTTATTTTTTAATTAATTATTTATTATTTGCATTATTCGCAATTAGTACAAAATATCTTGCAAATATCTTTCTGTTTTTTTGCAGAGACACATTGTGTGAAATTCTACCACCCAGAGAGGAGAGCTGGACAGCTACTGAGACTCTGTAGAAATGATGAATGCACATGTGCTGAAGGTAAACAGGATGATGTCGAACTGAAGACCTAGTCTATCTACTGTGTGAATTTGTTACATCTGACATTCTTGATGGAAACCTTTCTGTCGGAAGGAGGTAAACCATATATATAACTATATAACCTTTGATTGTTGCACTTTTAATCTGTGGATTATTTCCTTCTTTTAAGATCTGGTGTAGGAGATGGTTATGTAGCTCAATTGATTGTAATGTTATCATGACAGCTTCTGTCACAGGCAACATGTAAAGACATACACACGTGTACTTCTTTAATCAGGTCAACAGTTGTGTATTTACTTTGTGCCCATTGTGTATTTCCAGAGAACTGCAGTATGCAGAAGAAGGGCAACATCAGCAATGGTGAGCGCACAGCGAAGGCCTGTGAGACTCAAATGAACAGCAAAATAGATTTTGGTAAGAGATTGTTCCTCTATGTTTCTGTGAGTGAGAGAATAAGTAAACAAGGGAGTAGGTGAGCTAACAATCTGCAATGTGTCTGTCCTCAGTGTACAAAGTGAGACTGGGAGAATTTACAGACGGTTTGTCCACTGACATTTACATAGTACGGGTACTGGAAGTTATCAAAGAAGGTGGGTATTCATCTCCTTTGAACCTTGAACTGTCTAATCCAAAACTTTTGCTTTCCTGAAATGCTTTCTCGAAAGTACCTCAAAGGTGAGATACCACATTTCTGTCCTTTTCTGAATTTTGTGGGCACTTTAGATCCCCCTAAGGGGACAGACAAAAACTTGGCCCTTAGCCATGATTTGACTGCAAATATGTGAGCATTCAAAAGTAATGTTTCTAAACTGTGCTTGTTATGCATCTAAATATGTTTAAAGGAAGATTACGGATTATTTGGTTTTATTTGCGTAGCTCTGGCCATCACTGTACTATCATGATTATGACTATATGATTGTACTCACCAAAGTAAGTGCTGAGATCTCAGAACATAGTGGCATTTCTGAAAATAAGTCCAATGGGGCAAGAAACACAAGCAGTCAAATTATCATACAGGTACGGCAAGTACAGTGGGTCAATGTTGAACCAGGAAATCGGTCTGTTTACCATTTGCCTTTGTTTTCTCATCCAAGTAAGTCTGGCTAACCTGGAGGTCTGCCTACAACGTTTGATTGCACGTGTTTCTTGCCCTGTTGGACCTTATTGTAGGGATGTTGCTGTGTCCCGAAAACTCAGCAGTTAGTGAATACAATGTTATCATAACTGACAGAAATAATGGAGTTACAAAATAATACCCAGTTGATGATACACCATAGTTTCCCTCTAAGTACGTTCTCTGTCTTCTCCAATATTTTAATTACAGGAAATAATGATGTGGGTCCTCTGGGTAAACTGCGCACTTTCCTCAGTTATCCGCATTGCAGAGAAGCTTTAGATCTGAGAACAGGCAAAACCTTTCTTATCATGGGCACATCCAAAGATATTTACAGAGACGAACGGAGTCAATCGTAAGTTAGTTGTGTCTGGGTATGTCTGGTGTGTTCATTCCCCTCATAATATTGTCAGCACTTAAACATTTACATGTTTCCCTGCTGTCTATTGCTAAATGATTGTCAACCTTGTAAGGTTTAGTTTGCGTGGTATTGTTTGAGTCATTAAATATAAATCGTATATTGTGAGGGAGAAACAACTTTGTTGTTGTCATGGTTTCCCTTTTTGATTCATTCCAACATAATACAGATACCTGGCCACATGTTTTTCACTTTCCTCTCCTCAGGTATCAGTATGTGCTCGGTCAGAGAACCTGGATCGAGTACTGGCCCACAGAAGCAGAGTGTAAAACTGAGGAACACAAACCTACCTGTTTGGGCTTGGAGGAGATGGTCCAGCAGTACACAGACTATGGATGTCAGCACTAATGTAACTGAAAGAAATAAAATGTTCTTTTCAAATTGTTTTTACTTTGCATTATTCTGCAATGCTATAAATTACAGTGCGCAAGTTGCAGTGTTAATGTTTGGTACATATGGGGTATCAGTGAAGTACTTACAGGGTACCTAAACCAGGACAAACATGTAAGTACAAGGGAAGAAGACGGCGGGACATAAGGGCTCAGATGATTTTTAAACGTGATTTTTGACAATGTAATGAGGGGTTCAGTATGAGGTCAGAGTAGATAATTACGGCGACTCGGGGGAAAAAGGGCAAAGCCGAGGCTACTACAGAGTCAACACTAAAAATATTCAACATAAAATGCACAACAACGTCGACTGCACAGGTAACAGTCATCTGTATGTATCACATGCACGGCTGCAACATGTCAACTGATCAATGCCAACATCACATCTACTGTAGGAAGCACCAGTGCATGTCAGTCAGCCCAGCGATAACAATATCCAATATCACAGCCCCAAAGTATGACAAAATAATCAACCCTTTGGGCTCTGCACAAGGAATGAAGAGTTAGCTGACAGGAGGTCAGGACAAAGTTGACTAAACTCAATTTCACCTGTTTATTTTGGCCATGTCAACAAAGCATGCTAACGTTTCAGCCTAGTGGCCTTCATCAGAGCGTGGAGGAAAATGGAAGTCATGTAATTCATATTGACAGGTTGACAGGTGATTGGCTTAAAGGGTCACATGGTAATTGACTACTTAAGGTCCCATATACATATATATTTTTTTTTTTTACTAAAAACAGGTGAAATGGTAAATGTCATACAATTTAACATTTCCAACTAAGTTATGTGATACCTATTTTATGTTTCCATATTTTCAAACCTGTTCAGAGGAAGCATTTGAAACTGAAATCATCATTCAGTCCAGCAGGTGAGTGTTGAATTCCAGTACATCTCTCTGGTAGATTGCTTCCTCTGGCTGGAGGTGTGTGTAGTAGTTGGGTATTCAACGTTGGATCTAAATAACTTGGGAAGGTGCATCGTTTCAAAGAGCTAAACACTTTATAATACAGCCTGCGATTTACAGTGTCATTTCATTGAATGAATAAGGTACAAATAAAGGACTTATTACTGGGTCCCACTGGTACTTTAATGTTGGGACATTTAAAAAAAAAACAAGATCAAGGGGAACAAGGAAGTATGTATAGAGCATTTTAGATTAAAGGACAAAACCATCATACTCTTTTATTATCTACCAAGTATTTTTATAAATACTGGGTACCTACGGGGTACAATAACAGGAAATGACTGATAAATCTGCAGGGCCTATAAAGTAATTCTGTATAATGCACAGTCATGATTTGCTGCCCAAACTGTGGGGGTACAGTTTAGTAACGAAAGGAGCTTTGGGAAAATATCTTAAAACTCAAATGGAGGGATTATTGATGACAATATAAAACACTGGGTAACGTTCCCTGCATAACTTGTTCTTACTGTATAATTTAGGAGAGAACAGTCAACTCTTAATATTATTATTATTATTATTATTATAATTTGTTCTCATAATTAAAGCGTAACAAGGGAGAACATTCAAGATTACTGTCTGCATACCTTATTCTTACTGTGTAATTAAAATAATTAAAGTTAACTGATACAATTTGATGTGCGACGACTGAACAATGGAGCGTTTGAAAGTCACTCTCTGTTATGATGCAACCAGCATGAGCTGCAACCGTGGCTGCAAATCATAGGCGTGGTTCATCTACTGTACTATACCCCAAATAACCAGTGATCTATTATTTATAATTATTTATTAACATCATTTTGAAAACTCCTTGTAGTGTTTATATTGTTTTATCTTAGAACATCCATTCATTCATAATGTCTGCAAATGGTCGAGGGTGACACCTGCCTTTGGATTCTTTATAGGCAAGAGCGAGGGTTACATGGGCTGCATGTGTGTGAGGGACAGTTTCCAAGATTACTTTCTCTCTGAGGCTGGGATGTTGCCACGCCAGGAGAATATTGTTCAGTGAGGCAGCCTGCTCTGACTGATTTTCTTGTTTATTGCTTTTCTGTCTGCTGTTCATGCGCTGTGTTCCATAGTTTATGAATTAGCTGTAAAGTTTAATTCCCTTGATTCGACCTTGTGTTTCATTGCTTGTCACATTTAATAGTTGGGGAGTCCTGATCACATTTTCACATTTTTTTGGCCTTGGTCCTTTAATATTGGGTATTTGCTGATACAGCGTCCAATCCGATTGAAATATGCCTGGATAGGCCATAATACCGATCCTTAGGATTGGCTCGGGACATCCCTATTGCTATGATACAGATACTGTGCAATCTGCCTATTTCAGAATTACACAGTCCCGTCTCGTATTCCTGATTTGTGGAGGGTGGTAAGCAGATAAAAGGAGGGTGCTGCAGCGCGAGAGTCTACATAGACGGTAGATATGGGATCAGGCAGGAGGATGTGCAGGACTCAGATCTGGCTGTTGGCCTTTCTGATCTTTTCCTCTCTGACTTCTTTGGCTGATGGATCTCCATTGTAAGTAGACCTGCCTTACCTTTCCACACTCGTCCAGAAGCTATTTTTTGCTCAAATTAGTTGTGATGGATACTGAGATACTGAGTAAGTCTAAATGACAAAATACATAAACAATTTCAGTGGTCGCAATCCTTATTCCTTACACTTTTGTCTTTATTGGCTTATGCAATGACAAAGTCATTTGATTTTGAAACACAGCTTTAATGTGTTTGTCTGAGTTATAAATGGACATGATGATTGTGTCTAATGTTTTGAGACTGTAACAAAGTAGTTGTGGAAAACCTGTAATGAGAGCAACAATAAGACCAGGTATTACCTGCTTTTGCAATCAATTAAATGATTATTGATACAGGGTAAGGACTGAAGATTGACCATATTAGTTTAACTCATATTAGTTCAATTTCACCTGTGTCTTACATAATGAGGAGCTGCATTCCAGTTTGCAGTCTTTGTCACAAAAGTCAAGGTCTTTGGTAAATTGGTCGAAATGTTGTTTTGAGTTTGCACAGTGATGCATCACACCAGACACAGCAAACAGAGTCCAGAACAATGATGAAATGTTTTATTGATCCAGTGCTGGATCTTAGTCAAGATCATCAATAGATCACTCAGTGTGAGTAAAGTGAGCAAGCCAAATAATAAATAATAACTTCCCTTGAAAGCCTCTCATAATTATTAGTATGTGTGGATGGTTTATAGTGTAGTCTAGTTAGTAAAGATGCATGTACTATGAATCCATCTCTATCTCTCCCACTCTCAAAAAAAGACAAATTTGTCATTTGCTATGCACTTACTTCATGCACCTGCGTGTCAGTGGCTCTGGCTTGGATTGTACCTCATTTGTACGTCGCTTTAGACAAAAGTGTCAGCCAAATGGATAAATTATGTGTTTGTCAGTGTTTGTACATACACTCTCTATATCTCTCTCACTGCTGCTCTGCAGAAAGGTGATGTCTGCCCCCAACTTGTTGCGGGTAGGAACAGCAGAAAACATCTTTGTGGAGTGTCAAGACTGCAACGGAGGAGACATTAGGGTCGAAGTCAGAGTGATGAACCATCCAACCAAAACTAATCTGCTGGCATCCACATCTGTGACCCTCACCAGTGCAAAAAACTTCCAGGAGCTCGCACAAATTAAGGTAATGTAGAAATACTAACATATGTTTCAAAGTTCTGTTTGGATACCCTGCATTCATCACCTTATATAAAGCTATCCATTTGCTTACAAGACTACAAATGAGAGAAAACAAAAGAATTTAAATTTAAAACTAGAATCTGTATCTGCACATACTGACATACCCCGTCCTGCTCCTCACACACTGCTTGTGTCTCCACATACTGGTTTCAGATCCCTACTGGTGACTTCAGTAAGGATCCCAACATGAAGCAGTATGTGTACCTGCAAGCTCAGTTCCCTGACCGACTGCTGGAGAAAGTCGTCTTAGTGTCCTTCCAGTCCGGGTACATCTTCATCCAGACTGACAAGACCCTCTACACCCCCAACAGCAAAGGTGTGTCTAGTGCTACATCACTGATGAGAAACTCTGCTAGAGTGTTTCTGTCTTAAAATGTGATATATATATGTGATAGTTGTATATCACAAAAGACAATAGCATTTTAGAAAACATACGAACAAAAGAGAAAACACAACAATATTCCCTCGTTTTCAAAAATCAAAACACAGTGAAATTAACTACCGCTACTGTAGACAACAGCTTTTCGCTAGGACACAACAATAAGTGTGGCTTTATACTCTGATCGTCTATCGTCGGATGAAATATACCACAATATAAGGAGAAACACATATTTACAGAGTAAAAAGGGGAGAACAGTGGACACTTGGTATCACAACCCACATACTATATTCTTATGGTGTCATCAAAATAATTAAAATAATAATCATTAGGTTCCTTATTAAACATCAAAGATCAGCTATGTTTGATCGACACACATCTTATGTGTTATATTGTTACGTGCCGTTTTATGATATAATTTGTCCTCCTGGGAGGACAATAGATACACCCATTTCTTGATTTGTCTTTATCTCAAATTGTACAATAAAGTGGAAGATGAAAACATGACAGAAATAATGCTCCAGATCTGTGGCAGCTGAAGGGCTGGAATATTTTCACCCCACCCTGAATTACAACAAATAGCCTAAAAATAAATATGAACTGTCCGTCATAATCAAAGTAACGAAATGATGCTAAGTCCTGTTTGATGGTGATAGGAAATAGGAACATGTAAGCCATCTTTCTGATGTAACTATTTGATCTCTTTTTTATATAATAACTCTTGATAGAGAAGGCTGAACAAAAATACACTTATGGAGTAAGAAGCAAAAAAAAAGACCCTCCCCTGGTCTCAAAAGTCAGACTACCCTCCCTTCAGCGTGCAGTACACTACCTGACTCTGGACAAGTCCTGGTTGGTGGCTGATCAAAACCAGACAGTGATGGTTGTGCTGGGAACAGACTGGATTATTTGGAGAGTAGAACTGGATCAGCGGCTCCTGAGGCAGGTTGAACTTTCCAAACTGGGGCAGAACGTACTCCCTGTGCCTTTTTATGGTAGTTTTAAGGTATTTGTCCTTTCTTCGAAAATACCCAAACTCCCATACCCTTTGGTACCTGATTCATGCAACATGCGGTCTTGTGTTGAGAATGATGGTCGCGAGACGCTGGGCTCCTACATCGGATATGTCATTGAACAGAGCAGCTGCCATTGTGTGTCTGTTATTATCTTCCACGGCCTATGAGTCGGTCATGACACCACAAATTGCACAAACTATTTAGAAAAACTTCAGAAAAAGGAGGCAGCATGAAGCAACACTTTCTAAGGGGCACCCGACCAATTTTACAAATGAAGTTCAGTTTAATCAGGCACTTAACAAAAAAATTAATAAAAAATGTTACTGAAGTTGATAAGTTAAGATAGTTTGTTGACAAGTGGCCATGGTGTAACATAAGCTGGTATTCTTCTCTGTCTCTCTCTCTCTTTTTCTTTGTGGCAGTCAATTACAGGATGTTTGCAATGACACCCGGCATGGAGCCCGTGGAGAGGACTGATGCTTCTATTGTCATCGAGATTGTGGTATTTTACTGCATCTGTCATATACACAGAATTGATAATATAAACTGGTAATAATCAGGTAATATTATACAATTAGCTGTCACTGGAAGTACAAAACCTTGGCAAGTTCTACAACTCAAAAAATATGTTCACATCCCTGTCGGTTAGGTTAGGTCCGTATCTTAAACCCCCCCCCCCACCATCCTTGCAATGAAAGGATGCATGTCTCCCTCTAGAGGTTGAATTTTGGATAAGCAGAAAATTGTAACATGGCCTCCCCCTGGACAGGAAGATGGGGGAATATATACAGTACATGAAGTCATAGACTGTATATAAATACTCTTTATACAAACATATAAATAGATAAATGTATATAAATAATCTTACTGTATATACAGTCTATGTGTGTGAAGCTGTGAAGTGTTAAACAAAGAGCTGATCAGCCACACAGGTAGAGAGAATATGATGTTTTAATCATACATATTGGACATATTGGAAAGTTTACTTGATGAATTTGTTTTGGTTTTGATTTGGTGATGCTTACTACAGTGGTTGTTGAATTTTGCTTATTTCTAGACCCCTGATGGCATCATCACACCACATGTTCCCGTCTCTCTGGAATCAGGGATCCGCTCTGGAGCTTACCAGCTCGGTGAAATTGTCAGGTCAGTAGTAGTTTTGTTTATAGTTTAGTTCATTACCTACCATTGCTAAATGCAACATGTTGTTTGATGGCCAGTTTCTCTTTTTTGCATGGATAACAAATCAACATATTGTCATGGCACAGCTAGTACTGGTAAACATATTTGTTGTTTGTTGAGGATTTAATTACTGCTAAGTCATACCAGCACTGTACAAGCTACTAATAGGCCGCAGCATATACTGAATGCTTTGGTTTCCAGCAACAAGAAAAGAACGCAGGCCTGAACACAGATGAGCTCGACTCGCTTTTCGCAGTCAATCTAGTCATTCACCTCCCAACACACTTCGACACTCTGTGCGGACCCGTAAATCCAGGCCCCAACTGCAGCATGAGCACCTTTCAATGTCACCCAGCGACCACGGATAGTGAGGAGACAAATACTTCGGGGCTAGCTGTAGCTCAGCCATAACCTGCTGATAAAGGTCAGCTGTCCCCTGTCTCACTGGATAGTATGCGGCAGGCCTGCCCAGGAAGAAAACTTAGTCATCTGTCCAACAAGCCTCTAGCCTCTAGATATCTTGTGGTCACATCCAGTATGGCTCTTGCTCGACAGGCAAAGTGCCACTGGTGGAGACCTTCAGTGTTTTCCCTCTATTTGACAAACATGGGTAGTATGACAGAGTCTCTTTTCTAATATTTTGCCAATAAAAGTGTCTTCTTATTCTATCAAGGGTTGCCAGGCGTAATATTTCTTGATAACATTAAGGAAGCACAAGTCTTTTCCAAAGGAACACCAGCCAGCTGTGAGTTAGGCCTTGGATTTCTGCTATAATCTTGGGATCCCAACCTCTACTCAAAAAAGACGGTGTCTGCTAGGTCAACAGATGTTTCTCCAGGACCTGCATTTTCAACCTTGCTTCCAGTCCCTTTGTGTTCTTGGGCTGCTTTCTTATGACATGCACAAGTTACCATACATCCACTAAGGCACTCTGAACCAAGAGGCAATATACTTTCAATGGCTATTTTCTCAATCATTTAAAACAAAGATGTCCACTGAACACTGAACTGAACCGGAGGGTGCTCCTGCTTAATATCTGCTTAATAAGATGGCTCAGAGTTTTCTTTTCCCGTTCTTTTCTCTCTTTGGTCTTTCCTTGCCTTTCTCTGCCTGATGTTATTTTCTCTTGCTTTCTCTCTCTGCTCTTTCCTCTTCTTTCTTTTTACTGTTGTCGTCTTCTGTCATTCTCTTTCCTGGACGAACTTCCCATTTCGACCAATAGTTTGTTGTAAGGTCTAGGGGATTTAATTACCACTAAGCCATATGGTTGTACAAGCTACTAACTGGCCACAACATATACTGAATGCCTTCACTTGCAAACAACAAGAAAAGCATACAGGGCTTTACCTGACCCCCCCACAGCACCGCACCTGGTGAGCACCTGAGAACTTTTATAGGAACACATTTTGGAATGTCGTATCCAGTTTTTTGATCGATGACTGCAATCTAACGATTTTAAGTGCAGTCTCATATGACGGGAAGTTGCTAGTCACCCCGAATATACAGCGCTTAACAAATGTATTAGACCACCTGTCATAAAAATGAGAAAACACAAATATTTTAGAAATCTGTCAAAAACTTGTTTCAAACTAAAAATTGTATTGTTATTTATTAGGCAAATAACAAACTGGAACAACTAAATAGTCCTTATTCGCATATATTAACCAAAAATCTTAATATTCTGTATGACCTCCTTTGGCCCTGATAACAGTTTGCATTCTCGCAACCACAAAACAAATTTTTCTGTTCAGGAATGCAAGTAAATAATTTGGCATCTCAATCAAAAAATAATAATGTGCTTTACTATTTTTTCTGCTTTTTTGTAAAACAGTAAATTTGAGAATTCATGGATAACAACAATAATTATATATTAGCATTAAAGATATAATTTTGATTAAAGAGCTTGGCTTGCACATACTGGTGGATTAACCATTACAGAAACGGAAAATACTTTGGTCATCAGCAATACTGTTCATTTAGGGCAGCGGTAAAGAGTGAGAAAAGAGATTTTAATGTAAAAAATACTCACAATTTAACATACATTTGGCATAACAAGTGATAACTGAACAATACACAGGAACACAGGACAGTAGCACCGTAGCTTTGGTCCAATAGTTACAGTTGATTCAGTAGTTTTTGGATAACCAACATATTATTTCTGGCTTACCTGGTTAACTAATATAGAGCCTACCTGAAGGGCACAAAACAAATGTCATGGTTTTAGGAATATTATAATAATTTGTTTGACTGTGTGTTTAGTCTTGGACTGTGGAAAGTGGTGGCAAAGTTCAACAACAACCCGCAGCAGAGTTATTCTGCAGAGTTCGAGGTCAAAGAATACGGTGAGTTAGTCCCTCTTCACCTGAACATTCACTTTACATCCAATGTTAGTCACACAATGAAATGCATTTAATGTTTCAGTGCTGCCCAGTTTTGAGGTGAAACTGACGCCTGGGAGCCCCTACTTCTGTGTGGACAGTCAAGAGCTCACCGTCAACATCGAAGCTACGTACGTGAAGATTTTTGTTTTATGGATTTAGAGACCAGGTCTGATTGGTAGAATTATTCACCCAGAGGTTTGCGGCTACAAAGCACTCACCTATAGCCGTACAAGGACAGACTAGAGCAAGAGATTAAAAACATGAGCTCGAAACAAACATCTTTGAAAATAAAAACCCTCACTTGACACATACAAGAAGCTCTGTCCCATGGAGCCCTCTCCCATCCTCCACTCCATCTTCTGGGACTCCCACCTCAATTCCCACCTTCGGGACCATCATGCTGGTTCTGGTAAAAGAAAAACTTCACCATCTCAACGTCCCTCCATCCTCATCATCACCATTACCGGAGCTGTCCCTTCCTTTACACTTTACACCCTCTACACAAACATTTGTATTAGCCCTTCACCCATTACCACATACTCCAAATACTCTGATGATTCTGCCATACTTGCACTGCTAAATCACAATAGCTCAGTTACAGCCTATCAACACTCAGTGGAGTGGTGCACTGACAACTACCTGCAGATAAGTGCTGAAAAAACTGGAAATGAGACTGAGCCCCACCTCCAGCCAAGGCAAAACAGGCTGACAGCTTCAAGTAGCTTGGACTCTTTATAGATTTCCCCTGCTCCTTCATCATGCTGACCGTTTCCAACAAAAACAAAGTTAACAGTACCAGACAAACTACCTCCAAAATCATTATTCTCCCCACACTCCCTACCAAACAGAGCCTTCACACACAGACACTAAGTCTAGTTTTCAGTATTGATACTAGTGTGCATAGGATCGACGCCAAAGAAAATGGATCCATCTCATGTCTCACGATCACCTCCTTAGTTCAGGGAATTCACACAATAAACATATGCAATTTACCATTTGAAACTGTCTTGTGTTTTAACATTCGTGTGATTAAATAATTTACAGTTAATAGCAAAATGAAATAATTATGTTTGGCAAATGATTTGGCTGTAATTAAAATATATATGGAAATAGCCTATTAATGATGCATTCAGCTCATAAGTCATGCCAGATTTTTCTCCCTTGATAAATAATAATAATAAAAAGTGTCAATATTTGTATTAATATTGGTTATTCTGGCCCTTGTATTACTTGGTATCGGATCAAAACCAATTTTGGGGTATTGCCCACACTTAACGCATAGCACTCACCAGTGACACTGATCATCCCCTCAATCCACACAACTCATTACTCCCGTCGAGCCTCAGATACAGGACTTTGAAATGGAGAAAGGCCAGCTTTGGCAGGAATTTTGTCATAGCCTTATTGTCGTTACGTTTAGACCTTTTGCATTTTGATTGTCCTGCTTTACTTCATTGTGTCCTTCTCTTGTGGTTCTAGGTATCTGTTTGGTGAAGAGGTGGATGGGACGGCCTACGTGATATTTGGGGTCATGTATGAGGGTCAAAAGAAGAGCTTTCCCAGCTCTCTTCAGAGAGTGCCGGTGAGCACATTCTTGCACTTTTGCTGCATCTCAGTAACTACAGACATATTTATAACATTTAGTAAAGTACCTCCCAACTGTCCACTTACTGTGTATCAAGATGCATTCTTATATCATGTCACATTAGATTGATAGAGGTATGGGAGAGAGCAAACTGGAGAGACAGCACATCACCCAGACCTTCCAAAACATCAGCGACCTGGTGGGGTATTCCATATACGTAGTCGTCAGTGTGCTGACGGGGAACGGTAAGAAAGAGAGACTGTGTGTTTGTGTCTGTGTGAGAGGTCACACGGTTAGGGTGTTCGATCATTTGTGAATCAAACTGATTCAGCAGGCTCAAAGTAAGTATTAATAAAAAGAAAGCATCGTATCTAGATACATACGTGTGTGTATGTGGTATTTTTGTTTTATTAAATAGTTAGAAATAATCCAGAGACCAGAGAGAATACAGATTTTATATTTAGTGCGGGCACGTGCATATATCTTGGCTCAGGTGGTGAAATGGTGGAGGCAGAGTTGACTACTATCCAGATTGTCACATCACCTTACATCATCCGCTTCAAGAATTCGCCCAGATATTTCAAACCAGGAATGCCCTTCGATGTTGTGGTAAAGTACACATTTACATGTATGTAAAATGAAAGTAATATATACATAGCTGAAATATCTATATTTTTTTAAAGTAACACATAGACATCTTACGTTCATACCAAGGGTCCTTTTATCAATGTGGTGTTCATCTACAAAAAAACTGTTAAAGTTAAAAAGTTCATCCTTGAAGCTTGTTTAAAGTTGAAGTTTATTTTTTTGGATGGCAGATTGAAGTTGTCAATCCTGACGGCACCCCGGCAGAAAAGGTTGCAGTGGTGGTGGATCCAGGTGAGGTACAGGGCTGCACTACAGACAATGGCATGGCAAGGCTTTCCATCAATACAGAGGAAAGGGTTGAAGAACTGGAAATTACCGTGAGTGTCTGACAAGATGTTATATGATGATTTTTGATGATGATTTATGCACCTTTAGGCTACAAAATAAATTGCATTCAACGTACGTCACGCCACCGAGCCCTTATGTCTCAGGGTAAAGAACATCAACTGCCTACAATAAATCATGTTTAACATATATTCTAAATGATTTTATATTTTTTTATATAATTAAATTTGAATAACACAGGTACAGGTGTACTTGATCTTTACACAGTGATCAAGGACACGTGTACCTGTTCAGCCAATACATCTATGATAATCCTTCATTGATCAGTTCAACAATGTATATTCACATGAATCATAGCACGTCTCTTTGTGTCATGTATGTGTTGTCAAAAAGGCAAATGTGTTCCTTAATTGTGTGTTTTATGTATTTATTCCTGAATGTTGCATTTATGTTGTCAAAGTGGTGAAGATCTTTTCTCCATTTGCTTGAGTTTTTGTTAAGTTTCAGTGCATTGAACAGCCACTGCAATTATATTATGATAGAAAAGGAGAGAGACTTTGAATGTACATCACATTATATAACAGTATGCATATGCTAACCTGTGTGTTTAATTGTAGGCAAAGACGATTGTTTCTGGTAACAGCCAAGCAACTGCCACCATGAAAGCTCTCCCACATAAAAGCAACAGTTACATCCACATAGGTGAGGAACATCTTTACAATCCTGAGATTGTAAAGTAGTGACTGTATTGACAATGGTGACAGTGGCAGTGCTAGCTAACTACCATGCATAAGATCCCACTAAATGTGCAATGCTGTTAATGCAGGGGGGATTTCTGACGCAAAACTAGGAGACAATCTGAAAATCAACCTCCACCTCAACCAGCATCAAAATGTACAAAACCACATAACGTACCTGGTGAGAGATGTTTTGCACCTGTGCATTTGTGGACACGTTTGAGTGTTTGTGTTGCTTCCCACAGCATGTGTAGTACATACATACAGTACATGATGGATGAATGCTGATGTGTAAATCTGTGCCCCTAGATCCTGAGCAGAGGTCAGCTGGTGAAATACGGCAATTATAAGAGAGGACAACTGATAGCCATGACGGTCACAGTTACCAAAAACATGCTGCCATCGTTCAGAATAATAGCCTACTACTTTACAAATGACAACGAAGTGGTATCAGACTCTGTGTGGGTGGATGTCGAGAACTCCTGCATGGGCTCGGTGAGACGCACAACGCTGATGTAGCAGATTTTAAGTGGACAAACAAGACACCCACGCACAAACTGATAAATTGTATTTTTCCAGGCACACTTTCAAGTATACATAAGTGTTTTTTTATCCACTTGTTTTAACAAATACAAATCTGCATGTCTCATTCATTGCCCTTTCTTCCTCCTTTAGTTGAAGCTGGAAATATCAAGACCTCTTGCATTCTACGAGCCTCGTAAAACGTTTAATCTGAAGGTCACAGGAGATCCAGGGGCCACAGTGGGACTTGTGGCAGTTGACAAAGGCGTCTACGTCCTAAACAACAAGCACCGCCTCACCCAGAAAAAGGCAATTTCTTTATTCCATCTTTAAAATGTGTTAAAAAGGGGTTTCATTTAAAAACCTATATCAATTGCATTGCATTTTCAATACTTTTATGTACAAAATACTACACTCTCAAGAATATACCTGATGACGACAATGCACAGACATCTTTATGTATGTTTTGTTTTATTTACTCACTTTTACTTACTTTTTAATTTTTGTTTGCCTACTTATCTATATCTGTCTTCTATTAAATATTATTAATGTCTTCACCCCTTCTAAAACCAACAACTCCCCAGAAGGGAGTTTTGAGAGGGGATCTGACCTGCAATGGACCAGCGACCCCCCACGGGTCTGGGGCGGGCTAAAGCAGGAGAAAGCAAAGAAAACAAACAAACATATATTTATGTGCTTACTCTATACTTATTATTTAATTTATCTTATATTTTATTTTTCTCTCTCTCTGCCCCCTATGTCCTTACACACAAGAAGAACATAAGAACATCTAAATTACTAATTTACTCATGTAGCTCTTATTAATTACTCAATAACTTAAGCTTATCTGTATTCCTATTCTTTATTTTTTGGTTTATGGTTGGTTTGTTTTTGTTGCTATGGTTGTCGTTGCTCCTCTCTTGTCTTGCCATGTCTCATATGTATATTCCCTCACTTACCTTGCACTATTAAGAAACACACACAAAAAATGCAGTTAATCATAGTCATAAAAGAAAATTTAAAAACTAAGTTGCTTTGCATTTAATTCCCTTATTAAGGGATTTTTCAAGGGATGGATAAGCAAGCTATGGCCCGCATGAACGGGCTTACAAGGCAGTGGTCTGGTGAGAGTTCTTAACAGCACTTCTAGGTTGATAGCTTACCAAGTGAAGCGCTTTGAAGACATGGCCAACGTGCCTGAGACTTCCCTGTAGGCTGAGAGAACTGAGATCACTTATAAGTGTATGGCAAAGTTGGCGCTGCAGGAAAGGGTGAGGTGACTCCACCTGACCAACTTTGACATTTTGGACATTCCAGTTGCTCCGTACGGCATATTCGGTTTCGCTCTTGCATCCATGCAAAGATGGTGTGAACCCATGAAGGACGTCATGGCTGCAAACCACTCAGGGCTAGCGTAATGGAATAAATACTTTTATGAATACGCAAGGGGGTGTATCTCATAGTGAGACATCTGACTCGTGCTACCCATAGAACCAGGTTATTCAAGAAACCTACAGTTTTCCAATCTCAGGGTTAGTCAACTCACAATTCAGGGTTAGATTCAAAGTTGTTTCTGGGACAGGCCCCAGATTATTTGTGTTTCATTGTGTGTCAAGACACCATGAGGAAGGGTTTCAGTATGCGTTGGTGTGTCTGTCCAAGCCCATACAAGGCTTTTTATTTTTGCCCATTAACCTGAGTACCTGGAATTTAACATTTCTATGCCCGACCCCACCCATGGATGAAGACACATTCTTTCATTGGTTTAAATCACTGTTTAAGTCATTGTGAGCATGTCCTCATGTTGATGTTAGCATTTAGCTCAAAACACCACTGTGCCTAGTTACAGCCTCTCAGCTACCGTGGCTGTGTAATCTTGGTATTGTTATTTGTAATTTGGTGTTTGGTTTATGAATGTTGGTATTTGGGCTGGAATGTGATGGGTTAACTGAAGAAATGGTTAAGTCATAGTCTTTACTCTGACAGCTCTTCCCTCTTGGAGATCAGCAGGCTTTAATATGTGGTCTTCTTTGGGGTTGTTCATTTGTTTGGCAAGGTGTCAGACTCTTCTGTGACAATATTATAGACATATTAACACATTACAGACATTTACAGTATCTCAATAATGTCACATTACTGTTCTGAGGTGACACTGAGTCCATGCAGGTACTGGATCCAGGCTTAGAGATGAGAATGCTGATGATAATTTCAGCCCCGTCTCTAATCCTGCAGTGGGCCAGGTTATAACACTGTTGTGGGCCAGGCTCAGGTTGGTTGAAGGGAACCTGTCCGTGAGATGGTTAGGTTAACAGCTTGTTGTCACGGTAACACACCTAGAGCTAAAGGGACCATTTTTAAACAGAAAAACCTGGGTCTCCATCAACTCAGGGTAAAACTGAAGAATTTTTACTAAACCTGCTCTCTGGAAGAGGCCCCCAATGTCTTAAATAGCCTTGGCACTGATTGATGCAGTAAACAGGTAGGACCTAGTGGACAGGGCAGGGCTGAGTTTAAGAGCAGTGAGTAAGAGTTTCCTACCATTATTGCATAAGTAAATGTTCCTTATGCCATATTTGAATTGAATGTTTACTGTTGTTGGTCTGTATTTCTGTGTGTCTTCCACCCTGCTCAGGTATGGGATATAGTGGAGAAGTACGACGCAGGCTGCACACCAGGTGGAGGGAAGGACAGTATGGGTGTGTTCTACGATGCTGGGTTGTTGTTTGAGTCCAGCACGGCGACTGGGACTCCCAACAGACTAGGTGGAGCTTCTCTCTCATTTTATCTCTCTCTCATTCAGGGCCTTCTTTGCATATTCTGGTGCCCTAGGCAAGACATCCATTTTCCTTTTTCTTATGATACACAATAATTGTGTCAAATTTGACTTTATTCAACTTGGCATTTTTGACAGCTGTCATATCAAGAGAAAACATCTGGATTTATAGCCGATGCCTATTGATCAAAAAATGGTTTGGTCCTGATCTGAATTCTGTGGATCGGCTCGGAGCATCCATACTTTACTTTTATTGGGGATGTAGATCATTGTTTATCATAACTGTATTTCCTTTGTTAAAGCTACTTACTGAACACTACATGATTCAAGCTGAGGACGCACCTTGCACACATAGCTTATCCATATCCCAGTTAGGTGTTGAGTGCAGTGTGAGCAGCAACTAACAACTAACCATAAAGAAATAAATGTATTCAACAGATTTTTTTGAAATACACTCAACCCAGTGAAGTTGAATTTTCAACCATATTTTCAAAAGAAAATTAAGCTACAAAAATAAGAATAAATGAATTAAATGAAATACCATTTAAGGGTTTCTCTAGCTATACCCAAAAACAAGTCTCGTCACGTTTTGCTGAGCGAAGAACTCAATCTGGGCTCTAACTTAAGCAACCAGATTCGGCTACTTCTTGAAACTTGCAGCACTGATGAAACCTGCGTTGTTGAAGATCCATGACGATGCTCTCCATCTACCATTTCTCTGCTGGCCTGCTATCCACAGCAACGCGACATGGGCTCTCGTTGTTCCCAGTCACCAGAAACATTTGGTTAACTTAAAGCTTCCCTTTTCAAAAGCTGTCTTGTTTGTCAGTGCAGTTGTTATTGAATTAGCAGTTAATTTACATTTCTACCACAAAACAAGCAGAGTTGTTTTTTTCTCTCTTTTTCTCCAAACCAGCCAAATTACCTCACTTTGATTTTAACTATCACATCAGTGATAACTCAGTGATAATACCATGCAGGACTTAACTCTAGGTTTAAATATGTTGGGTTCTGTTTCTGAGCTAGTCTGTGTTGCATTTCCAGGTTTGAAATGTGAGGCTCCCAGCAGGAGGAAACGAGCCACCACCATACTGGACATCAGAACCGGCTTAGGTAAGAATCACAAGGTGGTAATATTGAAATCATATCATCATTAATAACAATTACTTCCATATTGTTTTTAAGGATAACTACACTGTTTCACAACCAAGGGGCCACGAGTGGTCTGTGCCAGTATTGTAACGAATCCATGTAAGGTTGAAATAAATGTGTACATACTCAGAATCAGAAATATTTTGATCCCCGGGGGGAAATTGTACAATTTTGTATTAAACTGTATACTGTTTTATTAATTAAAAACAGAAATACTAATAGTATAAATAAAAGTATTTCCCTAATTAATATGATCATGGCTAGTTTACAAAAAGCCTTCAATATGTATATATATATATATATATACATTCATTCCTCAACACACAGGTAGACAGCAGTTAGGCAAGCCTAGTGCACCTTGTTATATTTCAGTAGTTATTGTGTTTCTCACCTGTATACTGCTGTCATTTTTCAGGCAGTCCTGCTGAACAATAACAATATAATCTGCAGCATTCATCCCAATGTGAAATTGCAGTGACAGCAGCCAAGTCACACATAAGAATAACAAAAATAAACAACATTAGGAGACTCAAAGAGCTAGATAAATGAAACTCTGGGGAATGTATTTCGGTGTCGGCACACAGCGAGGAACGCAGCTCTGCTCTGGCGGATTAGCATTTTTATGGGCTGCACTGAGGGTTTTTTCCTTGTCTGCGGCGGTTTGGTATCTTGGGCCCTGTTTACCCATATCTGCAGCAGGTCTACAGGTTAACAGCATGTTAGATCAAGGGGGCAATATGCAGGGCAATACGCAGTGCAACTCAATATGAGGCCTTGATGAGGGCCTTCAGGTTCACTTTGCTGAACCCCTCCACCACTTCTTAAAACGTGTCCAATCATTGTTTGAAAAAATCTGCGGGTTTTACAGGTCGCATGCATCGTTAGCTAGCACTTCTCTCTCATATATATCACACTGAGCCTGCAGTGAGTCACTTTAAGTAAAACCCAGCTTGATGTAGTGTTCATCATATTTGCAACGTTTTGGTTCAGCTTCTGTAGTTTCAGGCTGTGATGCTCTTGGTATCAGGAATCACGTCATTTTGCAATTTTAAGTACATTAATTGCCTGCATGAGCTGTTTTCCACAGCCACTGATGCAGCTGCTACTTTTGACCGTGTTGGTGAGCTGGCCAAATAAGCGGGCCAGACTACACTAATGTTAAGGCCTCACAGTTAAGACCTCTGGTCTGCATGACCCACAACAACCATGGGTATAAAACAAAAACAGTTAAATATTCTATATTATTATTATATTTCTATTTTTATATCTAAAAACGCTTTTGTGTTTGCATCTATTAACATGTTAAATTACATTAAAAGTCTTCCCTCTCACCTCTGTTTCTTCACAACCCTCTCCCCTTTTAAGTGAGTCAATATAAAGAAAAAAAGCAACGTGACTGTTGTTTGGATGGCATGAGGGATACCCCTCTCTCATATAACTGTAAGAGGCGCAGCGAGTACATCGTGGACGGTGCAGCCTGTGTGGAGGCCTTCCTGCACTGCTGCAGGGAGATGGAAAGCCAGCAAGCTGAACGGAAGCATGGCAGGCTCCTGCTGGCACGCAGTAAGAGACGGGGACAAGGGATGGAGAGAAAGGCAGCATTTGTTCCATTCAATGGTCATACTGGTTGTCGGAAATTGCCTCCCAGTGAAAAACACTAACGTTTTTAAATGACACTGTAGGTGGGAAAGATGAGGATTACACTGACAGCAATGACATTATTTCTCGCACCAAGTTTCCTGAAAGTTGGCTGTGGTCAGATATCAAACTGCCTGATTGCCCTCAACAAACACCAAACTGGTGAGGCAACTGAAACCTACACACACAAATAAAGCAATGCCTGTGAGCTAGTTCAGGCAGCTGATTTGAGTCTGGCGCTATTCTCACATGGCATACTCCTCTCATTGAAGCATATATGCAACGTACGCTTTAAATCATGGCGGTGTACTTCAGCCATCAGTGTTTTTCTGCCATGCCTGCTGCAACACTGCTCGCCTGAGAGCTATGCTTCATGACACTTACGACACTTGCTGCTACTGCTGCTGCTGTTTCTATAGCATTCAACATTCACATAATCTTAACTAAACTTCAATCATGACATCACTAAAATTTAAACAAACGTTTTACCTCTGAAATGGACAATGCTTTTCTTGTGTATTTCAGTGGCACCACATCAAAAGAGGCAAAAATCCCTTTGAAAGACTCAATCACAACCTGGCAGTTGACTGGCATCAGCCTTTCAAGAACCCATGGTGAGGATTCCCATAGACGCTCTAATCTTAAAGTCACGACCCCCTCTTTTCTTTTTCTCTGCCGTCCCTTGTTTGATTGTCCTCTCATCCTTAAGGAATCTGCGTGGCGGATCCATTAAAGGTAGTTGTGCGGAAGAACTTCTTCATTGATCTCAGGCTGCCTTACTCTGCAGTCCGTAGAGAGCAGCTGGAAATTAAGGCCATCCTCCACAACTACAGTCCTGACGCAATCACTGTAAGTCGGAGCTAATCTTTTCCTGTTTCAGGACAGAGCGCTTTCAACTTTGCACAGTTTGTGTGGCTTAGTCAAAAGGGAAGACAGCAGACTTAAAGTGGCAATAGTTTTTTTGCTTTGACTTGTCATTATGAAGTAAACGATGAGTGCACGACGTTATGGCAATCGAATAATGACACCATCGGCATTTATATTGGTTCCCTATAAGCCTCACTTTCACCGTGCAATTATGTCTGCCCCCGGGTAAATGACGGCTCGATATATGGCACAAAAGAAGTGCGCCAACCATTGTGCAACCAAAACAGAAAGAGGATAGACCAATTATGTTTTCCGCAGTGGCTATGGTAGCTATCCCCATGTAGCGGAAACAAGCAGATAGCTGAAGGGAAGGAGATTATGTTAGTACTCAATATAAAATGATTTCACTTTACCTCTTCAGTGAACATGCTTCTTCCTTATCTCTTACTTCCACAGCGATGTTGATTGTTTCTTCATGGAAATTCCGAAAACAAATGCAGTGTGTCCCGTGTTGTTGGTAGTCGCTAGGCTCTGTCTTTGCGACGCCAGGGGGGTAAAAGTTGAAAAGTTGTCTATTGCCACTCAATACCGTAATACGGAATCACTTAATAATAACTAACAGTCGTTAATACTGTCAGTCACACTAAAAGAACACCGCAATCTGCAGTTCATCTTCCTTAAAGGGGAAGGCTCGGCCGGTAACACACAGGTGCAGTTAGGCTGTGAGGGCGCTAAGCAGAGGTGGAAGAAGGATCTGGTCCATGTACTAACATCCCACTGTGAAAATACTCCACTACAAGTAAAAGTTCTGCATCGTAAACCTTGCTTAAAGTAATTATTGTGCAGTGAAATGGTCCCGCCAAGAACTTCCTGGAAGTATCTGAAGTCTACGTGAATCACGTGGTGATCAAGCATTTTGAACTTCCTTGATGCGACTCAGTCGGTATATGGCTCTGCTGTAGCCATGGCAGTAGCCCACTCCGTGCAAACCAATCATTGCTGGTACTTGTCCACCAGCCTGGGAATTGTCAGCGCGTTCGTTGATTTGCACAAAAGAGTCAAGAGGAGTTCTATTTCACAAAAATAGCAAATTTATTCAATGTATTAAAGATTCAAAATACATCTTTCACGAAGCAATTGCTTAGATCAGAATAGGAAAAGGGTAAGGGAGTGAGAATTCTGAAGTTTTCTGTCCGTGCACACAGTTTTCATTTAGTGGCTACACTCAATGTGGCCCTTCCCATATAGTAGAGCCTTGTGGTGATTGGCTCTCCACTGGGTAGCATCCGCATCGTCCTCATCTGACTCCAATCAGGTTTCTTTGTTTCTTCTGCGTCAGAGCCGGCTAATGGCCACACACTCTGAGCGCTGGGGTTGGGCGAATGGCCCCCACCCTCTGGAAGATGGTGCGCGATGAATCTCTGCTGGGTGTGTTGTTCTCACAGACAAGACACAGATGCATTCATAACAGGATATGATAACACGACAGTTACAATTATCAGCTCTGCGGTTATAATCTCAGGTTCAGGATGGGGAGGGAAGTACAGAGGATTGCAAAACAGTTTCATGAACTCAACAATACTTCTCTTTATTTCATACAGCCATTCATTTTAAACATTGTATTGTATTTATTATTTTAATTCCTAACAGAATGTCGCCACAGACACCAGGTTTTTGGTGATAGGCTTAATCAGCATTGTTTGAAGTCGTTTAGCAACGGCTAGAATGTAACGGACGTTCATTTACATGTAAAAGTCCCGCACTCCAGCTTTAAGTAATTAGAGACATGCTCTAACATAAAAACTGCTTGGTAAGAGGAAATATCTTGTCTATATTGCCTTGATTGAAGATATCTCATTTAGTGTGTTTACAAAAGACATTTATAAAAGATATTTTATGTAATTGAAATTGTGCCATAGGATTGTATCTGGACCCCCAGAAATCTCATGAGAATAATGAAATACACATTACATTATAAATACACAAACTTTTTCAGTCTCTCCATCTTTGTCTCATTTCCAAGGTGCGTGTGGATCTGATCGAGAAGCAGCATGTGTGCAGTTCAGCCTCTATGCGTGGGAGGTATCGTCAGGAAGTCAAAGTTGAGCCAGAATCCACACTATCTGTGCCCTTCGTCATTATTCCCATGAAGGAAGGACAACGCCACATTGAAGTCAAAGCAGTTGTTAAAGAATCGGGGCTCAGTGATGGAATCGAAAAGAATCTGCTGGTGGTGGTAAGAGAAACAGAATCGTGCTGTCAGTTTGGAGTCTGGTGTACCATACTAAAACGGTTCTCCTGTTGTGGTGCAAACATTAAAGCTGCAAGAATACAGTGTTGTCAAAGCTTTGCTTTAAAATAGTAGTGATTCCAGATACGTGTAATTATTGTTTTTCCAGCCTGAAGGCATACTGACAAAATCTTTAAAGCGGGTGACCCTCAACCCTGCAAAGAATGGTGTAGGTGAGCTGAGCAGTTAAGGAACTGCAGTAAACACAGAAAACGTATAGTATCTGTGTTTTTGTTTCTTACTAACGGTTTCTTTCTTTAGATGGCCAACAAGAGGAAATTATGAACAGTGAAATTCCTGAGAAAGATTTGGTTCCAGGCTCACCTACTAGCACAGAGATCTCTGTGACAGGTGAGATATAATGTTGTATTTGGGCATGTTATGTGATACAGTGCCTGTACAATGAACTCTGCATTGTTCATTATAATTGTGGTAAGAGAGAGTTGTTCTTCCTGATTGAAAATGATCACCTCACCTGGTTGGAGGGACCTTTGCATGTTTGTTTCTTCCTCTTAGTGCTGTCATTTTTCCTGTGTGTCCACACAGGAAGAGAGCAGATGAGTGCACTGGTGGAGAACGCCCTGAGTGGGAAGTCTTTGGGTACTCTGATCAAACAGCCCTCAGGCTGTGGAGAGCAGAACATGATCACCATGACCCTGCCTGTCATTGCAACCATGTATTTGGACAAAACCAACCAGTGGGAAACTGTGGGCTTTGAGAAACGTGATGAAGCCCTCCAACACATCAAGACTGGTAGGCTCACAGTATCTACACAGATGCATTAATTAGCATAAATACCAGAAATATTGCTTAACGGAGGAGACCAAGGCACTCAAACTGGCATACATTAGATAAGATTCAGTAGAGAGTTGAGTGGCAGTCAGTAAAAAGGTTGTGTGTTTTGTTTGTGTCCAGGATACCAGAACGAGCTTGCCTACCATAAAAATGATGGGTCTTTTGCTGTGTTCCCAGATCATAAGAGCAGCACCTGGTGAAGCATCAAAACATGCATGAACTCATACACAAATATGTTGCACATCTTCATTTAACTTTGATTCTGAGTAACTGTGAGGAAAGTTCATGTACAGGTTATTTAACTAAAGCAAATGAAAAACTATTGTACCCTCTCCTCTCCTCTCTAAGGCTGACGGCGTATGTTGCCAAGGTGTTTGCCATGGCCAGCCATCTGGTGGCAGTGCAAAGCAAAGTTATCTGTGACGCTGTCAAGTTTCTGATTGACAACACACAACAACCTGACGGCGTGTTTAGAGAAGTTGGAACGATTATCCATGGAGAAATGATTGTGCGTGCAAAGAATAACATCAATTCTTCGTCTTGGTTCTAAACAAAAGTGCTATGTTATTTACTATGATTGTGTATGAATAAACTGATATTTAATGTTGTCGATTGTAATGATAATGATGGTACTGCTTGTGTGTGTGTGTGTGTGTGTGTGTAGGGTGATGTACGCGGCACAGATTCAGACGCCTCATTGACGGCCTTCTGCCTTATTGCCATGCAGGAGTCACGCACACTATGTACTGCCACTGTTGATGTGAGTACCTCTCCTCCATACAATAGTTTCTCTTTTTCCCTCTTTATTTCTCTTTCTGATTTCTACCCCCAACACCTAATATTATCTCTACAATTTAGGAGACAAACATGAGTAAATGTACAGCACAGAGAGAAAAGATGTGATGTCCACCATTCAACATGATTAAAAAACACTACAGTATTTAACATTAATGCTGACTCCTCTAGGAATTAGTGCAATATTTACAAGAGCTGCAATTTTTTTTTTTTTACATACCCCCAACATTTTCACAGAAAAGGTCAAACTGGAAGAATAACTGTCCATTTTCTCAGTCATGACAGATTTCCACCCAACAATAATAAGTCGATGTTTTATGTTCCTGATGTTAAGGCCTCGTTTTGTGCAAAAATACACTCCAAAGTTAATTAAGTTAAGTTAATATCAGACTCAAAAGCTGGGGCAGCAATAGGCTGCTAGTCAGTGTGAATGTTGCCTGGCGTTTGGCGCCATCTGCTGAGCCACAGAGATTAAAAACATGCCCTGCGGCACTGCAGGGGAAAGTTGAGAAAAGTTTATTCAACTGTCCTCTGATACAATATGAGCATTGGGGTTGAGCCTCGAGAATTGGTTTTAAATTACAACCAGTTCCAAAATTCCAATTCTCAAGGAATCATAAAGAAATATAAATTTCGATTCTGCTTATCAGTTTACTTGCGCTAGTTTCAATTAAACAGTGTACTGCAAACACTGTATGTCCAGCACCTGCCTGTCTGTCTGTGCATCCATCTCAGAGTCGTAGCCATCTTGGCTGGTGAATAAGGTCGCTGAGGGCTGCATTTGGTAGAGCACTCCGCTCAGGGTGCGTACAGTGTCTGGCACGCCTGCCAAAAACGGGTTGAGCAAGAGGTTCGGACCTTGGAGCCAGTCCTGTTCCTCCGCTCTTCCCCCTCTCTGTGAGCCTGCCCACTGTCACACTGGCCAGGCTGGAGCTCAGCCCCGGACCGGCTCTGCACTCGCTGCCCTGGTTGTGACCGCTGCCACATGCCACTCTCATTACAAGCACACTCTGCGATTCAGTGTTACAGAATGAATTCATTGTTGTATTAAAACAGTTTCAACAAAGCTATTTGTATTAAACTATTTGCTTGTACATAGTACAGTGGCTATGTCAGAAAACAACTGTCAAGTCAGAGTGGATTTTTTTTTAAATTACATGCTCACCGCAACCTACCAACAGAGCCCCTTTCTGTACTTATGTCTTTTCCTTCTGTCCAGGGTTTTAAAGACAGTATAGACAAAGCAGTAGCCTACCTGGAAGGGCGTCAGCACAACCTCACCAACTCATATGCTGCTGTGATGACATCATACGCCCTGGCAAATGAAAACAAACTAGACCGGCAGATCCTCTCCAAGTTTAACTCCTCAGGTTTTGTCACATAACAATATTCTTAAACATAGTGAGATACAATTAAGTCTATAGATAAGATAAATTAACTTTATCCACATTCACAGATGTAGTTTACTGATTATTACACCTGCACTCACTGATTATTCTGTGTGTGTGTGTGTGTGTGTGTGTGTGTGTGTGTGTGTGTGTGTGTGTGTAAACAGATAAGCTAAAAGATATTGCAAGTGAGGACATTGATTTATTTCTTCTTATTTATTTTTTAAAGGTTATGCATTTTAGATTTTTTGGTTTTGGGAGTTAGTGAAGATTGTGACAAGTGTTCTGTCTTCTTCAGAGTCAACCCACTGGCCTGTACGTGATACACATCTTTTCACACTGGAGGCCACAGCTTATGCTCTTCTGGCTTTGGTCAAGGACAAGGTGAGCATGTCCCATGTCAAATCTGGTTAAAATTTGTGCTACACTACACGAGAAATAAAACAGTATTACTCATCATTCAAAAAAGGTATTTAGCAGAATAATACAGAATAAACAAAAACAACACATTTGATGAACATTTAGACACATAGAACCAAATAATGCCAAGATCCAAAATAATTGTGGTGAGGTTATGAGTCGTAATGACCTTTATAAAAGCTATTTTAGAGATGCAGAGCGATCTTTCCACACTAAACACCCACTTTTTGCGACAAACAAGCAGATGCTTACAGCTCTAATTGTGATTGTTTTTTGTTTTTTTAAATGTCTGCGATATCATCTCCCCTTTATCTGTCAAATATACATATATGATCAAAGGGCAGTAAGGGCTTTGAATAAAATTATTGAAACAAACCAATAAGCTGTCTAATACAGAAATTCCAAGCCTTCTCTTGACTTTCATTAATAAAGGATTTTGAGAATGCCAAACCTGTGGTCAGATGGTTCAACCAACAGCAGATAGATGGCAGAGGCTATGGATCAACTCAAGTAGGAGTCTCTCTCCCTCTCTTTCTCTCTCTGTCGCAGTACATTTATGTATATTTATGCATTTATGTATCTATATTAGGACTTTTTTTTGAAAAGTTATGCTTAATTGTGTTAATCTGGGGCTTAAACTACTGATCAATTTTATGAGTCTTGTTTTCTCTCCTTCACTGTCTCTCTTTTTCTCTCCAGGCTACTATAATGGTGTACCAGGCAATAGCTGAGTACTGGACCAGTGCTAATGAAGAGGAGTATGAGCTCAAAGTGGACATTGTGTTATCTCAAAAGATAAAACCTGTTAAGTTTCACTTCAACAGAGAAAACCACTATGCCACTAAAACGTCTAAGGTGAAAATACACACAATTGTGACCAATTACATCTGCATTAATGGTCACTAAGGGGCAGAAGAATTCCAAAACAAGCTGGCAGACACATATATAAGGAGTTCAGTGTATAGTGGAAAACCACACAACATTGGGCTCCATTTTCATGCAGGCACACAGCTTGAACTGTAGCTATGTGCCAGGGAAGCTGCATGTTACTGAGGCAGTCAGTGTATGCCTTGCCTCCCATTATTTTTGTTACTTGCAGCAAAGCAGTGGAAGGAGGGATTCAGTAGAGGGTGTCATTGTCAGTCCAGTGGCACACTGCAATCTCCACCACGTCCCCGTTTCACGCTGTCAGCCGCTGGCCTACTTGGAGTAGGTCAACAGTACAGTACGCACAGCGCATCTGTGTTCTGTAATAGCTTCGTCTCTTGAATTTGTAAAGGCAAGCTACCAGCCTGTACTAACCTTTGCTTTACACTGGTGAAAGCCATCTGAAGTCAACTGATATCCTTTCCTTCTGTGGTCTCTTACTAAGCGATATGCACCGTCAAGCGTGACTATGCAAGCCAGATCCACAGGTTATATTTTCTGCAACATCAAACTTGGTGTTTATATATTAATTATTCTTGACCGTTTTTTTATGCAAATCCATAAGCATGTTGGAGACTGACACACTGAAAATAGTTCACACAGCTCCATCAAAAATCATTGGTCAATTAAAACTTAAGCTTCTCTCTTCACTGATAACTCTCTCGGGAATGTAAGTTCCTTTACAATCCCCTCCCGGTGACTCCATCCAAAACACAGGGAAACCACGACACTCAACCATACAATCCAGAACAAGATTCTAACTCAGCTAGAAACCTCAGTAAAGATGCGGAGTTGGGGCATAATTCTCTCCTTCACATTACACTTAGTAACATACTAATACAGTTTTTAAGTCGTAATTCCTCTTAATGTTACTTACATGATAGTATCTAATGAAGGTTCTCTCTCTGTTTGTTTTGTGTGTGTGTTTGTATGCACATGTGTACATCTTTTAAATCTCAACAGCTCAAGAGCATTAACCAGAATGTCGCAGTGATTGCCAATGGAACAGGAGAAGCAACAGTGAAAGTGAGTATTGCACATTTTTGTTTTGAGTAATTTGTTGTGTATTGTTGTGCATATCAGGCCCTCAGAATGAAAGTTAAGTTTTTTGAATAATTTTGAAGTGTTGTAATTTGGTATTTAATTGTCATTCCCTCTAACGGAAAAGAACCAATTACTGACTGTGTCAACAAAACAAAAAAAATGAAAATACAAATTATAAAGGCTACACATTAAATGACACAAACCCACATGTTTGTTTAAAACCTGCAAAACTGTCGGGCTGCTCATGCTTATTGCCCCATTATATCTCTTTTTAGTACTCCCAGACCTCAGCAATTAGCTTTAATGACAATGTTATTTCCAATAGAGATGGTGGCCAAACGAATGAAGATCCAAGTTGTAATAAACTGGAATTATCCTTTAAGATAAACTTTTGTCTATGTCACAGATGGTGTCGCTGTATTACGCTCTGCCTAAAGAAAAGGAAAGCGACTGTCAGAAGTTTAACCTGTCTGTGAAGCTCGTCCCAGGTGATTTGGTACTCTCTGTCCCCCCTCCGTCTCTCCCTGAAACTAGGAGATCCACTGAGATTTAAAACAACAAGAAAAAAAGGACAGAGGCACAGTCGCAGTTTCAAGCTTTCGGTTTTATTGAAAGACCGCCATCAGGCACAGAATGGAATGGATTTCCAAAAAGATTATAGGAAAGATTTGTTTTAATGATATTGTGTTAATGCTTCCAGTAAAACCAAGACCAGCTGTTGTCTTAAGATATGGACTCTATTGTACTTTATATCCACAAAAGATCTTGATTCTGCTACACAATATTATTAAAACTGTCTTTCCAGTGGAGATAACTTTACATAGAGCTGTCCCTCCCTCACACAGGCTGACTCTCTCTTCCCCTCCACATCACTTATTTTCTGTGTGGGTTTGGTCGCATTTCGTGGTGGCTGTCTTGAAGCAGGTGGGAACACTCTCCTGTGACAGTGTTAATAATGTCAGTAATGACATCAACTAGCTGACTGGCACATGTGTTTAGTACACAGCTCCGATGATATCAGGCCCAGCAGCTTTACAATCTACGAACCTGCTGGTGGACACCGGCAGTGAGGGAGGCTGTCAAGCTGAAGAGGAAGACCTTTCGGGCTTTGTTGGCCCAGGGGTCTCCTGAAGTCACGGGGAGGCCAGAAGGGTTGCCAGAGTGTTTGATGAGTTCGGGGGCAAAACTCAAAACAAGGAAGTTCTGGAGGGGGAAGCAGGGTTTGGCTCAGGCTGTGTTCACTGGGGGATGTGAAGTGCTGACCCTGACCGGAGATATTGTTGAGCGGTGGAAAGAGCACTTTGAGGAACCCCTGAACCCGACCCACACGTCCTCTGTGGATGAAGCAGAGTTTGAAGACTCAAGGGAAGCCTCACCCATATCCCTGGCAGAGGTCTCTGAGGTAGTCAAGAAGCTCCTCAGCGTCAAAACAAGGCTCCAGGTGTTGATGAGATTCGACCTGAGATGCTGAAGGCTCTGGACATTGTTGGGCTGTCTTGGCTGACACACCTCTTTAGTGTCACGTGGAGGTTGTGCAGTGGCAGACTTGGGTGGTGGCTCCCGTTTATAAAAAGGGGAGTCGGAGGCTCCAATGATCGGGGTATCACACTGCTTTTGCGGTTTGCAACTGTTGGGATGAGAGTCAGCACCTCCAGGTCTGAGGCCGTGGTTCTCTGCCATAAAAAGGTGGATTGCTCCCTCTGGGTTGGGAGTGAGTCACTGCCCCAAGCGAAGGAGTTCAAGTATCTCAGGTTCTTGTTCACGAGCGAGGGCAAAATGGAGCATGAGATGGACAGGAGTAATGCCGGCATTGTACCAGATCATTGTGATGAAGAGAGAGCTGAACTGGAAAGCAAACCCTAACCCAGTTGATCTATGTTCCAACCCTCACCTATGGTCACGAGCTTTGGGTAGTGACCGAAATAATGAGATCATGGATACAAGCAGCCGAAATGAGTTTCCGCCATAGGGTGGCTGGGCTCAGCCTTAGAGATAGGGTGAGGAGCTCAGACATCCGGAGGGAGCTCGGGGGGAGAGCCACTGCTCTCTACCAGGTGTAAATGGAGTCTTAGTACCCAGTATGAGTCAATGCCACCTGGACCCTACACATCCACAGTGCAGCTCTGTAGCGTCTTTCACGTCTTACACCCTCCCTGCCTGATAAATATATATCTTTCAAACTCCACCCCCCTACTTTTTGTTTATAAATGACCTGACATCATGACATCATCAGGGCTATTTCTTCATACTTTAGAAAGCTCCCGACAGAGCCATAAGATAACTACTTTCAAAGACTGAGTAGTACGCCTCATGACGAGCAAAATGAACTTCTTGTGTAAATGTGTAGTGCCTCTTTAATTGATGCAACAAGTATCAAGTAATTAGCTGGCATATCTGTTTCATTAGCTGTTGTTTTCATGACACCTCTATCTGCTCCTGATGGTGGTGTTAAAGTAAAACAGCAACAATGCCTCTGTCCTTTTTTGGAGTAACACTATTATTACTGCCTGATTATCTATTTGTCTTTATTCGTTGGTTGTCATTTTCTCTGTTTCTTGCCTGTATTTGTATAGTTTGTTTGGTTTTCTGCTTGTCTGGCAATGTTTTTGTCTTTGTTGCTGTTGTCTCTCAAAAGTATTTTTCTTTTGTGAGAAACACAAACTAAAGGCTCATCAAATGTTTTGCTCCTCCAGAGAAGATGGACGAGGATGAGAAGATATACAAACTGATAATAGAGGTTTTGTAAGTACAATCAAGAAGTCATACTGACAAGTGTTACAGTAACATGGCTTTATACATACCTTTCCTTCCCTTGTTTTCTTGCTGTTTGCTTTTCAGTCTCGCCATTATCTTTTAATTGCTTTGCCCTTTACATCCCTGATTGCCTTATTTTCTTTAAAGAAAAACGTTCGCAGTCTCACGTCATCAGAGAAATATGATGCAGTTAAGTAGAAATGTTGCAGATATCTGTGGAGATAGATTTGTCTATTTGTCTGATATTATTTGTGTGAACAGATCGACAATCCATGTGTAAATCTGTAAACATAAAACACCTTCTACAAATACAAAAAAAGATTTGTAAACTCCCACAAATATTTAGTAAAAAACAAAAAACGCTTGGAATCAGCTTGAGCGGATGTGCCCATCTTAACATGCAGTATCAGTTGTGAACCATTTTATGTTGTTACAATAATCCAACTAATGATTCACTATTCTTAAGTTTATCATACTCTCTTATTAGAAATTATTTATTTGTGTCACCCTTCTTTTCTATATAGTTTAAGATTATATATTAAAGGGCTTTGCTTCCCGCTTGCCTGTCTGTTTTATTATTTTAATTATTCCGTCCATTCTGTGTACAGGTATAAGGACATGGAGCGTGATGCAACCATGTCAATCGTGGATATTGGCTTGCTAACTGGCTTCACCGTCAACACAGATGACCTGAAGACAGTAAGACTAATACACATGTATAGAGCTCAAAGGTTAATGTTTATGGGTAACAGAAACAGGATGTGTTTTAAAGTTTAGAAGATTGTCTGAAGATGTGTGTGTTTGTATGATTGTGTGTGCAGTTGTCCAAAGGACATGCCCGCACCATTGCACAATATGAGATGAACACAGCACTGTCAGAAAGAGGCTCACTCATCATCTACCTGGACAAGGTAAGACTTTCTTCCCTCTATCCCTCTTTCTCTCTGGCTCGCTTTGTCAAGTTTTAATTCAAATTCAAATAAGGTTTATTGAAATTAATGTTGAAGTTACAGTTTTTTCATTATTGCCATTTGACTGCTGACAGCTAACTTCAATTAAAAAGATTACAATTCTTACAATTACCCCTGTGCAAAGCTAGGGTTGTGTTAACCAATTAGCAGAGGTGTAGATTCAAGTCACATGACTCGGACTGGTGTCATAAATCTGATGACTTTAGTCTCAACTTGACAAAATTAAAAAAAACTTGAAACTTGAAACTTGCAACCTGACTTCTATCCTTCTCTAGCCCAAAGATCAAAATTATGCTGTAGAAAATGTGCAACCAACTCTTGATATACGTGACAATTGATGTACTTTGAATAAATCCAACAGCAGCCAATCACATTGCAAGAACAAGAGGAAAGAATCATTTGACAGTGCAGATCAGCAGACTGACAAAAGATGACACCTTGGATTATCACATATGTAAACACTATGCTGTTGTCAACAAAATAAGACAAAATGCAAAACATTCAGCTCAGAAGTTTCAAATGATTGTAATTGTGTCAAAGGAAGAACAGCTTTTAAATATTTATCTGAAATGAATATGCATTTTAAAGGGCATTTATTAATTCTATTAAGTCTATTATAGTGTTACTCTGTTTCAAAATGTTAAAATGGTTTTAAATTGAAGGACCAAATTTGGGACATGACCTTGACTTTGGACTCAGGGCTTCACAACCTATACTTACCTGTGACTTGCAAAATGACTCTGTCACGTGTTTGCCAATTAGCCTTTGTTTGGCGCACACACACATACACACACACACTCTTCGTAAGTAAGATATTAAAACAAATAAGTTATTAATGCAGTAGGAGTCAAATGAACTTGATGGGAAAAACAGGAGCAAAAGTCACAGTAAATCTGACCCTGACTCTGTACACTCTGTTTTCATTACAGTTGTTTTTAATTGCTAACTCACATTTCTCTGTAGGAGTTCACTTTTCACACAGTCAGCAACAACTGTGGATCGCTTTTCATTGCTTTTACACAAAATGCATTTAACGCCTACATCTTTCATATTTCATGAACTCATTCAAACTCAACCACCACCAAATCTCTGTGTATTTACACTCTATTTTGCATACAGTGAAATGTTCAAAACCAAAGAAATTTAAAAAAAAAATGTAAATGCAAAGACTCCTATTTGGGACACTGTGCACTTATTTTCATTTCTTGATGACCTCTATGAAAGACTTGTGCCGGGTGAGAAGCCTTTTGAAAAGGTGCACTTGGTATAGAGAAACGTTAGTTAGCAATTGTTAAAAAAAAAAAAAAAGAAGCTTTTTGTCATCTGCTGTATAGTGGTAACACAGGATGATATTGTGTTTGTGCAACTTTGCTTTCCATCTCTCCACAGGTTTCTCACACACAACCAGACGAGATCGCTTTTAGGATTCATCAGACGCTGAAAGTGGGCGTCTTACAACCAGCTGCTGTGTCTGTCTATGAATACTACGACATCAACACAATAACCGTGCGTCAGCCAGAGTTTCAGGATATCTAATATGCATTTTCTGATGTACTATGATCCTGCAGTCAATCAACACAAAATATCTTACAAATATTGTTCTTCCTTGTTGCAGAGACACCTTGTGTAAAGTTCTACCACCCAGAGAGGAGAGATGGGAAGCTACTGAGGCTCTGTGCAAATGACGAATGCACATGTGCTGAAGGTACAGAACATGTTTCCTAATGTAAGCTGTTTTATCTTACATAGCTATCAGCTATCTTACATCTGAAACTCTTGAAGAAACACAACATTAACATTCTGCCTCACGGATGTAAACAATATCTTCGTTAATAGTTTGAAGGTCTAACATGTGATGTAAGAGTGGGTTACATGACAATCCTGAATTAAATGTTTTACTGCATGTTACAGCAACAAGCCCCTGCATATGTGCTCATTGAATCACTTGTATATTTACTTTGTGCCCAATGTGTATTTCCAGAGAATTGCAGCATGCAGAAGATGGAAAAAATCAGCAATGATGAGCGCACAAACAAGGCCTGTGAGACTAGGTTAGACGGCAAAATAGATTTTGGTAAGAGTTAGTGTTTGTTTGTGAGTGAGTTAGTGAGTGAGTAAGAGAGCGACTAACAAACTGCTACTTGTCCTTCCCTTGTCCTTGTTCTCAGTGTACAAAGTGAGAGTGGAACATTTTACAAACAATTTTTCCACTGACATTTACACAATGCGGGTTGTGGAAGTCATCAAAGGAGGTGGGTATTTATTTCCTTTAAACCTTCAAAATTTGAGCTGCCTAAAATTTACCATTTACCACCCCCAGATGTTTACCCTAAAATGTTTATGTAATGCGTCAAAGTTAACAAATGAAGCTGCCTCTTTCTTTTGTGGCCACTGTACATCTCTGTGAAGCCATTTATTCATGAGATGAATAGATGAGAATACATTAGTAACCTTCAATATTGCCTTTGTATATAATTATATGTAAGTATCTTGTCTCTTTTTTCCAATATTTTAATTACAGCGAGTTATGACGAGTGTCACCATCACCGGCAGCCAGGGGGATTCATGCCTGATAGTGAGCATTTATCTCCTTTTGAAATTATTACTATCACTATTTGAACTGCCTGATCTTTATGTTCCCTTATATTTGTTATAGTAATATATGAATACAATAGTGATGTTTTTATACTGCACCTGTAATTACAATGTATTTTATTATATATATATTTAGCCCCAGGAACCTGTGACGTGGGTCCTCTGGGTAAACTGCGTCAGTTCCTCAGTTATAAGCACTGCAGGGTGGCTTTAAATCTGAAAATAGGCAAAACCTACCTTATCATGGGCATGGCCGGAAATATTGTCATAGACAAGGAGGAGAGCTCGTAAGTGAACACAACTTTTGAGTTTGTACTATGATTTTTCGGTTCTTTTTTAAATTTCATACCAACATAATTTAGATTGTAGCTTATATTAAAACCCACTGTGTTTTTCTCAGGTATCTGTATGTACTCGGTGAGAAAACCTGGATCGAGTACTGGCCCACAGAAGAAGAGTGTCTGACTGTGGAACACAGACATACCTGTTTGGGCATGGAGGAGCTGGTCAAAGACTACACAATCAATGGATGTCGGCAGTAGTGAAAACTAAAAGAAACACATTTTGCTTTATTTTTGCATTACTCACATGTCAAACTTTGCGAGTGCAAAGTTATGCAAAAGGCACATACATGCATCCTGCTGTGCTGAATAAAATGTGGTAATCTTTCATGTTATGGTCTGTGTCTCATATAAAATTTATACAACATGGATATACTGTAAGAGTGTCGCTCTGTCGGTCCCCTGACTTTGGTGATACCCCGACTGTTTCTCTTGAGCCACCATGAAGTTCACAAGTGTAAATAAGTCTCTACCCTATAACATACAGTATTAAAAAATAATAATAATCATGGGTATATGTTTATGCAAATTAAAACTTAAGGGGGGAAATACTCGCCTAATTTGCATATTAATTTGTTTACTTCGGACCAAAATTATTGAAATTGTGGCTGACCTTGTTTGTAATCTTTCCGATAATCAGAGTACCATGCTGTTATGTTTATTTTTGAAGAAGACATCTGTGTCTTTAGGTGGGGTGGGGGTCTAATATGGGTCAACTTTAAGACTGCAATGACTACAATGTAAAGGTAATACATGAGAGGCACAGACTGGCGCTGATGGTTTCTCCTTAAATATTACTGGACAAGCGCAATATTAAAACAACAAGGACGTTTTTTAACTGCCTCTGGACATAACGTTAACATTTTGACTTGTTGTTTAACGAATGGACATTAGGGGGCAGCAGCATGCCACGATGAAGCGTGTAGTCTGTCCAAAAATAAAGACAGCGAAGAAGAAGAAAGTGACGTACTTCCTAGCCCAGCCGCTGCCGGGTCATGTTGGTGTTCTCGGAGAATAAAAGGATCAAACTCTAACTTACTACATCCTGCAAGACAGGCAACGCCAAAGCGTGTGAACCAACTCGGGAACACAGCGATAGTAAAGTGCCAAGTGACCTGTTAAAACTTAGGTCACGTAAGAGAAAAGCTAATTAGTTTTCCAGGTTGTGGTGCCTCAGAAGATACCGTTATGGCCAAGGTACAAGTGTTGAATGTTGCTGTGCTGGACAACCCGAGCCCATTTGGAAATCCGTTTCAGTTTGAAATAACGTTTGAATGCATGGAGGATTTGCCGGAAGGTTGGTATTGTTTTCAGCTTACATGTAATGTCAGTTAACTTACCGTTTGTGACATGTTAGCTATTACATACTAGCTACGTCTGTTGGCGCATTCTGCTTTCGTGGTAAATTGCAGATCGATGGGTAGCATCGTAAGTAATTGATAAGCACGCTGTTTTGTTCGAAGTAATTGATAAGCACGCTGTTTTGTTCGATGATAGTGATTTCATTTGACAAGTTGTTGAAAATTGGCGCTGGCGCGTTTGGGCTCATTGCCCCGCCTCCTGTCTGCAGTGATTGGGCCGGGAACGTTCTTCGGAGTTTTTGTCCGAGAAGCTGATTGGTTGATCACGTTATGTTACTGTAGCAACAGACGAGCTCAACGAGTTGCCGCGAATCGCAAGAAGAGACAGCTGTGAAGCGGTAACGTGTACTCTGGGAATGCAGTCAGTTTACCTGTGGTGACATTAACTGTGCAGCGGTATGCAATGTCATCAACCTGTGTAATGATTGTAGGACAATGTGTCAACGACACTTCTTTTGTTTTGTGTTGTTGGTTAAAGACATCAAATCAAACCATAGTGTCTAGAGATGCACTGACTGTTTATATTTGGCCATAGGTGGAACTGGAGTTTTTACGATCTATTTTTTTAGGTTATGCCACTTAATATGACACAATTACCAGCAAAATAACTAGTATTAAAACAACTGCCATGTTCTTGTATTTCTTACATTTCACTTAGCCAAGTCTCAGAAGCCTGGTTGTACTTTAATTTGAACAAAGACTCTTTGTGGAATTTCACCCCAGGGATCAATAAAGTATTTCTGATTCTAAAAAATGTACATTTGCTTTGTAATTAGAAAATATAAGATATCGTCTTCAAAAAACTACAGTATATGACTGAATCTGTACTACTACTGCAAACGGGGACACCACATTGCATTTTTCACTTATGTTAGCAGCCCAGATGGAATTGTATCCATCTAATTTGTATTGTGGTGGTGGCGGCAGAAGTCTCAGCAGCAGATCTGCCAAATCTGGGCAAAGAAAACAGAAATATTTTGCCTGGCTTGATACCATCTGACTTTTTCTCTCAGAAAAAGACCCCTCCAATTCCTGAACTCAGGGTATCTGCAGATACATATGTTGTTCTGTTGGAGATAGTTAAAAACCAGAGTCTGAGTGGTGTGGTTCAAAATGTCTCTGTCTTCTGCTTTTCATTTATGTAGAAAAGGCTGCTGACTTGCAGTGTCTAGAGATGGAGCTAATGTCCATTCATCAATATCATTACCTGTGTGAAAACTCATGTTCCTTAAACAGAACTATATCTTTAAACCTCACTATTGTGTGTGTGTGTGTGTGTGTGTGTGTGTGTGTGTGTGTGTGTGTGTGTGATGTCAGATCTGGAGTGGAAGATCATCTATGTTGGTTCAGCTGAGAGCGAGGAATATGACCAGGTTCTGGACTCTGTTCTAGTTGGCCCGGTACCGGCTGGCAGACACATGTTTGTGTTTCAGGTAAGTAAGCTGTGGTCACATGTTACCTCTCGTCCTGTTTCAAAATACTGCTAGACCACTGAACCAATTGAATACTTGAGCTGAAAATCAAAGAAATGTAGGTAAATGTATTTGATTTCTCTGGTTTGGTTCTTCATTTAGTTTGGTGCATCATTAGTGATTAATGAATTACTGTGGTTTACTTTGATCTGATTTCTTCTTCTTTGTGTTCCTGTCTGGCCCCTCAGGCTGATGCTCCTAACACAGGGCTGATTCCAGAGAGTGACGCTGTAGGAGTGACTGTGGTCCTTATAACGTGCACCTACCGTGGACAGGAGTTCATCCGCATCGGCTACTATGTCAACAATGAATACACAGACCCTGAACTACGGGAAAACCCACCTCTCAAACCAGACTACACTCAGGTAACACACACACACTCAGAGATGACAGTTATTGATTTCTGTCATAGATAGAAGCATAGGGGACCTGCTTGCAACAATCTCTTACTAGACTGAATCACTAAACAGGTGTCAGTGTCTTATTTTTATGTTTAAATTACTGCAATACCTGAGCTGCAGATAGCTTAAACAAATGGTACAGTACTTGGGTCATGCTCGTGAAAAGTGTCTATTGAAATATACACTGCTTTCTACTGCCCTCTGGTGCTTTGAAAGGGAAGTTACAGGCAACAGTAACATCGAGAAGGTATAACATGAACTGTAAATAGAGACTGTGTGTATATATAATTGTGTGTGTATGTGTGTATATATGGATATATGTATATATATGCATGTGTATATATGCATGTGTATATATGTGTACATATGTGTATATATATACAGTGCTTAACAAATTTATTAGACCACCACCCAGTGTAAGGTGTTTGCCACCACTGCCCTAAATTAACAGTATTGCTGATTACCAAAATATTTTTTTATGTTTCTGTAATGGTTAATCCACCTGTATGTGCAAGCTCTTTAATCAAAATTAAATCTTTAATGCTAAAATATAATTATTGTTGTTATCCATGAATTTTCAAATTTACTGTTTTACAAAAAAGCAGAAAAAATAGTAAAGCACATTATTATTTTTTGATTGAGATGCCAAATTACATCTCAGTCAAATCAATCTCATTTGTTTTAGTGGTTGTATGTTATTCTTGATTCCAGTGTGCTGGCTCAAATTTGGGTATAAAAACGTGAATTCAGTTTGAAATTCCTGCTGCTCTGTTCAAAATGGTGAAGCATAGGGAACTCACTGAGAAAGAAAGAGTCCAAATTAAAGCACTTCATGATGCTGGATGGTCTTTGAGACAAATAGGGCAAGACATAAAGTGTTCTCACAGTGTGGTCAAGTATGCCTTGGACTCGATTGCAGAGACTGGTACTTACAAAATGCGTCAAGGAAGAGGCCGAAAACGAAAGCTAACTGAAGCAGATGTCAGGCACCTCAAGATTTTAAGTACCAGAGACCGAAGGAAGACCACTGTTGATCTTCAGGCAGAGATTAATGCGCCTAGATCAGAATCTGAGAAAGTCTCCAGAATGACCATAAGCAGACGACTGAAGGAACAAGGCTCAAAGGGAAGAATAGCTGCTAAGAAGCCATTATTGAGGCCTGCAAACATCCAAAAATGGCTAAAATTTGCCAGGGAGCCCAAACACTGGACTGTAGATGACTGGAAGAAGGTACTCTGGAAGGAAGAGTCCAAGTTTGAACTCTTCGGTCAGCATCGTCGTGTTTATGTCCGCAGAAAAGCTGGAGAACGTTTTGATGCTAGATGCATTGCACCCACAGTGAA
Source organism: Enoplosus armatus (assembly GCF_043641665.1). Taxonomy (NCBI): domain Eukaryota; kingdom Metazoa; phylum Chordata; class Actinopteri; order Centrarchiformes; family Enoplosidae; genus Enoplosus; species Enoplosus armatus. Next base: position 1,865,300 of record NC_092181.1, on the reverse strand, counting down.
ACACGGGGGAGATTCCATTATGGTATGGGCAAATTAGTTAAAATCGACGGTATCATGAACAAGAAGGTCTACCACAACATCTTGGTGCATCATGGAATCCCTTCTGAATTGAACCTGATTGGTCGTGGGTTCATATACCAAGAAGACAATGACCCCAAGCATACTGCAAAGCTGTGCAGAGACTACTTGACCAAGAAAAAGGAATCTGGAGTACTGGAACTGATGGACTGGCCAAGTCAAAGTCCAGGCTTGAATCCTATTGAACAGATCTGGGATTTATTGAATTCAAAAATAGATCGCACAAACGTTTCATCCAAAGTAAGTCTCTGGGAACAGCTAGAAACTATTTGGAAGTCAATAACAAAAGAGACTGTCGAAAAGTACATAAAAACAATGCCAGCAAGAATGCAAGCTGTTATCAGGGCCAAAGGAGGTCATACAAAATATTAAGATTTTTGCTTAATATATGTGAATAAGGACTATTTAGTTGTTCCAGTTTGTTATTTGCCTAATAAATAACAATACAATTTTTAGTTTGAAACAAGTTTTTGACAGATTTCTAAAATATTTGTGTTTTCTCGTTTTTATGACAGGTGGTCTAATAAATTTGTTAAGCACTGTGTGTGTGTGTGTGTGTGTGTGTGTGTGTGTGTGTGTGTGTGTGTGTGTGTGTGTGTGTGTGTGTGTGTGTGTGTGTGTGTGTGTGTGTGTGTATATATACATATACATGTATATGTGTGTGTGTGTGTATATATATGTATATATATATATATATATATATATGCTTTTCTCTGTTAATGTCATTGAATATGTTTTTGGTTTTGTACTGTTGATCAGACAAAATAAACAATTTGAAGAAGACACCTTGTGCCCTATGAAATTGTGATGGGAATTCTGCTCTATTTTCTAAGAGGGCCTGAGCAGTATGCCACTTTAACAGAGGTAAAAATGGCTTAAATTTTGTTTGCATTCATCAAAAACATATACTCTTAACCACAGAAGGTATTGTCAAAGCAGCTTGGGAGCTGACGTTTTTGAATACTAACAAAAATGTGTTTTTTATGTTGTTGAAATAATAAGCAAGGTGTTCTAATTTTACTGTCCAGTACAGGGGTAGATGCTTATTTATCTTACAATATAGACTTACAAACTCCAGTATCGTGTTTCAATGTTTCAGAAAGCCTGATAAAAGAAGCCCTGGATGAGAAAATCCCTCTGATTAATGTAAGCCAGTGGAACAGAAACAAACTCAAAAGTGGGCATGACTTTCTAGAGGAGGCTCTTTGTGTGATCTATGCTACACATGGAAAAAGTTACTTTTTGTATTCACCTTTTTGACAGTTTTCTCCATATGTTGGTAAACGTATGTATTTATCCTCACAATTAATGGGGAAACTTCACTCATCAAAATTAGTTTAGGAGACATGGGGGTTGTCACTCAGCTTTTCAAAAACTATATAGAAGTTGTATAATGTCTTTTCACTTGGTCTCTGCTTGCTGTTGATGATCCATGTGATGCCATCAAGGTTTATCAGTTTGGGCTTGGAGACTCTAAATGTTTTACGGAAAGCCTGTGTTACAAGCAGAAGGTGTGGAGTTTACCCGGCAGGGAGGGTCTAATGAAAAGATGCTATTCAGCTCCATATTGGAAAATGTTTGTGGAACTTGACCCATATTTGGGACTTAAAGTCAGGATGTCTCGACCACCACTGCTTTCATTTGGAGCATTATTCATGAACAGTAGTTCTGATACTGATGTTACTTTCATTCTCTCAGCTCCAGAGGAATATTTTGGCCTCCAACCCCCGCGTCACCCGCTTCCATATCAACTGGGAGGGCTTGGCAGACAAGATGGAGGACAGCGAAAACGTTGACCCGTCCCCCAACATCAGCTGCATGCTCCCTCCGTCCTGTGTACCAGGAAAGATGCCAACTCTTGGACTGATGCCAGACAACTCCATGGACTGCATGTAAGAATCATCAGATTAAGATCATGGACAAGAAGCTCTTCTTATCTGTTCAGGCACCCACATCGCAAATACACATTTGGACAAGGAGGACATGGATGTATCGACGTAACATTAACAGGAAGCAAGGACATTCTTTTTATACAGCTGGAGCTGGAATTGTTGCAAACCGTTTTCCTTTCTTGTTCACTCTTTTTTAACATACACAGATGTGCACAACCAACATTGCCTTATTTCACCATATCTCTGTCTTGGATGATGTTGAAGCTGAACCAGAGAAAGTTTGAGTCATCAGGGTGGGGTGATCTTAAGACAGGACCACTTGATAGCTTATGCAGAGTACAACCTTGTGCTTGCATGTTTTACCCTCGAGTTATCCAGATAACTCGGTAAACCTGCTTCTTCAAATAGACCTCAGTTCAGACAGTGTTCTTTAAAATGTTACATAAGATGTGGGGTCCATAATTATGCATAAAACGTGTAGGTAAAGGAGAGATGGATGCAGTCAAGTTGTTTGTATGATTTATGCATACTGTAAATAACGTTTTCTCTGCGCTTATTTTGTCTTCAATATGAGAAGACATTTTCTTTTTGTACTTACTATATATTCTCTGCCTCAGTATTTGTAACAACAGTGTTGGGGTTAATAAAGTTTGTTTTGTGGACCTGTTTTGTGCCACTTTCTGATAATCGTCACATCTTACTTACACAGCTGCTTTCCTCCTTGACTAGTGAGGAAGGAAGTACAGCAACAGCAGCAAGACTCCACATGAGTGTGTGTGCATCCCACTCTTTCCCCTCCCCGCTCTGGCTCCTTTCTTTTTTCCAATTTCATTCATAAAATGCAGCAGCATCACTCCGCCATTTTCACTCTAGCCTCATGTTGCTAGGCAACTGCAGCACAAAAGGGAGGGGGACTGTCTGCTCTCACCCATTTTATCTCTTCGTAGCTGAAGGGACTAACCCTTCCGTCCATCCTTCTGTTACCTCTGCTTCTCACATGTCTGCACTTTTTAGCAAGACTGTGAAAATGTGGTTATAATGCTAGAGGCCACGTGTATATATATTAAAAAAAAAAAAAAAAGACAAGAAAAGGCAGGAGTCTGTGGGATGTAAAATGGTGTATATTCATATTTGGCATCACAATCCATATGCAGCATCGTCTGCCCTGCCCTCTAATGCTGCCTGTAGTCGTGCTCAAATGAATGGGGTCATTCTCAGGAAAAATAACAACAATTTGCTGGATTTGTTCAAATGTGAGCCTTTGCTTCTTTTCTCTCTTATATATATCGCTGTAAATTGAGTATATTTTGGTTTTAGTCTGTTGACTAAAAAAAACAATGTGAGGATGTCACCCTTTTGCTTTTGAAATTGTGATGGTCATTTTGTTTACTGTTATCTCACATTTTGCAGACTATATGATGTAATCGTGAAAATAATTGACAAACACTCACTCACACTTTAAAGCTCCTGTAATAATGTTCTGAAAGCACTGAACAAGAATGTCGCCTATACAGCTGTGGTAGTTTGGGCACCTGTTGGGCTGTAGAGCCCTAATGTGATGGTGTCAGACCCTGCAGTAGCTGTAGGAATCTGTGGTTGGTTCATGGGCCAGGGGTCCCTTTTAAATTCCAATTTTTACCAACACAGGCTCAAATTATAATGAAATAGATATTCAGATGCAAATCTATGTGAAATAATAAGGGGCCATGTAGGTACAGCAGGTGTGAGTGGAGGATGTCAGAGATGCTGCTGTAAAGGTCGTTGCTACACAGACAGTATGTGGCCCTGAGGGTTTTCATCCAACACCGGTTGTAAAAACAGTTTTCCCTGTGATTCATTTCCCAGCAGATAAACTCTCCCTCCATTCACTGCGATCTGTTTAGAAGTCCTGCCAGCCAGAGCGCGCAGCGCGTGCATTAAATTCTGACCAACATTTCTAAAAATAGCTCGCCGTTGACGTCACTTAGCCAAACGTGTATCAGTCGCTTGGCGGCGGGGGGGGGGGGGCGGTGAAGGGGGTGGTATTCTTGTCAACCGCTGCTGACAGCCAATAGATATCCTCGCATTCACCGAGATTCCCACGGTTCGGACGCGCCAAGCCAATGGAGGAGAGAAATCGGAGAAAGTGGGCGCGTACGTCGTCGGTAGGAAAATAATCGGTGACGTTCCCCTCGCTTGCTTTTTGTAGGGCGGCGGGACGCTGCCGTTTTTTGATGGATTGCGAATGGCCAATCAGAGCACTCCGCCGCAGAGAGATGGCCAATCCGTAGCCTTGCTCCAGCTGTCAATCACCTCAGGTTCCGTCGAGTAGGCGGGGCGTTCGCTCGGCTGTAGTTCCGTCATCTCGCTCGTCTCCGAGGCTACAGGGGGCCAATGTTGATTTGGGCGAATTTCCGTCGTTGTCGGACCCCGCCGAGGTTTCATTTTTAAAAGCTGGTTTCTGTAACGGAAAGTGGCAGACTTTCGATTGAGAATATTGAATCCCTGCCGTCGGTATCGCTGTTTTTTGGGCTGGGGGAGAGGTGGGGAGCCGGGGGGCCTCGCTCGGAGGGGGCTGCAAGGAGGGACAGGAGAAGACTGGATCCTCCGCGTTCAGGCCAACTGCGCCGAGGTCGGCCTGACAGTCCAGTGAAGCCCCGAGATACCACAACGACAGGTCCCCGTGGATTTAAGCTCGATATCGGTCGCCGGTTGTTGATGACCGTGGAGAGCCCGCTGCACTACCCCGTCTCGCCGTGGCACCGCATCAGCAGCTGTCAGGCTATTAAAGATCAAGACCTGGGAATTAACGCTTGGTAACTGTTACAACTGGATTTAGGAAATACCGTTCGGACGTAATCGAGCTTAGACCGGCTTGAGGAGGCTGCAGGGCGGCCAAAAAGCCACGAATCGCCCGTTGACAAGTTGTCATCATGGGCAACGCGCCCACGGCCAGGAAGGGCAGCGAGATGGAAAGCGGTGGGTACCGTCGCCAGTGCACATCACTCCTGAGCAGCACCTGCTCGGTTGCAGCCTCATGAAATGATCAGAGACGCTGTGATACAGCAGGCTGTGTTTGCTTTACATAACAAGTCATACACTGTTAATTAGAGGCCTGCTGCTGCTTTCCAGTTCATTAACTCATACGTCCATGACAAGCCCTGCTGCAAACGACTTAGCTTGTGCCATGCAAGCCCCCAAGAACCTAAATGTGCTGAATTTAAATTCAGGAGCATTGTATGTTCATATAGATGAAAAGGGGAATCTCTCTTCAAACGAGGCTCAGAGGCACTGTTCAGTTTTGGACCTTTTGATTTGATTTTAGTGGCTGCTAAGGTAAGATGAAGCAGGATGTAGTGCTGTTTCCATTGCCAGTTCCCTGTATGGACAGCCAACAGCAACTGTAAATCCTGGCATATTCACTCTACCATAATATTGGCAATATCACAACAATCTATGTATCAGATGTATCCCAAACACTCCAGTTCTCTTGCAACACTCCTTTGGAGAGACAGATACTACTGAGACTGTGTGGGGGTGGGCTGAATCTAATCTAGGTGGGGACTATTTTGTTTAGTAAACCCATAAAACTCGCTGGTCTAAGTGTGTCTGCTGTACTTTAAGTCCAATTTAAGGTTACTGTTACGTAGGAGGATGAGAGTATGCAAATGCTAGAGGCCACTGGACTGGTGTATTTTTTGGAGTACTTATTTACTAGGGCTTTTGTTTTTACCAGAAGATATAAAGTACAGACTAAGTTTTTTCATTTCTAGTAGCAGTGAGGCAGGAAAAATAGGTATGTGGGTGTCTCTCATACTCAAGTCAGTCTGGGTATTGGCTGGCTGTGCCTGATACTACAGACATTCTTCGAGTGTATGTGTGTGTGTGCTGCAACCATTCATCGCTGTTGAAACAGTGTCCTATCAACCAGGTATGCTTTTCACCAAACAACTTAAAAGGGCGACAGATGATGAAGAGTGTATGAAATATGGATTAAGAAGCTCTGACTGTATCCAGTATCACACGTTCACACCTGGGAGCAGCTGGGTACAAACACATGTCATGTACTCTTGGTCACTGAGCAACTTTTCCTGTGTCGATGGGGCTTTGGTGCCTTGCTCAAGAGCGAGTAGTTGCTCAAGTATCACTAGTTCACTTACCTCAACCACATTTTCCCAGCAGGATATAACCCATAACCTGTTGGAGGAAATATTTAATGCCAAGCCAAAGCCTTAACCTGTTATTTATTCCTGTGCTGAAAGTGAACAAAGTTTAAATTATTATTTGTCCGGTTATTTTATATACGTCTGCTTCAATTACTCGAACTCCAGTGATGTAGCATTGCACTTCCATCAAGTTGGGGGACTCACAGATGAAAATGTGAGTTTTAGTCCCTAGTATGAGTGAAGCTTTAAAAATATAATAAATCCTACAATTCCCATAATGCAATCCAATAGCGTCTTTCATTAGACCCTTTATCTTTAGCCTTCATCTTCCAAACTCCACACCCCATCCCAGATCCCACATCTCAGTTTGTTTTTCTGTCAACATTTGAAGTACATTAAACGTTATACAAGTGTTTTACTTAGCTTAGCAGTCCTCTCCATGAAAAGTAAACGCACCTTTATGTGTAAAATCATTGGAGCGTCCCTTTGAGATTATTCATGATGCAGTATGTAAAGAATCAGCACAGTTGGTGATATTGAGGCTCACTCTTCTACCTTCAGACGTCTCCAATGGACTTAAACTGGACTGGACTAACTGAACAGCACGTCCTTATAAACCTTGACACTCTGACCGTGTCTTCTTATTTGTGGCATCTGTGTTAGTTGTGAGTAGTAGTTCATCCCAGTGAGCTAAGGTGCAACTACCGGAAACTGGCTTGGCACAATGTTTGCATGTCATCCATGTCTCATTCTCATGTTTTTTCTCTTTCTATGTGCCATGTATCATGCATTCAAAACAAGTATTCTTTAAATGTGAGCGAGATGTAAACAGCAGTAACTGGGCTATATTTCTTAAAAAACACAGGCTCTCTACAATCAATTTCAGAAATCGTAGGAGGCATCCTACTATTTCTTTTCCGGTTTCTTTCACTTTTTACACACACACACACACACACACACACACACACACACACACACACACACACACACCACTAAAGCTGTTCTTGTGGTTTTGTCTTCCACAGTTAAGGAATTCCTTGCTAAAGCCAAAGAGGACTTTCTCAAGAAGTGGGAGAACCCTGCACAGGTTAGTGTTTGGATGTATGTGTGTTCATCTAACACAACAGGAATGTGACATTTTCTCTATTGTAAAAAGTTTCTCTTAGCATCCATCCAAATGTGTGATTTTTCAATCCAAGTCTGTGTGAGCAAAGGTATCAAAATGATATGATCATATTGTCTTATCGTTTCACAAATTCCTATTGGCCAAGTTATTTTTTTAACGTGTGTGAAAAGTTTTGTTGAATGTGATGCATAGCATTGCACTGAACGTATACTTGATTATTTTACATGTGATTTTTGTATATACTGTAGTATACCGAAATAATATTCTTATTATTCATATTATGGTATTGATTTCAACTGTATCATACGGCCCTAAAAATATGATGAAAAAGTTGGACATTCTGTGTAACGAAGCTTTCGGACATGTTTTACAGACACAGATTAAATATTAAATACAATATATTCTTTTCATTGTAGAGTATATCTAACGTTCTCTCTCACCCAGGTAGTTATGAAAAATAACACACTTGATATGTGACAGTGTGACTGCTTTTTTATATAAACTTTGTGTTGCTGGTAGTCGGTATAGTGTATATACAATATATCCAGTATGTACATATATGTATTGCATACTATAAACTTATGATCATAAACCATATATACCATGTTTCATACACATTATATATTATGATTACAGTATGTAGTATACACATATACCATACATATATACTGAGGCATTTGCTTGACTGCACACAAGCATGCATAATATAGAATGAATAGTCAATGTGAGCATAGGACACATTAGAAAATAAAATTTACAAAAAAATCATTTCCCACTCCTCAACCCTCACCATCCCATTTTCACAGAAATCAACTCACCCTTTGTGTTTTGTGTGTTCAGAACACTGCTGGCCTGGAGCAGTTTGAGAGGTTGAAAACCCTGGGCACGGGCTCGTTTGGCCGCGTGATGCTGGTGAGGCACAGAGAAACGGGACAGCATTATGCCATGAAAATCCTCAACAAGCAGAAGGTCAGTCTGGGTCAGGGTTCAGGAGGGTCACAGTTGGATGGAGGCTGTTTCAATGTGTCTGTCATTTAAGGACGCTCACAGGATCCTACAGGATGGTCATAGAAAATCTAGGGGAAAAAATGGCCCAACGCTCTCTTTACATACAGGTGCGGGCCTTTTTTTCCTCCCTTTGAACCTCTTTGAACCCGCCGGTGCTGAAGCAGGCGTCGGCCGAAGTGGCAGAGCCGAGGTTGTCTTTATGCAGATCACATCAAGTAGAGTAATTCTGCTACTCAATTTAGAATAAATTTGTGCCTGTGCTTCTGTCTGCTCCAGTCCCCTCTTATGACATAATATTTACAGATAAATGTTTCTACAGTTGAAATACACAGATGGGAATGTCTGTTTTTGGCTAATCCAGTGAATTTAATACCTGAAAAATCAAGATTCTTTCATCACATTGATGCAAAAATCCTGCAAATCCAGTATTTGCCATAAAGCAGTCCTGAGTACTGATTTGCGACTCAGTCCAAAGACATGCATGTTTTAGGCAAACTGGTCACTAAATTGCTGGTAGGTGTTAATGTGAGTGTAAATGTTGTCTGCATGTACGTGCTGGCAACCTGGCAAATTGCCTGACCAAATGCATGCTGGGATAGGCTCCAGGCCTCCACAACCCTGAACATGATAAGCAGGTATATAAATGGAGAGATGGATAGATCACCTGCTGGATATGTTTATGTTGAAAGGTCTTTATATTTCTATATATTTACATGTCCTGGAGATGAACAGCCTTCTCTTAAAGGAGAGGAACATGACCCTGCTGTCTGCTGGATGAAAGCAGCTGATGTGATGGGCCATTTCTGATGCCACTTGCTGAGACTGTGCTCCTCCTACTCATAATATATTCATCTGGTTCAGGCCTGTTTTCCAGTTTGTGCCGCTTTGCACCCCAAGAATAAAGCCTTTAAACATTTTGGTAATATTGCAAATATCTGTCCATTATGTTATCTTCAGATAGTTATCTTCAGAAAGTATCTAATGTGAAGACTTACATCTGGTATATCAAGTTACCTTTAAAGCAGTAGTGTGTTAAATAAGTAGTGGCAGGTGAACATAACTAGAAGGAGAATTTAGCTGAAGGTTTCTTTAAAAGATGCATAATTTGAATGTACATGCTATACACCATACACTCAAATACATTGCAATACAATAAAATTGGTGGTAAGGTTTCAGAGTATCTGCACACTACTATTGTGATAAAATTGGAAGAAAACCAGGGTATTAATATTGGTTTAAAGTACCTCGTCACATTTCAGAAAATATTATGCGGCTTGAAAAACACCTTTAGCAAGTACTTTTTACAAAATGAACAAGTGTTGTTTCTATAATAATACCAATACCATCATAGAAACTATTTTTATTATTTATTTATTTTTTATCTAAAACAAACATGAATTATTAGACACATGTATATGTCATTACATAAAAATGGGGAACAAAATTCTACTAGATGCACTTATTTTTGAGTTTGGAGAAGTAGCTTACCACAGTGTTCGTATTGGATGGAAACAGGAAACAAAGTGTTGGACCAGGGGCTGCTGACTGTTAATGTACATGATAAAGAGAACTAAGATTATGCTGCTCTGATAAAACAATAGTTTATTTTTGTTGATGCATGATTTCAATTTTCGCATTCATTTGTTATCTGACACAATATAAACTCTCTCTTCCTTTGCCTTTCAGGTGGTGAAGCTCAAGCAGATAGAGCACACTCTGAATGAGAAGAGGATTCTTCAGGCCGTCAGCTTTCCTTTTCTGGTGCGGTTAGAGTACTCGTTCAAGGTACAGTCATTTTCAGATGGTGTGTGTTTGTATACGGGCCCGTGTGTGGTTGTGTGATGACGACAAGTGACTGGATAGATTTTCCGCTCATCATCCCCCATCCCTCATACCAGTTTTTAAATTGCCATTTGTCTTTCTGCATTTTTGTGAAGGTGGTCCGTTGAAAAAAAAAAGACATGTTTTACCCCAGCACACACAGTTGTCTTATGGCAAGTGACAAGTTAACCATCTGCCTATCATGAGTGGGCAGAAACGCGTACTGCTTCGATTTCATTCAGCAAAACCACGAGCAACTTCTGGCTCATGATACAGCCGCCTTCGAAGGTGGCTGTTGGGTTGAGTTATAAACACTTGTACAAACTAGTTTTTTTCTCACATAACCCGACCCTTACAGTCTAGGTCATTAAATTGTATCGCATTCTCTATTACGCTTAATTTGATCAATGTCCATGGAAAGAGTCTCTCTCTGACTGCTGAAGTCTATTTGTCTATTTGTAAGTTTCTATTTGTGTTTATTTTTTAGGTAATGTGGTAAATGACCTTTTTCAATGACCAAAACACTGCATGTGAAGTTTAAACCTTTGTAATTTTGTGTGGTGTCAAATATTATTTACTTAAAGACAGGGTCCAAAATTAACTTTTAGGTCTATCTGCCAATGGCTGGTAAACTGAAAAAAAAGTTACCGACCAAAATATTTTTCAACCAGCTATAAAACTGCATAAGATACGATATCATAAAAAGCTAGAACCAACCCAAACTTGCGTAGTGTGCTCGGACACAGCGGTGACGCCATTCAGAAAAAGATACATACTATACAAAGAGTAATAATCAACCTTGTTTGCAGTTCGAGTTGTCCTGTCAACACTTTTACAGACGTCTCTTTTACAGGGGTGGTCTATGGGGAAAATGCTTTGGACCTCGTTTATTGTATTTACTCACATTTGGCGAGTGGCGGGTGCTAATTTTGGACCCTGCTGAAAGAAAAAAAGAAACTGGCTTAGGCCATAATATAAAAGTTGTTGTTTCAATGGAGGAACTTCCAAAACTGAGAAAATGTCAAAATGTGGGTCTAGATGGGTCATATTTACTAAATTCAAACAGATTCAACATTCTCGCCTCATTCCAGCGTACAGTAGTTCATATACTGCATGAAACAGGCATAAAGTGTCATTTCAACACTCAAAGTTAATAATTGTCCTCAAGATGAATAAACATTGTAGACGTTTATCTAAAATGGGATCTGTTCTGGTTGAAGACCACTTCCGAGTATTTATAGTGATCAGCAAAATAACATGCTTATATAAAAATCTATTTCTAAGTAATTCCTGATGCAGTCGTCTGTCAATTTACTGATCCTCATTCTACTTATCACTTCCATCATCACTGACAATTAATCCTATTAAGGGTGTGTCATCTGCAAATATAGAGTGGACTGAGCTTGGTCTACCACATGCACAATGACCACCAGCAAACAAACACATTCTCTCTCTTCTTCAACATTTTCCTGACCCAGCTTTGTCAGCGGCTGTTTGTACCCGTACAGACTAACCCAGCTGATGGCCATACTCCAATTAAGGCCTTATTCAGGTTAAGCTGTTTAGCCTTGGATGCCCGGGGATTGAATATCCTTGATGCCTCAAATAAACCTGTTAACAGAATATTCCTGTCCACGTGCCTTGTCCTGCACACAGATGGAAGAGTCAACAACAAACACATATTAACTCGGCTTAGTTAGATGTATCCGACAGTAAGTTGTATTTGCAGGTGTCAACCGAGAAGCTTGTTAAGAATGAGATCCTCCTTTTATAATATAAAGCTAGTGTTGTTTAGCTCTGTTGAAGAGTCTGAAGGACATATGATTTGCAAACCAGGTTTTGGAAATAGAACATGCCTAAACAAAATAAAACTCAGTGGATTCATTTAAATTGACTCACAAAATACTGTTTCCATGTCGTCCAGTTGCCCATCCTGTGTGTGTGTGTGTGTGTGTATGTATGTGTGTATATGTGCGTGATTTAATACATGTGTGTATCTGACCGAGTGAGTGTCACTAACAGGTCCTCTGTCTTCCCTTCCCCAGGACAACACTAACCTCTACATGGTGATGGAATATGTACCAGGGGGAGAGATGTTCTCCCATCTACGAAGAATTGGCAGATTTAGGTTCGTGTCTGTATGCAATTGAGTTTACCTGAAGTTTACAGCCAGAAGCATTTTATAGGCACGCACAGAGGTAAAATGTGGAGCAGCTCTGCTCTCTTCAGGTCTGTTTTAGCCTGACTTATTTAGCTTTGTTCATCTCTGTTCTGTTCTGTACTGTACACTCCACTAAACTACTCTCTTCCTGTCTATCTCCCTGTGTGTGTGTGTGTGTGTGTGTGTACGTACAGTGAGCCTCATGCTCGGTTCTATGCTGCTCAGATCGTTCTGACCTTTGAGTACCTGCATGCTTTGGACCTGATCTATAGAGACCTGAAACCTGAAAACCTTCTCATAGACCAACAGGGCTACATACAGGTAAATAACACCTGATGCAGTAATATACAAAAGCTGATCAGTTACTTCCTCAAGAAGTTGTTGGTTAACTACAATTTACTTCTTTATATATAAATTCCTGCATGTATTCATAGAATTTGTCGATAAAGACGGCTGTTGAGACGTCAGGACGTCTAAACAGTTGTGTGTGTTTACTGGGAATTCTCCTCAAACAATAATGTAAGAGAAAGAAATATTTTAGCATTTATGCTTGAAAAACGACAAACAGTGCATAGATTATCAAAAATAGTTGCAGACTAATTTTCTGTCAATGAACGGATTAATTAATTGACTAATTGTTGCAGCTGCGATATTTATTGGCCAAATAATCACACTCTGATATACAGTAGCTAACATTAGCCATGTAAGCTAGCTAACACAGTGGTACTCTTTGTGCGCTGCCGTTGGGGCTGTTTATCACTTCATACAGTGATGAAATACACTGATAAAACTTTATATGTGAGGCATGCTAACTTTGATATTGGCTGCTAGCTTGATGGAAGTGGCACCACCCCACTTGAATCAGCTTGTACTTGGTGGTTACTTGCCCAGAGTAACATGTAGTGGCTCAGGGTGGATACAAAATGTTATATAAGATGGCTAGTTGACTATAATGGACAGTTAGCTATCCTATCTTACTCATCCTACCTTTTTACTTACAAATATGTGGTTGAGGTAAACCAGACTTTTTAATACCTGTTCCCTTTAGTTGTGTTGTCGTGTGGACTTCCATGTAAGCTGTACGTCAAATGAAGCAGGTGAATACAGTGTCATCCTAACAGATAGGAGTGACGACCGAGATCATTAAAAAGAAATGTATATAAAAAAAATGTACGACTGTATTGTTGAATGTTTAGAAAGATAAGAGCCCCAGAAATACAAACAATATAAAGGTATTTGCCGCACCCCTCTTAATGTGTGATACCACACAAACATGGAAGTGCCTAGAAACTATCAACAACTACCCAGAGTGTCCAACAATATAACCATGTCCAACTATGATGGCAGAGTGTGTTTGCAGTTACCTATCTGTTTGTGCTGAGGTGCATGCTGGCACACTGAAGCAGTCTTGGGGCACGGATTCTGCTGCCCTCTAGTGGTGAACAGTGAAACAACAACTAGTGAAAAATTCCTTTGCTGCCCCAAGATCCTCGCTGTCCTCTGTCTCGCCTTCCTTCTGCCTTTCATGTGCTAAAGCTCAGCCAGGCACTCTGAGAGTGTGTCTTATTCCTCTTTTGTTTGCCCTCTTACTCTCTTTCTCATTTTGTGTCATTGCTCTTTCTTTTCGTCCCTCAGGTGACAGATTTTGGCTTTGCCAAACGTGTAAAGGGCCGGACCTGGACACTGTGCGGCACCCCAGAATATCTGGCCCCAGAGATTATTCTCAGCAAGGTGAGCCCTTTTTATTTCGTAAATTGTCAGCTGTGTTTCCTTTCAAAATAATTCATTACTGCCAGTGACATGCTACATGCAACAAGCATATCTCTTCCCTCTGAACCTGTAGATGGGATGCATCGACTGTGTTGGAGAAATAAGATGCAGTTAAAGTGGAGTCTAGGATGAACACTTTAAATTTGGTCTTGATTAACTGTCTATAACGCTGTCTATTTTTCTCTCCACCCCATTGCTCCTTCCTTGTTATGTCCACCAGGGGTATAACAAGGCAGTAGACTGGTGGGCACTGGGTGTACTGGTCTACGAGATGGCAGCAGGGTACCCGCCTTTCTTTGCTGACCAGCCCATTCAGATCTACGAAAAGATCGTATCAGGGAAGGTGAGTCTGACTCTATGATTACCCCTTTGGGCTACATTCAGTATCTGTTTGAAACATGTGGTGCTTTAGACTAGAGTGCCCCCCCCCCGCCATCCCCAATCCATGACGTCTTTCTGCTGGTTTATTGCAGAAAAGTATTTCAGTTTAGTTTATATTTACAGTATAGCTCCATTTTGGGAATAAACAAAAAGCTGGAATTACTCCTCAGTGGCTTTTTCAATTTTGAGTCACGCATGCCTCTGTACGCTTCCTCTTTTACTCCGCTGACTGCTTTGACTTTTTTCATTTAAGGCTAATAAAGATACAGACATTCTGTTATTTTCCGTGGTATTTTGGTTATTTTGGTTGTATTTTATTTCAGTTTTGAAGAAAGAAAGTGTCACTGTTTGTCTTTGTCATTGCTATGCCCTGTATTTATGTGTTACATCGTATATCGTCCCATTTCCTGTAAGAGGTTTATAAGATTTATTTTTGTTTTTAAGCTGCATTCCACAGATTCTTCATTTTTTTTATTTGGGCAGTGATTGCTGTTTTGTTTTGTACTTTCCGTACATCATTTTACTATCAGTGTCGATGCTCTACTTTCTTCGAGTTTTCTGTTGGTAAAGTTTGAGTTACTGCTCAGTCGTGTTGGATATTGCTAGTCATACCACCACATGGGGCAGTGGTGAGTTAAAGGTTAGAGAAGCTTGCCTTGGACACCGGGTTTGATCCTCGGACCAGCAGGATTAATCTGGGTGGGGAAAGTGAATGAGCAGTGCGGCCACTGAGGTTCCCTTGGGCAGGCCTGTGTGTGAATGTGTGTGACTGATAGAGTGTCAATACTGGGCATTCCTGAATAAGGGGGCATTGCTCAGCAGGAGCATAAAAATAGACATTTATTTCAATGTGACTTTTTTTTTTCAGCACACTTTGTCATTTGTCCCTCCACATAGTTACTTCTTCTTTCTATACAGATATATTCAAATAGTGAGCGATTCAGAGCAACAAACATCTGGTCACGTTGCTGCATCTCAAGACTTTACTGCTGCTTCATTCTTCTTCTGGTTTTCTGTCTCAGGTGCGTTTTCCATCTCACTTCAGTTCAGACCTGAAGGATCTCCTGAGGAACCTGTTACAGGTGACAGCAAATATCTCAGTCGAGGTTACTTTTACTTTGCCGCGTGTTCTGAATTCATCATAATGTACGGATGAGGAAAATGTATTGGTGTCATCCTCAGGTGGATCTCACAAAACGTTATGGGAACCTCAAGAACGGTGTCAACGACATCAAGGGACACAAGTGGTTTGCAACCACTGACTGGATTGCCATCTACCAGAAAAAGGTAAGTGTGTCTGTGTGTGTGTGTGTATATTGTGTAGATGTGTGGCCTCCCCTCTGTAAACATTTCTTTTCAACTGGTGCTTTTAATTGTCTTTAGGTGGAAGCGCCCTTCGTCCCCAAGTTCAAAGGACCAGGCGACACCAGCAACTTTGACGACTACGAGGAGGAGGAGATCCGCGTCTCCTTCACTGAGAAATGTGCCAAGGAGTTTGCAGAGTTCTAGAGTTAGAGAGTGAGAGAGGAAGAAAGAAGGAAGTAGGGAGAGTCAAAGGTAGACTGGTCAAGTGGGAGACGTAAGGAGAGAGTACTGTCTCCTGTCCAATCACAAGCACCAGCTACAAAAAGAGGAAAAATGGGATAGAGAAGGGGAAAAAAGAGCAAGGAGACTGATAACCAGCAGTGTTGCCTTTTCTGTTGCATTTCTGTTGTATTTATTATTCTGTCTTATTTATGGATCCCTTTATAATGAAGGTGTGCTTCAGATTCATGGGTGTTGGGAACCCCCACTTATTTAGAGTTGCCTCTACACATTCTCACCCGAGATCTTCCCTGCTCTTTTATTGTTTCATTCATGGTTTAGTCACTTTTGGGCCACATTATAGAGCGATCAGTCAGTCTGTTGGTCATTACATGAAGCCCGTTGAGTTAAGTACAAGTTGAGGTCTCAGTCTGCACAACAAGTTTCTTAAATTTAAACTGACAGCCGGCTAACTTGCTCTTTTCTTGGTGAGCAGGAGGAGCATTAAAGCGAACATTCAAATGAGTCACACACATGCACTTAAATAATGTTTTGTAGTCATGACTTGATTTTTCCTTAAATATTTAAACCATTTCATATCGTAGACCGCAAAATTGGGCAAAAGAAAAAAATAATGCAATGTCTGCTCAAACAGATTTTGGTCAGAGACAGATTACACTTACGGGGAAAAGTCAGTTAAGTTTACAGCTAAGTAACTCCATCTGCACTTCTTATCATTGTTTGTATAGCCAGGTTTCGTGCATATGTACAACACTCAACTTTTAAATGTTCCTAGATACTAGCCAATGATATCACGTCATGCTAACAAACAAGGAAATGTGGATACGGAAACGGAAATATCTCAGTTTTAATGGTGTCATGATGGAACACCATAACATAATGGTATCTCAGGTTTGAACATATCACTTAATAGGCATTTTATCAACATAAAGCATTAGTATTAGCTTGCAAAGAAAATGTGTGAGACACTTGCTTACGAGAAAGATTTGGGAATTTAAAGTTCTGGTTAGCACTAAGAGGAACATAAGGGAATATTAAGACTTTTGCTCAGCGTATCCCACAGTTTCCCTTTCCAGAAGATTTGGTTTTGTTTGGTCTTGAAAGCACTCGCTGTCTGCTCAGAGCTCACTAACTAGCCAAGTTGATTCAGCATCTTGAATCACCCGTTTGGCCCTGGCCAACTCCAACTAAAAGAGACCATCTGAGGCAGACTACCTCAAACTGCCTCTGGCTGGCGGTCCCCAGAGCACTTTGACCAGTCATTGAAGGCGGTCTGGATAGTGTGCTTTATGGTCTTTTATACAAACCCGTGTTTATGTTCATCTCCCCAACACCCGATCCTCTCCTCTTATCACCTGCAAAGTTGGACCACACTCCATGTAACAGTCTTACATGTGACAGATACTCCATCCGCATCTCTGTGTTTACATGCACAGTTTTTGGTTAATCTAGTTTTTCATGTGGTGATGAATTCAACATGACCGGCACTACTTTGAACTAGTTAGGAAAAGGTAGAGCACCTGGAGTTGATAGAAGAGACAAAAATGATCTTAGTGGTATACAGGCTGCCTATTTAAAGTACACAACCGCTGGGGCACTTCAGGTGTCCAGTGCCTCCTTAACTCCTGAGCTACGGTGGCAAAGTACTTCAGCAATGCCCAAAATGGTGGTCATTGTAGGATTTGGTCATTCAGAATTTACAAAATAAAACAAAGTGACTCTAGTGTTTCAAACATTCAAATGCCTTAGCTGTATTTTAACGCGCCACCATAACGAAGACTTGGTTCACACAGGCGTTCACGTTTTCCTCTGATCGTTTTAAAATCTGGATATTTTTGATTTTTGAAGTCCTTCCTGTCCAAAACAGTTGAGATATGGGAAAATATGACAAGCCTTTTCTCAGAATTACACATTTGTATAATCATATCAGTCATATGGAATGATATTTAAAATGATCCATCATCAAGGATTTTTTCAAGGTGGGCTGGATGATCCATTTCAGATCATTTTAGGTCTATGTAGCGCAATGTCCACGGCTGGGCCCCCTATTAACCCACCATTCCTCCCGCTCTCTGTGCTGGACTATTACATGGCCCCAGGTTTACTGTGTGGTGATTTGAGTTAAACACAAATTAATTTAGGAATATGAGCATGTAAGCACAGTATCAGCTGAATTAATGGAGGTCTTAAAGGGCCACTCAGTGATTCAGTATTGCACTTCCATAAAACTTGCAGCAGAGGCCTACATATCCTGACTATTATGCCGTGTTGCGTCATATGGGCTGGCTGGTAGAGATGCGGAAGATTCCCGTGTTAACGACTTTCGATTGTTGACATCATTTGACAACTCAAGAAGGTTGTATGATAACTGAGTTGGCTGTTTTAGGGGTTTAAAATACTGTACATTGACAAAATTGTGTTGTATTCATTAAATGTGGGTTTAATTACAGACAGACTTCGGCTAACATGAGGCGTCTATGTTGGCTAGGTTTTCAGACACTTCTGTATTATTAAATGCCAAGTCAGACAGAGTTTCCCAGTCCTTTCTACGACTTGATTGACATGAACGCTATTTACAAGTCATCTTCTTTCATTCGCCCCTCCCTGCCCAGTAAACACCCACATCCTTTAAAGTCCATGCTCATATATACACTATATATATATATATATATATGGTGAAAATGAGCCTTCAAGGCTAACTGTGGCTCATTTACAGTTCTGTTCCTGTCACACACACATCAAATATTACCACAAACATACTGCTGCAGTGAACCTGGGGCTTTTGGGGTCTCCTGGGGGGTCTGGGTCGTTGCCCTCTTTGCCCGGGTTGGTAATCTGTAGCCTCGCCAATGTTTAGTAAATATGCTTTTGATTGATTTGTTTTCTATCAAAGAAATGAGTCACATACAAGGCAACCAACTTGTGACCAAAAGGGTCCATCCCCTCCCCCACATGACCTTACTTTTCACTACTTTTCATGTTCAGCACTCAGATTCCACTTAGCTCTCATTGAGAGGCATGAAACAGCTGAAAGACTCAACATTTCACTGATCAACCTGAAGTCAAAATCCTATTGGCAGATAGGTGGTGGCTAGAGCTGCAAGGTGGTTACAGCCTACTTGTAGTTATCTTAGGCTTATTGGTTATTATGGACTAATTTACAAACCTTTTATTATTATTATTATTATTATTATTATTATGACATTGTTGTAAACCACTTGTTGAGACTTCACATTCGCTGTATTTCCTCCATGTCAAGTTTAATGTTGACTATATCATCATGGACAAAATGTTTGAAGTTATAATACAATATTATTCTGTGTCTCCTCGATGTTTTTTGCAGTAATACAACTTCCTCTGGATGCAGGCACAATGCTGGTACATACTGTCGCACTTTTTAGGGAAATGAGACCCCAATGTAAACCATGTTAACCCCCGCCACACACACACACACACACACACACACACTGCAAAGGGAAGCATCTAAAGTCACGAGAGCAGTGACATAAAAACACGAAGTGTAATATTTTGCAACATGAGTATCATTCCAATAAAGTTTTACTTGTAAAATTCTACTGAACTTGCTGCCTGGGTGTGTGTTGACAGTTCAGCTGCTGCAAGTTTGAGAAGCAGAGGATTGAAGATGACGAGACATTTGAAATGTTGTCGGCGGTGGAGGATCGTAGCCCAGAGGTCAGACATCCATCACCGCCGCCTGATGCGGAATGGAGTCGTCCTCCACCCATCTGTTGACCGCCCGGCTCGATCTGATTCGCCATAAGGCTTAAAAGCACGACACTGAATGAGTCCCGCGCCTCCTGTCCTCGCTGCTCGCCCTGTGCAGTGATCTCTGTCTGTCACAAACTGCGCGTTGAGCAGAACGAGACTGCGAACAAAGGGCAGAGCTCCGATGCGCTAGATGCCAGCCAATTCCACCTTAAATGCCTTAAATTGCGTCTGTAGTTGAGATCTAGGCGCCATCTTCGGTCCACCTTAAGCGCACAATGTGGCCAACGAACGCAAGCGCACCAGCCAGGCTTCCGTCCTCATTCTCCAGCCGGGGATCGCGCTCTGGCTTCCCGGCGTTGACACAGCGTCACTCGTGAAACAACAGAGGGGGGAAAAGACGCACTCGGGCCAAACCCCATCCGCACCAGCAGGAGAAGATGTCCGAGCCCAATAAGTACCGAGAGTGGATCCTGGAAACAATCGACTCTCTCCGCTCGAGGAAAGCCCGTCCGGACCTGGAGAGGATTTGTCGAATGGTCCGGAGACGACACGGGTCAGACCCGGACCGAACCAGGACAGAACTGGAAAAACTGATTCAAGAGCAGACGGTGCTCAAAGTTAGCTACAAGGGGTCCATTTCGTACCGAAACGCGGCGAAGGTGCAGAGGAAAAGCAGAAAGAAGAGTGAGTTCACGGCCGCTGGCGGCAGCAGCAGCAGCGGCAGCAGCGGCAGCGCGGAGGCAGCGAGGGAGCGGAGCAAACACGACCCTCTGAACAACAACGGCGACAGTGCGCACAGCTTCACCGACCAGGAGGAGGGAGAGGAAGAGTCGGAGCCCAGCCCAGATCCCCACACGCAAACATCGGCCAGCGCCACCGACAAGAAGCCCAAGCCTGCCTCCAGCCCCAGTGGCGGAAACGGGTGCCTCAGTTGTGGCGCAACAACGGGCTGCGATGTCGGGAGCGGCTGTAAAGAGGCGAAAGCAAGTGCACCGAGAGACAGGGGATTAGGACAGCAGGGAGCGGGGGACTGCTGCCCGTCGCCCGGTCTCGGCGACAGAACAAGCGCGCACGGTGGCGGTGAAGCCGGCAGGATGACACCGAGCAAAGCCGATGCAGTTCGCGGAGGGAAAGAGCCGGGTTTGTCCGGAGCTGACACCCAGAGCAAAACTTGCTCCGGGAGCGTCAGCAACCTCCCGCAACAGCAGAGACAGAAGCAAAGCGTGCCCCTTCAGCCCAAACTTCGAGTCGGAGGAGGGGGCACCAGAGCAGCGGGGAACCACGCCAACTCCGACCTGGGCGACAGATTGGTGGCTTCTGTTCGCAGCCTGTCCGAGAGGAGCCTCAGAGGGGGCTCCGCCGCCGAGACCAGAGGCCACATGAAGCCGCTCGGGCTGAAGGAGATTCTGGGCTATCTGAGCAGCCAGGAACGGCTGTCGGAGGAGAAGCTGACCCGAGGCAAAGTCAAAGTGGTCATGGAGAGAGAGGTGGCGAGGGGCAGGCTGCGCAGGACCCGCTGCGGGAACATTACTCTTCCTCTGAGGGGGATGGTGATGGAGGAGCCGGCGCCGAGGAACGCGTCCGCTGACAGACTCGTAAAGAGCGCACTGCAGGACAAGCACGCCGAGAAAAAGGTGAGCACCGCTAACTTAACATTTCCCACACGTCCCGTCGTGCCGGGCGCGCTCAGCAGTGCCGGCGCGATGGTTTGTTAATAAATGAACGATCACTGATCGAAGCCGCGCGCACGGCGGCGGGGCGCCAAAGAGCCTGGTATTTTGGTCTCGTGTTCAACCTCCATGTTTGAAACGCAAAAGTGTTTGAAGAGATTCTTCACATTTCAGAAGACGAGTTGTTGTTTCTCTGATAGTCAGCGGGATGCGACAGAGCCCGTGCTGCGTTTGTCCTCTGTAGCCTCTGTAAATGTGTGTGTGTGTGTGTGTGTGTGTGTGTGTGTAGCTCGGCTTCCTGCACAAAAGGTGCGGGTGACATTTCGGCTACAGGAGCGGCTTCCCCGCGCGCCTCTGCACAGTTCCTGGCTCCGGGGGCCACTTCGCTGTTTGGGGTCAACAACATCCCGCTTCGCTCTCAGGAACTTTCGCTGTGCGGGGCAGAGCGCGGGGTGCGTGGGCCTGTAAACTTGAGACGTGCCGCTCTTTATTACATTCTGTGTGGTTTTAGGTGGATTTGTTTTGCCCTCGGTGTCCCCGCATCTCTGCCGTTTCGTGCCTCATTAAATCCTTTGTATCATCGGTGACAGCGCGCTCTCCTCCCTCCCTCCCTCCCTCCCTTGCGGGTGCAGACTTGAGGAGGCTACAGTAGGCGGCTTTCGGTATTTCTGATATCTGTGCCTTTCTCCAAGTGGGAGGTGTTTTTTTTTATCTAGTCCTTCCGCCCCAGAGAAGCGCAGCAGACCGATGTGCTGTTTGAAGCTGAAACCAGGTACAGGCGTGAGTGAGGACCGAACTCCGGTGTTGCCCATTCACCTCCGAGATGTGCTTCATCTCCACTTTACTCTTTTTTTTAAAATTCAACTTTATATGTCACTGCAGCCGCCGCCGCCGCCGCCCCCCTCACTCCAGGTGAATGAGCCAATGGAAACAGCCAGTGAAGAAGAGGAACGGGAAGAGAATGAGGAAGAGGAGGAGGAGGATGATCCCCGGAGTTCTGATGAGGAGGGAGGACTATCCCCGGTAGCCATGACAACCGAACCAGAGCTAATGGAGAAAGCCACAGAAGATGCTGAGATCCAGCAGACAGCATCAAAGCAGGAGAGCCCCCAGCAGAAGCAGCACGGTGGCAAAGGTGCGTTAACGTGTGCGTGGCATGTCTGCTCATCTGTTTGTCCGATTATCTCTACTTGTAACCCTCCTCTTCCACTCTTCCTCACTTCAGTAGTTTTTTTTTTTGTTTGTTTTATTTTTGCCTTTTAGAATTTAACTTAAAGTTTTTACTTTTACTTTACATAATATTTAAACATTTAATATGAGCGTTTAGTCTACTATTGTGTCCAACTTTATTTATGGTAATCGAAATCGAAAACTGTTTTGTTTATTGATTTTATTGCACCTTCTTTCTCACTAAACTCACTTGTTTGTGACTCTTTTTTTTTTTTTAATTACTCTATAAACACGAAAAACACAATTGCTATTGCCACAACCATTATTAACTATGAATTTTGACTAAATAATAATAATAGTAAAGTATAAAATGTAAAAGCTAGTTTTTAATCTTTTGTCTTCTCTCTTTTCATGTAGGTTTGGCTGCTGCGCTCTCAGGGATGTCCGGGCCTGATTCCATCACCACGACACCGAGTCCACCTGTTCAGGGAGCTTCGCTGTCCCAACGTAACAGTGCACACTCGGAGGAGAGAGCTGTCGTTCCTGATCAGCTACATATGGAGGTACAAGTAAGTGCGAGCATGTGCATCTGCCCTGTGGATGAACCCACCCATTATCAAAAAAAGTCAAAATTACTCAAACATAGCAGGGCTCAGGGGTTAAGGCGCCGACCATAAACTGCAACGTCATGGTGAAGTGGAGACCTTTGTTGCATCTCTCTTTCCCTCATTTCCTGTCATCCCTCTAATACTGTCTTTAATAAAGGTTAAAAATCCCCCAACATACACTCAAAACATGTCCCAAATCTCAATTCCTTTAGCAGTGGTGGAAGAAGTATTGAGATCCTTTACCTTAAAAGCACTGATTCCATAAAGTAAGTAAAGGTCCTGCTTCAAAATGTTCCTTAAGTACAAGCACAGAAGTCAAATGTACCTTTTTGACTTGGAATAATCAATAACAATGCAACTTCTTGTATAATTTTAATTGCAGTAGAAACCTAAAGTAGTGTGAAATATATCAAAATACTAAACCTTCACCTTTGATAGATGTGATATGACACTACACCCGTCACTGATGGCGCAAAATGATGATTCATAAGTGTCTAAAAGCTGTGTTCACTGCTTGCTATAGACTAAAGGACTGAGTGATTATCGAGCGATTTCAAACACAGCTATGGGCTTTTTTTTGGTTAAAATGACGAGGTGTTAAAATGTTTCTTGCCGGTACTGTAGGAGACAACCATGTATCTTGTAATATGGACAGAAGGCTTCTATTAGACCTTCACTTAAATCGTCACGTCACCTGCTCAGTTCATGTTCGCTCTTTAATGTCTCATGATGGCACTTATCAGTGCTACTGTGTCTTTTATTCTTGACTTGATTTTCTCACTTAAACTTTTTTTTTAACTTTTTAATGTATATTTAATATATTTTTGGATATATTTTGAATCCACTGCTCTTGTTTGCACATGTTTTACGAGTGATACATTTTGTACATAACCTCTATTGTACAATCTTGGATCACTGCAGTGTAGCACTTCACTGCACATTGTACACGTGCAACGATGCATGTGACAAATGAAGATTGATCGAAAGGTAAACCCCAGGAACGTGTTTTAGCTTTTCAGAAAGATCCACAAAACATAGAAGACTTGGAATTAGAGGTGATACTGCCAGCTCCTTTAATCCTTGAGTTTAGGTGCAGGTCGTATCACTGATGCTTTCAGCATGGTTTTAACTGTCTCCAGTGACTCTGATTGGTTCCAGGGAGCAGATACCGCCCTTTTGTTATGCTCATTTATTAGCATCGTTGTTTGACCCCCCCTCTCTTCTCTCAACATTCAGAATCAGATGCAGCATGACAGAATCAACCACACCTCCTCAGGCTTTAACAGTGAGTTCTGCTTCACAGATCATCTCAAAATGTTTGTGTCTGGTGGTTATTGGTGATGACATGGTAGTCAGACTGTGCTTAAATTTTCCCTCGTAGGCTCAGAGTCTAAGACGGAGGTCGGCGTGTCGTCCTGCCTGCTCACACCCACTGCCTCCCCGAGAGACTCCGGCATGTCTGAGGAACGAGGGATAAACGGAGGAGTTAGCAGTGGAGGGTGAGTACAGCCGAGATACTGGAGACACTGAAGAAACCAAACAGATTCACTGGGTTGGTGCAAAGTCCATTTTCTTTCTTGTAAATCCAACTATTTCAGCACAATGAGCCAGAAAACTGGTGAAACAAGGCATGGAGTAAGGACTGGACGGTTTTTAGTGTGAAGCAGATGCATGTGTGTACACAGGCGTTTGAGTTAGCCTGGAATGCTAACTCTGTGCGAGATAATAAATCACAAATCAACAATTTTTTTGGTTGGCAGATCAGAGTGATTATTAAATGCATAATCAACATGCTGAATATTTGGTGTTAAGTGTATTTGAGAAATAATAATAGAAAACATTTTTTTCACATAGCAAGCAATTCATTTTAATTGCTTATTCTTGCAGCGCTAACAATCAGGAACTATAAAATTGCACACTTTGTTTTGTCCCACCTGCAGTAAAACTGCACCTAGCCGTGCATCAACAGCCTGCTCATTACATCCCGCAAGGTAAATTCATCTTGGGACATCTGTCTTAAGCAATTTGACTGATAAAAATAAACATAAATAAAGTCATGTTTAATATTTGGTTGCAAATCCTTTGCAGTTAATGACTGGCTGAAGTTTATGAACCACAGCAGATACTTGGTTCTTTCCCTGGTGATGCTTGGCCTGGCCTGTACTGCAGCCTTCTTCACTTGTTTCAGGGGGGGTTTAAAATTAACAATTAAAATTTGGTTATTTATTGTTGAATTTTAAATTCAGTGTGCTGGAGAACAGACCCAAAACAATAGATACTCTCTCACTTCACTCTGTGAGGTTAATTTCCATCTCAATAAATCACCATTGCATGTTTTCTCCATATCATGCAGTCCAAGACTTGCTTGCAGACCTTGACTGTATTACTGTAAACTTGCAGTAACTGATTTTTTGGCCACTTGGGGGCAGTGGAAACAAGTTGTGAACACATCAACAACTTTTAAGTTGATATGGCAGACTTGTTAGCAAACAGTCGCTCATTTACACATCCAGCAACTACAGAGCAACATCATCATCATTAACTTGGAGTCGTGTTTCTGGCCACCTGATGAATGTAAGTCCAATATTCACTTTCTTTTAGCTGTTTTAGGGAAATATCTGTCTCTTTTGTGTCTGGCTGCTGTTTGGTGCTGAGCAGGTAGCGTACAGTGGGTTTTTAGAGCTTTTTTGCTGAAAACAGCTCCCTGCTGTGGCTGAAATTAACAGTATGAGAGCGGTGAGAGTGAACCACAACAGTTGTTGTCCGGTCAGCTAAACAATGAGCTGAAACTCACTGTAAAGCTCAGTAAAGCTGAGGGGAGCTGCAGATTCGAGTGATAATTCTCTGTAGGTTCATCACTACAAGTGACCCCTTTCACATTGTTATTTAAAAAATGTTGATAATAGCCGCTTTAAGCTAAAGTGAAACAAAGTCTGGCCATTCAATATCAATCAGAGCGTGCACTCATTCTAATAAACCAACACTGACTACCAAAACATAGCAAATAAAGACCCATTAAATAAAACCATAGGTGAAAACAACACTAAACTACATTCTTTAATAGACTGTGAGCTCTGTCAGTTCTGACTGGTGTTGTAATGGGCCAATGGGCCAACCGCACTCTTCCTCATCTCTCTAGGTTTATGAAGTCTGAGGGGGCCATTGGGAGCCCGGTGGACTGGACAGTGTCTGATGTGGTCAGTTATTTCACAGCAGCAGGTTTCCCTGAGCAGGCTGCTGCCTTCAGGACCCAGGTGAGCCTGTAATCTCCTTTAACAACCACTAGAGGCCATCAGAGACAGGGCGAATGGCTGTACTGTCAACGTTTTACAGTTGTAACCTAATCTACCTACCCACATTGCTTTGCTCTCTTCATTAGGAAATCGATGGCAAGTCTCTTCTTCTCATGCAGCGTAACGACGTTTTGACTGGCCTGTCAATCAGACTCGGCCCCGCCCTCAAGATCTATGAGCGCCATGTAAAAGTTCTGCAGAAAACACACTTTGAGGATGACGACTGCTAACAACTGACACATGAAATACACACAGAGACTGTTGTATCTACATATAGCTCAAGTAATCATTTACAAATATATGCATGATATACAATACACTTTTCATCTCATGACAAACAGTACACACACACACACACGCCTCTGGTTCTCTTCCTCCTGGCCCTCTATGACTGCTCTGGTCCAGAAGCGACATGCAGAAATGAGACTGGATTTCCTGGACAACAAGGATTCTCTGCCAAAGAGAGCACAAATGTTGGAGGGAGAAAGTAGACTCATAAAACGTAATGATGCAGAGGTTAGAAAAAAATCATGCAATTTTTCTTTTTTTATTTACAATGATCAAGCACTTTGCAATTTCTCGATTAAACTGTGCAAGGTGGGTTTTTTTAATCTGTTATTCTGTGATGACCTTTATGCAGATTAGTTATTCAATTTCAGTTTGTTTTTTGAGGCTGTCATGCAAGGGTGTCTCGGTGGTGGGTGCATGTTTGTCATTGTACATATACCGTATGTGTGTGGAGGCTTGACGGAGCTTGTTGGATTGAGTAGAAACAAATTAGAAGTTGGCCAGATTGAATACATTCCCAGAGGCTGGAGTGGATGGTTGGGACGCTGACCCGTCATAGTCGTCCTACATGTCAAGAGAAAATCCGGGTTCGCCGAGATGTTTGAGAGGTCGTTGGACCTTGCAGCTTGAGATGATGACTGATTTTGTGTAGTTTAATGTTTCAGATGAAAATCTATGACGTAAATTTGTTCATAATGTTTTTAAACAGAGCTAGCCACGATCTGTTCTGGCCTCTGCCTAACCACATCAGGGGCCAGTCTCACAAAGACAGATTTAGGCTTAGATAAGATAGATGTCAAAATTCATCCAATGCAAAATTGAGACTTTTTTCCAATGAAAAGACATGGCTGATGGACAGCCTAGCTCCGTTCACTCCAGCAGAAAATGTCTTCTGGAAGGATTCAAATGCCCTACAAGGACATTTTTCTGGGAAATGTCCTGTAGCAGAGCTGAGACGCTGTGGCTTCTTAATGTGACAGGACCGTCAGACTCAGGATAGTTTCTTTGGACAAATGAAAACGACGTCCTCGCTGCTGGATATTTCCTAAAAACATTCCCTTCTTATCACTCGCTCCACAACATAGTTGGCAAACCACAAATTATGAGCCATGTTTTCCTCTGTTGTTATTTGGTGCCTCTGGTCAGAAGGTGTCACTGATTGTTGCCGTGGAAACATGGCTCTTAGTTCAGAGTTAGCCTGGCGGTCGGGTGGCTAACTTCTTAGGCTGAAATAAGTGGGTCTAACTTGCATTAGATTAATCTCTATGAACAGATATCTGCATGTTTGTATGCAGAATCGGCGAGGGACAAGATTTTGGTATCAGAAGCATTCTGGTTTCCGTTTGTAGTCTGCAGGTAAACAGTCACAGTAAACACATTGTGGAACCCATCGGCTATCGTCTCACCACGATTTTTTATTCTCTTTTTTAAAATGTATCTCCATTCAAATCAGAAGACAGCCGATGGGTTCCGAGGTTGCTAACCGAACTGTAAACAGTGACCAAATCATCGGAAGAGGAAGACATGGCTCGAATATCCGTTATCCACTGGCTGCAGCGGAAGCCCCTAAACTTTGGCCGTTGACGAGATTGGCATTAGACTAATCTAAGAGCAGAATTAAGACCAGCGTAAAATATCTTTGTGAAACTGCCTTCAAGAGTCGGCTGCAGAAATGTTGATCAAACACTCCTGCTAACTGAACTGAAATCAGTAGATCAATCAACACTCAACTAGATGTAATAAAGTGAATATGTAAATATATTGAAATACGTCCATTTAATACATCAGCCTCCATTTGTAAATGATTGAAAATCAATTATCCAACTGAAAGATGTTATCGCAGGGTAAAGCTGAGTCAATCAACTAATCTCATACCACCAGCATTTTTTAACTGTTTGCACCAGTCAAACCTTAGAAACCAAATGCTGTCAAATCTTCACACATCTCATTCCCACCTTCACATTCCAGGTCTGTGCATGCGTTACAAAGATTACTGTTATCTCTCACATCTGTATGTTCTGTTTTTGGCATATTGGTTTCATTTTGTGAATGTTTTCTGTCCGCTCTCCACACACTGATGTTCACATCGTTTCTTTGTGCATTCAAACCTCCTCTACCTCTCTCCCCTCAACTTCCCCTTCACTTTCACTTTCTTTGCCAAGAACACATTTTCAGGTTATTACAGTTAGTTTAAGGTGCATTTTTTTTTTTTTTTTTGCCACTGTTGGCATTCAGATCATTTCATTCATTTTAGTTAAATCCTGTTGGAGACGACAGCTGTGTTCAGATTCTCACTAGGGGGATGTACAGTGCATCTATGCCCTTGTCTCAAGTCATTTGTTAAAGGACAATTTTAGTAATAAAAGTTTCAATTAAAACACCACAACGTGTCCATGTGTGTGTGTGTGTGTGTGTACCAGACACAAATGTACATATGTAGTGTGTATTTGTGTGTGTGTGTGTGTGTGTGTGTGTGTGTGTGTGTGTGTGTGTGTGAGGGAGGGAATCCAACAAGGGTTTGGAGCAGCTGGGTTACAACAGCAGCTCTCTTCAGTCACAACGACAAGGAGTCAAAGGAGGAGAGACCATGCTGCGTGTTAGAAAAGGAAAGACTTATCCAGACGAGACAAACTATATACTATATATATATTTCTTTTGGAAAAGAAACAGCATTTATTTTGACCCATAAATGTTTCACAGTAATCTGGCAAGTGTTCCCCATGACCAGCTACAACTTGTGCAACTTGTGCCTGCATCTGCTGGTTAGAAGCAGGGGGAGGAGGAAATATCACGCTATATCTGTCCTGGGACACTCTCCAAGGTAAGTGCTTGGGATCTGTGTGTGTGTGTGTGTGTGCACGATGGAGTTACAAATAAGACAGGGAAGCAGATGGGCATATTTATACCTCCACTGATAAACAGACAGGCTGCATCTCCCACAAACATAATGATTCAAGGCAACAGAGGGAAAAGAAAAGTCTGAGATTCTCTTCTGGGAACATCTGGCCTCCAGGAAGACCAAAACCACACCAGGGCAGATCAGATCATCAGAAATCAGACCATACAAGATCCGTTCCTGACTATACCACAGTAAACAACTGCAGACGACAGTGAGGGAGCAGATCCTGGTGTGAAAAATTGAGGATATCTGAAATCAGACGAGACAAAGGAGAGCAGTCATGCCAGGCTCAGGAGGAGCTGAGTGAGTGAAACAGCTGTGTGTGTGTGTGTGTGTGTGTGTGTGTGTGTGTGTGTGTGTGTGTGTGTGTGTGTGCGCGCATACTCCTGCATATTTGAACATACTGTACAATATTTCATAAATATGGAGTATTGACATATTTTATCCAGTATTCAATGTTTGTGTCATGGTGCTACTTATGAATTATTTTTACATTCAACTCAAAACATTTTGGACTTGTATAGTTGCTCCGTACAGAGCCAAAGAGAGTCTAAATACAGCTCAGTGTCACATGAGGTAATCAGAGCTCAGACTGCAGAGCCTGCATGAGGGAGAGTCATAGTGTGTCTCTTGTTTGGAAGTCCAAAGGGAGAAGATTTGTCCACTGCCATCCTGAAGCAGAAACACAGACCTAACAGACTCATTGTGGACGAAGCTCTCAATGAAGACAGCAGCATTGTCAGCCTGCCACAGGTCTGTGTAAGGTGTAGATATATATCCTAGTCATGTATGTATTTCCTCTGAGATTTCTCTGTGTGTGTTTCCACTAGAGTAAGACGGAGGAGCTGCAGCTCTTCCGGGGGGACACGGTGGTGTTGAAAGGGCGGAAGCGTCGGCAAACTGTGTGCATCGTCCTGACTGATGACACCTGTGGGGATGAACGCATCCGCGTGAATCGCGTGACTCGCAACAACCTGCGTGTCCGACTCGGTGACGTCATCAGGTAGACCTCACACCTGTGTCTTTAAGGTTTGAGAATATCACATGAAATAATCAGGAATAATCCACTCATTGCTGTTGATGTGTGTTTTGTCACAGTATTCATGCCTGCCCTGACATCAAGTATGGGAAAAAGATCCATGTCCTCCCTATAGATGAAACCATTGAGGGCCTGACAGGAAACCTCTTTGAGGTTTTCCTCAAACCGTATTTTCTGGAGGCTTACCGGCCCGTACATAAAGGTACTGCAACACCTCTGCCACTGATCATATCCCAGTAAAACAGCTCTGTCCATAACATGATCCCGTAAAACCCCTTCGCCAGTAATGTTGCTACCAAGTGACAACCTCTCATATCAGCTTAAAACATCAGATAACATCATCACCACAACAGCATCTACAGCACATTCAGAGGCTCCTGTTTGTGGTAATCTGTGTTGCCAGATGACATCTTCTTGGTGAGGGGGAGCATGCGGGCGGTGGAGTTCAAGGTGGTGGAAACTGACCCCAGCCCTCACTGCATTGTTGCCCCAGACACTGTCATCTACTGCGAGGGAGAGCCAATCAAAAGAGAGGTCTGTGAGAGATTCATGAGGCTCTGGACTGTTTAATATTAATGTGTGTCAACATGCAGAGGCCACTTTAGTGGGAGCTAATATCAGGAAGAAAAATAGAAACATTGCATAATTATCACAATCACTTGCTTGTGTCCCAGCTCTATACGAAGATATTAATTTTATGGAAATTCCATAGCCCATAGTGCATTGCATTGTTGAACAACATCAGCCAAATGTGGGATTTTCTGTATGTAGTTACATGTTGCATATTGGCCTTTTATCAAATTATACAACATTTTGTCCTTTTTCTAGTGTTAAGGTTTGTACATGTTGAAAACTAGGTTGGAATACTGTATGAAGTATCCATAAAGAATCAGTATCATCCAGTTTCTGTGATCTCATGTAACCTTGTTGGCATCAGGAAACGGCCACAGTGTGTACACCACATTCATGACAGAAAATAAACTCCACCAGATGTGACTCTCGCATATTGCCCTGTGACAGGACGAAGAGGAAAGCCTCAATGATATTGGCTACGACGACATCGGAGGCTGTCGGAAGCAGCTGGCCCAGATCAAAGAGATGGTGGAGCTCCCTCTCAGACACCCTGGTCTTTTCAAGGCTATAGGAGTTAAGGTGTCATGCACACACAAGCCCTGACCCCGTCCAATCACATCTCTGCTTCCTTTGATCCCAACATTAGGCCTTTTTCTTTCCGTGACTCAGTGTGTTCTTCCCTCCTCTCCCTCTCAGCCCCCCAGAGGTATCCTGCTGTACGGCCCTGCAGGCACGGGGAAGACCCTGGTGGCCCGGGCTGTAGCCAACGAAACTGGTGCCTTCTTCTTCCTCATCAATGGTGAGGCTTTTCTTTTTCTTTTTCTTTTTTTTTACAGTGAGACTATTTGTGCAGAGGAAGAGAGGAAGAAATTAGCTACTCCTGCTCTTGCAAAGTGAAGAACTACTAGTACTAGTTACCAGAGTTACTGGAACCTGATTGGAAATTCTTTTGGTTTATTCATTGGTTTTCTTATTTAGAAACCTGTGTGGGAGAAAGTGTGTTTTACATGCTCTGCATTATTCTGTGAAGGTCCTGAAATCATGAGTAAGCTGGCGGGAGAGTCAGAGAGCAACCTAAGAAAGGCGTTTGAGGAGGCGGAGAAAAACGCTCCGGCCATCATCTTCATTGATGAGCTGGATGCCATCGCTCCCAAGAGAGAGAAGGTAAACTGTTGAGAACAAGTACAAAATGCCTGTTTCTGCTGTATAAGGCCAACGTAACTGTGTGTGTGTGTGTGTGTGTGTGTGTGTGTGTGTGTGTGTGTGTGTGTGTGTGTGTGTGTGTGTGTGTGTGTGTGTGTGTGTGTACGTATAGACCCATGGGGAAGTGGAGAGGCGTATAGTCTCCCAGCTCCTAACCCTGATGGATGGCCTGAAGCAAAGAGCTCATGTGGTTGTCATGGCAGCCACAAACCGTCCAAACAGCGTGGACTCTGCTCTGAGACGCTTTGGTCAGGACAGCCACACACACACACACACATTATATTTTACATTATATTACAAATGTGATGATGTCTCTCTCCAGGCAGGTTTGACCGGGAGATTGACATTGGAATCCCTGATTCCACCGGCAGACTGGAGATCCTGCAGATTCACACCAAAAACATGAAACTGGCTGATGACGTCGACCTGGAGAGGGTGAGAAAGTGCAGCAGCCAAACGAACATAAAACCATATCTGTTAAATCCTCCAATAATTAAAGCTGATACTAGTTGTTGATCTACAAATAATTCATCTGCAACTATTTTGAAAATCTACGAACTGTTTAAGTTGTTTTTCGAGCGAAAATGCCAAACGTAGTTCCAGCTTTTTAATTCTGAGGATAAACTGCTTTTCTTTGTCTTATGTGATAGCAAATTGAACATCTTTGGGTTTTACACAGTTGGTTGCACAAAACAAGACATTTAAAGATGTCATCTTGGGTTTTGGACAATGTTATGCACCAAATGATCAATCGGTTAATTGAGAAAGTAACTGGCCAACTAATCGATCATGAAAATAATCGTTACTTGCAGCTCACAAATTTAATGAGAAGATTTTTGATGTTGCTGATTTCAAATAACTTGTATAACCATCTTTGCTGAGGCAAAAGTGCTTAGAGTGAATTTATTTCCTTGTGAAATGAAAAGCAGTAAAGTAGCATCAGTATTTTGCAGGAGATCCCCTCTTAATTCAAGAACATTAGATTTAAATGAAATCCACAGTGTTTCTGTAACTTTTACATCATATAATTAGACAGTAAACATTATAATTTTTGAGGAAATAAAGCTACTCTGAGAAAAGGGAAGATGGCAATTGTGACAGCCATCAAATGTTGCCAGTGTCTAATTTCAGGAGCTATAAACTAAAATGTTACACCACCTCCTGATGGCATCCATCCCCATCTTGATATACATGATATGCTGTTTAATAAATGAATATTGATGTCCCTGAGCTATTTAATATATCTCAGATCGCCACAGAGACCCACGGTCATGTAGGCGCCGACGTGGCTGCTCTGTGCTCAGAGGCTGCTCTGCAAGCTATCCGCAAGAAGATGACCCTCATAGACCTGGAGGACGAATCCATCGACGCTGACCTGCTCAACTCGCTGGCTGTCACCATGGATGACTTCCAGGTACACACACACAAATACATGCATGCAGACTTTTGGTCTTGCGTATTAGTCCCTCGAAGAACACTTTGAATACATTTGTAACCACACGATAAAAGCTAGAAAATGAATGTTTCTTAATGCATGAATAAGTGAAGACGCCATCATGTCCTCCCTCAGTGGGCGCTGAGTCAGAGCAACCCATCAGCTCTGCGAGAGACTGTTGCAGAGGTGCCTCAGGTGAACTGGCAGGACATCGGAGGACTGGACGAGGTCAAGAGAGAACTGCAAGAGCTCGTCCAGGTGGAAGAAACACTCACACTGATTCACACACCGCCAGACTCTGCACACACCCACACACACCCACCAACAATCCATTTATCTTCATCTCGCTCTCCGCAGTACCCTGTCGAGTATCCTGACAAGTTCCTGAAGTTTGGTATGACTCCATCTCGTGGAGTGTTGTTCTACGGCCCTCCAGGCTGTGGGAAAACCCTACTGGCTAAGGCCATCGCCAACGAGTGCCAAGCAAACTTTGTCTCCATCAAAGGACCCGAGATG
Source organism: Enoplosus armatus (assembly GCF_043641665.1). Taxonomy (NCBI): domain Eukaryota; kingdom Metazoa; phylum Chordata; class Actinopteri; order Centrarchiformes; family Enoplosidae; genus Enoplosus; species Enoplosus armatus. The sequence continues at coordinate 1,830,950 of NC_092181.1, read as the reverse complement.
CTCACCATGTGGTTTGGAGAATCAGAGGCCAATGTCAGAGACGTGTTTGATAAGGTGAGAGCAGAGGCAGGAAAGAAAAATGTATAATCGTGAGAGGATAGACATTTGGGATTAGTATCTCTTGTGTTTCCCACTGTAACATTTCTCTGTGTGCAGGCCAGGCAGGCGGCCCCCTGCATCCTGTTTTTTGACGAGTTGGACTCCATCGCCAAATCTAGAGGAGGCGGAGCTGGGGATGCAGGTGGTGCAGCTGACAGAGTCATCAACCAGATACTCACAGAGATGGACGGCATGTCCGACAAAAAGAATGTTTTCATTATTGGCGCCACGAACAGGTGCACACGTGGGAATTTGTATTATAATGTGTTTTTTGAGAGGTCAGTGCACTGGGAGGCAAGACTGATTTTCCTCTTCATGACACTTTCCCCAGGCCAGACATCATAGACGCTGCCATCCTGCGGCCGGGCCGCTTGGACCAGCTCATCTACATCCCGCTCCCAGACAAACCATCTCGCACAGCAATCCTGAATGCCAACCTACGCAAGTCCCCTGTCGCACGAGTTAGTGATACACACACGTGCAGAGATTCATTTCTTTGTACAGTATCTTCCTCATTCACGCAAGAGAGAGACCAGAAAATCACAAGTTAGTCTGTAGACGGCAGTAGTAAAATGTATTTAAGTATCACTAGTACTCATTGTGAGGAATGTTCCTAATCGAAATGTTAAATTATTGTAACATTAACCTGCTGGTGAAATTCTGATGCTCTAATTCCCTTCCCCTATTTTACCATTGTATATACGCCGACGACCCCCACTGCCGCCACCCACATAAAAAAGGGGAAAAAGTAGCCTACTTCTTTTGAAATATCTTTATGTATATTTCACTATATTCATTGCATAAAAAACAATAACAGCACAGAACAATTAACTGTATGATTAACCTAAATAGTGAACGTGATACCTGCAGGAAGTTTGTGTAAAACTTCCATTCGTATAAAATTCTGAACAGATTATTTCCTGTGGATATTGCAATGTATCAGACGATTTTTCCTTGAACACAGTTCAATGTTCGTATTAGGATTTTCTTTTAATTTCATCATACATACATACGTTTTAAAAGTCCAAGCAGCCTGGCTTTATAATAGATAAATAATTATATAAACTCCTAAAATAACCCCTAAATTTAGTTTCTGCACAGAAATTAATGAAATGCATATATATTATATCTTATACATATAAAAATTCTCACACCCTTAAAATCAAGAGGACTTCATGACCCCCTGTGGAGCTTTGGTGACCCCTGATGGAGGTCAGGACCCCCAGGTTGGGAACCACTGGTCTAGTTGATCAAACTACTACATATACTGTTGGGATATTTAGACTCTGACAGCGCGTCATATTTTATGAGCTTATTATATGTTTTGCATTAAAACCTTATGCTGCAAAGGAAATGGAAACTACATTCAGCAGGTAAATGTAGTGGAGTAAAAACATGAAATTAAACTAAATACTCAAGTCAAGTATAGTGCATGTACCTAAGAACTGTAAAAGGTTTGGTTACTAGGGAAACCCCAGTTCTCTGAGAATGATACTGGATCAGATGAATGTTTTCACAAGGCATTAGTTTCTGCATATTTCTCTTCCCTTTTGCTCCTCACTTCTCTGCTTCCTGTAGGATGTGGACCTGGAATACCTGTCTGGCATCACAGATGGTTTCTCCGGAGCTGACCTGACAGAGATCTGCCAGCGGGCTTGTAAGCTGGCCATCCGTGAGGCCATCGAGGCCGAAATCAAGGCTGAGCGTCAGAGACAGAACAGACCAGGCATCCCCATGGTCAGACCGCTACTGCTGCATACCTACTTATTTACATCATACTATACTATACTAGACAGGAGAGTGGTCTCTCTGACCTTTTCTCTCCTTAACACACACACACACACACACACACACACACACACACAGCTCCACTCCTCAAAAGCAGTACCAGGCTGTATGTGCTCGGTACAGAAAGAGACTGTGGAAGATAAAAAAGTTCCCTAAAGGGCGGCTGTGTGTTTTGTAACTTTCAGCCTTTGGACTGGGAACACACACACACATACACGCATACACACACACACACACACACACACATACAATGCGTTGTTTCCACATGAAGTCCTCATAATGCCTCTCTCTCTCTGCAGGATGAGGACTTTGATCCAGTCCCAGAGATCAGGAGGGACCACTTTGAAGAGGCGATGCGATTTGCTCGTCGCTCTGTTAGTGACAACGACATCCGCAAATATGAAATGTTTGCTCAAACTCTGCAGCAGAGCCGAGGTTTTGGAAACTTCAGGTATGCATACAGTATGCAAGTACAACACGTGTCACTACAGAAAATGTTTTCTTGATTTCCTCAAGACACATTCAGGCTCATTCCTTTTCTTTCTCCACCTAGGTTCCCTTCTGCTACTGGTACTCGGTCTGGAGGTCAGGGGTCAGGTTCTGGTTCAGGGGGCCTGTACAGAGAGGATGGCAATGATGATCTCTACCAGTGACAAAAACTCGTCATCATAATTGAACAGCTTCACAGCGTTTTCCTCTTCCACTACTGTGCTTGGCTTCCTTGGAGGAATGGAAGCAGAAGAATAATGGGAGTGGAAATGGCAAGATACAAAGGGAAACAATAGTAACAATAATTATAAGGAATCTCTTTAAAAAAAACTTTTAAAAATATGGGAAATAGTCTGAATCAAACAGGAAATCTGATGAAAAATGTCTTATAATTGTTATAATATTGAGTTTCAACGTCAAAACCACTACTCTAAGATATTGAAACTGAGATAAAATGAAAAATGTTTCAACCATAATAACATTATGTGAGTTTTCACGCATTGTTTGCACTATAGAAATTATGTTATTTGTGTGTATGTGTGAGTTTAAAATGTGATAAATAAATCTACTTGTATGCCTCTATGATCCCTCTTACAGAGTTTATCTTGGAATACTGAATGCAGTATTTTAGTATAAGTTCCATTTAAGAGTACAGTTTAGAGTACTCTTAAATGATACTGGGGGGCAGGATGGTTCCTCTTCAGCTGCTGGAGTTTCAGGGTCCTGGTATTGTATCTGCTGGCTCACTGTCACACTGTCTTAGCTTACTGGTGCAGTTGAATAGAATGGAGCCATGTTGTTAGTAACACCTGTGCTTTTCCTGTTATGACAAGTCAAAATATGTCTGCTGGGAAAAATGCCTATTTGATTGAACACAAATGTATATGCATTATGTACGCAAAATATACACTGAATAATTACGGAGTCAGGACTAGATTTGACACAGGCTCCTCCACAAGAGAGAGCCACAAGAAAAAAAAAGTATTTTCCCACATACACCTTGTTGTATCTACTAATGCATTTGCTAAAGGTTTGAGGTACCAATACACCCTAATACAATTCATCTAAATTGAATTTTCAGGCCTTCAAAGCATCAAATTATATTTGAGAAATGTATTTGAGCTAAACTGTAAGGTTTGTATGGTTTACATCGTTAAATATTTACAAGTGAATCTGTAGTTTTGTCATTATCAATATCAGTAAATACTAAGTCATTGGAAAAAACACCAGCCAACTGCCAGCGGAACCTTTGTTATTTGGCCAGAGGGAAGGTGTTTCTCTAAGTACCGCTTGGCTGTTTATTTCCGGTGAGAGGCGGAAATAGAAGCAGGGGGCTTGTGGAGGTGACCGAATGGCAGACAGCAGAATCATTTTGGAAATATTAGATTAGCGCGCAGCAGAAACAAACAGAAAGATTAATTTTAGCTAACAGTGCATAAACATCGTCGGTGCCATGGGAGCTCACCTGGTCAGACGGTATGTCACCGAGACAGAAACCGAGCCGGACCCAGCGAGGAAAAATGACTTCGACCCCCAGTTTGGCTTTCCAGAGAGGAACGAGAGAGGTTTGTCAGCAGTTACCAGCTCAGAGAAATGTATAACTGCACCCTTGAATGTGTTTATAATCATCTGGATTGAACTTGATTTCCTTAGCAGCCATGCTAGCTCAGCTCATCAAACATTAGCCCAGTTAGCAGTAATACGCTGGTTAGCTTAACCGACCAGCTAACTGGTGTCAGAGGAGTTTAGTGTACAGTGAGCTGGTGCGGTTTGCCCTGTTCCAGTCTGTGGCTGCTTATTTAAACCATGGGTTCCAATTTGTTCTTAAATATAAAAATCGTTTTACTTTGCTGTAACATCGAAATTAAAACAAACGTAATTGGCTCGTTTACGCTTTCAAATATTTGGGGAGAAACATGACTTTTTTGTAGCACACTTTTCAGACACAAACAATAAATCCTGTAATATGTTTTTACTTACTATGCAATACACACTATGTAGATATACTGGCCAGCACTACCAAACGTGCCTGGTTACTCCAGACAGGCAGATGTTCAAGACAGGACATCACATTGAACTGTAAGGTGTATTTCAGCAGTATATTGATGCTTTGTGCAGAAACATAAATCCGTCTTAAAAATACAATTCACAATTCAATATCTGCTGGAGAGCATATTTTTATTTGGTAAATTTAATCAAGTCTGAACAGCAAAAAAGATTGTGATATTGTCCTGGGTCTGCTCCGTATACAATGAATGACGGAGCAACAGTCTTACAGATCCTGTAGTGGTTTTGTTGGCATCGGCACATGTTCTGGTTCATAACTGTAAGGCCTGAAATAAAAATGATGTGGTATCTCAAGCAAAAATACCTCATGAAGTCAGTGTCAGTGGAGCCCACTTCAGTCTGTTTATTAAAGCCAATCTAAATGGCAATGTGCCATGAAAAACAGTCGTTAATAATGTCTAATATTTGTATAGAAGAGTTAGAACATCTAGAAAGTCCTAAGAGACCCAGTATTCAACTACTCATCCATGTAGAAACATCAGGTCCTTGCACATTGAAAGATGAAAATTTGTATCTCTTTTGACAGAGATGGTAGCAAGCCAGGAGCAGATGAACTTGGCCCAGCTGCCTTTGGAGCAGAGGGACTACTGTGCCCAGTACCTCCTGAAACTCATGAAGTGCAAGAGGGACAACTGGCCCAACTTCCTGGCCTGCAAGCATGAGAGACACGACTGGGACTACTGCGAACACCAGGAGTAAGTGGTTACAGTAGAGGAAAAGACTTTTGAAAGTTTGGTTTAGTCAGCCTTTTTCAGGGTTGACTCTCTAAGACATTGATGCTTCCAGCAGACCCATGTAATTTAACTGCATGTTAGAGCATTTGTTATGTGTAGAGGGAAAACTGAGGTGTAAACCTCCTGCAGTCGGGAAGTCAGTTCACTAGGAAAACCACTGATCCTGTCCGACACGCAGCACTATGTAACTATTAGGTATGCAACAGATCTAACCCACCAAGTTTGTTTGTCACTCTACTATAAAACATAAAGTTGACATGAAATCTAGTGGCGTCCTCTCAGTAATATGAGCTTAGTATATGTCTTCAAGATGGACAAAACTCTCACCACAAGGTCCACTTAGTGGGCGGCATGGTGGCGCAGTGGTTTGCACTGTTGCACGAGAGGTAGAGCGGGTTGGCTCGCCCCTCACTGAACACTGAACCCTAAGTTGCTCCCGATGGAGGCCAGCACCTTGGGTGAAAGAGACCTGATCTGTAAAGTGCTTTGGGAACCGTTAAGGTTGAAAAGCGCTATACAAGTGAATAACATTTACCATTTAGCTGTTCTGGAGCTTTCAACTGTATCACACAATCTTTCTCAGCAGATGAAGTTGCCCAGTTGTCGTGGGATGTAGATTTCCATTATTGTGAGCATTTGAAGGACTTCTCATCCATGTTGGTTTAAAAAGATCTTCAACATTGTATGATCTAAGCAGCTAGTTTACCTTTTTGAAAATTAGAACTCCACAAAAACTTTTCTCCGTATTTGCCAGGACTGAGTTTCCTAATAACATTGCAGCTCAAAGATTGAATCCCTGTTGACTTGTAATGGCACGTGAGTTTATTCAAGATCCTCAACTTCAGATAGAACAATTAAACTTTGATCTTGTCGAAATGTGATAATATACTTCCACCTCGTCATTAACTATGTGCCCTGTGTTTTTCTGTCTCCAGCTATGTGATGCGTATGAAGGAGTACGAGCGAGAGAGGAGGCTCCAGCTGAGGAAGAAGAGAATTGAGGCTCAGGCTGAAGCTGCATGATCAGTACATCCTCTGATAAGTTCTTCTTCTCTGTATATATGTGCTGTTCACAATAAACAATATTGTTTAAGCTCTACAACCTTCTGTTTTATTAGTGGATGACATCACCAAAACATTAGTGTTATCTTTGGTTGACAGTGACATTTTAAATTCACTATCTGTGAATCCAAGAACCAAGTGATTAATTTTTGGTTAATTTAGCGCCACCATGTGGCCATTTACAAACTCAATCCACTGTCACCAATGATTGATTTATTTTTTTACATTTGCAGTATTTAGATGAGTTTGCTTGTTTTCTACAGTTTTCTTGTATTTGATTGGTAGATTCTTGCAGGTGTCTGACAAACTGCTACACATTTTAAACATGTTGTGCAGTTGCAACCAAATTTAGACAACTCATGCACAACCCCAGCTGAGCCCCGAAGATTTGCCTATTGTTGACACTACAGTAATACGAGATATTTAAATGAACACAAGTCCCATTCACTTCAAACTCGGCACAATACATCCTGGTACAACTGAGCAAGGCAACAACATTTTGGTTTACCTTTTTTTTTTTTTTTAATAAATTACTTCAGACATCAACAAAATTAAATGCTGTCATGGTTTCAAATTTAGATTAATGGATATAAAAACAGTTAAGTTTTGCTGAATATCACCAGATGCAGATTCAGCTCCAGAACAACAGATGACATAAGAGTGGTTAGACATCTTACATCTTAAAGTATGTTGTTCAGTATACAAGGTGAAGACTGCTCTGGGAACTCAAACGCACACAAGTCAATCAACCAATCAGAATGGTTTCATTTATGAGTAATAATAAAATAAAAAAAAAATAGAGCAAATGTATTATACATCTTAGATTCCTTCAGTCAGTCTACTAGGTTCCAGTGTAGATTTTGGAGGATGGAAAAAAAAAAAGGGAGGGCACCCTCTCAGTTAGGGTTGGGGTTGGAGAGGTCGGGGTGTACTTGACTCCTACAAACAGGGAGAGCTGAATGGGTGAGGGAGCGATCGAGTAGCCCTCTACAGGACGAAGGGCAGGATGGGTGAGCGGAGAGGAGGGTAGTCGCGGAACTCCTTCAGGTAGCTGCGGTGCTTCCCCTTGGCCCACACGGTCATCTGGATGAAACCCACCAAGGTGAAGAAGGCCACCGGCAGGCACTGGGTCATCACTGTGAAGCCAAGCCAGGAGCCCAGCTGCGAGAGGAAGGGGAGGGATGTTACACACGGAGTAATACCACAAGAGGGCAGCAGCCGCAATTATAACTGACAAACCTGTGGTGCGGTACAATGACACAATACAAAATAGCTTGACGGGTCAATACAACAAGATGGACTAATTTCCCAAGAGGATGAAACTTGCAATAAATGTTGTGTATTCCATCAGCCATCACTTGATGAATAAAACATGTTACCTCATAGGTGTAGTTGGGGCAGGAGACCAGCAGGAAGATCCAGGTGAAGGGGTTCTTGGTTGGATAGGGAATCTTCCTGGTCTTAGAGCCTGAATGAAGGTAACAAAAGAAAGGGAAAGTCAATGAATGATTTTTCTACTTATGTTTACATTCGGGCCCAATATCAAAAGTACTGAATGATGATCTAAATAGACCTTAAAAGCTGTGAAAACCAGTTTTCTCAATTATCTTTGTACTATGGGCAATGGGGTCCATCGGTGTGTGAATGTGTACGTGAATGGGTGAATGAGACTTAGCTGTAAAGCGCTTTGGGAACCATGAAGGTTGAAAAGTGCTGTATAAGTGAGATCATTTACCATTTTGCTCTTTTCACTATTTTGAGGTGGGTGGGGCTTTGCTGGGGAAAAAAAGTGATGTCACATACTTAAATTTAGCAATATTTGTATCAGGATCTTTTTTTTTTTTTTTTAACTAACTGATTGTTAACTTAATGTTATAAGATGTTAAGATGTAAAATCAGGTAAGGGGGCTTTAAATGAAAAGCACTCCACCATTTGGATCCAAACTGATCTGCATCGTGTTTTCTCCATGTTTCATCAGCCATGACCTTGGAAATGTTTGAAACACACACAGCCCAAGAAAACTGTACAGTTGTACGTACGTGTGTGTGTGTGTGTGTGTGTGTGTGTGTGTGTGTGTGGGTGTGGGTGCACCGGTCAGACGCACAGGTGTTACAGGTGTGTGTACCTGGTGGACGAAGGTTCCGGAGAGCAATGTGGATGGAAAAGTTGCCGATCTGACAGAACTAAGAAAGAAAACAGTCACACAAGTGATTTAATACTGAGTGTGTGTGCAGAACAAAAGATAATGAACATTTTAAGAAACAAAAAAAGAAGCTATTTATTGCACACTTCTGAGGATGACAAAGAGATAAAACCCAATGGATAAAAATACAATTTAAATTATGTAAATGGAATGTTTGTTTATATTTATCAGTCAATTTAAATAAAATGCACGACAAATAAGAGCGTCAAGGATAGAAAGATTCTTACCAAGAATATGATGAGGGCCAGTCTGATTTGTTGCTCCCCGTATACTGCAACAAGACACGGTTAACATGAGTAACGATGAAAAGGAGTTACAGCGACACACTGGTACATGCGAGTGTTAGTGTATGGACGTGCAGGTGCATGCATACTTACTAGGTGGTGTGTACAGCGGGTGGTTGATGTAATAGGCCATCCATGCTGCAAAGCCCCAGTAGTAGGTACAGTTCTGAAAATGTGACAGGAACATTGTCACCGAGGCTACCTCATGGTGGTAGAGATGCACCTCACCTTTCACTCAATGCAACCTACAACACACATTTGCACCTATTCATGTACGGCAAGACAGAGTTTGAGTGGGGGAATGTATCTCACCTTAAAGATGTTGCGTAACGGCATTGTTCCATGAGAGAAGCGGTGGACAAACAGCGTCTCCAGCAGCCTCTTAACGTAGTGGAAAGAGTGACACATACAGGCGAGGCTGGAAAAAGCACAGACCCTTGTGTTATCTCTACTATAGTTACTAGAAAAATCCTCTTTTTAGGCACATGGCATCCTTCCTGTGAGAACTAAGCCCCGACAGTTTTATCACCTTGTCCAAAAGTTCTGTTCAGATTTTAACCATCATTTCCACACTGATGTTTACAGAGCATGGCTTAAAGGAATAGTTTGATATTTGCTCTATTTTAAGCTGCTTTATTCTACTCCACAACATGTCAAATATTTCATAAAAAACACATGATGCGTTGTTCAATGCATAGAATCTCCTTCTTACCATGACTGTAATTGAGTTCTTTAAGTCAGAGTAAGAATATTTCATCTTAGTTTCAATGCAAATCCCCTCGTTTCAAGTATGATTTCATTTTTCATAATTCTAGTGCAGCAACTTGCCTCATTCTTTCTTGTTTGAAGCTAAAGACTTTTGAACAAATCCTTGCCTAGTCCCCCTGTGCAAGGTGATAACAGGCCATTGGAAGTGATAGTGGCCATAGTTGACATGTATAGTGCTTTAACCGATTTAATATACGGCTCTGAATACAGATTTCTGAAGCGCTGTGAATAGGAATTAACGCTGTCGAGTTCTTTTCTCTCATTTTGTTTTGGCTGAAAGTGGCATTAAGTTAAATAGTTTACAGGTGTTGGTGAATGAATGCTTTCCTTTGATAAAACCAGTCTGGTCAGGACGTATGAGGAATAGAGTAACTGTTTCAATCCTGGTACCCAGCTAATATATCTGTCAGTTGATTTGTGACTAGATCAGTCACTGGGTTTAACAATAGGATGATAATCGCTGTGTTTGTGCTATTGGAGAGTTTGGAGGTGAGAGTGAATTTGGTTTGAACAGTGGGGATGTGATTGACCAGAAGTGCTTAAAGACCTCACCAGGGAAGCTGATCTCAGTCCAGGAGCCTTGTTGCTTAATATGTGGCTGGCTGTAGCTTCGTATTCAACCAACACATATGAAAATGGTATCAATCTTCTCATCTAGATGACAAAATTTCACACATTTGCCTGCTGTGACCAAACCACTGGGGGACAAGAAGGCTCCACCTGATTATATAACGTTTGAGAAGGTGTGTTGGGGACACTCACTGTACGACCCAGTGTTTACTGGTGGTAAAATCATATTTGGGGGCGTAGATGAAGGGAACCCTGAAGTAGAACATCAGATAAATGACCAGAGGACCGGTATACTCTGTCAGAAAGACCTGAAAAAACCAGAAAGAAAGCAGGACAGGATACGTCAAACACTGGCATACTCATATTACTACATATTCATTTTAGCCTCTGTAATGTCATGTTACTGATTTATTGGCTTGTTGATGTGTTGTCTTGTTCTGTCTCTCCTGCCTCTCCTCCAATTACCAGCAGATCCAATACAACTTCAACAGTGAACTTCATTGCAGGAAATTAACCTCAGCATCACGAGGAAACTTCTGCCCCACACACACACACTCCCTTTCTACCCAGCGGGAAATCTCAATATAGCCCTGCTTGATCCCCCTCGCAGCCTGATGTATGTGGGCTTGTCAGGACTGTTGGACCTGACACGACATGTTCCCATCTTTGGACGGCTCGGTGTTGTACTCACTGTGACCCAGCTGATCTGGGCTCCCAGGTCTCTGAAGTAGAAGGTTGCCGTGGTTCCCACAGGGAGATGCTGCAGGACATCCTCATCCTTCAGAGACTTCCCCTCTAAAGCACACACAGCATTTACTTAATGATTAAATTATGAGTTGATTGTAGAGAGAAGTAGTACTACATTCACTTCAAGTTTAACTGATAGACAATCACACTATGGCTAACTTACTGGGGTCGAGGCGAATGGACTGCCTGGCTGGGTACCACTGAGGATCTGAAACAGACAGATAAATACTTAACAGACATCTTGAGACAGGACACAAAGTGAGTATTTCTGTGTGCTGCTTGACGATATCCTTGATCCTTGATCTTAAATCAGATTTATGAGGCTTTAGTCGCCTGCAGAAAAATGGAACTCACGGCTCTTGTGGAACATAGACTTGATCTCCCCGATAGTGGCATTTGGCTCGACCTACAAATAACACCACAATAAATAAGGAGGGACATGTACACACACCCACACACACAGGAACAGATAATAACCCTGTTTTCCATTCATGATGGCGATTAGTGGTAAAATTAGCTCTGGCTGTGCCCACACACCCCGTGGATGTGGGCTATTTAACAGCTGGTATTAGGGTTACAAAGAGCCTAGGCACACACACACACACACACACACACACACACACACACACACACACACACACACACACACACACATATATATACACATACACACATGCATACATAACCACAGCCAAGTACATGACCTTGTGCCAAGCTGCCAGCAATGGCCCAACTACCCCAAATATAAACACAATGACAACAAAACAGAAACATGAAGAGCACACAGAGGCACGTCTGGACACACACAGTTGTTGCAGGCGGGATAATGGAGCAGTGAAACCCCCTGGACTGAGTCAGGTCATCCACATTCACATTATCTGATCAAATGGCTTTATCTGTTTGAGTGGAGGCAGTTTACACACTACATACCTCCCTGAGACCCTTTTCTTGTGGACTAACAAAACCACCGTATTGATGTATTTGTAATATTGTACGTGCGAGCCCTTAGATCTGGCCTGAATACTGAGTTAGTCCATGGGCAGCAACGTGTTCTTAGCTCTACATCCCTACCACAGACTTTTATGATGATTGTGACAGGATTTATTTGGAATATCATTTGACCATTTGAATATACACTTATTATACAATTATTGAGTTTTTCTAGAGGGCTGCAAGAAGTCCCATTGTAAGAAGAAATGGCTTTGTTCCTCCTTAAGGATTCAGCACTGTGACTATGATTAGGTCTCGGGATCATTATGAAATTCAGTGTTACCGCCATCAGTGAAATTCATTCAGCGGGCCACAGCATCAATTTTTAGTGACATGGAAATTTCTGGCCGTGCATTATCTTGCATAAAAAAATATCCCAATGAACTCCACATAGTGAGGTTTTTAATTTGGGGAAAAAAAACACTAGTATCAGATCAGTAGATTTGTGGTAATGGGAGAGAAAGTTCAATCAGTGTATCTGTAATTAGGTCCAGACACTAAGGCACTCTGCCAGAAAAAATATAACCTTATCAATATAAAAGAAAATACCAGTGTTGATTTTGTGGTAGTGGTACACTTTAATAGTATACTATTTTAGTATTATGCAGCTTCACCAATTACGCGTGTATTTACTTGTAAAGCATGTTGGACTTCCCCGACACTTAACTGATAGAGCAGTTTCCAAAGCATTGATGTTTACGTTTGTAAATGCCACTGATATCCATTCATTTCAGAAGGTTATGGAAATAAACTTACAGAGACTTGAAACGTGCTACAGAGCGGTGAACATCCCTTCCTTCATTATTTTGTAAGTGATAGATTGTCTGCATTATACAAGTTTCAAGTCACTGCAAGGTACTGAACTGAAATGAGAGGAAACGGACGGCTAGAGGAATGCATCGGACAATTTCTTGTTGGTATGAAAACAAACTCTAATACTTTCTGCACGTTACATCATCATGACACCTGTGGGCAATCACACTGCCCAAGCAAAGGTTCAACATAGGAGGAGACTGACTACATGCATGCTGCTCTGTGGCTAAGCTGAGCTCATCAGCCTACATGTTACAAAATAAAATAGCACATAAATGTTCATGTCTCAAACATGCAATTGCAAATTACGATCATTAAACCACTGAACCCCATGGGAATTTGAGCCACAAAAACAAAGCTCATTGTTGTGGGATGTTGTACTAACAATCCAATGCCCAGACATATAATCAACTACCCAGGCCAGCACTGTTCAGTATAAACAGTGTAGGAGTGCTATATGATCTTAGCACTTATGTTCAGCAGAAAATGCCTAAAGCTCTTTATGAACTTAAAGCATTTTCTTGATGTTCGCTCACAACAGCAGCGCTAACAGATTAAAGACGAACAGATTTACATTCTGCGATCATTTTCCGATTGAAATGTTGGTTCCTCACAGATCTTGTGACCCATCTGTGGTAGACTGAAGAGGTCTGCTGTTGTAATTGACTTGGCTTCTGTTCACGTCGTCCTGAGGACCACAGGCTATTTTCAGTGGGATGACATCACTGAGAAACCACCTCTCTGTGACCCCTGCAACTGCCCCCCCCCCCTTTCTTTCTAGAGGTTTCATTCAGTATTGAGATCACTGAGTCTGTCCTATAAACCCTGACCCAGACATGATACAGGACCTGAGTTTTATTTCTAACTCAGCCTACTTTAGGAAACCAGTCCCCCCAAAGGGCCCTCTGTCCAGATCCAGATCTGTCCAGATATATCTGTCCTATCTGTGTATACTCTCTAAAGGTGTTAAGATTGTGCACGCTATCTCCATGGAAACTCCGCTAAGCCGACAACAGGGTATAATCCAACAAGCATAGCACTTTATACTTAGTGGTATTGAGGGGCAGCCTTTAATAAGCCGAGTCTGCCCCGGCTGATGGACTAACACCACTGTAAACTTGGCTAATGTACCTCTATACACTGACAGGCCTCACACCAACAATATACTAAACCCTCCTAATGCAACAGCACTAACTTACAGGCCTGGCTCTAACAAGTCAAAGCAGTCTAACACAACAATAACAAAGTAGAGGCCAAGTACAAATTACTGCAAATTTACCTGTTAGGCTTCAAGGTCCTATCAGATTAAATGCGGCTAACAAAACAGTGATACTCTTTAGTCCCGATTGTAAACACAACTTAAGTCCATCAGTTTAAACAACGCTGGCCAAATCTGACTGTACTGCAAAGACCTGTAAAAGAAGCTGAGCTTTTATTATAGCTATTATAACACGTACAAAAAAAATGTACAAGCTAATTTAAAGTTTTTGGTCACAGGCACCAAAATGAGATCATATCAAGTGATGTACCTTCAGTCTTTTATAATTTCATATGGTTTCTTGGTGTATTTTCTGAAGTCTCGAAAGTGTAGTGCAAAGAAGTGCAGTATATGCATGACTTTAAAATGGTACAAAATATTTCCTGCAGCGCAAAAAGATTCATATTTTGAATATCACAAATAATATAACATCATGAATATTATGCAGGAACACAATTCTCTGCAGCAGATGTTCAGGGTGCGGATGCTGCTCATAAACGCACCTGCAGTTTTGAGGCCGCAGGTAATGCCTGCTGTACCTGGTGTTATGTCTACCCACACACTGACCACGTTGACTCAACGGCTCTCCAACAGTCACAATCAAAAGTTAACATTGATAAACTTCAAAGGGTGGATTTGTTGGAGGGCTGTGGTTTTGTCTACCTCATGTACGTGTACGCGCAAAAAGCCCCTTCCTCACCCAGACAACTGAACCCAGCAATGTTGCATGTATGAAAGGGTGCGTCTCATTTACAGCCAGTAACACACCCAGCGACTGACAACAAGGACTACAGCTACAGCAGCTCGACTGTTCTAGGAAACGCCTGGCTCACATACACGCAGACCTCTTACTGTAACCTAGGACCATGCATACTGTACCTGTTGCATTTAGTAAACATACAGACACACAACACGGGCACAAGGACAATTAAATGTGCGCCTACAGTATTTTTAAGAGTGAGGTCAGAAAAGTATACTTAAACATAAATCAAGATAAAAACCGTTTCAAATACATGAATAAAAGAAATAAGTTCTCACCTTGTCCAGGAAGCAGAGCTTGTCCTTGGTCTTGGCATCCAGTATCTCCACCTCAAAGAAAACAACAGCCTTTTTAGCTTTTTTAGCAGGTTTGCGCTTGACCGGGGCTTGAACCAGCACCGGGGCAGCCACCACCGCCGCCCCGTTAGCAGGCTTTTTGCTGCTGGTGGCCTCTAGTGCTAGGGTATCCATGTCCACAGTCCTCCTCCTGCACTCAGTTTATTCCCTTCTTCTCCTCACGCTTCCCTTCAGTTCTCTCGTCAATCTTCTCAACTGTCTATCCAAGATCCACGCCAAACCATAGAGGAGAGGGGCAGCCCTCAGCTGTGGAAATAAATCTGTCTCTCCCCTGCCCCTCCCTCTTCTTCCTCTCTGTCATTCTCTCACTCTCCCTCCCTCTTTGCCCCTCTCTCATTCCTCTACTCCTTGTGCACTGCTTTATTTAACTGCCGACCCCTGGAGCGTGGACATATGCCACATGTGTGTGCACAGTTGCATACACAGGAATGCCCAGTATCCCCCTGGCAAAACTATCAACAGTATATCATCTGGGTATAGCTGAAGGAAACTTCTAGAGCAGAGGGCTGCAGTGACTTGGCTTTGAAACATAACTCCTTCCTAAAAAAGGACACCTGATGACCCCTGACACCTCTCAACCCCTGGCTAAGTGGGAAGATGGAGGAGAGGTATTATGACAAACAGCATCCCCCCTTTCCGAGTTTGACCCCCCCCCCTCTTCCTCTCCCTAGCTAAATATAAACGTCTACTGCTAACTCTGCGTAACCAGCCCTCTCCCTACAGACCCCCCATCCATCTATGTGGTGATGTCACTGTTTAAGACACTTTGCTGTAGTCTGTCCATCTACAGCCCCGATGCACATTACCGCCCTTTGATCCGACACTCAAGACACCTGAATGAACCAGTTCAAGGTCTCACACACAACCCACGTGAGTTTTAGAACATGTTATACCTTGAAACCAAACTGAACAGCCAGATCTCTCGGTCACTCACGTGTCTCCTTTTCTTGCCACCACAGGGTGATAACACTCCAGACTCTGAGAGCTTAGTCGGGGCATTCCCCGTGGTGAATCCCACCCCAACCCCTCCACTCTCTAATGACTAACAGTTGGAATACAGTTTACATAATGAATGAAAGACATACAGTCACTAGTGGCAATGTGGAAGTTTAAGCTGGGCTTTCTTTTGTGGCCTGAGATGCGAGCAAATGTTGGCTGTTTTGTCTGTAGGTGTTGATTTTTTTTGTCTGAATGTGTTGATTTTGTTTGTTTCAGATGGCATGTATTTATTCATTTATTTCTACCTCATTGGCACGAGGCCACATGCCTTTCTAAAACGTCAATCAGTGCTTTTTAAATGAATTCATTGAGCCGCCTTATTACTGTACAAATGAAACATTCACGTATGCTTAAAATTAAGCAGGACATATGACACTGTGGTTGAGACTTCTGTGAAATAACCCCATGTCAGTCTTCTCAATGCCAGGCATACCCACTGCCACTGTACCTCCCCCATTTCATCTATATAAAGCCTCTGTCTGGCAGTGACAGTCTGTCCTAGTAATGCACTCTGGGGTGAGGGTGAAGTAGGGAGAAATAAGCTTTAAGTGCGACGAGGGGACTGTGGCTGTTTTTTTTTGCTGATTTTGCCTGTGCCTCCTATCCCAAGGTAAGAGACCATTTTCTACCTGTTTAGACAGACTAACAGACAATCTGGATTTCTTTGCTGTTTTTGTACTCAATGCCAGATACTGATGGGCAGCCAATGTGTAAGCAAGACAGATCACTGGGAAAGTGATGCAGCTCTCTGGTGCTATCTGCTGTAAATGCAATGAAACTATGAAAAAAATGGTGTAATGACCCAAATGGAAAATATTTTAAGTTTGATTTATGTTCCAACATATTGTGAAAAAAAATATAACTAAAATAGCAATCAAGTACTTTGAGTTTGAAGTGTTTCTCTTAAGCTTAAGATTAATATGTTCTAATTTACAAAAAGTACAGAATAAAAACCATTATGATTGAATCCAAAAACTAGATTTGATAAAAACATTAAAGAATGCATAGAAAAAAATTAACTCAAAGAGCATCTGTCTGCACTGGTGTGAGCACTTGTCTTTCAACATGTGCACTGCTTATGGTGTCGGTCTTAGTCCACACCCAGCAATGTTAAAGAAATACCTGTTAAAGCTAATGCTAGAGCAATTCCTATTTATTGGCTCATCATTCAGTGTTGTTGGCCACATACACACACACAAAAAACTTTGCATAATGGTGTAACACCATATTCTGTGACCTGGTTAACCTCTGTGTACTGCAACTGCAAAACTTTTTACCACGGTGCCACATTTTGGTACATGTTTCCGTGTAATACTGGGTACACTATTTACAATGTGGGCACATCCCAAGCCTGATAATCACACAGCGGCTTCATACATACTAGGCTAGTGGTATTCAAATGCAACCAAGGGCATGTTGTGAGTAAGTTAATTCAGAAGGTAACTGAAGATGGCCATGAAAATGTGAGAGCAGGTCGATTAGGGCTTGTGACCTATGACTGACACATTGGCCAGCGCAAATAAATGCTGACACCAGTGCAACCATTGAATGATAAATGGCATGTATAGAGTTGTCATGAAAAAAATAAATGACTTAAATGTTGTTTTGCCCCCGACAGCCACATGTGTGAACAGAAAGAAGGGGAACCGGAGCAGCCACTGGTTGGATCAGTTTCTGTCAAGACTACTTCAAATCCTGTCTGATGGGTTTTGGTGCTAATGCAACTCTATTTTGTTAACATTTAGAGAAGCTTGCATGAGTACAATGGTTAATTAGTGTAGGAAACGCTTCAAATTATTTATAAACAAGTAAAACAGGCCTTTGAGAGTCAAGCTTGAATGTTTCTGAGACAGTTAGATTTTTTTGTTTTTTTTCCTTCAAAGTAAGTCTGTCATTAACTTAAGTTTCTGCCCGATTTTGTGAAGTTAAAACAAACACATCCGATCCATGTTTATTGTAACAGGGCTGAGATTGCGCACTTGACTGTTCACCTGCATTATTGGGTAATAACAAGATAAGTAGCGCCATGACTCTTTCCAGCCAGAGATGGCGATGATGCCGAGCATTAGACGACACAGAGAGACCTGTGTTTAGCTTAAAGAGACGTTCATCTTATATCGAAGACCCAACACAGTATAAGTATAATTCGTCATAACTGTGGATGCAGCTTGACTTTCAGGTTAGATATTAACTAATACAACCGATAATTTCCGTGCACGAGAGGCCCCGAAACCCCCGCCATAGCAACCAGCCCATGACAGGCGGAGTTGCAGCAGCATGCGATCCTCACTGCTCATGTCTAAAGCTCTAAATTGGACTGTTCCGGTGGAGTTTACTCTTGAAGAAATCAAAAGAAAATGAAGAATTGGTTTGATAAATTAAATTCTGGCCCCATAAAACGCCCCATTCACGGTTTAGAGTTTCATAGACACTACTTACCTCGTAGTGCTTCATCTTGGCAGTTTGCACCCCCTTCCTCAATGTTCCAGATGAGTGACAGAGTCGCCTCCAATCAGGGGAGTACTATGCAACTGCTGAGGCGACCGTAGGCAGGCACTACGTCCTTGTCGCAGCCAATGACAACCGGCGGTATTTCGGTGACCACGCCCACACTATCAGCGACGGAGCCAATGAGATGTGAGCAGACGGAGAGGTAGCGGCTCTGCGCTAACATAATTGGATTTATCAATAGAGAGGATCATGGACGCTTTGTGCGTTTGTGCGCATGAGTGCTGGTCCAACTGGCGACGACAGACTGTGGACCACTGTGGTATATTTCCTCTTTAGCTGTGTAGAAAATAATTTCTCTGTCTGGTGACTTCTCCCAACTTAAATTTTTTTGTTTCTATTTCTTTTTGCAGTCTCTCAGTTTTATGCTACCACATTATTTAATGACCTTTTTTCCAGATGTTTTCTTTATGTATAAATTGTCATACTTAAATAAAGTTTAGCAAGTTTAGTTTGGCATTTACCTGGTATGTTGTCACTATGAATTACTTGTATTAATCAGGGCAAATTTACCCAAAACTAATGTTCTTGTACAGTAGCAAAGCAACAAAATGAGACCACATCAATGTGAAAGTGACACATTTTAAGGGATAACAATTTTGGCACATCCATGCTAAACCTAAAATGATGTTATTTCCATACAGGTTCAGTAGATAAACCTGGCCCTGCAGGTCTTATATGTAGAAAGGCGCCATTATTGTCACTCTTGATGTTCAATACACTTAAATACACAGGGCTACTTGTGGATGTAGATACTTTGAAGTGATACCCTAAAATATACAAAAGCAAGGACATAACTAGGAATTATGGCCTTGCTGATGATGTTGTTCTGAGCTCCACCTTTAAAAAAAATCCTACTGTGATGTGGTTCTTTGGTTCGAATCTGGGCCACACCCAAGCGTAACAAAGGTCTTGCCAGCAATCTATCAACAGTTTAATTTAAGTATGGCAGGGTTTAGTGAGGGGACCCTGTCTTTTTTTTTTTTTCAAGTATTTCTAGGCTATTGTTTATTGTGGTTTATCCATTGTTAATGGAATTAGCAGTGATTGCTTGTGATCTGGTCTGCCATGTCAGTAATGTCCACGGGGACATGTCAGTAGGCTATAGAACTCGTTTTTTTCTTTTTAAATACAGTTCAGTGTATTGCATGCTTGTTTAAGAAGAAAGCCCGAGTCTACATGCTCTTGTTGTGGTGTTTATAGCCATACCGAGTTTTGGTCGACTGATAAGGCATGGTATGTTACTGTGAAAGGCATATCTCCGACATTACCTGAAGGCAGCACGACGTGACGTCCCTTCTGGGCGTGTCTTCGCTGGACTGTCAGTTGAGAATGTTCAGGCTGGTTATGGAAAACTCTGGAAGTTTCCGCGCGGTTTATAAAGAAAATATTCTGGGAGCTGCGCTTTCAGTTGAGACAGAGGACGGACGGAAGAGGTGCAACTGAAGTGCTCCAACAGCCGTTTCCGAACAGTTTTGACATCCACTAAAGAGGCCACTGGATGGTCAAAATGAGTAAAGACTACTACGACATTTTGGGAATTAAGCGAGGAGCGTCGGAGGACGATATAAAGAAAGCTTATCGTAAACAGGCTCTGCGCTACCACCCCGACAAAAACAAGTCACCGGGAGCCGAGGAGAAATTCAAAGAAATCGCTGAAGCTTACGACGTTTTGAGCGACCCAAAGAAAAAGGACATCTACGACCGTTACGGTGAAGAAGGTAAGATTTAACTCGTGAATCATTAAACAGTGCCATTAATGACGTGGCTCTGGGAGTGAAACTAGTTAGGTTTACACCGTGTTATGCGATTCTGTGGATGTCAATAAGATAAGATGCCTGGCGGAAAGGTAACGATGTCTAACATGCATGGGACCAAAGTGACGTTAATGTTATGCTGTGTGTAATGGCGCCCCCAGCCCCCCTCTGCTCCGTCCTGTCTTCACCCTGAAGGCGAGGCTCTGCAGACAGGAAAGCTCGCTTAACATGTTGCTACAAGAAGTCAAAAACAGACTAAAAGTAAACGTGAGTTCAAGAGAGGAGCTGGACGGGTCTGTCTTTACGTCAGGAGGGGCGGGGAGTAGCGTGCAACGTGCTTGCTTTCGGATGTTTTCATGGTGCTGTCACTGAAGTCAGTGTTAATTTTGGTGCATGGAAACCTGACAGGTGGGGCAGTGTCACAGAAATGTACCGAAATACTTCTTATTATTCTTACCTGTTTAGTAACTATGGTAACTCAGGGAAGATGATTTAAAGAAAAAAATAGACATGTAGATGAATGTAAGAAATCTTAATTAAAGTAAAAGTCTTAGAAATGCCTCACACTTGCGACCCATTATGTTTTTTCTTATTTTTTTTTGTCATATATATATATATATACAGTTACAATTTCAGATATTCATACTAAACGTTGCCAAAGCGCCAATTAATGAAAGGTAAACGTACGTAAAAGCAGACTGCTCTGAACGCTCCGTTTCCAACTTTTTTCAACCGCTGTGTCTATCTGATGTCAGATAGGCACGGATGTCCTTATATGGTATCTCTGCGCCAGGCACAGAGGAGATGTTTATGTCAAAGTTGCTTAGTAACATTAGGTTTACAGTTTGCCTTTGGGAATTCTTCCAAAGACCAGAGACAGGAGCTCAAACGGCTTGTTTCAGACAGACGGTGAACTGAGGGGCTGCATGAAGGGTCAGTAGAAGATAAATCAGGACTTTTTTGAACTGTGAATCATGCAAAGCTTCTCCAGTGGAATCAGAAAATGAGAATACAGAGCTGGAAATGAGCATAATAGGTCCCCTTTAAATTATGACTGCTTCATCCTCTAGCCGGTGCGCTCATTGGCATATATCTGCTACAGTTAGTAAATTCAAACCCCAAAGAGTTTCTGGGGTACATAAACACACAACTTCTGTAACTTTATGCATTGATTTTGGTGAAACTAGATATTTTCCCTCTGATGTTCTCCAACTGCGCTGCCTCCACTCTCACAGATAGTGTTAAAGTAACCGCTAACTGTAGCTGCCGTTAGCTCAGTTAGCTCTGAGCACCGGGGGAGTGTTTGTACCGCTAGCACAGGTGCTTTGGACCGCCGGGGGAGGTTTGACCGAGAGTCAGATGGTTGGAGTCAGCTAGCTGCACAGCTAACTAGCTAACGGAAGCTACAGTTAGCAATTACTTTAGCAAAAAATAAAGGCATCTGTCCATGAAAAAACTTACCAGCTTTCCTTCACAACCAAAAAAGCACTTTCTATCAGACATGCTGAACAACCTCCAGAAACTTGAAGAGTAGCCCTGAACAGAGTGGCTGAATAATCTCTGCTGTGAGTAGATGACCACGTAAAGAAACCCGTGCCTATCTGACGCCAGAGACACAAAGTAGAGAAAACCATTGGAAAGGTAGTCTGAACGTCTGAAGCCTGAGCTTTTTGCTCTTAAGGATTACTTTTACATACTTTATTTTCTATATGTTTTTATTTTATATTATTCGAAACTTTGGCAACATGCACTCAACAAGTGGCTGACCCCATGCTAATGGGTAGTAAATCTATAATAGTAACATGAAGGGACGTTTTTGGTGTTTGTTTACTGTGTAGATTAATTTACAGAGTACCTTACAGTAAACTCTAAACGCTGCTTGTGTGTTGTCTCAGTTGTAACGTGAACAATGTTTTGCTGTTGCTCTTGCTTCTTCGCCACTTCTGTTATTTTACCATAATGCTTTGTGTCTGATTCACTCCTGTACTTTGTGGCATGTTTTCAGAATCAAAACTGATAAAGAAACCAGACCATATGTAAACCTAACAGGAGTAATTGTGGGGGAAAAATGATGACGTTAATATTAGTGAGATATTATTACTGATAATATGAAAGATGCCCTAATGAGTGTTGAATTACTCTGGTAAGAGCACTTAAGTGCATATATATATACACTATGCGTCTGCAGCAAATTCCAAGATAGTAGTGAATGTGATACTTTAAAACCTTAGTTATAGTTATTTAAGTTTTTGCCTTATTAATGACACTCATCTCTCTATAACAGTAACAATTCACAATAAAGGAATGTACCACACAAAGATTCATTCCTACTTTAGTGATAAATATGTTAATGGAGTGTATCTCTCTCTCAGGTCTGAAAGGCGGAGGTCCCTCAGGTGGTAGTGGTCCTGGCACCTTCAGCTACAGCTTCCAGGGAGACCCTCATGCCATCTTTGAAGAGTTCTTCGGTGGACGTAACCCTTTCGGACAGTTTTTTGGTGCGCGCAATGGAGGCATGGATGAGGACATGGACATTGACGACCCATTTGCCCGCTTTGGGATGGGCGGCGGTGGAATGGGCGGGTTCCCTCGCTCCTTCAGCTCTAGTATGGGAGGAATGGGCGGTCACAGTAGTGTTGTAAAGAAGCAGCAGGACTCCCCTGTGGTTCACGATCTCCGAGTGACCTTGGAGGAAGTTCTGTCAGGTTGCACAAAGAGAATGAAGATCTCTCGTAAAAGGCTGAACCCTGACGGGCGAACGATAAGGACAGAAGATAAAATCCTGGAGGTGCAGATAAAGAAGGGGTGGAAAGAGGGCACGAAAATCACATTTCCCAAAGAGGGGGACGAGACTCCCACCAACATTCCAGCTGACGTGGTCTTTGTGTTGAAGGACAAGCCACATTCAGTATTCAAACGCGAGGGCTCTGACATCGTTTACACAGGAAAGATCTCACTCAGAGATGTAAGTTAGGATTACATTTAACTTTGAAGTTTTTTGGTCACTTATTGTACTTAAAAACACCTTGTAAAAGTGCTTGGAGACAAACCAAAGAATTGTTATCATCTGAGAAGTAGAATGAAGTTCCTGTTCGTGCCTATGCATGATGTTAATTCATGTTTTTTTCCCTTGTATTTCCCCTTCTGTCCCATCAGGCCTTGTGTGGCTGCACAGTCCCAGTACCCACATTGGAAGGCAAAACGGTGACCGTGTCAACGACAGATATCGTGCAGCCAGGGATGAAACGACGCGTTAGTGGTGAGGGGCTGCCTTATCCCAAACGCCCCGATCGTCGAGGTGACCTAATAGTGGAGTATGAGGTCAAGTTCCCAGAAAGGCTCAGCCAGAGCGCCCGGGACACCATCGCTCAGGTCCTCCCGCGATCTTAAACAAGACCAACGGACCTCCTGGACTTTAGAATCATCACACTAAACTGCCAACTACTTTTTTTTAGTTTGGAGTTATAAATCATACCAGACAACAGAGGACAGACTCATGGGACAGATTGCTCTGTGTGTACACTGTTAATCATAGTGTAAAAACCTGGGAAAATGCTAACCATGAATGCAGTACACAGGCTAGAATGTAAATATGACCGACATGTTTGGTGTTTGGTTTACTGAATAAGATTATATTTTGATGAAAATAAGTGTATTATAATATATGAAATATGTCCACTATTCTGTGGGAACTGTTTTGTTGGTAATAAAGGTTCTCTCTGAGAAAGAGGTTTTTTTCTATGAAATTGCAACATGAAGATTTGCATTGACTTGTTCACATATTTAAGATTGAACGCTCACAAAGTGCACACTGCTGGAGAAAACGATTTCTGGACTTGTGTTCAGCTGTGACAAGGACACAATGGAGGTGGCAGCAACGGAAGATGAAAATATAGATCAAACAAATAAGTCATAGTTTACTTCTGGACCTCTGATTGTAAACTCATAGTCCAAACCAGTAATAATGATTCTGCTGATCTGCAGTTTAAAAGGCGTCTATAGTTAAAACAGAGTGCATTTTTAGACGTCTACATTTCAAAATCTTGCTCAACAGCATTTAACCATATTTCAACATGTGTAAATTCAAGTCACTGAAATGCTGTTAAAACACATTAAGACTTTATGCAGCCTATATTAAAACCTTTAAACACTTTTAAACTACATTTAGCCCAGTTTTAAAATCTTAAAAGTCTTTTCAGCTGCACCACAATCATCCTCACTCAGAAACATTCACATCCTCTCCAACATGATATGCTAACAATGACAGGAATGTTCCATCAATGCAACCAGTCACAAAATTAAAAATGATTGTTATGTTGTGTCTAAAGCTTCATACAGATTTGTTGTATTTAAACCGTGATTATACAGTAATGTATGGTAAAACCATCTGACCAATGATGACAGGGTCTAATTGCCAAAGTCTCTCTCTGTTGCTAACCTCAATAAATTCTGCTATGCACTTCCAATAGATCTCTCTCTGTATTAAACTGTAGGTTGGCTGGAATACTGTGGATGTTTCATGTTTCCACATCACACGTGTAAATTGCATATTGGACTGTGGTTGGTCACAAAATCGTGCTCACAAGCAGACATCTTAAAGGAATAGTTAGATTAAAGACTATTTTGGAAATGCGCTCATTCCCTTTCTTGCCAATTGCTAGATGAGAAGATAAATACCTCTGTCATATTTGCCAAATTGATAATTTAACACTTCGGTTTTTGTACAACAACAAGATATAATGTGTTAATTAGAGAGCTTTAAAGATGCTCTCAGCTGGATTGTTTTTACCTTTGGACAGAGCCAAGCTAGCTGTTTCCCCCTGCTTTCAGTCTTTATGTCTTCTCTAAGTCAAAGGAAAGGTCCAAGCAAAACATTAATAATGATGGCCTTGCTTTTATATAAAATGAAATGTAAGATTCAGCCCCTCCTCCTCACACCAATCATTTTCGTACAGTACCTTAGGAGAACATGCCACATGTGACTGGTAGGTTGGAACACAGTTTAAGGCCAAGCTAAAGCTAAGCCTATCAAGACTAGGTCAAAACCTATTATGCGGCTGGACCGTATATGGTCATATGGTCAATGTGCTACTGAGGACGTAAGTCAGAACTTTTTCAATTTTAAAGAGCCACTCCACTGTTTGCAAAAACAAGTCAGATTGTATCTATCTATAAAATCTATGAGAAAATGACTCAAATTCTCACTTGATTTATTACCTCAGTAAACATTTTCCTAATGAGTTTATGGTCTCAATCGCTAGTTTCAAGTCTTCTTCAATACAGCATGATGTTCATTTTGTGAATTATGGTCCCATTTAGAGTAAAATAGACGAGACTACCTTGTGATTGACAAGTTGTTACCACGGCAACCTGTCAATCAGGATAGCGGTGATCAGTTGTACTAAAAGACACTCTTACAAGCTAAATTTGTTAGCAGCTACTTCCCATGGCGTAGCCAGGAGCCGGGTGCAGTCGGGTTGCAGGTGTAGGTGGGCGTGCTTGTTGCCTTCAGGTTCTCAGATCCCCAGCTCCACCCTCTCGTCCAGGTATGGTCACAGATGGCGATGGCCAAAATGCCAAACTTGAGTCCTCAAAACGGTAGTCCCCAAACCAATGGGTGATGTCACGGTGGCTACATCCATTTCTTTTATACAGTGGCTGGCCCCACTTTGCTGCAATCCAGCCAAAACTAAGCCTGAGTTGAGCGATAGGTTTCCATGGTAACTTGGAGCAAACTGAAACCTGCGGTATAAAACAAAATTAGCTAAAAATAAGCTGTGTTGACTGGTAATGTTGCATTAAGGAACAGCCCTCAGGCTGTCCTGTGACACCGTGACACAGTCAGCAGACGGCTTGTTGAGTTTGATGCCCTCCAGCTTCATGTACAGTAGATGCACCGAGATGCCTGAACAATGAATGTAAACACTGAAAAGTTACACTGCACCAGCTGAAGAGGCATTGTAAAACAGAATCATGCCCATTTACTGATCACAGTAGCTGAAGACAACACAGCTGCTGCAATTCTTTGCTGCACAATCACATCTTTGTAGCTTCTCTGGATCTTTAAGACCCTCATGTTTTATGGCACTGAATCAGATGACTAATGTGAAGCAGAACGCTGCGGTTTTTCTGGTACTGCTGGACTAAATTCTTCTTCAACTTGGTTTGTTTTTAACCTGGATGAAGAATGCAGATTCTTCACGTCATCGTGTTTTGCTGCTTCTCAGGTGAGATTTGATGTATTTTACCCTAGAAGTGTTTTATTTGTAAAGGTTACACTCTAAATGTATTATTAACTTATATGTGAATGGGAGGACACCTTCAACCTTACAATGGTTTATGAGCTGCTCCTAAATAAGTACATTTATTGATGAACTGCACTGATGATATTTAGTTGTGTAAATTGGTCTTACTAATCCACCAGTAACTTTGAAGTTGTGGTGGTTGTCTTCAACAATTCCTTAAACATCTAAAATAGTTTACTCTTGTGGTTAATTGAATTGCTATGTATGTAAACAACCAATAAGGTCATTCTGCTGAATTAAACAATCACAAGTAGTAGTAGCGGCTGCAGAGTTTTTCATTTTATAATACACTGAGAGTTGTAACAAAACCATTGAAACAAGGGACACCTGGTACCCGAGTGGTTAAGAGGCTGTCCACACGTGTTTTTCACAAACCTATCTATCTAATAATAATAATATAATAATGTATCAAATGTCATCGTGAAAACAACAGTGAAAGGGTTCGCTGGTAGTGATGAACCTACAGAGAATTATCACCTGAATCTGCAGCTTCCATCAGCTTTGCAGAGCTTTCGTAGCGAGTTTCAGTTCATTGTTCAGCGGTCTTTATTGTTTTGGTTCCCTCTCACCGCTTTCATAGCGCCGTGGATCTACATTCGCAAGGTGGACACAAACACGACTCCAAATAAATGATAATGTTGCTCCTGCCGGATGTGTAAATGAGCAACTGTTTGCTAACAAGTTCTCCACATCAACTTGAAAGATGATGGTATGTGAATGTTGTGTTCACAACTTTGTCTGCTGCCACAAAACAACCAAAATAAATGAGTTATTGCAGGTTTAGAAAAGGAAATAAAAAATCACTACAGAATATAAAGCAGATAGGATTTGTAGTATCACTGAATCTGTTACATAATTAACTTGCAAGCAGAGGCACTGTTGTGTTGTGCTCATTTGTTTTAATGCACATTTCAACACTGATTTCAGTCCATCTAACTATAGTATAGTATATACTGTAAATATGCCCTTTGTTTTATACTGCAGTTGTGTGTGTGGAGACCTCAGCAGTGCTGGAGGTGAGCGGCCATGTTGGAGGCGAGGTCTCTGTCCACTGCTCTGGGAGCTGGACCACAGACAACAGCTCTGAACACTCCAACATGTACTTCTGCAAAGAAGTCTGCTCCAGGGAAAACATTCTCATTAAGACTGAGAGGGAGAGGTCGGCCATCACACGGCGAGGGAGATACAGCGTGGAGGTCAACAGAGGAGCCTTCAACGTGACCATAAAGAGGCTGAGGAGGGCGGACGCGGGGAGATATCACTGTGGAGTGGGGGAAACTTTAAATGTGTTGTACCAGGAGATCCATCTCATAGTCCTAGATGGTAAGATGCATAAAAGTACCTGCAGGTAATGGGACGTTTTAGGATAACAGTGAACAATCTATCTTCTATTCAGGATTGTACGAAACAAAGTTCAAAGTGTTAACTGTAGGTTACTGTAACGCAATTATTAGGTCAAGTTCTCTGGACTTAAGGACTGTTAAACCCTGGAAACTTCTCGTCTAGTAGACTACTGAGTCTGTCCGCAGGCTAAAACCGACTACATAAAAATGAACAATGTGTAGATAGACTTTGAAAAGAGATCATTTAAATCTGGTGTTGAGCTCTCAAACATACTGAGCCTACCAGAATATTTATCTAGCTGCCAGCCTGGTGTTGTTTTGCGTTGAAAGTCTGAAATTAATATATGTAGTGTATAACTTGTGATGTGAAGGCCATAATAATGTCACGAGTGTACACACACACACACACACACACACATTCCCCACCAGTCATCCTCCATCCTGTCCTCTCAAAGCTTCCACTGTTCCTCCTGGATCGCCTCCCTCCACCACCACCCTGCAGACTGAAGCACAACCTCAGCCCCAAGGCAGCTTTCCATCTAGCACTGAGCCGTCAGCAGCAGCATTAACCCTGCCCGCTACAGAGGAGAAGACAAACCAGAAAACAGCAGCCAAACTAACAGGTATTTCACAGTTTAGAGGCTGATCACCTATAGCAAGCTCCAAAACAGCAACAAAACAAAAGTTTTATATGTTATTTGTCAGCTTGATAATAACAAGAATGTTATTGACTGAAATGAAATGCTGCTATTACCAGGACAAAAAGTGAGCCTGAGATGAGATGGATATGATGGCAGATTGTGTTGAATACTCAAATTAGTATCAGACTTAGTATTTTTATGCAGACTGAAAATGACTTAAAACTGTTTTAAATTTTCTGTTGTGAACTGTATGGTCACCAGCACAACTGTGCTGTATGCTGTTTGCAGATACCACAGTGGTTATCATTGTTTCAGTGAGCCTGGCTCTTCTGGTTTGCGCCATTATACCTCTTATATTCTACGGACACTGCCGGAGTACCGCGGGTGAGGTGACACATGCACACAGACATACATGCACACGTGGTGTGATCTGAAACCAAAACAAAGCATTCACATGTGCATGTGCGCCCACATATTTGAATGCATTTTGTTGCTTGTTTGTCTCAGAAAGTCAGAACAGACCTGAAGGAAACAAGGGTGAGGTGAGTGACCATTTTTGTTATCTTGACTAAAATGGTCATCTCTGATGATGGTTTTAGGCATTAACATTTTCTGCTCAGATACAATGAGTCTTTATTTACAGGCTGATTATTGTGGGGAAAATGCAGATGTTGCCTCTACACAGGCTGCAGTGAGGCAGCTGTCTTTAGAGGAGTCCAGTGCTCAGGATGCTTCCCAGTATGCTGCCATCTACCAGGCTCTCGATCCCAAAGACTGAGCAGGGTTTATTCTATTTCTGAGCTGACAGCTAATCGCACCATCTTCTCTGTATTTTGAATCAAATAAAGGACAAATGTTTGAATATATATATCTGTTTGAGTGCATATTCTTCCTTCTCATTTTTTAAATTTGTAAGAGAGTTAATTGTCTGTGGCACACGACAGTGTCTTACAACGCTTATCATCATCTTCCAGAATAGGAATACGGTCAGTAAGATTTTAACACATTGAATAGGCCTCATTTAGACATGCCTGGTGCTGCCTGATGAAAGGGAAGACGGTGTTGTTAGTGGGGCCAAATGCATACATAAAAATATATATAACAATGTCTATTGTATTTCACTTTATTTCTTTGTTTGATTTGTATTTTTAAGTTTTCATTTTAAATCTTCCATACACACTGGTTGCTGATATATAAGACAAAAAAATGCTCACTAGTCCCGCTAGTCATCCCTTAGGTTTCTGCTGTACCGTCGTGAAGATCTGAAGAAAGGAAATGGAACAGAGAGCAGAGTGACATTTGTCTGTAGACATCTGCACGCACACGCATACCACACAAAAAATAGCACTAGTACCACGTAATATACCTTGTATAATATGGTGCTGTAAATGTTTCTGTTGTTGCTTCAGCCTGACTAAGATGATTGTTTTTTACTACATGTAGCTCATTTTGGAATTGGAGCCATTATGAAGTAGTTAAATACATATATAATGAAAATATCTTGCATGTCATCCCCCAGTTTCAGATTATTGGTTTTCATGCACATGTCTGCCGAATTGTGTTGATCGCTCTGAGCAACTTCCCAGAGAGGGTGTGAGGAGGTCAGAGATCTCACATTCACAACCTATTGTTTTAACACCTCTGCCCACCAAGTGGAGACCCCACCCAGAGACACTTTCACTCAACTACAAACTTCTGTGAGGTTGCTTTCTTCAAGGATGCCTCCACGTCTCTCACCTGTTCTTTAAATAGAGTCATTGTCTGCCTTTCACACTTACATGTGGTGCAACTTACGGCCCAATCTGTAAGTCTCTCGGCTGTATACATTTTAGACAGCATCAGAAAACATGAATGACTACGAATGTTAGCGCTAAAATAGAACATTGTAATGTTATACTTTTGTTTACATTTGGATCAAGACGTGTGCTCATACTTAATAATTCAACATTTTGGAAAATACACTTTCTGGTAGACAGTTAACTCCTGGACTCCTGAGGGAAACATCTGTCTTTTTAGCTGCTAAATGCTCCACTATGTTCCCCAATTAGCTTTGCATGTCTGCTGTTTGACAACATGTCAGCAGTAGACGTGAGGAAAAGCAGTAGTAGTAGTAGAGTGTCATTTGGTATGTTTATTGCAGATCGGTGACATATGTATTGAATTTCAATTCCTGCTTTGCTTGACATTCACCTTAACTGCAAAGACATGTAAAGATACAGGAATTTGACGGCACTGAAACTAAGTATGGGAAATTGTCAGAGACATGTCGTCTCACTTCACCTTTGTCCACGTTTCTCTTCTCTTGGGTTAATGTCGCCTACAGCCCTCGTCTTCCGGCCTCATATAGTCAAAACCACAGGACGATCTAGATGTTATTTCACTTGCATGAGGTTGTAAAGAGGCAGAGCATGATGAAACATTTAACCACTGTTTAGACAGGTTTTAAATCAATGTACAGAGCCTGGAGGGACTACCCAGAATAAGAACCAACTACAGAGCTGTTACTTTATGTCGATCAGAATGAAGATCCTTTCTGTCTTCTACTGTCTTCTATATGGTAAGTGTGTCAATGAAATACATCCAGTGATTTATCTAAACAACTCAAAGATGCTTTAACTCTCGTCACATGATTTTATTTTGGCAGCTACGTGGACAGAGGGAGCAGACATCAACGTGGAGGGGTTAGAGGGCGGAGAAGTCTCGTTCCGGTGTGCACACAGATTTGCAGGAACAAATCATAAATACTTCTGCAAGGATCCATGTAAAGATAGACTGGTTACTGTAGAAGCTGGTAGGAGAGCAGATTCAGGGAGGATAACTCTGGCAGACGGGGGGGACGGAGTCTTCACTGTGACCTTCAGTGAACTCCGGCTGTCAGACTCGGGGAGATACTGGTGTGGAGTGGAGAGGCCTGGTTTTGATACGTTCACTGGAGTACATCTGACTGTAACGGAAGGTACGTGCATGATCTCATCACTCCCACCTTGAAGACGATTCATCCTTATACTGGCTACTTTTATTTTTGTATCTGCATTCATGTATACACATTTCCCCATCGGTGGTAGAATGTAACCAAGTACATTCAAGTGTTGTACTTAAGTACAGTTTTGAGGTACTCGTATTTCCATTTTATGTTACTTTATACTTGCCTGGGTCCAGACCTTTGAATCCGCCCACTCCACTGAGTTGACAACTTTATACTTCAACTCTATAACATTTAAATATAACTCTATAATCTATAAATATTGCACTTTTTACTCCACTACATTTATCTGACAGCTGGAGTTACTTTTCAGATCAATATTTTACATTCAAAATATTGGCTAGGGTTATAAAATAGAATGCATTTTCATATAAGAAACCAGTGGTTCCCATTTCTTTGTTTGTTTGAGGCCCCTTTTCACATGTTCCACCAAAGAGACATTTCCCCTTTAAACTCCTCGGATGATTTTATTGAAATAATTGTTCGAGGCTCAAAGAGGTAAAACTCGACAATATTTCACCAAAAACACCCAAAGATTAGATTAAAGTCCAAAAAATGAATACAAATTTGTGTATCAGAACTTTGTTTTTCTTCTTCTTTCCAACGCCATTACTCATGTCATGAACCTCAGATTAATCCTGTGGCCCAGTAAAATACTGCTTACACATTGATGCATCGGTATTAACAATCTACAAGTACTTTAAGTGTATTTAGCTGGTAATACTTCTGTACTTTGACTTATGTAGGGTTTTGAATGAAGGACTTTTAGTTGTTTTGACATAGCTGTATTAGTACTTTTACTTAAGTAAATGATCTGAATACTTCTACCACCACTGTTCCCCATACAGCTGTTGCAAATGAGACAACAACTGTCATACCTGAACTTTCTCCCACATGGACTTATCAGACGATTTCCAACTCAACACAATTAACATCTGGTATGGACACCAGTAGGCCTACAAACCTTTCAACAGGTAGGAAGAAAATATAATCAAATTTGAATCCTTACAAATATAAATCATCCATGGATAAACTTACAGAAAGTAATAATCCATTCAACCTTACAGCCTCAAATTGCACTAATGGAGGAGAACAGAACATCAGCACAGGTGAGTTTCTATATTATCATTTGGTGTGCATCATGTGGTGCATGAATATCCGCTCATCTGCATATTCGCTGGCGAATGACACACAAATTCTTGAGCCATCTTTCTTGTTTTTGGTCAGGCATTGTGTTGTACGCCACCGTCGGGGCTGTTGCCATGCTCACTATCTTGGTGCTGGCAACGTGCTTCAAGAAACACAGAGAACACTCAAAACCTCAACCACAGGTTTGCTCCAACGGCACAGACCTCGTCAGTGCAGATGAAAGAGAGGTATGAGGACACAGATGTCTCTTCACAGCACAACAATTGTCTTCCTGGAGAAACATGACGATTGTCTTGACAGCCAATTAAATTATGCTGCGCACGATCAAGTTTCAAATTTTAAGGTGCAGAGGTCGATGTATGAGGAGGGGTTTTCCAAAACTCCATCAGTCCTCACTTCTCTTTATGTTGAATGTGTGTTGTTTTTTAAAACCACAACAAATCAGTATCGTCTGTGACACAGGAGTGTTGCATTAAAGGAATATTTTAGGAAATTTGCATTTTAACATGAGAAGATAGTTACCAGCCTCATGTCGTTCTGTTAAATGTAAAGCTGCAACCAAGAGACGCTTAGCTTAGCTTAGCTTACCAAAAAGACTGGGAACAGGGAGAAACAGCTAGTCTGGCCCACCTACCAGCACCTCTAAAGCTCACAAACTAACAAGGTGTACCTCATTGTTTCTGTTTGTGGAGATTAAATTGTGAGCTTTTTTGGTGAGCTTGTGAGGTGCTGGTAAGTTTTTTTTGTCACTTTTAGACAGAGCCTTAAGCTGTTTCGCCTTGCTGTCAGTCTTTATGCTAAGCTAAGCTATTTTAACGAGGGCTCCATTCTGTTCAGGCATCCCAGTAAGTCATGACAATGTGCCAGCTGAATGTGCAAAAGTGAAAAAATTGGTCTAAAGGCAAGAATATCCAGTTATCCACATATATGAACTATAAAGTGTTAACAACAATTAATAAATAATGAATGAATATTCACGTGGATTTAGATTTAAAGAGACATTCCAATTTTCCCTATAATTAGTACCAAATTTCATCGTTTAGAAAATGATGAACCTGTAAAATAAAGTGTTATCCAGTTTTGTCAGTTGTTAATGAGGCTAATCATTTATGCAAAGACACAGTTAAATTCAGCCCAGTAAGATGTAGAACACACTAGAACTGAAACCTGCTAATTATTTCTTCTTTGCCACATCTCAACAGGCCGACTGTGAGTACGATGTGATTGGCGAGGAAGAGCAGATGATGAAAAACGTACCTGAGAGGTTCTCTTGTGCTCACCACCCAAAACAGGACCCAACAACATCTGCGTCCACAGCAGCCGAGTGTAGCGTACCCCTCCACATCTATGAAAACATCTGCTGCTCCAAAGGCACTGCGCATTCAAGATATCCAGCTGCAAACGTCCAGGACGAGCATGACGTCAGCTCTGGGATCTACATCAGACCTTTGCCATCGACAACATTTGAATGAACTGGTGAAGGCTCTCTTGGAAAACACGCAAATAAACCTACAGCAACTAGAAATGCGACAAACAAACCTACAGAGAGCCGTACAAACAATGCAGCAGCTTTTCACTCCAGATTATCAGAAAAGAGGCCCAGATCGCTTTGTATTTATCAGGAACAGTCTCAAAGGTGTTACTGGTATGGTTTTTAAGGACAAGTGAACTTTACGTCCTATTTAGCTTCTCCATTTAAAAGCAACATTTATCTTTCACTTTAAACTGAATTTTTTTGCCTTTACAAAGACATGCAGGTTCTGTCTTTGCATTGATTTAGATTCTGTCTGTGTGCCTACAGAGGGACAATCTTACTTTAAACAGTAAAAAGAAAACAAAGGAATACATTTTCTTAGCTTCACTGAGTTGTAGTACACTGCGTGTACGCAATAACAGGAATACCTTACAATATAATGAAATCTGATACTACAGCCCTATATTCAAATTTTAATTAAGCTTAAAATGTGCAATTCTTGTTGAAACTGCTGTTGTTGAGATAGTTGAGTCTTTTAAGACTTTAACTTCTAACATCACTGTGCTCTTGTATTCTTCCCATTTCTTCAGCCTCCTTGCCATTTGAACTAACAAGCTACTTTAATAGATTAATTAAATACATTTAAATATGTTATTTAAAGGTAGTTTAACAATGTGAATTCAGAAAGTATAGTTTTGTTCCTTTTTCAGAAAAAGCATTGAAAAGTCAGAAAGTCTGGTCTCAGTCTTTACTAAATATGTACAGCATTTTGGCTTTGTAGTGTACAAGCGTTCCTTTTATTGTGTCCACCCCATGTACATAGCTGGTCCACACAAGGTTAACCAAGTGTGAACCATCATTTTGAGGTTAACACGTGGTTTTTGGATAAGGTTAGGCAAAGCGTTGGGGTAAATGTACAGTTAGAGTACGTCTGCAGGGGATGAATGCTACTCAATGTAGTGTGTTCCAGTGATAAAAACAAGTGTGTGTGTGTGTGTGTGTATTTGTATATGACTGGAGCGGGAGCTTTAACCTTCAATAAGTCAGTGGCAGTTATAAGATTTGTCTGTACCTTAAAATACATATATCTGCACTTTTGGGCTGATGCCTCTCTGTGTTTGTTAAAGGTTGTGACTTTGGCGACTCCTTGTGGTCACATCAATAAAGACACTGTGGCAGACAGCACTGAACATTGATATTACCCACCAAATTATAATTTCCTGCACATTACTGTAAAACTGTGAAACATATTATCTTGTGTGTGCTATGAGGCATAGGTGTCATTTACACTGGGGACGCTGGGGACATGTTCCCACCACTTTGTGAAATTTGTCCCCATCACTTTTTAAAAGCATCATTTGTTAAAAATGTTCTGAAAAATAGCTTGCACCAAGTAATGCTAACTAACAAACGAGAACGAATTTGAGAAAGTTCATTTGGACAAAAATGCCCCTACTGATTAAAAAATTACCCCAAAACGTGCATGTGCCTCTCAGTAACTTTAACAAATTCTGAAGTTTAAGTTTCTTCTTGTCCACGTTTTCTGTTTTCTCTCTGTGAACATGACAAACAGCCACGTTATAGAGTCGGGTTTGTGACATTGAAGAACAAAGCCAGGTCTTCAGGCGTCTTAAGGCACTGAAGCTTCTCTCTGCCTCAGCAGATGATTTGTTACAATAGAAGTGTTTATATTACTTTAGTATGTAATCTCACATCTCTGGCTATTTCTCCTGCTCTCCATCTGGCTGCTGCTGAATCTGGGACCTCAAACCCGACCCGGGACCTGATATGTACAGCACACTATAAACTAAGCCTAAGCAACAGCCTACAACATGTGCTGGAAAACTCTTATTGTTCATTAGATAATAAATGTGATCAGCATATACTGTAAAATCAGAATGTAATACATTAGATGGGCTAGTTAACTAACTAGCTAGAATAGCCTATGTAGCTAGAAAAGCCAAAGTTTTGCAAACATATTAAGATTATTGTGTCTTATTTGCTGGATTTCACAGTACATAATAAGATAATGACTTATAGTACAGTGCTGCTTGCTAAAGTTGTTTTTAATGTCTTTATTTTATAATGTCTCAGCTTTTTTCCTCTTGGACATTGAGCAGTTTGGGTTGCTGTAAATTAGGCTTCTGCACTTTGTTTTAAATGTTTAGCGAGCTACTGTACTTTTCTATGATTGATTATCCTGTGGTGGCCCCTCCCCTGGAGGAGATTTACAGGGGTGGTATTTGAGTTTAATTGCGTGAATTGGAATTTTAAAAGAATTAATAAAAAAATTCTTTCAATGATTTGTGTTTGTTTTAAAATGAATATGGATAAATAAATAGAAATAAACTAATCCCTGCTCCAGTTTAATCCATGTCCTCACATTTAAGCCTTATGCTTAGAATGAGTCATGATTGGTTGAACTTGACTCATGAGCTTTCTGTTTCTCTAACGTTAAAAAAGTCATATATGTCAATATGTCATGTTTTAGGACAGTGATATTGGATATTATCACCGCTTTCTCTGAAATGTGGAGTTAACTCGCTGTGCTGACTGACATGCACTGGTGCTTACAGTTATATTGGCATTGTTGACATGGTGTTGCAGCTGTGGATGTGATGCATATTGGTTACTTTTACATGTGCTGTGAATGTTGTTGTGTGTTTTATGCAGAATATTTTCATATTGTCGACTCCGTAGTAGCCTAGGCTATGCCACACATTGTCTAAAATCACACTGTCTATGAGGCGACATCAAATTGAAGGATAATGCATAATAAAGTGAAAAGAAAGGGTGTTTAAGGCTTACTTGCTTGGATAGTGTAACAAAAGACATACTTGCGTCTTGAATTTTCATCTGACAGAATATGCCACTTTTTAAAGCATAAAGCATGCTTTATAAAGGGTATATACGATGGAAGCAATAGAAGCATTCTTATTTTTTTGGCCACTTGAGGGCAGCAGAACAAGCTGTATGGCGAACGTGTTAGCAAACACCTGCCTTTTTACACATCCAGCAAACACGGAGCAACATTATCATTTATTTGGAGTCGTGCTCTACCAACTCCTGAGAAAAATATCTGGCTCTTTAGATGCTAAATGCTCCAGTGTGTTTCCCCAGCTAGTCCCTAACTATGTCTGTGTGCTGGGCAGTTAGCATACAGTTGGTTTATGAGAGTAAACTGAAACAGTTTCCTGCTGCGGCTGAAAACAAAAAGTTGTGGGCCGTAAAACCAAAACAATGAGCTAAAAGACACTAAAATGCTCCACAGAGTTGTTAACTGCGTCTGGAATAATGATTTGCAATAGTTTGTCACTACAAGACAAACCATTTATATTATACCTACTCATTTGATCCATTGTTAATATAAAAATATTGATTGGTGCAGCTTTTGTTAATAAATCATTTATTAATGCTTTATAGATAAGCCTTTTGCCTGTTTAGGTAGAAAGTTGTTACATAAGTGCAGTCTATCTACCATTACCAACAGTAATAACATTTGGGTTAGCACACTATGAAAAATCCCTTCGGCTGGCATTGATCCTCATCACACCTACTTATTAGGAAGTGGTACCAGACAACAATATACTGGTGTCAAGTGCAAGTACAGTCATGACTTAAGTGGATTATGAAGGAGGATGGGATTGCCTTGAAGGATGAGGAGGTATATAAAATAGGCCATGAAGACACTTAAAGGTCCCTTTTTTAGTGATGCAAAGCCGTCATGATTTCACTTTCATGGGCTGAAGGTTGTGTGTGGACTGGTTTGTTCATGAAAGAGGAAGAGGTTTTAACACATGGACATGAAAGCACCAGATTGAACACACCATCTTTAGTCCAGGTTGCTGCCTCATTGTACGGCTGGGGAAGGATCTGAGTGTGCGGACTGAAGGTAAACTAGGAGTGATGGGAGCGACCTGGAGAACAACTACAATGATCATCATTACGTTACTACAAATCCAAGGTGGGCTGCATGCTATGCATTTCGACTTTTAAAGCTGATGCAATAGACTTAAGTTGAGTTAAGCTGTTTATTAAAACACATGATTATGCAACTAACACAGCTTATTCTACCTGACAGCTCTGATCAGTGTCAGAACCACAGCTGTTACTGGTGTGGAGGGTCAGGGATTTGACTTCAGGTGTGAATATCCAGACGGCTGGCAGAGCAATGCAAAATACTTCTGCCATGACAATGATGACAATGTGTTCTCCGATCACCTGATCTGGACAGACAAACACAACCAGTGGGAGAGAAACGGACGTTTCTCTCTGTACGACAACACCACTGGAGCCTTCTTCATCATTAGGGTGGACAAACTCATCTCAGAGGACAGCGGGGCGTACCAGTGTGGGGTCAACTTAACCCATCATTTTCAGTCAATCTGTTTGATACAACTGAATGTTTCCCGAGGTACAGTAAGATCACTATGGTAACTGCTTATATGTGGTTTTCTGTTATGCACGTCCATATGCATATTATAAAATGTGGTTTCACACTTAAATAGGTAGCTTCCACGACAGATAATGTATAGTTTCTGTCCACCTGGTGATTGCAATCTAAAAATGTCAGACCACTCATACTCTAAATGAGAACCAAGTAGTGTTACTGTTCCTCTTTTCTGAACTTTATATTTCTATAAAATGTTATATATATATATATGTGTTAACAACTGCACATTTGTAAGTTTTCGTAAACTAATTTTCTTTTGCTGCCCTTAAACAACAACAAACCCTGCAGAAAATCTCACACCGTACAGTAAGTAAGATCTGTGTTGCCACACAGTACATCAGGTAGCTCTGTGTCTGTTTATTTTAGTTTTGTATATAAATACTTTGTGCTCTTTTGCTTTCTAGTAACACCCATCTTTCCAACGGGCCACGCAATAGACAGTGAGTGATGTGTGTGTGTGTGTGTGTGTGTGTGTGTCCACCTGTATTCATAGTATTCATAATCTGTGTGTGTGAGTATATCCTCTGCCAGGTAAACTTCAGTTGTTGTTCTCTCCTGCAGAGCTCAACCTGGCGCTGTACCTGACTGCAGTGATGTGTGTGGCCGCAATACTGTGTGTGTGTCTGTTCACACTTTGTCTTCTGCTGGCTGTTAAACGCCGAAGATCGGGCGCACGCCGGAATAGAGAGGTTTGTCCGTGACAGAAACTTTTAGCCTCACTAACCTCAACTGTACTTTCTGTTTAGTGACTTGTAGTTACGTTTCTGAGGAGGTTCAACTCATCTAAGCAGTAGCCTATAGTATAAATCCAGCTTTAGCATGCTAACGCGCTAAACCTAAGTCCTTTCATTCCACAGATATCTTCTGACTACGAGACAATGATGCCTGGTATAAAAACTGAACCTGAACTCTGCTGCAGCTGTTCGGCTCCAGACTGCGCTGATCTTTCAGCTTGTCCGCCACCACCCCCTGACCTCTGCTCCCATTTCACATCAAAGCACCGGGAGTCTGCTGTCACTCTCGGCCTCGGTGAATATGTAGATGTGGATGTACCAGGGCACATCTGCCAGTACCAACATCTGGATTTCAGCCGGTTAGAGGACCACATCTATCACAGCCTTCATGGAAGCAGCGGGCCTAAAGAAGGACCTCTGGGAGTGAAACAGCAGATTCATTCTTGATACTGTTAAAGGATAATTCCAGGTTAATTACAACTTGGGTCTTATTTTTGAAGTTTTGGCTAGTGTTTCTTTCAGTTATTACAACTTTGCACTCATAATAATAATTGCTGAGATCTGGGAACATGGTGACTTTACCAGACTTTAACAAAGTCTGACAGAGAGTCTGTACCTTTCTTGTTATCCTTCGTTTTCTCGTTGCTGTGTTCTCAGATCTCACCAATTACTTTTGTGAGTGGCCAAAACTTCAAAAATAAGACCCAGGTTGTAATAAACTTTACTGTGTATGGATGAAAGGAAGAGTTGAAGGGACAATGGCCAGTTCAAAAGTTAATGATTCAGGATCTTTAGTAAATCAAGTAGTTATAGTGTTAGTTTTTGTTGTGTTTTGTTATTTGTAGAGGAAAATGCACCATTTTGGACAGCACAAACAAAAGAAAAGACTGAAAAGAGATACTGCAGTCTGAGCAGGACTATCAACACAAGCTGGATGTTTTAACCACTGTCTAACTCTGCTTTATGATATATTTCACCATAATAAACCAAGTGGTAATACCTGAGGTGGTCCTTGTGTTATTTACTGGCCTAATTGATCTTAAACATTCACTGTGACACAGGCAAGAAATGGGAGGGATGTTGTGATGCTTTCCACATGGTTTTAAGTGGTTTTTGGGGGAGATTCAGCCAGAGGAAGCTGGCTGAACATAGGAAGTGCAACAACAAAGAGGAACCTATGACAAATGCAGAGCTGTGATTCATTTGGAGAAAATTACAAAGACGTGAAATCAGGGTGAGATAAGAAAAGGCAAAGGAAAATGACAGACATACGAATCGTATCAGTAGCGCGGAGATGATTTTCTTAATTTTGGTCTTTCTTCTGGGAGGTAAGTTTGCCGAGATGAATTCTTTTGTCCCTCTGTCTCTCTTCCTCTAGCTGAATGTTTGGGGTCTTTGTGGATGTGAGTTTTCTCAGGTGGACTTTTTTTTTTTTTAATTCACCCTTCCTGATTTTGTCATGTGACTCTCAGCAATTCCTACTGTCTTTCTGTTGTTTTTGAGCATATACTATAAACTTTGTTGAGAGCTGGGGGGACATTTGGAGGAAAGATTGCAGGGTTCAAAAATACTATGTTCTACACAAAATTCTGGTTATTTTTACAGACTTCTCTAATATCAGCTTTTTTTTCTTGAAATTAAACAATCAAAACAATAAACTGCCAACAACCCACAGACATCTCGTGTCAGGGGCCAAACAAAGGGTCAGAGGCCTTAAAGGTTTGCAGTCACTGCTTTAAAGAACAGGATAAGTCAGGTTGGTATGAGGGTTTACAAAGTGTACAAGTGAGAAGCGTAAGTGAGTGTAACTAGTGAGTTCAACAGCTGGTTGCAAACCGAATGAAGATCTGACCTTTGTTGCTGTCTGTGTGTTTCATGCAGGGTTGTGGGAGACTGAAGCTATGTCTGTAACAGGAGTGTTGGGAAAGGAGATCACAATACACTGCTCTCACATCAACGCATTTTCCAACATCAAATATTTCTGCAAGGGAACATGTAGAAATGAAGACGTCCTAATAAGTAGCAGAAAAAAGAAGAAAGATTCAAATGACAAATACAGTATTATAGATGAAGGAAACACGTTCAAAGTGACCATCTCTCGTCTGACAGAGGATGACTCAGAAACCTACTGGTGCGGAATAGAGAGAACTGGTTTGGACACATACAATAAAGTAGTCCTCACAGTCATAGTGGGTGAGTTGATTCAGCACTGTATGAATATCTTTAAAGATGTTCTTATTCTTCACCGCTTAAAAGATAAAGACCGTTGTTCCATTTCCTTTTCACATAAATGTGACCAATATTTCACAACAGGGACTGTCTCAAAGGGATCTTCTCTTTTTCACAACAGACAGTCATTACAGGAAAGAAATGAGACACTTACACAGCAGATAAAATGTGACTCAGAGACAAGGAACCAAATTAACATGATTATTTCTTTATTTTTTTCTTTCAGGAAACACAAAGGACCCTGACAGTGACTTGCCACAATCAAATTCAAATGAGGCAATAAATACAAATGCTTCATCATCTAGTAAGCAACTGTCTGACATGTACTGTATGTGTCCTGAGTGATACATCATCACTGAGACGTGATGTCGTCTCTTTTTCAGAGAAGCTGGTGTATATCGGAGCAGGTCTTGGGGTGGTTGTGCTGGCTCTAGCGGTGCTCCTTCTAATATTCTTCAGACATCGAAACAGAGACATCGGCGCATCTTCTGGTAGAAAACAGACTCACGGTAGAAAACACCCAGATTTATCTTAACTACTATCTCAAACAACCTAGCAATGACCTACTAACACCCAGGCCTGAACACCATGACAGGCACCTAGCAACCACCTCATCATGATCTAGCAACCACCTGGAAACACACTAGCAACCGCTACAAGCAATAGGATGGATACCTGACTAAAAGATCGCAGCCAATCGCTGAAGAGGTTTCCATACTATGTTGCTCTTCTTGTGGTTTCTTTCATTTTTCCCCCCGTTAAAGGATTTTTGGGGGTAGTTTTTCTCTAAGGATTCTCTAAGGAGTCTAAGGATAGAGGGTGTCATATGCTGAACAGACTGAAAATCCCTTTGAGGTTAATTTGTGATTTTGGGCTGTGTAAGTAAAATCTACTTGACTTGACGTGACATGCTCTAAGCAGAAACAAAACGCTTACGTTTATTCACTGCTTTTGATGCAGCGTTATGGCACCAAAAAGACTGTTTGTCTGTTTGTTTTTCAGGAAGTGAAAGTAAAAAATTTAGTTTTCATTTGACAAGGATTTAAAACTTTCTAAATGTATCATCACTCTCCTTACAGGAAAGGAGCATGACACGGTTTATGCAACACCATCCAGTCAGAAACACCATGCACACCACATCACTGCTTCGTCTTCAGCAGCCAGTAAGGACCAAAAAACAGATGGCAGGGCTAACAGCGTCTTCAGCTCGTCGTCCGTTCAGCACCAAGATACCAGCACAGATCACGCAGACAATATTTACGCCAATGTCACCGTTTCATCAGAGCCTCCGGACCAACCGGAAAGCCTCTTCTACTCCACTGTTAGCTTCAACAAACACAGCGACTGCAGCACTGTCACACCTCGCACTGCAGAGGTCACGTACTCCACCGTACTCCACCTATCAACAGATGAACCAACTATTGCAATGTCTGAACTCAGTGCTGATCATCTTCACTGTTAATTGCAGTATCTTCCCCTAATGTCAGAGTTTGCGTTGTGCTAAACAGGCAATACCCACCACTGAGACACATTTCTGCTTGACAGCTGAATTCACAAGTTGTTGTGAATGGATTATTTTAATAATTCTGAATTTATTTATTTTTCAAATTATTAAAATAAACATTATAAAATGGAATTATACATCATGTCCAGTAGAATTTAGATTGTACACGAATAAAATAACATCAATATGTGGATTTTCTTCTCCGTGTGTTTTTGTATTTTCTCTGTCTGTTCGTGGTTGACTGAGGTGAAGAAGTGGAATGTGTCCACACCCACCACCTCCCCGACAAGGACACATACATGCATACATACACACAGTTTTAATGAGATCGAAACAGGGTGAAAACAAAGCAAGATCTTTCTGCACATTTGATAATTATAACAAATAATCTCCTGTGTTTATTTTTCTATTGAAGCAGTCAGATGCCAACAATCAAAGACACATCTATCAGCCCAGGAGGGAGGA
This sequence comes from Enoplosus armatus, assembly GCF_043641665.1. Lineage (NCBI taxonomy): Eukaryota > Metazoa > Chordata > Actinopteri > Centrarchiformes > Enoplosidae > Enoplosus > Enoplosus armatus. The sequence goes on along the minus strand of NC_092181.1, from coordinate 1,787,417 downwards.
CTGGTTAACATAGCCTAAATGTTTCAAATCAAGCTCAAAGTCACCGAGTTAGCATGTCAAAGTTAGCTATTGTCTTTCTACCTCTGGCAATTTGTCTTACTTATTACTGCATTTATATTTATTCTTCCTCGCTGAGCACCTGTTTGTTCTTTGACAGCTCCTGCACCTTTCAAACCTCCACTTGTCACCACAATCTGATGTGCATGTTAGTTAAAAATATGCGCAGGAAAGTGCTCTCTTTGTTGAGGATTATCTGAGGTTTAGTCCACTTTAAAAAGAACAAACACATCCAAGGCAGTTTTCTCTCAGTCTTGGTAATGATGCCATCTGGTGGTTTGTCTTTATGATAGACCAGACAAGTTTATTTCTACATCACCTGTCATATACAGGAAGTGTGTGTCCTCCAGCAGCTCAACAACACATAAGAGAGAATCGAACCTGTCAGTCAACACACTGTTCATCTGACAGCACGTACGCAGCAGTGACCAGTTGCAGTGGTCAAGGCGCCCACGAGTCCCACTAATCCCGCGTTCAACAGCTCAATCAGTTTACGTCTGCAGGACGATGCTTCTGCATTAATCGACCAGCACGAGGAGAACATCTGCAGTGTCAGCAGCCTCTCCATCGAGGCTGGAGACCAACACATCAGTGAGGGTGTCCATCTGCTCTACTCCACAGTCTGAGGCAGCCTCCCAGCCCAGGAGAGCACAGAACATTTACCCTCCTCCCATGAGAAATGAGGGAAATCAAAATTTACTCATCATATCTGTTTGTATGTCCACTATGATGACTCTCAGTTGTAATGTCAGAGTGCCCCAGGGCTCTATCCTGGCTCCGTACCTCTTCAGCTTATACATCAATGATGTGTCTTCAGCATGTATTGGAGCTGACGTCCAAATGTACACAGATGATACGGTAATATATATACATGAAAATAGCTAATGGTCATACCAGACAAACCAAGGCTTTAGCAGCAGAACTGAACATGGGTTATTGCTTACAAATTTAACTTTTCATTTGTATGAAGAAGAATGTGTTAAATCTTCTCTCAAAATGTACAGCGTCTCGCTTTAAACTTTACAATGCATTTTCCTGTTAACAGTTGTTTTAACCATCTATGTGGTAACATTCTCACACTTACACTGCAAATATCTTAGTCATGTAAGTCAAAAGTTTCTTACTTCACTTCTGGTTTTGTCTGTCTGTCTTGCTGATCTTGTGTCACGTCACTTGGCAACTTTTATGTCATAACTTATTGGTCTACTTATTACACGGGCAAAGTCAAATTTAAAAAACATGCATTTCAATTGGCTAAGAGCCAAGGAGCCAGGTTCCGAATGGGTAAAATCAAAATTATTTTTTTACTGGAAATGAAGCTGTAGGACATAAAGGAGGGAGGCTCATAATAAAAGCACGTTTTGGAAATAGGACATTATTTCAAGAAACATCAAAGTGAATTGTGTTGCTTTGTTTCTTCCAGGCACACACACACAAAACAAGGATCATAACTTCATACAGGTTTTTAAGCATACATTAAAGCAAGTTTTGAATATTCCATTGCGCTGCTATCCCTCCTTCTGGTAAGAGCACATTAATATCTGATCACATAACGGGTAGACACCTGCAGTCTGGATATAAATAGCTGGTATTGTAATTATTTTCATACAAAGATAACAGGGACATTGTGGTCATTGTTCTGTGAAGTACAACTATATTTGGTTTTACGTGTTAACAGATGAAGAGATGATGAGATGCAGCAGGTGAATAATTACTCTGAATATGAGACACTGTCACTCTCTCTCTCTTCATTTCTCTCCATCTCTCTTTCTCTTCTGCTTCTCTCACTCAGTTTCGTTGCATAAAATAACCTACATCCTCATTCTAAAATGTAAATGTGTCAAGTTATATGCTAGAAAGGAGAAGCTGCCATCCTCTCTCTATTTTGCGGAGAGAGACAGAGGGTGTGACAGAGTAGAGTACACTTATGTCGTGACAAACCACAGTACAGAAATTTAGCTCAATATTTGATATAAACTATAGTAAGCTGGAAAAGGCTGGACTGAGACAATGACAACTTTACTAAAACTCTTCATCTACTTAATGACAGGTAATTATATTCTTTGATGAGTGTGAAACATTTTGGCAAAAACCTGTTGATGGTGTTGTGATGAAATAACTTGGATTTTCTTGCATTTCTTTCTGACAGCTAGTGTGAGTTTACTGTCTGTGTCAGGAAACAAAGTAGGACCTGTCTGCATTACTTGTAAGTACAATGAACATGTAAAGCTTCACCCAACAAACCTTGTTGGATTCCACAATAAAACAATGGCTAGAAAATCATATACCTGGCAGCACAAAGACCATGGAAAGTACATTCTCTCAAGTACTGTAATTTTTGAGGTACTTGTACTTTACTAGAGGACAGTCCCTTTGCATGTTTAACTCTGATCCATCTGCAGATTTTGAGTATTGATCTGCTTTTAATCATCCTGATTCAAAACTAACCAACGTAACGCAAGCTTATATACATAAAAAATACACATAAAAAACACAATTCAATAGAACATATCATTTGGTTTGCAGACAAGTGGCTGATTAATCTCTATTTTTTCAGACTTGGGTGACATTACATCAAAGGCAGAAACTTGTGACACTAGGGACACTGTAAAAATCGATTGTCACTATCCAGACAGCCATGAGAACAATGACAAATTCCTGTGCAAGGGGAAGGATCATTTAAATTGTGAAGAGCTAATACATACAACAGAAGAGGACAGAGATGTGGTTAAAGGCAGGTTTGATATAAGGGACAACAAGAGACGGAAGTACTTTTATGTAAACATCCACAATGTGAGCAGAGCCGACTCTGGAACGTACTGGTGTGGCTCTGACAGGACATGGCAGCATGCTAAATTCAACAAAATCCTCCTCTCTGTAGGTGAGTACACTGAGTTTTTAAGTGTTTTAATTGAACACAAGCATAACGTATTCACTCTGTACCTTTGTGTCTCACACAGCTGCATAACTGAGCTGAAAAAAGTGAGAGTGAGAAAGAGAAAGCAACCCAGTAGCATGGCTGAAATTAGAAAAGCGATGTAACTATTCCCAGTGGTGGAAGTACATTTACTCTAATAATGTACTTAAGCACAATTTTGAGATGCCATTTTCTGCTGCTTTATTATCCATTACATTTATCGACAGCTACGGTTAGTGGTTACATTTCAAATTAAGATTTAACATACAAAACATACTGTATGATCAATTTATAGAAGTTTAACTGCTTGTTGAAATTAGGTCCCTTTCAACCAGCTGCAACATTAAAGTTGTGCTCCTTCAGATTTCAGGCCTGATTGAATTGGCGACACCTCTGGTTACCATGGTAACAGCTAATGTGGTTTAATATGACAGCCAACATTCCTTGAGCAGCTACTTTGGCAGAAATACAGCAGAAGAGCAACTGGTGTATATTTTTATAGTGCAGCCAAACAAACTTGTGTTGTGGGTATGTGTATGTCGGCCATTTGAATCCAGGGCGGTAATGGTGGACTCTGCCACTAATGATGGAAACCACCATATATAAATACAGGATGTAAATACATTAAATGGCTATTGCGGGAAAAAAAACCCATACAGACCATAAATAGTTGAAAAAATAGTAATAAAAATAAAACATTGACTATGACCATTCTGCTACATAGTGTGTACTTTTAATTTTCATACTTTAAGTAAATTTTGTTGCCAATACTTATGTACTTCACTTAAGTTAGAGTTTGAATGCACACTTTTACTTATTATTATTTACTTTAAGTAAATGGTCTGAATACTTCTTCCACCACTGACTATTTCTGAATGAAACTAATATTAGATAGAGAGTACTATAATGACAGTGATGGGAGCAAAGAGAGGGTGAAAACAGAGATGGGTTGTTTTTGCATTCTGTAGTTTCACTTGTGCCTATCGTCACATCTCTAACCTTCTGGCGTCTTCACACAGCTGAAAAACAGGTCAAAACCAAAGGATCAGACCCAGCGACCTCGAAGACGAAACCAACATCAGTGACCAGAACTGTACCAGAAGAAAAAACAGGAAAACAAGATGGTACTGGGCACTCATCACTTTGATTTCTATTAACATACAGCTGCTTTTCACACACTTGTACTGCTCAAACACACACTGACATGACCTCTGCTGACACAATGTATTATTCAGCAGTTTCAACTGTTGTCTCTCGGTTGCAGGTATCATTGCTGGAGGAGTGTGTGCATTGTTACTCGTGGTACTTGTGATTATACTTATACTGTGCAGACACAATCTCCCCAGGACACAAGGTGAGGGATGGAAATGTGGCAAAAGAAAACATGCAAACCACCATACATAAACACACATACTCTTTATATGTGTTTGTAGTTTTATAAACATTATTCTTGTCTTGAACTCCTGATTGCTGCTAGTCAACGGACACTTCTGAAATATTAAGAGTCATGTTAATATATTAAATTACAAAGCAGATCATGTGATTTTAATGCTGAATGACTGAATTAAGGAGGCAAACATTTTTCTGAATTACATAATTAGCTTAACTGGCACATGACTTTGTGAGGAATGACTTTCAATGCAGACAGATAAAGGTGTTGTGTTGTTTACGTCTATTCAAATGTTCTTTTTCGCAGCGTGTTGTGCTGCAGGGGAATCATCAGAGGAGAGGACTAACGCTGGACATAACACAGAGGTGTGTGTTTATGAGTTTGCATATGAGTACAACAGCTGCATCTATCACACTGCTCCGCTTCTCCTCGCAGGGAAATCATGGAGATCACCACTATGAGGACATACAGATGCGGAACCAGCAGGCAAGCTCAGGAGTCGTGCTGCCGTCTGTTTATGCCACCGTCAACCCTCCCGCAGACCAGCTCCACTATGCCACCATCAATGTCCAGACGGACTCTGTCAGTGTCTCGACAGATGGGAATGCACTTCCTGACACAAATAAAAATGGCCCCTCGGCCTGTGACTACTCCTCTATCAGTAGTTCTCAGGGTGCCACCCATTCTCCAGCAGCAGAGCAAACGCTCTATTCTGCAGTCACAAAGCCTGAGGGACCATGAGATAGACAGTCTGATGTTCACTGGGCAGTCTGAGGGGAACATGCTGTGCAGGATTTGCAGTAGTTCTATATACATACTGTCCATTCACCCAGAACATAGAAAAGTGATTCGGCAACGTTTATGAGTGATGGACCCTTTTATTTGGCACGATGTAGAGTTAGCTAGCTGTGGTCATTCTGACCACAAAAGTAGTAAGAATTGGTAAGGCAGTCAGTGCAGAAATTATACATTTCCAGTAAAAACTCAGTAAGATGCAGCACTTCACGCAGGCTCTCAAACTGGGAGGTTGTCCCCCCCCCCTTAGTAGGACGCAGAACCTTTGCAGGGAGGATGCACATGACCAGGGGAGAAATTGTAAAGTTGAAGCAATCTGACTCATGAAGGAAAAAAACAAGAGTTAAGATTCAGGTTTGGAAGATTGACATGTACACTAGAGGCTGTTTTATTAACAGTAAGCAGCCTATTCTTATATAATCATATATAATGATCATTGTTTATCATGTAATGCTTGATTCATAGAAATGAAATTCTGGAACTACTTGATCATTTGAAACTACTCACAGTACCTTGTAAAGCAACTTTTTCAATATTGCAGCATCCAGAGAGGTTAAATCACTGTTAGATTAGACAATAAAATGAGGTGAACCTGCCAATAACGTGATACTTCTTACTAACTGCAGGCTCAGTCTGCAATCTGCCACTCGCTCCACCAGAGCAAATGAGTCTGTCTTACATTTCACAGGCACTCAAATACAGTTTCTATTCAATTCTGTGATTTTCAGACAAACTGTTGTGGTTGCTACTGTTTTAAGCTTTCCTGTGAATAAACATAATTGAGTGTGCTTATCTTATAATGACAGACAATTCACTCATTTGACCACTTTCAGTTAATTATGACATGTATACCTGTATACATGTACATTTGTATTGAATACAGCACATCTAGTTTATGAGTTCTCTGCAGCGCCCTCTACTGGTTGAACCAGTGACCAGCTGGTGATTGGCTGGTGTGACTGCTCTCACAAATATGTTCATCATCCACTGTAACCTCCATCTGATACAGAGAAAAACAACGTTTGTCTTTTTATATTTTTTTTATACATCTCATTGTTTTTTAGGCCAGTTAAAGGACTTTTATACTAAACGGCCTGTAACTTTGGTAAATGCTCACTTTACTTGTCTAACTGAGACTTCTGTCTCACAAAAGCTTCAGATAAACTTCTGAATACATTATTACACAGAACGAGGACTGTAGGTTTTGAATAATTACTACAGTTGATAGTTAGGTTAGTATTTGCTTGTACATTCTGAGTGAAGCCAAGCTTTTCATGTGGTGAACCAGGTGAAGGTGAAGCAAATGCAAGTGTTTTCATTGCTCCTATCTCAAAGTGCCAGTCCAAACACTATATTGTAAAAATGATGACATGCGTGTGTACATTGACCGACGTCCCAGCTGACCAATGGCAGAGGAAAGTGACGCTTGAGGCGGAGCCACAATCTCCGGCGGAGGCTGGGTGTCGCCTGACCGGATGATGACAGAAGTTTTCAGTTTAATGTGGCTACTTTTATCATGCAATCATCCAGTTAATGGTCTCGCCAGCGCTCTGACCGCAGTCGGGACTCTTGACTTTAAGCGGCCCCGTGTTTTAATGAAATAAACTCACGGAGTCTGTGACAGACTGCCGTGCCATCTGGGAACTTTTGGTTTGCTGAAAGAGCGACCCTTCGGCTCTTATTTGACCGGGCAGGAGAGCAGGACAGAGCCCGCTGGGCTGACCGAGGTGCCGCCATGGGAAACCGGGGGATGGAAGACCTCATTCCCCTCATCAACAAGCTCCAGGACGCCTTCAGCTCCATCGGCCAGAGCTGCAACTTGGACCTGCCGCAGATAGCGGTCGTCGGCGGCCAGAGCGCAGGGAAGAGCTCCGTGTTGGAGAATTTCGTGGGGAGGTTGTACCGTTTATATGTAGTGTGGGATTAATCTGACGTTGTGAATGTGATTATGACTTTTTTGACTGTAGTTTGCGCCTGTTGCTGTTTGTTAAGACAAACTACGCCGAGCTTTTGCGTAAAAGTCGCCAACTAAGCACTTGGTTACGCGCTCTGTGTCGGTGCCTCCCAGTTCATAACGTTTTTTTTCCTCCAAGCGAATCTTTCCACTTTGGAGCCGAGCTATTCACGATCCACAATTACGCAAGAAAACAGCTGTCAAAACCTGAGGGGGAATTGGTTTAAAATGTGTTTAAAAGGGACTTTAGTCTAGAGCTCCTCATCCTGGAGCTACAGTTAGAAATATAACGTCCTCAGCAGGAACATTAACACTGATCCGTGCTCCATTTTAGGCCCCTTCTGTCAAACATTTACAAAGGCTGTTTTTCCTTGAGACTGCTTGCCCAAGGTTGTAAATGCATCTTTATAGGCCTCACATTACATAGGTCAGGTCAATGGTTTACTTTCAAGTGTCAGGCACTAATAAGTTGTTGGCAGGTAGGATGAGGTCATCGGCAGATCGAGGGATTATTGGAGAATTACACCAACAGTACAAATGTAAAATGCCTGGAGTCTGCGCTCCCAGCACGCCTGCGCTGCTGAATGTCTTTGTGAGGCTGATGAATGAGTTTGCAGGAATTTGAATGAGCAGTTGTTTGATGACAAATAGCTGCAAACCAACTGCTCCACCAATGCCATATGTTAGGATCCCTCTGCTCAGTTTATAACAACGTAGAAAAAAAGTCACTTGGTTTGTTTTTCCGTTTAAACACAGCGACACAAACCACGGGAGAAAATCTATTCGTGAGGAAAGGGAAGGGGAAGACGACACGGCTGTGTTGCTGCAGTAAAGGTCTAATCTACTGAAGATATCCGTCGCTTTGTGTTGTTATCTTCAAGTGAAGGTGCCCAGAAAAGGGATCACGTTGCTCCTCTGCATGTCAGAATGATTTCACTTGTTGTCCAAGAGATAGGGAATGTTGATTAGGCAGCCACGTCTCCTTATTTTCCTGTTGCCTTTTGTCTCCGAGTCCCAAGCAGTGGCTGGGGGAGACAGTAGGGGCATTGATGTGTTTGTGCTGGGGTCATCAGTGATGTCACCAGCTGCACTGTCATGTGTATGTGACACACTGGGTACCAGATACCCACAGGAGGGTACTTAGCTGTATTCATGTTTGTTAATCAGCCCTCTGACACGCAGAGGTGACTTGTGAGATCAATTTATTTATTCATTTTTAGTTAGTTGTAGCAGGTTTTAGTCCGTAAGAGCTGCAACTAACTTTTGATTATCTGTTTATCGTTTTCACCTTAATCATATAGACCAGTGGTTCCCAACCTGGGGGTGGGGCCCCCTCCAATGGGCTAGATGATTAATCTGAAGGGCCACAAGATGATTTAAAAAGCATTGTTCATCTATTGAAATATAATTTATAAATATCAGTTTTTTCTATAACATTTTCTTTTGTGTGTGAAATATTGTTTGGTTTCACCTCTTGGGGCCTTTAACAAGGGCCTGTTATTCAAACATAACAATCTGAGTTGTTTTGAGGGGATTCCGTATTGATTAATCTGTCGATTCTTTTTTGGATTCATTGATTCATTGTTCGGTGTTTGAAAAGTAAAAAACTGTGAAAACGTCCACCAGTAGTTCTGAGAGCCCGAGATGACACCTTCAAATGTCTTGTTTTGTCTGACCAACAGTCCAGCATGAAAAGATATTCAGTTAATATGATAGAAAACAGAGAACAACACCAAGTTCTTACATTCAAGAATGTGACGATGAAACCAGAAAATATTTGGTGTTCTTGCTGGACTTAAATGACTGAAACAATGAATCAATACTCAAAATTGTTGCAGATGAATTTCCGTCAATCGGCTAATCGATCTAGTTGGGAACCACTGATCTAGCCTATAAAGTGTAAAAGAAAAAGAACAAGAGGAGCCCATCGCAAGTTACCAGGTCCAACAGCCAGAAGCCCAACAGTATTCAATCTGCAATAATATAAAACACAAAAAAGGAGCATTTGAGAGCTGCAACCAGCAGATGTTTGGGTTGGATGTTTACTGGATTAAATGACTCAATGATTTAATTGATTAACTGTCTTGTTGGTAATCGTGTTATTCATGTTGTGCTTTCATAAGTGACAGGAAGAGATGAGGAAAGAGGATGGGAATCACTGTTGTGTAACATCCTGACTGCTCTGTCAGCAGTGGACAACAGGCAGTGTTGTGTGTGTGTGTGTGTGTGTGTGTGTGTGTGTGTGTGTGTGTGTGTGTGTGTGGCCTGCTTACCTTACGTTGAAACTCAGTCTCAGTCTTTGCTGCTGACCTGGCAAACACACAGACAGACTCGTAGCCTGGAGAGATGTGTAGTCAGTGACCTGGACATGATCTATTGAACAGGAGTTTCCATTCTGTTGAACGTGCATGTAATGAGAGGGGGAAGCAGGGACACGCTTCTTTCTCTTTGCACTATTTATAATGAACAGGGTTGTAAGGTAATCTTTGGCTTGCATCAATAATGCACACGTGTACATGCGCAGGAACTAGGGATCGATTTGAGAGCGTGTGCTTTTATTTTGGTAGAAGCTGACGCACATTCAGTATTTTGAAATCAGAATGCTTTTCCCCCCAGTTTGTATTTATGAGATTAATGAGAGTGCTTTTGATTTCTCTTGTTCTTATTTTAATACCGAACGGCCTATTTTCTGTCAATATCCTTGTGTGTGTATATTAATTTTTATGTCTGTCTCTCCCTCTTTCAGGGACTTTTTGCCCAGAGGATCCGGCATCGTCACCCGTCGTCCTCTCATCCTCCAGCTGGTCAACAGTAAAGCAGGCAAGTTGTATGCGTCGGTCAAACAGTTGTGAACAGGTTTGCGCTCTTCAATCCAGGCTTTTCAAGAAGTAGTCAGGTGTCTGTAGCCAAAATTAACAGTCCTATCTAATTATCAATTAATACAAAATGTAAAGTAAAAAAGAATCAATTGATTCCACGTGCAAAAGGTAACAAAATGTGAAAAAAATGAAAGTGAATGTTTTGGTCGTATATGTATAGACATGCAAATGTGCACATGTACGTACGGCTGACAGGTGTAGACACACACTTCTGTGTTATAAACAGTTTATTACACCATGTTTTATGCAACTAATTTAGTTTCACTCCCTCAAAGTTCCTGCACTGTCCCTCTTTGTGAATTCTTCCCCTTTCCGTCCCCTATCTTAAGGTAATAGTTTCTATATTCATCTCCCAGAAATCCACTGCCCTCTCTCTTGTCTAAGTCTCTCATTGTCTCCATGTAGAGTATGCAGAGTTCCTGCACTGTAAGGGACGCAAGTTTGTGGACTTTGATGAGGTCCGTCTGGAGATTGAAGCGGAGACTGACCGGCTCACCGGATCCAATAAGGGCATCTCCCCCATCCCCATCAACCTCCGTGTCTACTCCCCCAATGGTAACACACACACACACACAAACTCATTCTTCTATTTGCACTTTTCCAACCTCTGTCCGATTGATTTCTTTCTTCCCCACTTTCCTCTCCTAGTGCTGAACCTGACCCTGATCGACCTGCCGGGGATGACCAAAGTGGCCGTGGGAGACCAGCCTGTGGACATTGAGCACCAGATCAGGGACATGCTGATGCAGTTCATCACCAAGGAGAGCTGTCTGGTCCTGGCCGTCACCCCAGCCAACACTGACCTGGCCAACTCCGATGCCCTCAAGATTTCCAAGGAGGTGGACCCTCAGGGTAAGGGGACCTCGTGAGACCACGAGGAAAGCGTGTGGTCGTGTGCAGGATCGTGTTAATCTGTTCGTCTTTTGCTCCCTTTTCTCTGGATATTTCTCTAAATGTAACCATTTTGTGCTCTAATTTGGAGCAAGGCTAATTACTCTTATCACTCTTCTTTCCATTAATCTTTGCCTCAGTGCAGGAGCCGGCGAATAATTAACAGTTACATTATTAAAAGACTTCTTGGCAGCATAGGTGCGCTGAATAAGATGAGTAGAGATATAATTAAATGTAATCATCTCCACCTTTGGCCTTCTTTCATTCAATCCAGAAGATGTTATTAATCATTTAATAACTACATACTGTGTTGGCAGCAGTTTTACCAAATTATCACATCACACTTTGTGAACAGAAAATTCAGTAGGTCTACCCTAAGTTTGCTTATATTCATGATCTGGTTTAAGTAAGTTATTGCTTACTCAATGGCTGGCATGTGAGCACTCTTGTTAGCCACACTCGTGGCAGTTGGTCCGTCTCGGATGAATTGTAATAACTTTGGTAATCCCTAAACTTTTCATCTTTAATCTGTCCAATACTGATGTTTAAGACCAAATACATGCAAAACGAATGACATTGATCAGTCTCAGCTGTACTTTGTGTTTAGTGCTAATTAGCAACTGTTAGCACGCTAACACGCTAAAGTAAGATGGTGAACAAATGGTAAAGAAGATGGTTAACATTGTAAACATTGTACCTGCTTAACATCTGTCTGGTAGCATTGTCATTGCGAGCATGTTAGCATGCTGATGTTAGCATTTAGCTCAAAGCCGCCTCAAAGAGCAGCTAGCGTGGCTGTAGACGTAGACTCGTAGTCTTGTTTTTAGTTAAGTTTATATATAAGTTTGCAACAGATGAAACATATTTTTTTTTTATGACATAATTTTTTATTAGAATGCAACTGGCTAAATAATGTAATTACATTATCTCTATGAATCCTACAAATCCTGTTCCATGTGGAACATAATCGTGACACCTTTGTCTTCAGGGCTGCGGACCATAGGTGTGATCACCAAACTGGACCTGATGGACGAGGGGACAGATGCACGAGACATCCTGGAAAACAAACTACTGCCTCTCCGCAGAGGTAAGACTACACACACACACACACACACACACACACACACACACACACACACCCAGTTCTGTAATCTTGCACATTGGTTTGGAAATGAAAAAATCTCTATGACATTAAAGTGACAGTTTTAATTTTAGATAAACAGATTGACCACAGTGTAGGAACTGAAGCTTTTTATATACTTAGTTCTCCAATTTTTAGAAAGTAACGGGACAAGTTAACGTTTGGTCACAAATCCTATGCAGTCTGTAGTCTTGAGATTTCGGGAAAGGGGGTAAAAACATTCTCCTGTCTGTGTTTTTCTTTAGGGTACATCGGGGTGGTGAACCGCAGTCAAAAGGACATTGACGGGAAGAAAGACATCCGCGCCGCTTTGGCTGCTGAGAGGAAGTTCTTCCTGTCCCACCCTGCATACAGACACATTGCAGAACGCATGGGCACGGCACACCTGCAGAAGACGCTCAATCAGGTGAGACACACACCTGATCATGCGCACACACACACACACACACACACACACACTTTTAAGTCTATTACATCTATTTTATGTGAAGTCTAAACTTAAATTTGTTGCTAATTTCCAGAGCTCTAAATATTTTCTCTGGTATGTTTTCATTTGTGAACTTAATTACATTAATTCATTGAATAAGTGAGCGCGTATGTTTTAACTTAAAATGGATTTTGCTTTACATTTTACATTCTTTCAACTTTTTTTTACTTTTATTTTCCTCCAGCAACTTACCAACCACATCCGTGACACCCTGCCAGGGTTACGCAGTAAGCTCCAAAGCCAGCTGTTATCGCTGGAGAAGGAGGTGGAGGAGTACAAGAACTTCCGCCCTGACGACCCCACACGCAAGACCAAGGCCTTACTCCAGTCAGTACACACACACACACACACACACATGCAGATACACAAATACACACGTGTTCAAGAAGTTCAGACATTTCTGGTATGCAACCTGCAGGATGGTGCAGCAGTTTGGCGTGGACTTTGAGAAGTGCATCGAGGGGTCTGGGGATCAGGTGGACACCTCCAACTTGTCTGGTGGAGCCAAGATCAACCGCATCTTTCATGAGCGTTTTCCCTTCGAGCTGGTGAAGGTGACCACTGTTATGTCTGTTTTCATCGTGACTATTACCGTTATGTTTTATAGATTTCATTAGCAACATTTAAGTCACGTATTTTTATCATTTAATTTGGCAAGGAATTGCTCTCTTGGGTTTTTCTGCTAACAAAAAAAAACAACTGTCAAAGCCTTGTTTTTCTAAGGGTAAACAAGTGGCCCTGTGAGTGTTTTGTATTTACAGTACTGGCTGTGTGTAGCAATCTTAATAAATACTTGTCATACTCTTACCTAAGCTCTCATAAATCTAATACTAAGAAAGGGTGCACAAGCCCGCAGACTCTTCCTCTTGTCCGGCCTCTTGTTTGGCAATAAGAAGTAGGGTCCTTTTTTGCATCGAACAATAAAATCTAAGCTTTTTTTTACATTGTGTCTTAGATGGAGTTTGATGAGAAGGAGCTGAGGAAAGAGATCAGTTATGCCATCAAGAACATCCACGGAGTCAGGCAAGTTGCCTGCAAACAGCACATCACATGTGGCACACATTTTCCTTCACCGTCTTTATGTCTGCTTACCCGTCTGCCAGCTTTTTCCCTATTTGTTTGTGTCCGTTCAGCTTTATAAAGACCTTCAAGTGTCAGTGTCTGTCCTGTTTTTCATGGCCATTAAGTGTGCTGCTCTTTTGTCTGTCTTTGTTGTCTTTCATCTGTGACATCTTTTTCTTTTTTTAGTCACCCTGGCTGCTTGTTAGCCTTATGGGCGTCTTCTACTCCACTTCTTCTAGTTTTTCTTCCGCTACCCCTCATTTGGTCTTCCTCAGTGTCTGCCTGCTCATGTCTTCCTTCATCTGTGTGCCTGTCTCACACTCTTCCTGTTTGTCTATCCACCCCCCTCTCCTGCTCCATGTCCCCCATGTCTGTCTTGTCTGTATGTCCTTCAGGACAGGCCTGTTCACCCCAGACCTGGCGTTTGAGGCCATAGTGAAAAAGCAGATCATTAAGCTGAAAGAGCCCTGTCTGAAATGCATCGACTTGGTCATCCAGGAGCTCATCAACACAGTCAGACAGTGCACTAATAAGGTATCACTGCATGGTCTTCTGCCCGGCTGCCACGCCTGTACATGCACACCACAGAGACCAGCAAACTTTAGAGCTGCCAGGGGCTGTTTGGGTGCCAAACTGTTTTATAAAGCGGCCGTTTTAGTCTTTTAGCTATGTGCTTTTGGACATCATTTCGGCATCCTGGATTATAAAATAAAGTGGATGAATTCAAAGGAAAGGTTCTGTTTTTACAGTCCTGCTTTGAAGTTCACATGCATGAACATGAGTGGATACATTTGAATGTCCTGGCTGTACTGCAGTGCACTGGAGTGGTGTCTCTGAGAGGCTGTGTGGTCAGAAACACACAGGCTGTTACATGTTCTTGTACAGGTTCATTACAAAACAAGCTGCAGGCCTGGTTTTAAGCTACAGCTCAAACAAGACTAAGAGTCTACAGTCATGCTAACGGCGCTGTGAGGCTGTACTTCGGCACAGCTGTGCTTCGAGCTAAATGCTAACTTCAGCATGCTAACATCCTCACAATGACAATGCTAACATCCTGATGTTTAGCAGGTATGATGTTTAGCATGTTCACTATCCTAGTTTAGTGTGTTAGCATGCTGACATTTGCTAATTAGCACTAAACACAAAGTACAGATGAGGTCATTAGTTTTGCAGATATTTGATCATAAACCAAAGTATTGAAATTTTGACCAGATGGTGGCGCTAGAGGAAATTTAAGTGATTAGGAAGTGGTGGGCAGACTGACACTGTCAGGCATGGAGCCATGCCGCTAGCACGACTAAAAAGCTGTAGGCTGACTCTTAACATATACATGAAGAGGAAGCTGAAATTACAATGAACACTTTTGAGATCCTGCAGCTTGTTTTCTGTTCTGTACGTGAAGTAGAACTAACTAAATGCCTGTTTTTTTTTTCTTTGTCATATTCCTTTATCTTCATCACTTTTTTCCTTTTTAAAACTTTATTTTTTCCCAAACTATTTCATCCAACTTGGGCTTTCATTTCTCTATCACCGTTCCCTTTTTCCTCATCATGACCCACGCTACACCGCCTTCTCCGTCACCTGACATTAAACCTCCACCTCCCATGATGCCTCATCACAGGACAGGCCTGTTCACCCCAGACATGGCGTTTGAGGCCATAGTGAAAAAGCAGATCATTAAGCTGAAAGACCCATGTCTGAAATGTGTTGACCTGGTCGTCACCGAGCTTGTCGCCCTGATCAGGAAGTGCACTGAAAAGGTAAACAGGAAAAGCGGAGAGACAGATTTAAAAGTGATGAATACAGAGAGAGGACTGAACGTGGGGAGAGAGTGAAGGGAAAAAACAAAGAAAGGAAATGGCAAAAACCAGACAAATCACAAAGATGTAGTGAATTTGTCACTTGTCTAGTGTTGTCGATCATTACCCCTCACCGCTGCTTGAAGGCTTCACTCAGCACACGCTCACCTTACCCTGTGGTTCCCTCTTTAATTACAAATCTAAAAGAGCCCTTTCCCATTCTGATCCTGGACCCCCACCAGCCACCAACCCCTCACCCTGCCTCACTTATTAAATCAAACCCCCACTCTCACACTAAGAAATCTGGCTGCTTAGAAATGGCTGTACTTCACCCTGTCTTGTTTCTGAACTTTAACCTGATCCTCTTTCCTAATTCCTGCCTGATTTGTTGAGACTCGTTATCAGTTTGAGATTACATTATGCTAATTCAAATTTCTAATCCACCGTTTCCTTACACTCATAACAGCTTAGTTGCTACCACAACATCTATATCTGACAAGAAATCTCAAGCTGATATTGAAGTCATTAGTGCATGCCTCCTCTGTCTTTATGTGTCAAATGTCTCGCCTCATGATTTGTGTGTGTTTGTACTGTATATTTACAGTCAGTGGGTCAGTGTGTAGCCGCTCATGAGGATACGCAGTGTTGACAGGGGAGTGTAAGCCTACACGTGTGTGTGTGTCTCCTATAATCACGGTGCCTGCAGCAGCGTATGTGTGCGTGTTTTCTGTGTGTGCGTCTACAGCTGGGATCGTACCCTCGACTGAGGGAAGAGACCGAGAGAATCGTCACCACCTACGTCAGAGAGAGAGACAGCAAGACCAAAGACCAGGTGTGTGTGTGTGAGGATGCAGCCTACCTGTACATTTCTACAGTTTCACTCCTTTGTGGACACAACATGTCTTGCCTTTCAGGTGCTGCTGTTGATTGACATTGAGCTGTCCTACATCAACACTAACCACGAGGACTTCATTGGATTTGCCAAGTAAGACCATCTTTGATTTGTCGATTGACAGAAATTCTATCAATCATTATTTAATTTTTCAAGCAAAGATTTGTTGGTTTTGTCTTCTCAAAAGTGAGGATTTGATGCTTTTCTTATATGATAGTAAATTGAATGTATTTGCCTTTTGGGCTGTTGGCTTAATAAAACAAACTTTGCCTCTGGGACATTATAAAGGATATTTTTCAGTATTTTCAAATATTTTGTAGACAAAACAATTAGTTGAAAAAATGATCAGGTGCTGCCTAAAATGTTCTCTGTCTCATTCTCTTCAACATCCAGTTAGTTCATGTGCAGGGAGTGATCAATCTAACGTGAACACTATCAGTCTTTCTATCTGAAATTGTTGAAATACTAGATTTCTGAGGCCTGACACTAATATCAAAAACAATTCATTATATTTCACAGTGTTCTGTATATTGCTGTGGCTATTAAAGAAGTTTTTGTTGCGTTATTACTGAAATTATTAGTCGATTCACTGTTCAGACGCTGGACAGAAAATGAATCGTCAACCATTAACCATTGTGAGAATGGATTCATCATTCAAGCACTCCCTAGTTCCAGTCTCTCGTCCGCTGCTTTTCTTTGTCATATGTGACCATGAATTGAATGTCTTTGGGTTTTACACTGTTGATTGGACAAAATAAGCAATTTGAAGACACCACCTTGAGCTTTAAGAAATTCTGATGGGCCTTTTACACCTGTACTGTATCTTATACCGGAGTTTATGTTATTGAATCTCTCTCCTGCAGTGCCCAGCAAAGGACTGCTGCTAACGCCACCAAGAAGAGAGTGATGCCCAATCAGGTAACTCACCTGTTTAAACAGAAACTCTGTACGTCCCATATAAAGCGTTCACACCACTGTAGCATCTGAGCAGCTGCTTGTGTTTATTTCCTGTCCTTTCGGTTGTTGTCTCAGCCCGTCTCTCCTGTCATTGTTGCCCTTTGTTGCTTCACATTTACATATTCTTGTCTGTGCCCCTCTTGTCTTTTCTCTTTATTTCCCTTTCCTCTTTCTCCTCTTCTCTTCCTCCTTTTTACGGCCCAGGGAGAGATTCTTGTAAGTACCGTACCCCCTGCAGCTCCACCAGTCACTTCCTCTTTGGGTGGGTGGGGGAGTCAACGGTCATTCAGACCATGTCGAGAAGATTTGTGCTCCTTGATGAAGAAGAGGGAAGTGAAAGAGTTACACTTGTGGATGTAACACGAGAACTGGATACCGTGTACCAAGTTTCTCTCCCAGCGAATAGGCCAAAAAGGTTTCCCCCTCAGCTTTCCGGCCCACTGCATATACACATTGGTGTCTCTTTTCCTGTCCCATTGACTTTGCACTGGGATGATGTCATACACAATAATAGCTTTTCTAGGCCCTATGGAAGTTTTACAAATATGAAGTCTTCATGGTTGAAAAATCCACGATACACAGTAATAATCAACCTTGTCTGCAGTTTGAGGTGTCCGTTTCTGGACACTTTGGTACCAGACGTACTGCTACTGGCTACAGCGTCTTCATTTTGATCAGCAAGACTGTGTTAATAAAAAACGGCCCATATCTCGGGAAATCCTCAGTTTCATTTTAATTTCAGGGTATAGATTTTACCATTACATCTTTTATTTCACTCATTAACCCCTTAATGACTCGAGTTGAATCGCACACACGCATGGTGTCCCTGTTAGGGTTAGGGTATGTAGGATATGATGCTATGAGGAACATAAGCGGTGTGAAAAAATAAACTGTCTGGGTCTCAAGAGACATCCAGCGCCCCTTCTTGCCACTGGGACCAATTGCAAGGCTTACTCTCCATCTATATAATACATTCATGGTTACGTCACCCAGTCTAGGATGCTGCATATGTAAGCTTATCATCCTTGTGTGTCTGTTCCCTTTGTCTTCTTGTCCGTCAGTCTGGCAGAGAGAGGGATGTGGAGAAGGTGACTTTTCATTGGTCATCTTTTGTTTCAGTCTCTCTACGTTTGCAGTGAATTTTCAGTTCATACATTATGGGTCTGCCTGCACTGTGCTCTTATTTTATGAAGAATACTGTTGCACTTGGCTGTGTTGTGCTGTATTTCGATGCCAATTCTCCGCACATGTCTATAATTCTGTCTATCATTTGTCTTTAGCATTGTGTTTGCATGCTGTAGATCCACACTACCCCTCTTGTGGGGTTGTGTAGTTTAGTCACCTGTCGGACTCTCGTGTGCAGGTGATCCGCAGAGGCTGGCTCACTATCAACATCAGTATCATGAAGGGAGGGTCGAAGGACTACTGGTTTGTCCTGACTGCTGAGTCTCTCTCCTGGTACAAAGATGAGGAGGTAAGGCTGCTTACGGGACAGTTAATGCATGGAAATGTATAGTTTACTCGAAGTGGGCTTTTTCTTATAGTCTACCTTCCTTTATATTTATCATTACATCACTGGGTGTTTTATCAGGAGAAAGAGAAGAAGTACATGCTGCCTCTTGACAACCTGAAGCTGAGAGATGTGGAGAAGGGCTTCATGTCCAGCAAACATGTCTTTGCCATCTTCAATACTGAACAGAGGTATGGATGGATCTTAAACAATCAGGTTGTTCTAATCTTTGGTTGATGTTGTGTGTTAAGATAATGTTTTTGGGCATTTTTGCCGTTAATTGATTGAGTTAGAGAGGAAATGTGGGAGATAGCGAGGGGGGGGGGGGGATTGGACTCAAACCCAGGGCCTCTGCAGCAAGGACGCAGGCTTTGTACATGGGACGCCTGCGCTACCAAGTGAGCTATAGGGCGCCCCTTATGTGTGTGTCTTACAGGAATGTGTATAAAGACCTGCGTCAGATCGAATTGGCATGTGACACTCAGGAGGATGTCGACAGCTGGAAGGCCTCGTTCCTCAGAGCCGGTGTTTACCCAGAGAAAGACCAGGTACGCAAGAGTGCATTCACATTTTAGATACTGCAGGCTATTTACAAAGGATTCTTTAAATGTGGCCTGGGGATATTTAAAGACACACAGCACATTATGACTTATGTTTACCAGAGACTTTTGTCGGCTGTTTGCATATATTTGGATACGATTAGCTTGTGTTTGTGTAGCTTAACGTTTTAAACTCCCTTTGACACTACAATTTAAATTTTTCCGAGGTGGCTTTTGTGGAGCAGAAATGCTCTTTTTTTTTGCAGTACCCTGTTTTACAACCACGTTGTGTGCAAGTGCTCATTCAGTTCACTGCCCCGCTGGTCCAGGCCACGCCTTTCCACTGTTTACCTTCAGGTCATGTACTTACAATTAAACACTGAGAGTGTATCCAGAGATCTATTATTCATCGTCACAAATACTGGTGTAGTTTTGATGGAGGGCTAAAACCAAGAAAAACAGCCTTCAGCTGTATTTGCAGTAGAGCTGTGCCCGAGACCAGTTAGTTAAAAATGCAGTTAAATCCCCTTACACTGCTTCAGATCTTAAACAGTCAATCAATCAAATAATAAAGTAATCAAAGTTACTTTGTTTATTATTTGTTTTATTTTATTTGAGAGTTTTATTATCAAAATCTCGGCTAATGTGCTTCATCATGACTGTGTGGTTTGATCAGATTTGACCACCAGCTGCCATCAGATACTGATTCAGATATTGCTACGTCCTGATTGGTGCTCAGAAGTATGTGACATAACATTTTTCCATCAGAGCCCCGTTCACTTCAAACCGATTTCTCACATGTGAAATAACCAAAAATTGTACAAACTTTGGCAGAAAACGGTGTGTTCATGTAGGAACCCATCGCTCGGAGTAACTGGAGGGAGAACACATATTTTCAGGGTTCTTTAAGGGACCACACAAACAAAACATCTCTGCTTCTTCTTCCTCTGTCTTGGTCTCCTCCAGCCTGAGAGCGAAGATGCGATTAATTCTAGCGACACCGTGTCCATGGACCCGCAGCTGGAACGGCAGGTGGAGACCATCCGCAACCTCGTGGACTCATACATCGGCATCGTCAACAAGTCCATCAGAGACCTCATGCCCAAGACCATCATGCACCTCATGATCAACAGTGTACGTCTTCTGTCTCTCTTACCGTTGGTCAACTTTAAACGCTCTCAGATTTAGAGAAGTATGGCAAATGAAAAACAACAGCTGTATTAACCCTTCCTTTCCCATCTCCAGGCGAAGGACTTCATCCACTCTGAGCTGCTGGCCTACCTGTACTCTGCCGGGGACCAGGGCAGTTTGATGGAGGAGTCAGCAGAGCAGGCTCAGAGGAGAGATGAGATGCTGAGGATGTATCATGCTCTGAAAGAAGCCCTGGTCCTCATAGGAGACATCAGCACCACCACTGTTTCTACACCAGTGCCTCCACCAGTAGACGACAACTGGATCTCTAAGGATCCAAGGTGACAAACATGAATAAACACATATATGTAGTGTAGCAGGACATGTCAGTGCAGGAATGCCAAAGTAGGTTTGAGATCATTTAGAAACAGTGTCACCATGACATAGTTTGTCCACCAGAGAGCACTGGCGTGTTTATTTTCCAACTGTACGATGTCCCTCTTGGTTTGTATCCTGGTCACAGTTCTTTAAAGAAACAAATCTAAGGGATGTGTTTCAAGGTGGGTATGAAAAAATATGTTCTTACCATAATGTAATATAGATATCACAGTGCCGGGCAATACTGACATAAAAAAGATTTAAGTATCAAAAGAAAAGAAAAGTTCATCAGCAGGCAATATAGTGTATCAACATACACATTTATTCCTATATATTATTAGTTTGGGGTATTTTATTGCAAAATAACTAACTGTATTTCTTAGTTTTGACTCATATTCCATGTGATTCAAACTTGAATGTACTCACACAAGTTCAATAAGGCAGGAAAACCTTTAAGGATGGTTTATTTGAAGTCCTGCGGATTACGGTATCACAAGGGGTGCATCTCATCCAGACACCTCAGTCATATCAGTCACATCTAAGACCAGTACCTTACTGACCTGATGTCGTATTCATTGTTACACAGTCAACGGCTTGCAGACTTCTATCTCCCCATCAGCATGTCACATGCGCACCAAAACAGCTTCAGGGGACGGCCACCTGACGCAAATAAATGAAATAATGTGTACTCAAACTCCACTCATATAATATGTACTTGTATTTAAGCATATAATTCTAATTATAATCAAAATGTTTGCATATTCCATTAATCAATTTATACTTGAAACCTCTTTATAAACTCCTATAATGTTATCAGAGCATATGTAACGTATCAACATAAACAATTTACCAAATATACAGATGTGCTTAATGGGCTCTTTATCTGTATTTAGATAATACCATTATTAATAATCCACACGTTGCTTCTTTCTTTCACATTAACAGTCTTGATCAGTCAATGAACTGAAGGTGTGAGATAATTTAAAATGGGGGACTCAATAGCATCCTGTCTCTCTGTCTCAGTCCTCCACCGGCGTCCCGCGCTGCCTCAGCAACTGCTCCTGCTCCCAGCCGACCCCCAGCAGTGAGGGGGCCCACCCCAGGTCCTCCGCCCCCTCTCAACCCCTCGCCAGCATTCGGAGCACCGCCCGTGCCATCTCGACCCGGCCCTGGCCCAACGGCCTACGCGGGCGATCCCAACTCTGGTGCCGTGCCTCTTGTGCCTTCCAGGCCGGCCCGCGTGCCTCCTGCTCTGCCGCCCGGGATTCCCAGGTAAAGTCTGTCCCACACACACACACACACACACACACACACACACACAAAATCTGATGCCTTTTGTGGCTTTGGTATTGGTGGAAGTCGATGGGACAATTGAGACTGCTGGTGACGGGTTGTACTAGATGTTCTGGCTTTTGGTGATCTGGGAATCATTGGTGCATGACTCTCTGATGATATTTTGCCTTGCATGTTTCTCCTCTCCCTCCCCCTCCCCCAACACCTTCCCTCCTCTCTCTTCCTGCAGCAGAAGACCCCCGGCTGCTCCCAACCGACCCACTGTCATACGTCCGTCAGAGCCCTCTCTGCTTGACTAGAAACACACACGCATACAAAAACACCTCTCCTTTATATTTCTCTTGAGCAGTCTTGTTTGTTTTTCCTGTATATTCCTATAACTACAAACATTGTCCTACTGTAACTGGTAATCTCATGCTGTTTCAGTCTGTGCATTTCAGAAGCATTATGTATGTAATTTTGACTTTATGTGTAGGTAGCTTTTTTAACAAAATATATGATGACATTTTCTGCATTTCGCACTATGAAAAGGGATACATTTGATGATTTTATTGACTCAAAGGTTATGAACCAGCAAGTCATCTTGAATTTTGCTCGTTTCATTTGAAATGAAATAACTTTTATATAATGTTAAGGAAACGGTTTTAGAAGTCATTTTTTCATGAGTTTGATTACTTGCTAACGTTTTGTCAGACATCTTACACACTAAGCACCTCATTAAGTAAGCAGCACATCTTTTTTCTCTTCATTGTAGGTAGCCTTCAAAATGAGCTTATTAAAATTAGACTGACCAGTAGGCTTCAGTATGTAGTATAAGTGTAGTAGGGTTGAGGTCAGAGTGCCTCTGACAGTTACCTCCCACCACTGCTCAACCTTGGTGAAATTTGGATCCAAGTGCCTGGAGCAAAAACTATTTTTCCAATTACTTATTATCACCTTAAAGCCATAATAAAAAAAGGGATCATGTAAAGAAAAGGGGCCTCTCTTTCAGGAGGTGTATAAAGTGACGGACTGAATAAAGGCATAAATAAAGAAGGTGTGGTGGCTGATGCTTGTTCTCACTACTTCAATTCTTTTCTCAAATTCTCATGCACCACCAAGCCTTTCTTTGGTCGTCTTTTTTTTATTTTATAACTCATCTCTTGTCGCATCTGTTGTTTGATCTTCCGTTTCCGTCCACAGACGGTAAACATGCAGTACATGTACTTCCTGTCACTGTATTACACGACAGAGTCCAGGTCAAGACCTTCTGACTTGTACGATAGTCAAATGGAGACAGCCGCGCAGAACAAGAACGTTTCACTTTTCTGCTTGCTGCCTGGCATGACCTTCCTTCCTTCCTTCCTTCCTTTATGATGGAGCTCTGGGTTACCATGGTAACCGTGGTTGCCGGTGGCAACGCACAGCACAGATAGTGTTACTCATTGCTTTTGGGCTGTTCGTAGAGCCGGGCAGGGATAAATAAAGGTATGCAATCCTCTGTTTTCTAGAGATCTTTTCCCTCTCCATTATGTCCGTCAGCTGTGTGTGTTACTGATCCACTTGCGATCAGAAACTGACTGGAAATCTTTTCACGGTCTTCTCACACAGGCGACCTCCACAAGTCCCCTCCCGTCCCAACCAGTGGTGAAGGACCCCTTCGACTTGGACTCTGTAGAGTCTGCTCTGCCTGGTGCACTTGGCATTAGAAGTTCAGGTGTACCAAAGAGTTGCTGTCGTCTGTTTCCTGTGTGCATTTCTGAAAACAGTCTTTTTAGGAATTTAAGGACATTAAAGGCAGGGAAAGATGCTGAAATAATCGGTGTAAATTATGACATATGGTTGTGGCTGGACCAAAGCTGACATCCTGTGTGTGTTGGGCTTGCTTCAGTCCACAATGTAAAATGATCTTACTGCAAATAAATGAAACAATACAAAAATACTGACGACCTCTGTACACAGTATTTAATATATACTGTAGATCAAAGATCATGTTTTTCTCTTTACCTGTAAGTACAACTGAAATACTTTGTCTCATAATTCCTCTCTTGAAATATGAGTCAACGAGTAAATGGAAGAAAACTGCCAAATTAAAACTGAATATTGAAACAATACACATACAGTATATTGTAATGTCCTCTTTCAAGACTAAAGAATAAAGTATTTTACACTCCTGCTACATCTTCTTTTCTTTTATTGCTAGATACTGTATAATGTGCATATTGTTTGTGCACACCATGAACTATAAATGTAAATTTAACTCATAAGCTCCTCTCTGGCAACCACAGTTGTCACTTTATGCTGCAATTTGACAATTTCAACAAATTTAATGTTTTTCAGATATTACTAGTTATCAATAAGTGCAGTTCATTCATGCTGATTCTTCAAGTACCCGATCAAATATTTAACCTTTATACCAGCTTCAACTTAATGTCAGATAAAGCCAAAGTTGTTTTTCGTAAATGCTTTAATAAGTTTGTAAGGTCAGATTTTAGGGGGAGCTACACCAGCACAAATAAAGTGCGTCTGTAATAATCTAAAAGATACAAGAAATGACCAAATAAATGGTTTCTTGGGGTTTTGCAGCTGTGCCAAACGACACCATATGCTGTCATTTGATCGTGAAACATGTCAAAAAAACTGCCTTTGAGACAAAGCTAGAGTTTTTACTTAACTGTAGTGGCACGTTTGTTTAACTTCAGATTCTAATGAACTTTTTTGCTGGAATTCATCACAGCATGCTTTTACTACAAGTCATCACAGAACACATTTAAAGAGATTATTCATTTGTCAGCTCTGTTTTACCAGTTTTTATTCTACAAAGGCAACTCACATCAAACCAAGTATTTCCTGTGTAAAAAAAAATGCATTTATTAATATCAATGACTCCCATGTAAACCTGATTTTTAATTGTTATATAGGATATGTAATAAAAGTCTGTTCTTAGAAAAAAAAGAAAAAAAATGTCACATTTTGTTGACATAAACATTCACCTGAAAAATAAAAAGCAAGTTTGATCATCTAAGAAGACAGAACAGAAGCCAGAAACATACAAACACACATCTAACACTCCGCACTCCATATTTGTCTGAGTACTGACACATGTACATTATTGGTAATCACACTGGAAATCATCCCTTCTTATTCTACATTCTTATTTGTCAACACGTCAGCATGGACTTGAACTGGCACGTTAAAAAAATCTGTAACATCCCAAAAAAAAGCTAACCATCAACAAGGCTGTAACCAAGGAAAGACCTGGTCAAATGGGCAAATCACTAATATTATGGAGGATCTTAAACTGTCAGGAAGAACAAATACGCCAACAACACTATTGCACATTGTTATCCTTGTAAACCGGCAAACTAGTAGTTCTGTGGATACGTTTTTGAGTTGTGTCATATATCTGAACTTTAAGGACTATTTCACCTTTAATGAAAAGTTCCAAAAACCTCTCACAGGTTTCAGAAACGTAGGACGGCTGCTACACTACAACATTTATTGGTCTGGCTGTGTAGGCAGTGCCTTTCACAATATGTTTCCTCGTTGGTTTGTGGTAAGATTTGACATTAAAAGGCACTAAATTAAATGAAACAACTAACTAACTCAATCTCTTCCTCATATGGTTACCCTTGATGATTTAATCATATATAATTATTGCTCACAAACTGATCTAAAAACAACAACAAGAACTAAAAGTAATGTTGAAGGCTGGTGTTCATGTAGACAAAAGGAAAAAGAATGGAGCATCATCTGAACGGGTAACCAGCTGAACATCTTGTGTCGAATTGTTCTCCTTCCCAGGCTGTCTTTTCATCTCTGCAAAATAATCCCTCTATGTGCAGACCCTCCGCTTATCGTCAAACAGTTTACGGACAGTGTAGACCTGGGAGAGGAGAAATGAACACAGACAGCATGATGTTGGGGACACGATTCAAACTGTGTACAGATTAACAGATTAAAATGTCTTTCTTGAGTTTATAAACCCCCAGAAATGCGATTACCCCAAACCACCACCAGCAGTTTAATGAGCGCACCATTTACCTGGGTAAGGGCCACACATAGCATCACCAGCACACTGGCACAGGACCAGAACGAGACCCTCCACAGGTTGTCTTCCAGAAGGTTTCGGTCCCGTGCCTCAAAAGCCCGCAACACCGTCTGCATCTGCCGACTGCGCTCCAAGCGTCTGTGCAGAGACTCCATGGACTCCTGAGGAAATTGGGAGGAAAGTTTTAGGGCTTTCACAAAGTGACGGCTGTAATGGGAGAGAAGTGGGAGTATGAGACAGAGGAAATAAAATGGACGTGATGGTGTCACAAGTACAGTTTTGAGTCATTGCTAACACATCCTCTGGTGAGTGCTGTGGTAACAGTGCCTGACAAGTTTATTTTCCACAGTGGTTTGGTTTAGCTAGTCTGATCCACAGTGTAGCTAATGTTTCTAGCTGGTGTTAGCAGTTACGACCATTTGCCCAATTTTCAACCTTATCTCCATCTCTCTGAGTTAGAGATATAGTGTGAAAAAATCCAGTTGTTGCTGATGTTCTCTGTGTCTCTGGGGCCCAGAAGCAAAATCCGTTGGCACCAGCGCCGTCATTTGGCGTGTATAGTGGTGTAGTTGGAGGCGATGAAGAACTACAGGCTTGCTCGCTTGTACTGCAAACTAGCTATGGTTCCAACAGCGAAAATGGCATCCCAAAATATATATATGAGTGCAGCGGTTGTTATGGACGAGGATATATTTGACAGTGTTTTGGCTGACTCATATTAAGTATGTATTCAGCCGTATTCACTCGGGCCAGAGTATACGGCCAAAGAAATGCAGCAGAAGGAGGCCGAGGCTGCGGCTGCATTAGGAGGATATAGCCGGCGGGGACCATCCAGAACCTCAGCTGCCGAGAGCAAACAGCGACTGGTGGTGCTTTTGCTCAAATTGCCCTCCGATGCCAACAGAAACTGAATCATTCTGCTGCAATTCATGTTTTTGGAAGGATTTGGTGGTTGGGCGTCAGATGCTTGGACGTAATGCATACTGGCTGACGTTATTCTGTATTTTCCATACTGTCAGCAGATTCCATGAGAAGATCAGAACAAAAGTGTGTTAGTCTTTCAATACTTTCCCACTTCCCCAATGTCTTCCTACTGAAGATGAAAGAAAAGTGGTCAGAGATATATAGTTTCATTGGACTCTGTAGTTTTTGGCAAACATTACTAAAACAGGAGTAAATAGTGTATTTGTCGGGGACTATTTTCAGCTGCGGATTAATACACATTTGGTGCTTTAGTGACAGCGTATATTTGGGATTGACTCAAAATAAACTACAGATGTAAGATGTTTTGGTCTTTTCATGAGTTTTGTTGACAATGAAAAAGAAAAGGAAAGCTTAATAGTTCGTGAACCAAGGCAAAAAACAATCAACTTGCTGACTGTTTTCAAGCTTCAATTAATAGTATAGCAATAGCATGGACAGATCTAATCCTAAAAAAGTTGTCTTCACTCTATTCATGTTTCAATAAAACATGAAGAATCTGACCTGGGTTGCATCCACACAACGGTCCTGTGACAACTATTTGTCCTCCCTTCCTGCCTGGATGACATTGGTTGAGCAAATCTACAAAAGGTCAGCTGCATGGTGAACTAGATTTCCTTGTTTGAATTCATTTCTAAACCCCAAAACAAGCATCTCACCCGGATGTCCTCCAGCTTGTACTCCAGAAGGCTTCCATCGGGCTCCTCCAATCCTGCCCACTCTTCATCTCCACCCACATCTCCTCCTTGACCGTCGATGATGATCTCAAAGAACACCATCTTCTCTGAGAAGCGACTGAAGCTGTTGTCAAAGCAGATTTGATAGTCTCCCTCCTGTGTAGGCTCCACCCTGGAATAGCAGGAAATCAAGTCAAAGATAAAACAGACAGGTCCAACAGTGCAGTGTCAGCAATATGAAACATGGGTCAAGGATTCAGGCCAGTGTGAGCTATCACTAACACGTGGACTCCGTCAGAGCGCCGAGACTCCATGATGAGCCGGATGCCTTCTGGAGAGAGGATGGTGAAGTCTACATCCATACCGGCCCCCGCTATCACCTGGATGTGCACACACAAATACACACACACTGAGCAACAAGCTCACAAATTATATTCTGAAGAAGTCAATCACTTTTTTTTTCTTGAAAGATTATTTTTTTGGTAATTTGCCTTTAATTGATAGTGACAGTAGATATACAGACGGGAAATACTGCATGTGGACAGATAGAGGGGTATGACAGCCGGGATGGTACTTTGCAGTTACATGGTGTGCGTCTTAACCACAAGGCCATACATTTTCAAGAGAGATTACGTGAGCCTTTCAAGGGAGCGTTTGTTGTCGTCTCTTAGATTGAGACTCTCCCACTAAACAAACACACTGCTAACTAGTGGAACTTTACGTGAGACGTGTCCCTGTTTTTAAAAGCCACATTTATATGGTGTTGCACAGTTTTGACAGTAGTAGAGCTGAAACAATTAGCTGATCAATTAATCAGCAACAATTTTGACAATTGATTAATCATTCAAGTCCTATTCTTGAGCAAAAATGCAGAATATTCACAACTTCTAGCATCTCTAATGTGTGAATATTTGCTCCTTTTCTTTGACCTCTATGATAGTAAATTGAACATCTTTGGGTTCTGTACTGTTTTTTTCGACAAACCCAACAAGACATTGCCTCGGGCTCCGGGTCATTGTGATGGTTGTTTTTCACTATTTTCTCACATTTTACGGGCCAAATGATTAATGAAGAAAAGACTAATGCAAATTAATGGATAATGAAAATAATTGTTAGTTGCAGCAGTAGACTGGAGATTTCACTGCTCCTGAGGCAGGTGTTCAAAATCACTCAAAGTGTTAAATGAACTTATTATGAGTTGGCATCTGGTAAATAAACACAATTGCAAAAACTTGTGCCTGAATAAATGTCAGACAACAGGCACGTTATGGGGTTTTGTCCTTCCTAGGCCCCTTGTTAGTTGTTCCCTGGGCCAGGACCAGGACCTCGCTTCAGGACTTCAACCTGCTGGATACCAGGATCTGAAACTATCAGACACACAGCCTATCATTGACATAGTGACTCATTCAGACCTAGTATGAGCAATGTGTGGTGTATTATCTAATTTCCTGTATTTTGTTATCACTGATCTTTCTAAGGGAAGTACTTGTGTAGATCTCTTTCGAGGCGTACTACTTTTATTGCAATCTAAAGTTTGACTTGACGTTATGGATTTTTGCTACAGTTTATCGCCGTTTCCGGGAAAACGTGAGTTACAGTAGGCGGTTATTAAATTGGTCACGATAACTCCCACACTATGAAGTTAATGGAAGAATGTGGGCTGTCATTAGCTTACAGCTCCGGTTTAATGCTGGCTTATGGAAATATGCAAAGCGTAGAGTCTCAGCTAGCTAAAGGAGTAACGGTTAGTAGCTGTTAGCCTTCAACATCGTACCCCTGTATCGCTGTTTTAAGTCAGTTAACAGATAGCATGTCAACGTGGACACACTGAGTGATTATGTCTGCTGAATACACACACAGTTACCTGATATTCGACCTCCATCGTACCATTCTTTATTGCTGTTTGAAAGAAACACTCCGATCTTCCGGCTGGCAGCATAAACGTGAACTCGCTGTCTAGGCTCTGTCCGAAACAGCTCACAGACCCTAAACACCACCCAAGCACTAGTGCAAGGACAAGCGGCCGTCCTCTGCTCCACTCTTTCCTCAGGAGAAGGTCCATGGTGAAGATATTCCCAAACACAGGGCTATCTAAATTCAGCCATCTCCTTCGCATCCCTCTTCCGCAGCAGAACTTTGCGATGTTGTGATTGGACGGAGGCCCACGAACAAGGGGAATGCCGCGGACCAATCAGAGGAGGAAGAGTAGCAATGCTCCTCCAATCACTGCAGGGCTGAGGTTTTCACTTAGAACCATCCTAACTGTTACAGCTACTGTGTAACCAGGAAGTGACCTGCTCCTGCTATATGTCTCTGCAGTGACAAATATCACTGTACCCTTTTATAAAGGATAGGTTGTACTTAATGGCTTTATTTAAGGAATAATCAGCCATTTATAGTATTTTTTAGACAAGTTTAAGTTAATGATACTGATAAGAACAACGTTTGGGTTGCCAGGTTGTGAAACATCTCTCTTGCTGGTGTTGCAGCCATAGACTGGAGATTTCACTGTGCACTAGATCTTTTGTGGTTATGTAGCAGTTGTTCAAAAGCAATTCAAATGGTTGAATAAGCTTTAATGAGTGTGGGCATCCTGTGGTGTGTGTCTAGTTAGTAAAGTCTTTGTCATTTGATGTTTCCAAGGTCAACTACATAAAATAAAAACACAGAAATGGAAGAAAATATAATGCTAATGACAAATAAATAATAATAATAATAGGAAGTTGTTAATGTTGTGTAAGTTGTGGATGTATGTAAGTTGTATTATAATAATAATCATATCAATAATAACAATATTGATTATATTATCATCAACAACAGAAATAATAATACAAATAATAACAACAATAAAAATACATGCATAAAAATGAGAGAGTGTGTTTGTTTTTGAAGCGGGAAGAAGAGTTGCGTGCTTTTGGCTTTAGTCTTTTACAATAGTATAAAAGAGCAACAGATTTACGTAGCTAGCGTTAGCGTGCTCTCATCTGGTCTCTCTCTCTATTTAGCACTCACCCCTAGAGGCCTGTTGCATTTGCATTTTTTGGGGTTTGTATGTTTTTGATTTTGCATCGTTCCTGTATTTGCAGCTCGTTAATGTTCTTGTTTTGGCATTCTGCAGCACGTTTTATTTGGGGTTTTCTACGTGTGTTTGAATTTGCATCGTTTCTGAAGCTGCAGCACGTTTGTGCAAATGTTTTGTAGCGCCTTTGCCCTTGTTGGCCACCGTACTCTTCAGGTATCACAATCGGGTTTAAATGTTTTACTAACTCGACACTTCATTCTTGACCTCAGAAACAGCAGTTGACAAAAAAAGTGTACTTACCAGACTCACACTACAGGACGCAAACACTCATTGGAGTTGGATCATTTTCACATACAGACACAGCTGCAAGTAATAAACTTAACATGGACAGGTTTTATTTAGGTGTCAGCTGCCAAGCATTGACAGTAAATATTATGAGCATTATGTTTTTCCCAAGATGTGTCTCTCTTCCTCGTTCACTCATTTGCTATTGCCCACATAACAGACACTCACCAGTGCATTTTCACTGCCCCTCACTGACATTTTGACTTGTCACAGGTGTTACTAACGATGGCTCTGGTGCATTCATTCCTTTTTGAGGGAAATATATCGTGCATATTTTTCACATTGAAAATGTAGACACTTTTGTAGAACACAAATTATAGAAATGGGTTATTGAACAATAGGTATAACATTCATTGGGATTGATCCAGTGCCAGCCAGGGCCCTGCTATTGTGCATGCTGGTTTACTTGAATGGCTCACTGGGACTCTTAAAGGGAATGGATTTATCATTAATGTTATAAGTTATACCTGTACTGTTCCTGAAGTGCAAGTCCTCCTTCCCATGGTGCTCAAGCAGCCTCATCACTACAGATTCACAGAACAGGCAAAAGCAATGACCAAAGAAAACGGCCACCACTGTTGGACACCCACAGCCTAAACAAACATTTGACATGTCAGTCTTATTATCTTGTGAATGAGCAACAAAGAAAAAAGGAAATATGAAGAAAATAAGAAACGCTGCAAATCTTGTGAAGGACCAGGGGCATGTGTGTAAAATGGGAAATATTGCAAAAATAGGAAAAAAGATCAGTATTTAACATGTGCTAGGAAAGTGAGGAGATGGAAATATATATATATATATTAATATATGTTCTATTTTTGCAATCAATGTAAACAGCGTCTGGGCTCCCGTACATGTCCAGGCCCATCTCTTTCTCTCTCAATAACTGCATTTAACACTCAACAAATACAAACCACCACGACTGTAGACTTCCGTCTGTCCTCCCTGAGTTTTTATCTCCATTGAACACAATGTGCTTTTTGTGTGTGTGTGTGTGTGTGTGAGTGTGTGTGTGTGTGTGTGAGTGTGTGTGTGTGTGTTTTATAGTGTATGTAGTGCAGTTTCAACATATGGAGTCTGTCGCGACAAACTGCTTCCTCCTACAACAAAGAAAAACCCCAGATTGGGTTCAAATTACTCAGCGTTTCACACTGAACAAAGTGTGAATCATCTCTTTTTGTAACTCAAATACTTATATCGGATCTTCTTCACATCTGACACAGCATTTAAACAGCAGAGAAAGAGAAGAAAACATGACAGAAGAATAAGAGGAAGAAAGAAAAAAATCTATAAGCAACACAGATTGCCTACAGTTCTTTACTTCTGCTTGTTTGTTCACACATATGTAAAGTGGAAATTACATTGGTGGGGTGCTGCAAGCATAAAAGAGCAGACAATAGCACAAAAACAGAAAGCAAGTATTGACAAATCACCCATAATAAAAACCATGAGAGAAAAAGGAAGAAGCCAAGAATAGTTAAAGTGAAGCAACTCTTGAACAAAGCAGTGACTGTAAACAGGAAAAAACTAAAAAGATGTGTTGCACATTCCTGTCCTATGCAACACATTAGTCATCTTCAATCACTGCAGGTTGTTCAGCTGAAATTAGATTATGAGATCCTAAAATTCCACTAAAAGCAACACCTGAGACGTTGGCATAGGCTATGAGGCTGTGAGATAGCACTAGCCTCAGGGTGAGGTGAGAGTAACTCTCTGCTGCATTAAAGCACAGATGAATTAAGATGCAGGTGATCCCGCCTCCACAGCCACCTCTTCTGTGTTTAACTATGTCACACTGCATGCTTCAGTATGGATTAGTAATGTTCCAAATGAATGGCTCAGCTAGACAAAACAATTGTGCTTTCTCTGGAACTGGCAACAAAAAAAAAAAATAGCTGCAGACACTGACAAAACAAACCCAAAGTGGTCAACAGAACATGGTCGCAGAGTGAGCAACTGAAGAGAAAAGGAAGTGTCAGCTGAGGGATGATAAATACATTCAGTAGTCGAAGGGAGTGTCCCACACACACTCACATGCACACTACTCACTCTCTCTCTCTCTCTTTGCTTCTTCCCCATGTCATCTTCATTTCCTCCTTACATGAGCTTGCTCGAAAAGCAATATTAGTGATAGTTGGCAGCAGGCGAGCAAACGCAAGAGGAAAGAGAGGACAGAAATCTGTACTCGGGGCAGACAGAAGACTTTCTTTTCTCCGTGAGGTGAGACATCTAGAGAAGTCATAATTCACAGAGGTGTCTCAGAGAATGTTATCAACATTATTCTAATTTCTTAGAAATTGTTTGATAACATTTTTGCCATTCAGTGTCCCAAAGGAGCTTCAGAGGACTGTGTGAAACCTGTGCTGCTGGATGGTTGACTGAGCTGTGGCAGAACATCTGGTGCACATTTAAATCCAAGGTAATCTCTTTCTGAACCAACTTGAACAAAATGGGACTTTCTTTTGTTTGATTCATTGGACGTGTTTGAAGCGTCTCTCCTTGTGTGCTCGCAGTAGTCAGAGTATGTTGAAATCACTTTGTTTCCCAGAAGCTGGTATGTCTCATGTCTCTCTCTTTCTGTCTGTTTCTGTCATCCTGTCTTTTGTTTGTCACTCTGCCTTTCCGTCCCCTCTTTCTTTGCTTTACCTAACTCTAACTCTGTCTCTTTCAGTACCCCTTCCTTCGCCACACCAGGCCCTTTGACCTTTAGCCCTAACGTCCCAGATTGAGTGCAATCTGCTGGGATGGCAGAGGGCGGTGAGGGTACATGCCCCCAGGTGTTTGTGGTGGACAGCCAGGCCAACTGCGTCTCTGTTCCCAGCAGGAGTAAACAGAGGTGGGCGCGAGCAGGCCAAAAGTTTATTTTCCTGCTGATGGGACTCGCCATGTTGGGACTTGTTGTGGAGGGATTTTTAATCTACAATCTATATAAAAAAACAGAGGTGAGGCTGATGTCAGTGTGTGTGTGTGTCTGTCTGTCTGAGTGAAGGGAGAAGCCTCTGTGCTTGGAGCACATGGAAATTCCTCCTCGAGAATTTCCCTATTTTGCTCTACGTCATAACCAGACATGCACACTTGCAGACACCTAAACATGTTTGTACGTGGGTCATCATTTGCTCTTTAAGTTAAAGGTCCGTAATGACAAATGTGTCAAATGGTCTCTTTTTCTAGTTCTACTTCCCTTTTTTCTCTTTCTCTCTCAAGTACAAACCCTCAATATAACTTCACTTTTCTGAGACAGTCTCATAATGCTGTTCCACCTGCCTCTTTGATGTTTTACACTCTGCATGTTATGTAATATGGTTAAAAATAACCAGACAATACAATGTCCTGATTTGTTTAGAATAACAGAAGCTAGAAAGGAGAGAGATAAATAGACAAAAAGTGACTCTCACCAGCCACTGTATTTCTCATGTGACATTTTGTTACATTATTTTGTTTTTGTTTGATCAATGAAAACAACATTTTTACAACATTATATTTGGTCATATAAAAATAAAAAACAAATGGTCAAGTGAAATCAATAAATGTTTGTTTGTTTGTTTTTGCTGTGTCAAATCACAATTCTCTTGATGTGTATGAGCTTGTCACGTAAAAGTTATAATGTGCTTGTATCTATACTGAACGTGTGGATACTTTTCACATTTCCAGTCCTCTACCTGTACATTTCTATTGGTTTCCACGTGGCAAGGCACTTACTGTTCTTCCACACTCTTAAACTTTTGACATCTTGCTTGCAAACAGATTTTGTCACTCACTCTTTATTTCTCACTCCTCTGCCTGCAGGCACTTTCCCTCTGCCAGAACAAGCCCAATCCCAAAACATCTGGCCTGCAGGTAAGCGTGGGCATACCGTATGTGGGTACAGAATCACTGGAGTTTTGAACTTTAACTTTAACTTTTTTTCTGTTCCAGGGTGGCAACATAAACAGTCAGGTGGGAAATAAAGGTATTGAGTTACTCTCTGCTTTCATCATTCATTATGCCTAATTTTCTTCGTACGTGGCTCTTTGGAAAGAAAAGCCACAAATATGTGTATGAATTAATCTTGCATCCTTAGCAACTGTCAACAGTTACAATTATTTGACTACGTCAGACAAAATCTAATTATGATTACAGCACCAAATGTGAGGTTTTTACGTTGCTTGATTGGTTGACTGACTGACTGACTGATCTCACCCTACTTTCTTGAACAGAGTCCAATGAGATTCCCTCAGTGCGACCACATGAGGAACAGGCCCAACAGAGGCCCTTCGCTCAGCTCATAGGTTAAAGCCCTCTCAGCACTAAAATCTAAATCTTGTGTACGACCTCAATGGTTCATTTCAACTGATCCCCTTCGTTTTCTTTGCTCACAACAGCTCTTTTCTCTTTTATTTCTCTTTCTCATCTTTATGTCAGGCTCTGGCAGTCCTCAAGGGGAGAACAATGTGGTGCTGTGGGTGCATAAAGGTGGCGAAAGCATCATCCATAACATGGACTACAACAATGGCCGGTTGTTGATCGAGAAGGACGGTTACTACTACCTCTACTCCAAAGTGACATTAAATGCTGCAGAGGAGTGTTCACTTATCCAGCACAAGGTCATGAAAGACACCAAGGCCTATGGCAATTCTATAGAGCTTATGAAATCAAAAAGGTTAGTCCGTACGCCACCCCGCGCTTCCTTCCGCTGTCGTTGCACACAGGCTTACTTGAGTGCAACCTGTTTGTAGCTTCGCTTCTGTGTATTTAAAGGCTTTAAAGTTGAAATCAGTGCTGTCTTCAATAGTAAGTTTACTTTGTGACATCTCTGGCATGTTTCCTCCAGTTTACATTGTCGCACCCCAAAACCTTCAAGTGCAAAGGGTTCAGTTGGGGAGGACCTGTGGAACAGTTTCCTGGCTGGAATCTTCCTACTGCAGAGCGGAGATGAAATCTTTGTCACACTGGAGAATATACAGAAGATGCTTCCAGGAACTACTGACAACTTGATGGGGGCCTTTATGATATCTCCTTAGAGGCATATAGAAATAGGCCTACCTCTGTCCCACATTGTGATCAGATTTTATGACTCTGTGTGTTAATTTACACCAAATGTTGTGGTGGATTTCTATATATCTAATATATACAATATATATAATCTAAATTATACTGTACTCGATGAACGTATTTGAATCACTTGTGAAAAAGCAACAAATGGTTGTGATATCATAAAAAGTATCTGATATTCAGGTTATATAATCCTACTTCATAATTTGTTATATGCTTTGTTGTGTGAATAAAATATTGTTTCTTATCAAACAAAAATGTGAGGTGGCATCAGCTTCTGATAAGATCATATCTCTCGGACGGATAACAAGATCAATTAAAACAATGCTTTTGAACCAATAATCAGAGGTAAATTCAAACAGATTTCTATTCTGCTCACACAATAAACTGTGCAAACACACATAAGACTGTTTGGAAACAGCTTGGATAACGTAAGCACACTGAGATAAAAACCACAGACGTGCAACCCACAGCACACAGTTTCAGATCTGTGATACAAAACATACACAAACTCCTGCAGCACAGTGTGAGTGTGTGTGTGTGTGTGTGTGTGTGTGTGTGTGTGTGTGTGTGTGTGTGAGAGGAGAGGATGAAGGGGAAGAGTACTGAGGTGCGGGGGGTTGGTGTGGCTGACTCAGCTCTTCTCACAGTGTACAGGGGAAAGTTTTGCAGACATTGCAGCAGTGTGAAATGGAAAAAAAGACATATGGAGGTACAGAAACGTTAAGTAAAGGAGAGTTCTGCAACCAACGAGGGAATTCTGCCAGGGAATTAGGGTGGAAAAAGACACACAAAAAGGAAAGCGCAACAAATGTACGAGAATAGTGTGAAGGCAAAGGAAACCATGCAGACAGGTAGACAGACAGGTAACCAGATCACCACTGAGATAGATATAGGTGAGTGGAAAGACTGACCTCCGATGCTGTTGAATCATTTGGGTTATTTCCTGCTCTGAGACACAGATACACATCTGTGCATCTGTGTGAAACGAACACACAACAAGATAATACTCTTGCAGCTTGAGCACAAAAGGTTTGCACATGAAAACGTGAAGTGTTGGAGAGTATCGAGTGTATCTGCTCAAGCGTTGTACGAAAGAACCATTTTGATGTACTTGTGACACTTTATACTTCTACTCCTTTTTACTTTTTACTCCATTACATTCATTTGAAGATTAAGATTTGACATACATTGTATATAGCCTATTCTGCTTATAAAACATGATGCATTGTTCTAGATTGAGCAAACAAACACTTTATAAAGTAGTTAAAATGAGCTCGACCAAACTGCAGCATTAAAAAGCTGCATACAAATGAATGCATCAGTACTAATAAACAACATATCATTTACATAACAAATACACTGTGAAAGGGGGGCATTCTGCAATGAGTTCTTACTATTTACTTGAGATACTTCAAAGTTCATTATGGAGTTTTTGACCTCTAGTCACGCAACAGAGCTGTTTTTCTATGAGCAGGTGCCCGTTCTGTTTGACTTGTGCATGCGCGATACACAGTCCTATCAGTGGTTTCACACTATTCCAGTGATCAACAGGAAGCGCAGCAACGTGCCAACAACAGCAGAGAAGAGGAGTCCTAGCGAGTAAACATTGATGTAGACAATAAAAGGATTTAAAATACTTAAAGAATCGTTTTTTCAAATGTCTCATGCACCTTTACCTTTGTAAATGCACATTTAAAAGTGCATTGTGGAGTCTTCTTGTAAACAAATAAGTGTCATGTTTACATTTAGTGTTATTCACCTAAACGCATTGTGTGTATCCTTGAGGTCAGAACACACGTGTCGAATGCATTTCTTTCCTCATAAAACATTTGCAAAGCCCATTTTTAAGTACTTTAAATCGTACATTATGTACATCCATGTTTACTAGCTTGCAGTCTTCCGCTCGTTATCACCGCCTGCAGATCAGTTGAATAGTGTGAAATCATTGGTGAATGTGAATCGCGTCACCTGCGTGCATCCTCTTACAAAAGGGGGCCCATCTGTAAAAAAACGCGACTCCATAGTTGTAGTAAAGGTAAACAAAAACAAAAAAAGACGTAGCGAAACTTTAAACTTGCAAAAACTGATTTTGCAATGGAAACAAGTTGTGAACACATCACTGACTTATCATCATCTTTAAGTTGATAAGTTGAACTTGTTTTGAAACAGTTGTTTATTTACATATCCAGCAGTTATGGAGCAACTCTACCATTTATATCTATATTCACTCTCATTTAGCTCTGTTTTTATCTGTCTGCTGTTAAGTGCTGAGCAGGCATTGTATAGTGGGTTTTTAGAGCTTTTTCAGGTCAACAGCTGCCAGCCGGCTGAAAACAACACTATGAGAGTGGTGAGAATGAACCAAAACAGTAAGGTTGGGGGCCTTACAGCTCCCCAATGAGCTGAAACTCACTATAAAACTCTGTAAAGCCAGGGGGAGCTGCAGATTTGAGTGATAATTCTCTGTAGGTTCATCACTACGAGTGACCATTTTCACACATTTGTTAAAAACATGTGGGGAATCAATAGTTTAGAAGAGCGAGCAGCCATAAAGAAAACAAATGGAGGAGAAATGGCAGAAATATGGGGAAAAAGCACACACACATTCACACACACGCATAGGAACCTGAAACAAAAGACGCACACAAAGTGGCTCGTAAACATGAATTCATTGATTCAAGAAAGCAGATCCAGTTTTTATCACATGCATAAAATGTGGACTTCTCTTGAAAAATAACGATCTAATTAAACCAACTGCAAATTTGAAATGGCATTCAGCATTTCCCTTCCAGGCTCAAATATTCGAGCATGCCTTCTGCTTTCTGCGTGTGCTGACAAAACGAAAGCCATAACTCATGTATATCACATTAGGAGTTAATATCTGTTTTCCCTTGACATCTGCACCTTGGGTTTATATCACACAGGATGTGTATTTGTGTTTGTTTGCTGGCCCACATTTAGTTTTTTTTTTTTTTTTCTAAACCACACTGTATGGTAAATAAACAGGAAGTGAGTCCAGTTCCCGGTATGGGTTGCGTAACAGCAGGGAACTTTCCCTTGCCTATAAACTTTTCATATATTCCACATGAAACTTTGTCGCAATCACTTTCACAATCGTCATTTTCAACTTTTCACACCAAAAGGATCTCAGTGTTCACCGTATCCATGTTAAATATGGATTGCAATACAATACATATAATGTATTGTATAATTTCCCTCCGGGGATCAATAAAGTGTTCCTGATTCTGATTCTGATACATTCAGCAATGTGTAGTCTGTCCATAGGACTTACATATTTTTCAAAAACAAAACATTTTTCACAAGATATTTTAGTCATTCTGGTCATGTTTTGATCACAGAAGGATCATTTTTATGGGACCTTGTTTCTGTAAAAGTTATTTTAAGTGCAGAGTGTTCACTCATCATTCGCCAGACTTAACTACAGTAGATCTAAATGAGGTCCCTGAGGAGCCTGTTCGGGGTTTTGGAGCAGAATTACAATCAGACATTTTTGTAAGCATCAACTTAAACCCCCCAGCCATTTATGAAATGAAAACAGAGCTAAAGAGTCACATCTAACCCAATGTAGGCTGATTAAACTTGCAGTGTATTGCACGTCAACATCAATGTAGTGATATCTACATCAAAATAAATGTCCATAAAAAAATAGGTACATAAATAGGTCCAT
This sequence comes from Enoplosus armatus, assembly GCF_043641665.1. Taxonomy (NCBI): domain Eukaryota; kingdom Metazoa; phylum Chordata; class Actinopteri; order Centrarchiformes; family Enoplosidae; genus Enoplosus; species Enoplosus armatus. Next base: position 1,747,568 of record NC_092181.1, on the reverse strand, counting down.
ATCAGCAAATAAATATATCATATACAGAATAAAATTCATACATATTCATACAGAATGAGTGTCTAGTCTTTTCCTTATGCTGTTTGCATTCTCATAAAAGCAGCTGTGAAAATGGCACCAGCGCCTGCCCATCCTCACCTACTTGGACTTTAGGAAAATACAAACTGGTGTTGTTCTTTAGTGACGACCCACAGGTCACGGGGGCAGTTCGGCATCTTGCTGACAATAGCGGCACTACAGTGTCCATGTTAGTCCACAAGGAACATCCCGAATCTTGAGCTGCTCAGCTCCAGTTTCCAGTTCTGCAGTCCCGCCTTTGGTACAGTCATCTGAGTGAGCAGACTCTGCCCGTCTATCCAGCTCACCGTCCAGCACTTCCTGCTCACAGGTGTCGAATCTGCCACCTCCTGAAGCTCCACCTCACAGGTGAGCTTATCACCCACGCGCACGCTGAGGAGGCCTGGGCTGCAGTTGTAGGTACAGGTGAGGTTGAGATCAATGTATATAAAGTAGGTCCCCCCCAGCTTGGGCTTCAGCAAACTCTGCTCTGAGTCAAACAAGAAGTTGCTTCCTACAGACTCCCCAGCAGCATAGTGGACTGGAGACCAGTGCATCGTGGAGGTCTTCAACTCGCCTGTAGGAGGAGACAAACATGTAATTTAGATGATGTTTACACAGTGCAACAGTGCTTGTTGGTCACATTCCTTTCTAGTGTTGTCTTGATTTCAGTCTCAAGTGATCTGACACAGCTAAAAAACATCTGGAATCTTTACTTTGATGCAACTGAAGGATCTTTATATCTTTAAAGAATATCTAAAAAATATCTTTTTGGAAAGTACACTTCATCATCTACCTACTCTAAATCTTTGTGCATAATTTTGTGAATCTGTCCTTAAACTTTCATGTTACTTGGCTGCTTTTAGCAAATAAAAGTAGACTTACTTGAGCTGGCTTCCAGATAGGCAAAGTTCTGCATCTGTTGACAAAACAGAAAAGATGAAATGGGTTAAAATGTGCAGAAGTCATGGGTCAAACTTGAAGAGCAGCTAATTATTATTATTATTACTAAAACAGCTAATTATTTAGATTGGAATAATATGAGTAGTCTGTTTACCTTGTATGCTGGGTTAGATGTGTCTCCTGTCCGCTTTGATGTCTGAAACTCAAAGGACGGAGGCGAGGACTCCAGTTTGGACCGCAGCTCCATCACCACCATCACTCCGCCGGCAGCCACAGCAGTCACGGCCACAAACAGAAAAACGATGGACATGACGAGAAAGATGTCCAGGCAGCTTCCACGCCGGCGCCCGCTCTTTTGGAGAGACTCAACGTCCACCTCTTTATTTTGGTGTCCCATCAGTTGGCAGTATGGTGCCTGGGCTTCGGGGATAATGTCCACGCCGTCCAGTTTTTAACTTCAGCGACTAAAAGTCTTCAGGGTGCAAATGCCAGCTTTGGAAGTTGTGCAGCTCCAGGTGTTCGGTGGTTTTACTTCCACAGGATAGTCCTCTTGATGTCACACAGCCCAGTCCGGGTGTTTAAGTGAATGTCTCTACTGAGAGCACCATGCTGGCTTTTTATAGTCTACTTTGATGTGCACTCAGTTTCAGACACGGAGGAAAAACGCGGAAGTCATGGGTTTCCCTCTCGCCTCCTCACACACGCCCCCCTCCTTCGCTGCGTGTTCAAGAGGTGAGAAAACGAGACGCACAGACTTTCCGCAGCTCTTCCTGCTCTTGCGCAAGTGCGCCCTGAAAGCCGCGTGTGCGGTGGAAAACGAAAGGGAGACGAAATGCGCTGCCTCCATTCCGACACAGTCAAGCAGACGCTCACCTTTCCCTCTCCACTTTGAGCCTCACAGGGCTGGCAAAAGTGGCACAATGGAGATAATGATAGCCTGACAACACGGTGTGTGTCTCTGTGTGTGTGGGGGGGGGGGGGGGGGGGTATGATACGATAGGGTGGGTGGGGCAGTCTAGAGAATGTGTTTCATCACCAACCTTTAAAAGGCTCTCGGCGTCACTCCTACAGGTTTATAAACCTGTCGCAATTCTGGCATAACCACGTGCCAGCTGGTTATCAAATCAGAATGTGACAAATAGAAAAAAATGGAACGGAAAAAAAACAAATATTCCCTTGCATTGCTCAGCCAATCAGATGGCAATCTTATCACGATCATGTGGGGGGGGGCTCAAGACTGAGAGGGAAAGGAGACAGGAGGGAAACTCATTTTCAGAGTGTTACTGTTCATGTGACAGAACAAAAGATCGACTTTTATGTGTTGCATCAGAGAATCGGAAAATAAGGATCAATAATCCTGGAAGATGCACTGGGACATTTAAAAGTGATTTACTTCTGTTCACTTTTGTTCTGGTGCTGTCTTTCATGGTTTGTAGATTAGTTCTAATCAAGCAAAGTCTTAAATGCTACAGCATACAATAGGTCTTTTTGGACTGGAGGAACTTTCTCATAGTTCTACAGTTGAAGGACCCAGGGGGAGAAACACAACTGACTTCAACTCGTAAAAGCGAAATCTAACATTTCTGCGTGACTGCGGCATGGCCTCAGGGATGACAATGTCGGTCTGTCGGTCTGTCGGTCCACCACTTTGGTCCAGGCTGACATATCTCAACAACTATCTGATGGATTGCTATGAAATGTGATACTGACATGCATAGTTCCCAGTTCCCTCAATTGTAATGACTTTGGTTATTCCCTGACTTTTTCTCCAGCGCCATCATCAGGTCAAATTGTAACTCTCAAATACTTTGGTTTATGACCAAATACATGCAAAACTAATGGCATTACCATCAGGCTCAGCTGTACTTTGTGTTTGGTGCTAATGAGCAAATATTAACATGCTAACTAAGACATAACTAACATTATATCTGCCAAACATCAGTATGTTTGTCATTGTGAGCATGTTAAGATGCTGACAGTAGCATTTAGCTCAAAGCACATCCTCACAGAGCAGCTAGCATGTCTGTACACTCTTCGTCTTATTCATCAATGTTTGGCTCAGTGAAGGCAGCATGCAGTGGGATTGCTGATAAGATGTAAGCTGCAAATGCAAATGCATGAATAAATGCATCTTGAGTCTGTTCCAGGCGAGCAGAGCTGTTACTGTACTTTTGGGCTTTGGGGTTACTTTCACCGTTAGATACAGTAAGTCGTGAACCGATCACCAGTGTTTTAGTGCAACTGGCATAATTACTGGTGAGGGCTTTCCCTCCTGCATCAGTTGGTGAGAGTTTACACTGGGATTTATGGTAATCACACTCAAATGCTCCATGCTGATCAAAACATAATCAGCTGATCAGATTGCAAAGAGAGAAATATCAAGGGAATGTTTGCGGTTGTTACTGAAAGGGAAGTGCATTTATATATATATAAAGACACACATAAGACGGGAAGTGAGGTCAGAGGTTCAGAGATATGTTTAGTTATCTGAACTGCTGAGAAAAGCAAAACGTGTCAAAGCTGATGCTAACATTATCAGCATATATATCAAAACAGTTGTCAGTTCAACAAAACAGTCCTTGATTAAGTGTCTTGATTAACAGTACATGCATAAATAAAGTACATGCGTAAATAAACTGTCCATATTTGAATAAAAATTTGGTTTTGAAAACCTGACAAATGATGCTTTCAAACACTGAGCTTTAAACACTTTCATCCTCAGGCTGGTTAACTTTAATGTAATGAAAAACGTGCATCATTTAATGGGAAGAATAATGTAAAAACAAAAATAATTATTTAAACATTAAATGAAACTCTCTGACTTTGATGTCAAAGAAACACCAACAACAATAATAATGTGTAAATACTGTTAATATTAATGCCTGACTATAGTAATTTACATATACAGTATTTGTTCTTGTGGAATATATTTCATGTGTATATTATTTTTGTCCTTGCTTTATTGTAATGCTTGTTTGGCGAGAAATGCTGAAAAGTGAATTATTACCATTTATGTTTATTCTGTCAAGAGGTGGAAAGTAACTGAGTACATTTTCTCATGTACTGTATTTAGTGTTATTGATATTGTATAGTATTAGAAGTGCAGTATTTATACAGTACATTTCACTTCTGTTGACAGACACTGTCCATCAAACTGCACATCCCCCAAGCTATCATGTATGACATATTCATCCTCTGTTACAGCTTTGTGTTCATTCAGTCTCATTTCCCCATTCCCACCTACAGTATGGCTACTATTGGGCGGGGAGCAGGGGGGGGTCTCTCTTTGAAAGTCCTCTTCTGAGGTTTCAACCATGTTTTCCCCTTCTGTGCTGTGGTTTTTTGGGGACTTTTTTTGTTCATCTTCTTAGAGAGCTTTGGCTGGGTCAGTAACCTTTGCTGTTGCAGGTCTGTAAATCCCACTGAGGCATTGTTTGTGATATTGAAATAGATTTCTCCCGCCGTATTCAGTGTTCCCATATAACATCATCTAACATTGTGCTGTGCAAATAGTAAAAAGAGAAGAAGAAAAGTGCTTCTGTGATTTAAATATCACGAGGAAAAGGCAGTGGGTATTATGGGAAAAATATGGGGACAGTTTCTGTGGGGGAGTGATAGACAGATGGGGAAGTCAGCATGAAACAGTGAAAAGGAGAAATATAGTATTACAAGTACGACATACAGTTTGTAGGCGGTCATATGCTCCTGCAGGGCAAAAACCCATGGCTTCTGTTCCCTAATGAAACTAACCACACTCATGCAAACACAAGCACACCGCCAGCAGGAACAGCCACACACAATTCCTCAAAAGATTCCACATTTATTAAGACAGCTTAACAAAAAACAAGTTTTTGCTTTTCACTTGCCCTTACCTGTTGCTATGGTAGCTGAACTGGTAGAGCGGGTGTCCCATGTACAAAGAGTCTTTACCGCAGCAGCCTGGGTTCGATTCTGGCCTGAGCCCTTTGCTGCCCTCTCTTTCTCTAATAATAGTGATTGTGTTTTAGTTTGTCTGTATGGACTGCTGATGAAAAAAAAGAAATCAAGAATCCTCCCAGGCGTCTGCGTTCCACTTTTCATCAGAGGAAGTGACATACAGCATTACTCAGCCAGTGCTGTAATGCGTCATGTGGAAGAATGTTATTGTGTCAGAAATGATGGGCTCGAATTCCTTTACTGAAATTGATGAAACAGGGTCGAACAGGGCAATCAATTACAGCATTTGCACATGCACGCATGTGTGCACACACACACACACACACACACACACAGTTTTCATATCCACATTTGGATTTTCTGTGGTCAGGGTTACCTATGGGCCTTTTTGACTAAAGAAAAAACACCATCGTGATGTGCCGGGCTTTCTCACAGGGAAATCACTGTCTCTGTTTTCACTTCACACTTCAAAAGTTCAAGTACTTGCTGAACATCAGCCGAATGGAACCTCCCCGAGAGTGCTTTTGCTGCCCCCTGCAGCTGAGAACCCATCTGTCCTAAACACTCCTAGTGCAATCCCAGACTTCCCCACTCTAATTATAGAGTTAAGTGACAAAACCTTTCCATACTCTCGGTTTACTACACTACGTGGTTAAATAAAGTAACTTGTGATATGACACGACATTTTCTTTTACTGTAAGGGAACTATTGTGTCTTATTTCCCACATTGTTGATGAAAACACACAAATAATATTATCTTGATCCGTCGCTCCCAATCGACTGCCCCCCGACTTCACTCCCAAAGAAAAGACAAAAGAAAGGAGAGGAAAAAAAGAAAAGAAGTGGCATTATCTGACAGGGTAATATTACAAAGTCCTAAAAACTGGTTCATACCAAAATCTAATAATCCTTACTCATACTCACAAACATTCTCATCATCCCCTGTAGGACCTAAGGCCACAATGAACGTGTTAATCCTCACCCTAAATTCATCTGAGCTACCTCGTATCCAGGGGAGCAGATGGAACAGCACTGCTCTAGTTCATTGTCCTCTGCTTTGTTTTCTTCCTGTTCTTGTCTGTTGGATACTGTAATGTCACCTGTTTGTTGTGCTAAGTGGCTCTTCCTACTTCCTAATGTACATATGAGTTTGTGTCCCTCAAGCAAAGTGATGGTAATGAGATATATTATATTATACTTATATTATATTAAATATAATATATATATACTAAAAAATGTGAGTATTAGTGTATTGTATTGAGGGAGACACAAACATACTAAGTAATAATCACGAAGTAACTGTAAATAACCCAATTTATGTTTTAGCCCTAGAAAAGAGAAAGTCCAGTTAAACAATATTTTAGTTGCTTTTATTACGTATTTTTGCCTGTTTACGCACATGTGGTCTTATTTCCTGTTTCCTGCTTTTATTTTGAATATGTACAGGAAGTTCCTGCAGTAACAGCAAAATGAAGGCACTTTGAGAGAAAAGTTTGATGTATTAGCGCCCCCCGAAGAGGCACAAGGTTACTGTCTGTTATAGTACTGTGATATTCAGAGGTTGTTTGTGTCTTGAATTCATTTTGAAGTGCAATAAGTGTGCGCTCGGTTGTAATATTCTAAAATCGTATGGAAAAGTGACTGACATGCTGTATTTGTTGTTTTGTGCTCTGTAACCAGCTCTTACGGTGGTTTTGAGATTTAGCCCTAAGAACATGTGTTTGCCCTCTGCTGGTACTTTTATTATAAAGGGTTTATCATTTTTAATTAAGCCAAGAAATAGTCCAACACATTTAAGCCAGGGTAACAAGTCAGTGTTTGTACGATAAAAAGGTGTTAACTAGTACAGCAAGAGAGTGGATACGAGTATTTCCCAAAATGTTGAACTATTCCTTTAATGGTTAATAAATAATTTAGTAAAACTTAATAAATCAGTTATAAGTCCTTAATAAATGACTTATTTATGACCTTACCTTCTGGAAAACGTCTGTAGAGGAAATATATTTATCAACAACTTATGAAGCTTTCACTGGCCAACAGTAGGAAAGGATGATGCTGCTTCAAATATAACAAGGAAGGAAATGAAAGTCTGGCTCATCAAAACAGTATCTAGCATAATAATACTACTAATACTGTCTAATCCTTGAGTTACTCAGCGATTATAAAGACTTGTCTGCTTTTAGACTTTAGTAGTTCCTTGTTAAACTCGGGGTTTTATTGATGAATGTCAAACAAAATAAAGGTGAAAGGTGAATCATAGTAATGGAGAAATATCTCCCAGATTGCAGAATACCGGTCAATCATCGTCACCGTGACACACGCTCAGTGGAAATTATAATGAACCAATGAGAGAGAGAGAGAGACAGAGAGAGAGAGACAGAGAGAGAGAGAGACAGAGAGAGAGAGACAGAGAGAGAGACAGAGAGAGAGAGACAGAGAGAGAGAGAGAGAGAGAGACAGAGACAGAGAGAGACAGAGAGAGAGAGAGAGAGGGAGAGAGAGAGAGAGACAGAGAGAGAGACAGAGAGAGAGAGAGAGAGAGAGAGAGAGAGACAGAGAGAGAGAGAGACAGACAGAGAGAGAGTTTCCCTGAGCGTCTGTTTCGCAACCAGTCCGGAGTTTTCCGCTCCTCCGTGGTGCATAACTTCAAGGTGACTGATGCCCTGCAACGAGTCAGGGCGAGCCCTGCAGACTCTGTGATGAAATTTAAAATGCGTAAAAAAAGACAACACGTGGCAGCATAATAAATACTGTGGCAACTTGTTGGTTTTACTCAGTCTCTCCGCGGCTCAGCGGCTCAAGAGCGTTCCTAAGTTTCTGATGCGAACACGTTTTTTACTCCGAGCATCCAGCCGCAGCCCGTAGTCATGTTGGATAAATGCGCCCGTGTGCCTGTCTCCAGCGCCGACCTCCAGCTCAAACTGACGGACGACAAAAGCAGCCTGGCCGCAGCAGCAGCAGGGATGGGGATGGAGAACGGCGCAGGGAAGAAACTCATAGAGATAACTGGACCGGCTTTGTCCAAAAGAAAACTTCTGGTCGGCTTGGACCTCCTCTGCCTCTTCCTTGGTAAATATCCACATATACAGCAGAAAGATCTGTTATTTCACTTGTTGAATGCATTGCTGTCAGAGCTTTGTTGATGTAGCTACGAAGTATCACAAAAGCACCTGTGCGATATCATTCATTCCAACAAAATAGTGCCAAGTAACATATCTGTGAGCTTATGATTGTTTATGATTGTGGCAAAAAGATGCTGATACAGCTCTGTGGTCGGTGTCGAGGCCATGTGGTGTTAGCACACACTAGACGCGTTAAGGGGTCTCTGTTAATGTTGTCCATCCACACATTAGCTATGTGAGCATGCATATGCAGACCATGCAAACACTTCAATCAGTAAGTGTATCTTCACCTAATCTGAAACAAAGAGTTAAATAATCAATTAGTTGATCAGCAGAAATCAATGAATCGTTTAGATCAAATTTTTCAAGCAAAAGTGCCAAATATTCTCTGATTCCAGCTTCTCAGTTGTGAGGACGTTCCCTTTTATTGTTTTACGTGATAATACATTTCAATATCTTTAGTCGTGAAGTGTTGGTTGGACAAAACAAGCAACCTGACACCATCTCTGTGGATGAAACTGTGTTTTTTTCACCATTTGCGTACATTTTATGGACCGCATTAACAGATTCACTGAGAAGATTATTGGCAGATTAAAAGACAATGAAAGTAGTAATTAGTTGCATATTCTTTTCATACAATATCCATTATTTTTTTTTAGCTTTGAAGGCTACAGGTGAACTACCTTAAAAGTTGTCATTGTTTCCTGTTTATAGTATCCCTGCGGAGGGTTAACTTCAACCACGTTGAGTTCTGTTCCGCTTTGTTTTCTTCCCTTTTTATTTAGTCAACAAAGACACTCAGCGGCTACATGTGGGCCTGCAGTGTTAGTGGAAAGAGGAAAGAGAGAGAGAGAAAGTTTTTCAAGCTCTCTCTCTCTCCATCTACATGTATCCCTGGCTTGCTTTTTTCCACTCATGCGCGCTCCCGAGCTCTCGAGCTCTCCGTGCCAGCTGGTTTGTGCATTGCCCAGGGAATTCTACAGTTTCCATGACAACCTCCCGTTCTCAGGGTAGAGCCGGGCCAGGGGGAATTGTATTTGGTATAAATAAATAAATAAATAAATGCACGATCCACTGCGCGTGGGTGTGTAGCGTGTGCACATGAGTGTAATTGTCGACCCTCCCTCCCGTGGTCCCTCTATGTGACAGGAGGCCGGTTATGTAATGTTGGCTAATTGGAAAAAGCTGGACGGGAGAGGTTGTCTGTATTAACAACAGATTGGACATGTGCATGAAGGGAGGGAACCATGCAAGAAGTATCTGTCTCTCTCTCTCCCCCCTCTCTACTGTGTGTGCGCAGGCATGCAAGACAGAGAGAGAGACAGTGAGAGAGAGAGACAGAGAGAGAGGGAAGGACACCCAGAGACAAACAGAGACAGTGAGAGGCTGGTTCTGGCTCTGGTCTGCTGCAGCATTTGCTCTTTGTTTTGTAGGGAAGAGTTGAACTGAAGTCACAAACAAACCCCCTTTCTCTCCTCATCAACAGAAATGCACACACACACACACACACACACACACACACACACATGCGCAGTTCAAACTGGGTCTCTGTTGAGCTCTGCCTACTTTACTCTTCTATTTCCAGACCCTCACATTCCAAATGGTTGTCTAACTTAGGTTCTCCAGAGAAAAACTCAGGGTTCCCACAGTTATTTTCCCTCAAAACCATTCCTCATGTGACCTCCTCTCTTTTCCTGAGTCTCCCCACGTCACATTGCCTGTCACTTTTATTATAGCCTTGAATTTCCTTAGTACTTTCATCTGTGATTAAAGCGATACTTAATGTGTGTCTGTTGGTGTGCGACAGGGATGAACAGTCAAGGGCATCATATCTGCACTGGTGCTGGGTATTGAACATGGTGCTTTTTGGGGTACTGACAGAAGTGTGTCCGTAGCACAGAGTATACAAAACTGTCACGTATCAAAAGCTGGCATAAACAATGCTCGCTCACACCCTCACTCTTCTTTTGTTCAAGCAGTCTGCAGCCATGTTAGCAGCTTTGTGAGGCTGTGCTTATTTTGTGACAATCCATCCAATAGTTGTTGAGAGTTACTCAAAACTACAGACGTCAGTCTCGTGGTGGCGCTAGAGGAAAAGTCAGGGGATCGCCAAAGTCAGTAGGGTTTGTCCTCTGGGGACCACGAATGTCTGTACAAAACGTCATGGTGATCCATCTGATAGTTGTGATATTTCATTCTGGACTTAAGTGAGTGACTGACCAACGTTGCCTTCCCTAGAGCCACGCCGCTAGCATGGCTAAGCATATTGAAACATATTGAAACACCTTAAGTTTCCTTATTGAAAGAAATGTCTGTACCTGGTTTTGGTACAGAACCACAGATGTTAATTTGGCAGTTAGTATCGAAAAGAAATCTAATGATACCCAGCCCTTGTCTGCATGTATGTATGGATAACACTGAGTGTCACATGACTAGGAGCTGGAAAGACAGACATGTGGGCGGATTCCCCCCCCGGTGCCCCTTCTCATCCTCTATTGTTGCTCCTCTTTCTTCCTCCCATGCTTCATCCCCAGTATCTCATCACAAAGAGGAATATCTATACTCCCACTGGGGATTGTTGTGATATCCTTCTTGGTCTAATTCCATTCATCTCCCTCTTCCTCCCTAACCCTGTGCAGCCTCCATCCCTTTCTTTGCGTGTGAGCTGAAGGCGGTGAGTCCTTACAGAAGGGGCTTCATGTGCGGGGACCCCAGCATCACCTATCCTTACCTGCACCGAGAGGCCATACCAGATGAATTACTAATCGCCGGTGGCATCATCATCACCGGCCTCACCGTGAGTACTCATCGTCCCGATCATCCCTGTCGTAGCAGTCATGCCATTATTCATTTTACACCATGTCCCAGCTCGCGAGGAGGATGAGGGGTGTGCACTATGACGGTTCTGACTATGTGTCCACCTCCAGATCGCCCTCGGGGAGTGTTACCGGGTTCGTTTCAGAGGCGTCAGCTCCAAGGCCTTTGTCAGGAACCTGTATGTGTCCTGCCTGTACAAGGAGCTGGGCTGCTTCCTGTTCGGCTGCTGTGTCGGCCAATCCCTGACCAACATGGCCAAGCTGAGTGTTGGGCGGCTGCGGCCACACTTCCTGTCTGTGTGCGGTGTCACCTACGCGTCGCTTAACTGCACACCTGGAACCTACGTCGCAACAGTGAACTGCCGCCAGCCTGATCACCGGCTGGAGGAGGAGGCCAGGTGTGTGTGTGTGTGTGTGTGCGTGAGTTCATGCATATGCTTTATGTAAAGTGCTTTTGTTCTGTGTTATTCTAAATACTTTTAAAACATTTTAGGAAGTCCTTCTTCTCTGGTCACGCCTCCTTTGCGATGTACACGATGCTCTATTTAGCGGTGAGTATTCCTATCTGTCTATCTCTTTCACACATTTTGTCATACACACAAACACTGGCAAACGCAATTTGACGATCACTCCAGTCTCCAATTACCATCTCTCTACAGAACGTAGAGAGTGAATGAATGAACCCATCTTCAGTCCAGTTAGCAGCAGAAAGAGAGAGAATGGAAGAGGAGAGGGAGAAAGAGGAGGACTGAAGGGAGAAATGGGACAAACAGAGACAGCTTTGTTCTGCTGTGGGAGGAGTGTGACCTCGCCTCACCGCCTCACTGCTCTCCTCTATTGTGTGTGAGTGTGTGTGTGTGTGTGCGTGTGCAAACTCCTGCATTTATATGTGTGTCTATGCAAGGGGCTGCATATGTACATGTGTGCATACAGCATATTAATGTGTGTGCCGTCTTGGCTTGCTTGTTCATGATTACTTTCTCCTTCTGTTGCCTGTCTTTATGTTACCACAGTGCTGCTTTACATTTAACGTGCGTAAATCTGTGTCTATAAGAATGATAATTAATGATTGTGTCTATATTCACATTTGAATGCATGAAGCCTCTCGCACATTCTCAGATTAAAGCCTATGGTTAGATAAATTAGTGTTAGACAGTATTTCTGTTAAACAGAGAGACTCAAAGCCAATGCTGGATCACCAGCAGGGCAAAGCGGGCAACTGCCCCAGGGTCCTAGACCCTCAGGGGGCCCCAATGGCTCCAGATTCACTGGTTGCCAATTACAGTAAGTAATACTGTATGCTACTAAAACTAAACGTCCGTCTTAAAGAGAGGTCAAGTTTGAAGGCCTCTGCAGGGTAAAGTAAATAACAGACAAAGACCCCATTGTTCTGCACATGAAATAATGTCATGTTCATTGTTGTTGTTCATGTAGTTTTACCTGCAGGCGCGGTTGACATGGCGTGGGGCTCGGCTGCTGAAGCCAGCGCTGCAGTTCTTCCTGGTTCTGCTGGCATTCTACACAGGTCTGACCCGCATCTCAGACTACAGGCACCACCCGTCCGACGTGCTAACAGGCTACATACAGGGAGCCCTCACTGCTTACTGGGTGGTCAGTATACCTTGCCTTGCTTGTCTTTTGTGCAACAGTGCATGTCCACATGTCAGCGTAAAATCTTAAGGTCGGGCATGTGTTTGTGTGTTCCCCCAGGCCTTCCACATCTCGTCCATGTTTAAAAGCTCGAGCTCAGATCTGTCTCCGACTGAGACCCTGGACAGCCCCTTGTCACCCCACCACACTGTCTGCTAAACCTCACCTCCACCAAACCCCTACACCCTCTACCAACATCCACCTGCTGCCTGTAGTCTGGTTTGGATAGACAAGAGATTTGAAGAATGTGAGACCATTTCCTGTGAAGTCAAACCACATACCTCAGTATTCAGACAGAGTGTGAGAGAGAGAGAGGGAGAGTAGAGCTTGTGAGATACTGTATGTGGCTCAAAAGAGAAAACAAATGCTCGGCTGGAGTGTTGCGCAAGCAGCCTGAGTACTCGACCCTTGCCCTGTGACTGACCCATGTGATTCTTACCTGTGAGATGAGACGACTGAATCCTGAACATAGCAACCACTACCACTCTATACTTCACCTGTAAATATATACAGATTTTGTACAACTTGAATGATACTGTAAAAGCACTTTTTGATTTCCATACTAGCATTATTAATTACCACTTTGTAATGATTTGGTACATAGTATGTAATATTTTTTATACAAACATGTTATATGTTGTAGATGTTTTTTTTTGTTTTTTTTACATAAACCCAGTGAATGTAATGGTGTTGAAGGAAAGCACAAATAGCGAGAAAGCAACTCATTTTCCCTAATGTGTTGTATCATTTAGATAGGATGTGTCGTATACGTAGTTTATTATGAGGGAATGACCATGAGAATGTCTACACAATATATATATAATCCATGTTTAAAAAGTACGGATGCTACTAGTTCTCTGACTTTTTTTATAATGCTAATGTATGTTGCTAGACTACTTACCAGTCCAAGAGCACACCGATCATTAAAGAAAAATGTGATATTTGAATAACTCATTGTCTCTTTAAGTTCAGTTTGTGACATTTAAAATACTAACACTGCATGCACATTTTGAGAATAAAACATTTGGATGTTATTGCATCATTTTTTAAAAGATGATTATTGTATATCCTCAAGTTCAAAGCTGATTTTTAAACAAATGCATTTATTGAGTTATTTGGCCACTTTTGGGCAATGCAAGAAGCTTTTAACACAACATTACAAGACACTTTATAATGTTAATATGGTGAACATGTTAGTCCGCTATGGTCACAAGCTAGTCACTAACTTTGTATGTCTGCCATTTGGTGCTGAGCAGGTAGCATGCGTTTGTGAAGAGCAACGTTGAGAAGAGCGGTTTGTCAGTAAAGTTGTGGCTGTAAAACCAAAACCAAAACAGCTGAAAGGTGCTAAAACGCTGAGCTAGAGCTGAGGGGATAAAGATATTGATTAGCTTGGCTTTATTTATTATCAGAAATTAAACTTTTTCAAAACGCTCAAAAAGGTATCGTCTGTATTTCAACTCCTAATTATTTATTAGCCCTAATTTTAATAATACAATAAATGGGTGGACCCTGCTTTACTCTGTCTGTCCTATGTTGACTGTTCCATCCTTCAGTATGCTTTCTGTGCCAGTCAGTTGAAACTGATAAAGTAAAATATTTCCCTCTGTGGTGTAGTGGAGTAGAAATATAATGTAGCAGAAAATAGAGGAACTCAAGTACGAGTATCAAAGTACAGTACGTACTGGAGTAAATATACTAATTCAGTTTTTCTCTACATCATATGCCTCGTCAGTCTCTCCTTCGCCTCCTTTTCCTCTGTAGATATCTTGTTCATTTTTCTCAAACCCTCCCTCTCTCTGTACATCCATGCAAAGAGAAAGACAGCAACATTTATTTCACATGTTTACTTGAACTTCAATAGCAATACAAGACAATCAGAACACTTGAGGTCAATATGTACAAGGATCTCAGGGGGTTGCAGAAAAGTTCTGAGGTTTTATATGATCTCTGGCTCTGGAGTCAAGAGTTCTGTTGCTATGACAAACTCCATGGCAACGAGTTCCATCACTAACAGTTAGTGGCAGGTGGAGGGAGACGGGGGCGGGGGCGGAGGTTTTGGTCTTGATGTGAAAATGTGATTGGTCAAGAGTTCAAAATCAGTCGGCGGGGATGTGTGTAAGAGGCCGCCCAGTTGATATTGATAAAATGCTTCACTGTGATACATTAATTATACAAGAATGATGTATATACAGGCACGCACTCACACATACACACATCCTTACACACACGCATGCTCATCAAGCCACACACACACACACACACACACACTCGCACGTACGCTCACACACACACACACACACGTCAGTACTTTCCTCCTACAGTATGTAGCCTTGTAAAGCCACTATAAAGTCATGCACATGTTCTTTGAAAGGATTTTTTGGCAACACACAAGTGCTTCTTTGACACACTGCTTGCTTGCTACAGGGAGGGAAAACACCCAGCCGATGAACCAATAGAAACTTGGACGATGGGCAAATAAAGATAAGCACTGATGAGATGGGAACGACACAGCAGGGTTTCAGGGAGAGAACAGGGAGAGGAAGAGGAGGAGGAAGAGTTATAAATGGATCACAGTCATAGAAAAGTAACAAAACATGAAAAGGGGGAAGACTCGTGGTGATCGGAAGATAGAAGCAGGGAGGAGCCATCACTGTCATCATCATTACCTTCATCATCCATCATCAATATCCTCAATGGTGTTCTCATAATCATCATCATCATTTCCATCAGTTTGATCATCATTATTTTGTTGTTATCACCATCTTCCTCCTCCTGCCTGGTTTCTATGCCCCGATCACCACCGCCCTAGTCACAGGCTCGTCACCCGCTGCATCTGTCCGTCGTCTCCCTCAGAGGCGGGCTCTGCTGAGTACACTGCCTCTCCATTGGACGCCAGCGGCGGCGGCTGGTAGAAGGTCTGCAGGTGATTGGGCCGAGGGCCCAGCGGGGGTCGCCCCAGGCTGTAGGGAAGTTCCAGGGAGGGCCGCTGGGGTTGGCCAGTGGGGCTGACCTCTTCTGGACCTTCAGGGCTGCTGTCGGGGTACGAGAGGGTCGGAGGGGAAGTGCGGGTATAGAAGCGAGGGGGGGAGCTGCTTCGGCTGTACACCTGGGGGGAGTGACGCGAGTAGAGATTGTTTGGAGGCGAGTTAGTGTCTCGAGGAGCAAAGATATTGGTTGGGGGAGAGCTTCGAGGGAAGATGCTGAGTGGCGGCGAGCGGCGGTCTCCAGGGTAGAGCGGGGAGGGGTTTGAATCTCGGGCGTAGATAGGTGAGGAGTCAGGGTCAAGATCGAGGTCAGGGGTCAAAGGCAGAGCAAAGCTGTCAGAATCCTCTCGTTCGCCATGGTACCGAAGAGATCCTCTTTTCCTCGAGTCGAGACCTCCATCTTTGCTCTCAAACAGGAAGGATTCCTCCCTGTCTATATCCATGCCTCCCCTCCACACGTCCAGTGCTCTATCCTTCTGTTTCTCATTCTCTCGTTCAATCCCTGCCCTCCATCCATCTCTGTCCTTCAAAAACAAGGATTCATCTTTCTCCCTCTCCTTCCCGCTTCTCCATCCGTCAACCCCAAAATCTTGCTTCTGAGTTATAAAAGTCTCTTCCTGCTCTGTCTCCGCTCCTCCCCGCCACACCTCCATCCTTCCACCCCTCTTCTCCAGCAGATGAGCTTCCTCCCTCCCTCTCTCCATTCCACCTCTCCATTCGTCCATGTCTCCATCTCTCTTCTGAGAGGTATAAGACTCCTCCCTCCCTCTCTCGGTTCCTCCCCTCCATTCGTCCATCATTCCGTCTCTTTTTAAGAGAAATGTCTCGTCCTTCTCTCTGTCCTGGCCACCTCTCCATGTCTCTATGCCTGCCTCCCTCTGTTTCATCAGCAGTGGCTCCTCCAGAGCCTTGTATAAGGGCTCAGATTCCTGTGGGGGAGGGGGAGGAGGAGGCGGGAGGGGCCTGTCCCGGTAACGATCCCTGTCTCTCTCCCTGTCTCTGTCCGTCCCTCCGTTTGAATCCACTGTGTTGCGGTGGCGGGACAGAGTGCCAGGGGTGCGGCTGAGGGTGGAGTAGGGCCGAGCCTGAACATCAGGGGGGCGAGCTTGCTGCCTGTCCTGGAGCCCGCGGCGACCCAGAGTGCCTTGCAGCTGCGACCTGTCCCCATCTTTAAGCAGCTCACGGGACTCCGAATCTCCAGGAACACGTGAGTGTGACCAGCCATCTAAGCGTGGCGTCGTGGCGTGATCTTGTCCACGTGTCTCAGCGTCTTGTGTGTGGTGCCTCGTGTGCGCCCATCCCTCTTGTGCGTTGTGCCGTGTGTTTGGCTGCATGGTGGCAGCCCAGCCCTCTTGAGGTGGCTGCGCGTGCCGAGTTAAAGTGGCAGTGTGAGTCAGAGCCGTCCTGTCGTGGTGGTGAGGCCTCGCCAGGCTTCCGTAGCGCTCAGGAGGAACAGGCATGGGAACTGAGGGCCTCAGGTTGCTCTGCACCAGCTCTGAGATGATCATCTTTTCCAGCGCTGCTGCATCAGACAGGTTACGACGCATTCCAGCACCGCTGCCCAGATCTGTGGCCCCATGAGGGGTGAGGAGGGCTGGGGAGATGTCATCCCCTCCTATCCCAACTCCTCCCTCCCTCAGAAGGTCAGTGCTGCCCACCACTCCAGCTCGGGACCCGGGCGTGGTTCCCAGACCGTGCAAGGTGAAGGTGTTGGGCGTGTAGCCTCCGTTGAGACACACACTGTCCAACCCGCAGGACTCCTGGCTCTGGGACACATTAACCTCTGTTGGAAGAAACAAGAAGATGCCAATTACCAAACAGGAATAAAAGATTGACATAATGAGATTTACACAAATGAACGTATGAATGAATGAGCAGAGTTTAGGGTTCATGTGCCAACTGAGGGTGTGGCTTCACCAAGAAGATTTGGATATTAACAATATACTTTGATGAAATGTTCGGTTATGTAGCCACATGGAAGAGATGTATGTTATGTGTTCATGGTCTATGAATAATTACTGTGTGCAAACATTGCACAGATAGTCTATGAACTGAAGCACAGTGCACGAGGAAGTGGCGCTCAATGATTCGAGTGAGCACAATAAAGGAGAGCTCATACTCTGCTTGTTTCTGAAGGTTCCTACAGGTCCATGTTAAGACAGAGAGACAGAGAGGGAGAAAAACATTTAAAAGACAAACATTTCAAAAACTAAAAACAGAACATCACAAAAACATTTGAGGAGCTTTTAATTCGAAACATTCATAATGTACACAAACAGAAAAGTGACATATTGTACTGGGCAAAAGTCTAAGGCCACTTAGAGAAAAATCAGGCAGTAGGGCCCGATCAATATATCATCCGCCTGATATTATTGCCCAATAATATCTATGTGTCCTGCTCTGTACACATTATGGTCACACATCTGAAATAACTACATTTAAGGGATCCTGTTTTTTCATGTAATGAAAAATCTGCTGACATATCGTTATTGGATTTTTAAAACTCGAAAATATCGCCCTCAAAAATCCAGTATAGGTCAGGCTCTATTCAACAAGCAAAACACAAACAAGTAGACAAAGTCAAAAGAGGAAAGTTGTCAAAACTGTTTCAAAATGGATGTCAAAATTGAACACTTATTAAACGTCCTTGTAAATTGATGCTTCTTTCAATCAGGAAACTGGAGGGATTGACTGCTGGATATTCATTTTTGAATGAATTTCTCTGTAACCTTGTTGCTACAAGCTGTTTTATAAGCTAATAAACTCATTTTTAATGAAATAGTTACTAGACATTTTTCAGTGTAGCATAAGACTTTTGCACTGTAGTAAGTAAAAGGACAGTGAGCACACATAAGTAAAAGGACAGTAAAAGAAACCAACATGAAGAGGGAGAGGAAGTAAGCTGTGTCGAAAATGTAGACACAAAATCAGGACGAGTCACAGAAAGTTGTGATGAAATGTACCTGTGGAGGTGAAGGGCTGAGTGTATCCCTGGGCCAGCATCGTGTCATACGGTGAGGCTCCGGCATGAGTCTGCAACACTGGATTAGTAAGGAAATGGTTCCCCAAAGCAGCTGAGGATGGACAGCGAGAGAGTGAGAGAGGGAGAAAAAAATTAATGCAACATTCTTTAACAACAGAGGAGGCCAAGCTGAGATTTAAAAGAAAAAAAGAAAAACAGTAACCTCTACCTCGGTTAAGAGTAGGGGTGTTATTAACGTCTGCAGCGATGAAAGACGATTCAGTTTGCCTGCGAACAGTGTCGTTCCACATCCTCCTGATGCGACTCTGGGACAGAAATATTCCACTCAGGGTCAAAACTGACTCAGACACAGAGGGAAAGAAAGACAAAGAGGTACAGTGTATTGTAATCTACCTGTCTGTTAGCAGTAGCTCTCCGACTCTGGCTGCTGGTGTAGCGGCTGTTGGACCGCAGGGCAGCACCCTTCACCGAGTCCGGAGAGCTGGAAGAGGACGTGGCGCAGCATTGTGAGAGACGCAGGCATCGGCCGTAGTCCTTCTGACCCTACACACAATATTTAAACAAATCTGTTTAGTCACAAAATGATGCCGTTACAGACAGATTCTGGCAGTTACATAATGGCACATTAACACAGAGACGGACCTTTCTGGCGAGGGTGCAGTGCAGTATGGTGATGAGGAGGCCCTGGGCGGTGTTGAGGGAGGAGAAGAGGTAAGCCAGGAGGAGAGACGGAGCAGACAGGAACATCAGGCCTGAGGACCAGGTGACGCTCTGCAGGAAGAGCAGCGTCAGGGAGCCCACCGCCCACGCCCTGGAGACACCAGAGGAGGAGGGACACGGGATAAATCGCGTTTCATTTTCATTCTAACAAGCAAGAGTTCACTCACCTAAATCTGTTCGAATGCTTTTCCAATTTGATTTTTTCAGGTCCCTGTGCTTAAAATAGCACAGAGAAGGTTTAACTGTGCTTCTACTTTACAGCTCAACCGTGGACAAAAAGAGAGCTGGGGCGAGTGCAACTAATATTAATGTCTAGCAAGTTCAAAGAGGACCTGCACACTCCCACTTCTATCAGAACGCCACCATCCTCAAGCTCCCCAGAGCTTAAATAGACCCTGAAAAACTACAAGTAAAGGAGCATTCTGACAAATGTTGGTGTGCAACCACATTTTTTTATTTGCCAGACATTACTAACACACACCCTTGCTCTCTCTGCAGTATTTCCCCTCTATTTTTCATTTATACAGCATTGCTAAGGTTTGACCTTTACATAGACTATATAGACTCCTGTAGTGTATTGTGTTCTGTATCTTGAAACCATTCAAAATGCTGCAGATTAACAAAATGCTTTACTAAGACTAAGACAAAAGAATGACCATGTTACATCTGTTTCATGTGATTTACAGTGGCTCCCTGTCTCAGCTAGGGTGAGCCTTAAATATTCTGATTAACTACAAATCTCTAAATGGACTAGCTTCTTCATAGATAACAGACTGCCTCCAGCTCAAGAGACAACTCATTTTCAAACTCATTTTTATAGTTTTCTTTTCATTTTTAATTTTTAAAATATGACATCCATTAAAATAACTTAATAAAATTACAAATGCAACAGGGAGGTAGGGAAAACATAAGTAAAGTTTGTTTTTATCAATCCAGGTCCTTTTTGAGTTCATAAATCCAACTTTACTGTCTTTTTCCAATGACTATATGATTGGAGCCAAAGCTACTGAAACACAATGAGCTCTTCACATAATCACCCACAACGGATCAGCGTGAGACACTATACTTACCTCAGGTTGTCATGGCGACTGGAGTCTGGCTTCAAAGCAGCAGTGCTGTGCATCTTATGTAAGGTCATCACCAAGACAACCAGGTTCAACTGAGGCCAAAAAGAACAAACACTGTTTAATATCTATTCATTAATAATGACTCGATGTGACGTTATCACACACTGATAATTAGAAATATATGTAAATATGCACCGTAATGACGACAGCAACAGGTCCAAGGAAACTCCAGATGAAGTAATTGTCTGTTCGCAGCCAGCATCTACACACACACAAACACACAAACAAATCACAGTAAAATAAGAACCTCCAAAATAACAAAGTCAGTCTGGGAGTTGACACAAGACTATTCAGATGTAGGAAAGTAACTGTTCCCATTCAAAACCAAGTCAACTTACGCAGTTTTTGAGCCATAGCCTCTGAAGTCTATGGCTGCGGACACGGCCACCACCAGCCCGGGAATGGAGTAGCCACACAGGTAGAAATACTTCCTCCTGGAGTTACGGCCCTCAAATACCTCACGCTGCAGCAAGTACAGTTCCACCCCCTCCAGACACAACCAGCAAAACACAGAGAGCAGCGAGAAGTGCAGCAGGCCCGCAATGATGGAGCACACAACCTGGACATTTGGATAGAGAAGGAGGAATATTTCAAGAAATGCTTTAAAATACAACAGTAAGTACTAAAATGTCCATCCACTCAGCTACTCCTCTATTCTGGTTTTGTCCAATATCAAAGCACTCACTGTGTATTGAGTCTTGTTGGCACCCACAAGGAAGAGCAGTTCAGTGATGAGCAGGTTGGCCCACAGGTTGCAGTGGATGGTGCTGTGGTCTGTGTGCCAGGGCGCCCCCTGGCAGCACAGGGTGGTGAGGCAGGTGGCCAAACACACCAGTGCCACAGAGATGCCAACCCAGGACACCACATAGACGAGAAGCTCTTCTACGCCGACCCCGAACTGGTAAAGAGAATCAGATAGGAAGGTAAGCGCATTTATTACCTGATCATCAAGACAACATGTGCTGACGCAGGTTTGTGAGCGCGTGTGGCATGCTCGTGTGTCTTTGCCTCTGGTTGCGTGTCCCTGTGTGTTACGCAACATCTATTCAAATGAATAAAATCACACCCAACAAAGAGAACATCTTGCAGAGAAATGCTTAATTCAATTTCATGGCCTGCAGCTTTTATCACCCCCTCTCTCTTACAGCTACGACCCACAATTATCACCCCCTGTGCTTGATTTTTAAACAACATTTTGAAGAGCACGGTGGGGGTGAAGTCCAACTGTGCTGCAGCAAGTGGGTGCATGAGGGTGGAGTCAGGAAGCCTTTGGTGGTCGGATTTATTGAAGTTTCAGCTTGGCACCTGGCCATCTAAAAAGGAAACTACAGCACCACTAATGTTTAACACAAGCCTTTAAAATTCTTAATCCTTGTCCTTCTGTATGAGAGAAGGCAAAAAACACACACACTGTAGCCTTAAAGAATTTAACACCGTCACATGTTACTTTTGTGGTGTGTGTTACTTACAGCGGGTTGCTGATACGTCATGAGGACAGCATAGCTGGACAGGTGGTTGCAGGCGCAGGTAGTGTGTGTGTTGTTGGTGTGTAACAGGCGGCAGCCCTGTGTAGACCACCTGCCACTCCCAGAAACCCCTGATGCGTTCCAGAAAGAGCAGTTGGGGCCAAAGTGGTTCTCCAGCTGTGGAGACAAGCACGCCGAAACACATATTAGTGCCTATGAAGAATATTTACACCAGATTCTGCACAAGGTTAGGAATTTGCTCATTCTGAACATTAACTTTTGAGGTGAACAGATTTCCAAACAGACCTGCAGGTGCCTGAGAGTGAAGACCACCGGCTCGGAGAGGTACACTCTGTTGGATCCTCTGTGCACAGAGGCGGAGATGACGTGGGAGTTGACCACCAGGCTCTTACGCCTGGGCTCGGACCCCTGGCCCAGCCCCAGCCCCAGCCGCAGAGTCGAGTTCTGGGTGGTCAGGAAGGAGCCCAGGTTCTTATAGAGAGTGAGGACCAGCTTCACCTGGCCTGCAGAGGAAACCACAGAGGGGAAGGAGACATAGTGAAGAGAGACAGAAAAAATGTCTGTGTATTTCCACCATTTTTTCTGTACTTGATTTATCACATTCAAGATGAGACCGTTAGACTTTCATCTTATATTTTATAATGTGGGTGTAATGGGGTTTTGATATGTGGAGGAAAACTCTCCCACAACCCGTTGCTTGTCCTACCTATGGTTTACTACCCCAGGCAACATGCTTTATAATACTGAGCTTTCACTGTACAAAACGATTGATGATTAGTTCTGTTGTGTGCCACGGACCGTTGTTGCTGTACTGTTGCAGAGCCAGTGCTGATATCTGTAAGATGCTGTCGCTGTCGTAGGAGTGAGGGAACGTCAGGTCCTGTATTTCTGCCTCTGTATTTAGCACATACACCTCCAGATCTGCGCACACACAGTAACACACACACACACAAAAGCTTAGAAGAACTGGCAAGTTCCACAACGTGTAGGGCAAAACAAGAAAAAGAAAGGCGACGTACCAACATTTGGTGCCCTGTCACTGAAACGGCCTTCATAGAGATTGTTAGCCAATAGAAATGCTCCTTTCTCCACTGCATCTAACAGCAGTGATGCTGAGCGGGACTGGTCAACACTGCTCATATCAGCCCAGGACACCAGAGCCTCAGGACCCAACAGGTTATCAACTGTCTGAACGACCGCCTGACAGAGAGAAAGACAGAGATGTTTTATTCCGTGGTATCTATCTATCTATCTATCTATCTATCTATCTATCTATCTATCTATCTATCTATCTACCTATCTATCTATCTATCTATCTATCTATCTGGCTGTCTTACCTGAACATAAGCTCTACATGTGCGTTCCCTCTTCTGCAGCTGAAAAGAAGAAAAACATCTATTGTTAGAATCATCATCGCTGACATTTCCTCTTTCATTTCCAGGAAAGGTCAAGTACACATCCACACTGACAACAGGAAAAATGTACCTTGTTGTAATTGCGTGCTGCTGACTCTTTATTGGCTGGTCTCAAAGCCTGGAGCTGTGAGTCCAGGATGTCCAATAGCTGCTCAATTAGCCGGACGGACATGCTGACATCACCGGCATAGATCCGCCCCCGGGTCAGGTTGACCAACTCCCCGGCGATGTTGGCCGCGTTCTCTCCGCTCTTAATCTGAAGTGAGGCGGGGGTGTTTATAATGTCAAATATTTTGACATTTACGAGAGCACTGCTTGTTGACTGGCTTCAGGGCATTTGCACAGTGTGTGTGTGTGTGTGTGTGTGTGTGTGAATGTGTGACTAACCTTCTGTGCAATTTGGCTGACCCAGGGAGAGGTGCAGTTGGAAAGGTCAGGCCCTCTGGAGCTCCAACCCACTGGAGACTGCATGCACTGATAGGAAGCTATACCTGCAGAGACAGACAGGGTGACACAGACAATCAGAAAGAGAAAGGACAGCTCGTGTCTTACAGGACCTGAGGTGGTTTGCCACTCCTGTTTCTCTTTGCACACTGTCCAGCATCTGCACTGCCCTTTTTTTTAAACTTTTTTTTTTTGACAATTTCTAGTAGCAGATTCGAACAATCAAATGCATTGTTTAGAACTGCGGCTTGATTAAATGATTGATTAACATGAGAGACAAGGCAGTCAATCAAATCTGACTGAAGTTTATTTGAATATATGTATGAAATAAACTAAAAATGTTCCTAAAAACATGGGCAAAATGTGTGTCTGTTGGAGTTCGCAGAGGGACTCCATAATAAAACATGTCCAAACTACTCAACATGAATAGGACGAGGCAAAATGTACCACAGGCTTATCTACATAATCTACATACACAGCTTTTCCTCAGAGGGAGCGCTGGGCTGAAGACAGCTGCACAGCCCACTTTGTCTTAACACTATAACCTCTTTCTTCTTCTCTCTCATCTGTAGTTCAAAGAGAGGACATCGGACTACATTTCAAAGGGAAACAAGATCTAGACACACACATGCAAATACCACGCACACACACAAACGCTACACCTACCCAGTGACCCTTTAGGGCAGGGCCTCTCCACTGTCTCTCCCTTCAGGGTGGGTGGCCACTGAACTCCTCGTGCCACCCGGCCCTCACATCCGCCCACCTGACCGGGGCTCCCGGGAGCCAAGGGGACACGCAGAGGTGGACGTGGCGTCAGAGGGACCATAGCTGTGATTGGCCGCTGGTCAAAGGGTCCTCGGTTGATGACGCCAATTGGGTGAGAGGCCGACGGCCGCACTGGGGTCAGCGCGACAGTGGCTGTGTAGGAGCGGACGGTCGTCATCAGAGAGGAGAGGGGACCTGGAGGGACGGAAAACACTGTTCATTCTCTAGTTACATCACATATGTGCAAATACACAAGTGCACCTGTGCCACAAACCTTTAGTGGGTGGTGGCGGTGTAAACTGTAGTGGGTATCTCAGCACGTAGTAGTTATTCCACACATACAGCTGGTTGTCTCTGGGGTTGTAGTCTATGGAGGAGATGTACTGGTAAGGGTTGGGGAATGGTATTTGAACGGGCAGCTCCTGTCCACGGCTGGTGTCGTAGGCGTAAACCACCATGTCACTGCCGACTCGGCCCTCCGCCTGTCCCTCATCGTCCTGGAAGACGGAGCGCACGGCGTAGAGCACGCCACAGGCCATGAAGGCGTTGCTCGCCCCACGCTTGTCAAAGCCGGTGGCCCACGTTCCCTCGAAGCGCAGGGTGTACGGGTTCACCTGCAGGACAAAAAGGAAGATGAGAGAACTCAGCTATAAAACCCTACTTCTACTTCCTTCTTTTTTCTTTCCAGTCATCGATCTGTTTTCATTCCTCCTACTGCACCTGGCTGACTACAATGCGTCCATTATTGGCTTCAGTAGAGTAGATCACCCAAAGGCCGTTCTCGTCCACCGCCAGATCGATGTCTGACTTCCCTCCCCAGCGGTAAGGCGAGGTGTCGTGGTAGTTGGCATTGACCACCACTGCCTCGCCGCTCTTGATGCGTGTCCGCAGGTCATACTTGACCAGGTTGCGCGTTCGCTCCTTGTTATAAAACACAGCTCCGTCATACACCACAAAGCCCGTGCCGTCCACACGGCTAGGCAACCTAAGACAGAGAAAGAGGAAAAATGTGTGGTGTACATGTAAATGTACGACTTATATATGGATGTAATTCATGTTCAATTACAAAAAGAGAGTTGAAGGCCTGAAAACCTACAGGAAACACATGAACACACAATCTTTTTCTTTTTATGTTGCAACAATTTTGGTTATTTCACGTGAAAGTTTGTGTTTTCATCTGCGCTTCTCTCACAGGTTTTACGTGGGCGGGGCTCAGTTTGAAAAAGGTGATGTCACATACATGACAGTTCTGGGATTGCTGGCTCATGCCAGGCCACTGTTTGTGTAATATTCATAAATATAACCTAAGGATGATTGTTTTTCAGAAAGATTTCAGTCCTGGTTGAAGTGGCAACACCTTTGGTAACATTAAGAATGTTTTAATAGTACAACAGCCCGAGAGTTTCAGTAGAAATAAATGAATAAATCTGAATCTGGAAAGGCACTTTGAAGACTTTGTGAATCCCTTTAATTTCGTTTGAAGCCAGAGTGAGAATGACGGACTCCGCCACCGACAATGCAAATTACTATATAGAGAGGTTACAAATGACTGTTAACACATTTAATGTATATAGCAGAAGGCAGGTTTAATATGATGAACATCTTGTTGCTTGCTTAGTAATAGACACTTAATGTTACAGAGATACACTTAACATTTGAAACCAAGTTTTCAAGGACTCTCATTTGGAAAGTAAATGTTTGTCTATTCCAATTTTGAATTGATTGAACGTGAAATTAGCCCCAAAGAGCTGGCATTTGCTATTTATATCAATTAATTCTTTTGTTTGTTTGGATGAATTCATTAATCATTTAATCTATACATTTTCAAAAAAACAACAAAAGAAATGCCAGTTTTCAGAGCCCAAGGTCACATCTTTAAACTGCTTGTTTGGTCTGTGTTTTGACTATTTTAGCAATACATACAGCACACGCAGACATCACTCACTTGTAGGTGGTGGTGACTCTGTTCTGGCGGTAGTCGTCCCAGGAGGCGTACTCATACAGCACCTCTGTCCTATATGGTGTCCAGGGCATGACGTACAGCCTGTCACCTGCCTGCAGGGGGTCCTTGCACCACGCCCCCGACTGATGCTCCGCCTCCAGGAGAGAGGAGGCCGGCTGGATGCTGAGCAGGGAGCCGGGACACACGAAAACTGGAAAACGGGAGTTAGGAGGAGTAGACAGCAGGATGTGAGAAAGAAGAGAAAGAGGAAGGGAGGTGAGGGAGAAAAAAAGAGTGGAGATAGTGAAGGCAGGTGCAGGGCGAAAATGGATCAATGCATGAAAAATGGATTGAATTAGATGCATTTGATGCAGCAAGAAGAAAAAAGAATGAAGAGAAAAAGAGAAAGGGATTTAAAACACCTGTGCTGATCTCGAGAGGCAAGCAACAGAAGAGACGTAAAAGTGTTGAAAATCACACACTGTTAGTGTGTGTGTGGTGAGTAATACAACAGGGACACTGCAATGAAAGGTGTGTGTATATTTATGTGCTTTGTGTGTGCATGCGTGTGTGTGTGTGGGTGTGGGTTAGTGCAAAAAGAGTGAAAAAGAGTGTGAGGTAGAATCAGGGACGCAGAGGGCGGGGCTAAATTTTGCCTTGAAGTGAATGAGAGGGCAGGTTAGTTTACGCCGAGCACAACAATTGGTCCACCCACATGTCAATAACTGTATGGGACACATATGTATACTGTACAGTCTCACACTGGCATGCAAATAGGCATGCACACACACTCACACACATAAGCAGTGCTTGGTAAGCACACATCCAGACGGATATATAATCACACACATTTGGTCTTATTTTTCCTATGAAGATAAATAAGGGGCTCTTCCTATAAGGGAAGAAAAGGGAAAATAAGCATGAAGAGGATGATCAGACAAGAAGGAAGGGTTGGCAGGAAGAAAGATAGAAAGAAAGAAAGAAAGAAAAAAAAAGAAAGTTTGTGTGTGAAAAGGAAATAGAGCAGAGAGAGCAAAGAAGGCTGTTTATGTTTGGGTGAGCAGTTGTGTTTATGTTTGTGTGCACCGAGCGAGAGAGATAAGAGACAGAGAGATCAACCAGGAGCAAGAGAGGAAGAACAGAGGAAGAAACTGGAGAGAGAAAGATAGCAAGGAAAACGAGAACAGAAGAGAAACTAGGTGCAGAACCTGGATAAAATTGGATAAAAGGAAGGGTTTCCATACAACAATAGATGGATAAAATGGGGGGGGGGGTGGAATAAATAACCGAGTAGGAAATGAAAAAAGGGGGGCAACATCCAGCATGACTACGAAACAACGTCCTAGGGTAGGAGGAAGAGAGAAATGGCAGGAGAGAGGAAGATAAGGAGAGAAAAGAGGGGGGGTCGGGGGCAAGGAGAGATCAAGATGCTACAATGTATTGTCTTTACCTTTTTGGTCCACTTCTACTCAAGCATAGGAAAAAAAAAAGAGGGAGAGAAAGAAAGAGAAGTCAGAGGGTGAAAGAAGGGAAGTAAAGAGAAGCAAGAAAGCAAGCAAGAGAGAAAGAAAGAAAGAAAGAAAGAAAGAAAGAAAGAAAGAAAGAAAGAAAGAAAGAGAGAATTGCACAGATGAAGACTTTGGAACTCATTCTCGCCACAAACATTATAGTTCACATAAAAGAAAGAAGAAGCACAAGAGACCCAGCATACTCCCCTCCTATCCTCTCCCCCCCCTACCGCCCCCCTACCCCCCCCCCCCCCCCCCCCTCCCTCCACCTCCCCCGATCTCTCCTTCCCTCAATCAGGCTCCTGTGGAGAAAAGAGAGCGACTCCTGTGGCGTGAATCTGAAAAAGAAAACACACACGCATGCACGCGCAAGTGCACACGTGCACTCTCGCACACACACACACACACACACACACACATACACACACCCACAGACAACAGTATGCAAATACCCTACTGTTTCCCTCTCTGTACTTTCTCCATCCAACTTTCTTTTAGTATTTCACACATACACACACACACTCCCTGAGAAAAAAAAATTCTATCCATCAATCTCTCAGGGATACAGTCGACATCAAGGGTTATAAAAACAAAAACACCTTAAACCTAAAATGTAGCTGACAAAAATAGGTTAAATCTCTGTGTTTTGCATGCACATGCACATATGTGCGTGTAATCATGTTTGTGTGTGTATGTATGTGTGTGTATATGTGTTTATATACTGTATATGCATACTTACTGTAAGGGACGCACTCATACTGGATTTCCAGGTACTTGTATGTTCCAGGACAGGGGTCTGGGAAGACGTCGACCCCTGCAACCACCACACACTGGGTCCTGTTGTTACACCTGGAGGACAGCAGATGGATGGATCGGTGAAAGCGATGATAGAATGAGAAAACAAAGAATAGAAGGAGAGTGATTAACAGACAGGAAAGGGGAAACAAAGGACACTCCATTTGTCTACTCTCCCTCTCCCTCTCGCTGAATATTGATCAGTTCTTCTAGGAAAACACTGCTGAGTACACAGCTAATGGTGCAGCCAGGCACTCAGACTCAGCTGGACAGATTACTGCACTTGCACGTACACATGACTTACAACACAAGCATTGGCTTTGTCTAACGTTTCCTCTGACATGAATCCACATGTGTGTACAGCAGTGCACGAAACAGTAGATGCTCTCATTGATTGGTTTAACTGCTTCCAAAATGTTTGCACATACTCAAATCACACAAGAATGACATTACAAGTTACGTCTTTGCTGTATAGTTTAAGCTAAGTATAA